>NC_080770.1:9125577-9768655 GCF_020826845.1 Diceros bicornis minor
TTCTCCTTGCAGTTCTATCAGTTTTTGCCTCACATATTTTGATGCTCTGTTGTTAGGTACATACACATTAAGGATTGTTATGCCTTCTTGGAGAATTGACCCCTTTATCATTATGTAATGCCCCTCTTTATCCTTGATAACTTTCCTTGTTTTGAAGTCTGCTCTGTCTAAAATTAACAAAGCTACTACTACTTTCTTTTGATTAGTGTTAGCATGGTATATCTTTCTCCATCCATTTACTTTTAATCTGTGTCTTTATATTTAATGTGGGTTTCTTGTAGACAACATATACTTGGGTCTTTTTTGATCTACTCTGACAATCTCTGTCTTTTGATTGGTGCATTTGGACCATTGACATTCAAAATGATTATTGATATAGTTGTATTAATATGTACCATATTTATTATTGTTTTCTATTTATTTCACTTGTTCTTTATTACTATTTCCACATTCCACTCTTTTTCTGCCTTTTTTGGTTTTAATTGAGCATTTTATATGATTCCACTTTCTCTCCTGTCTTAGAATATCAGCTATACTTCTTTTTTTAGTTTTTTTAGTGGTTGCCCTGGAGTTTGCAGTATACATTTACAACTAATCCAAGTCCACTTTCAAATAACACTATACCACTCCATGGGTAATATGAGTATATTATAATAACAAAATAATGCTAACTCTTCCCTTCCATCCCTGTGCTATAATTCATGTCACTTATATATAAGCATACATAAATATATATATGCACATAAGCACACATAATTGAATACATTGTTACTATTATTACTTTGAACAAACCGTTATCTCTTAGATCAATTAAGAATAAGAAAAAAAAAGTTTTTATTTTATCTTCTCTGACTCTTTCTTCAATATTTTTCCCTTCTTTATGTAGGTCTGAGTTTCTGACCTATATTATTTTCCTTCTCTCTTTAGAATTTATTTTAACTTTTCTTGAAATAAATAGCAGGTCTACTGGTAAAACTTTCTCTCAATTTTTGCTTGAGGAAATCTTTATTTCTCTTTCACTTTTGGAGCATAATTTCACAGTGTATAGAATTCTAGGTTGGTTGTTTTTTCTCTCAACACTTTAAATATTTCACTGCACTCTCTTCTCTTGCTTGCATGGCTTCTGAGGAGGTCAGACATAATTCTTATCTTTGTTCCTCTATAGGTAAGGTGTTTTTCCCCCTCTGGCTTATTTTAGGATTTTTTTCTTTAACTTTGATTTTCTGTAGTATTAATATGATATACCTGGGTGTAGTTTTTGTTGTTGTTGTTGTTTTTAGCATTTATCCTGCTTGATGTTCTCTGAACTTCCTGGATCTGTGGTTTGGTATCTGACATTAATTTGGGGAAATTCTCAGTCATTATTGTATCAAATATTTCTTTGTTCCTTTCTCCTTTCTTCTCCTTCTGGTATTCCCATTGTGTGTATGTTACAACTTTTATAGTTGTCCAACAGTCCTTGGATATTTTATTTTATTTTCTATCTTTGTTCTCTTTGCTTTTCAGCTTTGGATGCTTCTATTGATATATCCTCAAGCCCGGAGATTCTTTCCTCAGCTCTGTCTAGTCTGCTAATAAGCCTGTCAATTCCTCATTTCTGTTACAGTGTTTTTGAATTCTAGCTTTTTGGTTCTTTCTTAGGATTTCCATCTCTCTTCTTATAGTGCCCATCTGTTCTTGCATGCTGTCTAGTTTATCTAGTAAAGCCCTTAGCATATTAATCATAATTGTTTTAAATTCTTGGTCTGATAATTCCAGCATCCCTGCCATGTCTGGTTCTGATGCTTGCTCTGTCTCTTCAAACTATGTTTTTGTCTTTTAGTATGTCTTGTAATTTTTTCTTGATAGCCAGGCATGGTGAACTGGGTAAAAGGAGCTGCTGTAAATAGGCCTTTAGTAAAGTGGTGGTAAGGTATAGGGGTGGGAGAAGAGTTCTATAGTCCCATGATTAGGTCTCAGTCTTTTAGTGAGCCTATGCCTCTGGACTGCGAACCTCACAAGTGTTTCTCAGTTTTTCTTCTCCCCCTTTAGGTGGGACAGGATGGCTAGAGTGTGCTGGAGTTGGGTCTTTCCCTTCACCAGGTCAGTTAGGCTCTGATAAAACCCCAGCAGGTTAGGCTCTGGTTAACTAGTTTCTCCTGAGGACAGACCTTGTTAAGAAGAGCAGAATATTTGGCATATTTCAAAATGGTTCCTTTTTCCCCTCCCCCTTGTCAGAAGCATGAGTGGATTTTTCTCCAATAATCACTGTGAAAACCAGATGGAGCTCCTGGAGGTAAAACTCAAGAAGTGTGGGGGTACCCTATGAATGGGCTCCCCCTGGAGATTTTTAACTCTCAGAGTTGTCTACACTGAGCCCCCAGCCATTCATCAATTACAGTTCAGGTTTCCCTACCCCAGCACTTGTTCCCATGGAGGTTTCAGCTTGTGGGTTTCTGCTCCAGTAGATTGTGGTTCTCTGCATCTGCTTGTCTGTCTCTCCAATATGGGGGGCAGCAGCTTGCTGCCCTCACTTCTGTGACCCCACTGTCACAGGTCCCTTCCCTTCTGTCCCTTGCTGTGACCTCACTTCTCTTACAAGTCTAAGAAAAGTTGTTGATTTTTCAGTTAATTCACCTTTTTACTTGTTGTTAGGACAGAGTGGCAACTTCCAAGTTTCTAGTGTGTCAGATCCAAAGAACCACCATCTTTTATACAGATGATTTTCTCTTCCACCAGAGAATGGTCTACCTCTACTCTTTTGGGCTCAAGCAGTAAGAAATTGATGACCTCAACCTAGTCATGGACTGAGCTGTACTGGGGATGAGCTCCCGTTTTACTAAAACTCTATCTACATTTGTTTCACCCTCATTTCTCAGGCATGATCCTTCTGGGCTATTTGAATGAGAGCCTGGAAGGTCTCATTCTCTGTCTCCTTAGCCTATGGCTGTGGGAGATTTTATTCCGCCTTTTGGAAGTTTTGAGCTTAACTCTCCTGCCTTGCACCTCACATATCTTCAAAATCAGGCAAATGTCC
The DNA here is from genome assembly GCF_020826845.1 of Diceros bicornis minor. Taxonomy (NCBI): domain Eukaryota; kingdom Metazoa; phylum Chordata; class Mammalia; order Perissodactyla; family Rhinocerotidae; genus Diceros; species Diceros bicornis. The sequence continues at coordinate 9,128,594 of NC_080770.1, forward strand.
TATGTTTCAGGCAATCCCTATTTCTCTAATGGAACTTTGTCTCCTAAATACCATGAGATGGTGGAAGATTTCACTCTGCCTTTTAGGAGCTTCTAGGAGCCTCCAGCTCCCCATGACCACCAAAAGCTCTGCTGGTTTCTCTTTCTCCCAGTCGTGTCCCTTTGACTGAGCTAAGCTTTTATGCCCAGAATTGGCAAATACCCCCAGGGAAGAATATTTGGCCAGTGATCCTCAGCTTATTCAGGAAGGAAGGGCTCTTCCCTCTTTGGAATTTTAGTTCATCTCATTCATTCATAGCATTGCATTCATAGCCCTCTGCTGTCTTTAAAAAGATGATGTTTGCAATTTTTTCTGTTTTTTTTTCCTTCTAATTTTTGCAGTGGGAACATTGATCTGCTCTAAACTTCTGTATCCTAGTTGGAACCAGAAGTCTTTTTGATCTTTTCTTAAATTTTGTAAATTCATCTTCATTATTTCTTCAAATATTTTCTCTTCTCCATTTTTATGTTTCTCTTTATGAAATCGTATTATCTCGATATTTTACTTCTACTTCTATCTTCTGTATCATATATATTTTTTTTTTAAGATTTTATTTATTCATTTTTTTCTCCCCAAAGCCCCAGTAGATAGTTGCATGTCATAGGTTCACATCCTTCTAGTTGCTGTACTCGGGTTGGACGGAGAAGTGGTGCCTCGGGGCGCGCCCGGGATCCGAACCCGGGCCGCCAGCATCAGAGCGCGCGCACTTAACCGCCAAGCCACGGAACCGGCCCATATATTTTTTCTTTTATATTTTCTAATTTGTTTTTGTTTTTGTTTAATCTTCCTTCTGGGAAAGTTACTCAGTTTGGTCTTCCAGTTCATGAATGTTTTCTTCAGCTGTATTCATTTTATTTATCCCATCTACCTGGACTGATCAGCACTTCTGGTTTTAAAGGGCTACTAAGGAATAATCAGATTGCTATATTCATTCATTCATTCATTCATTCATTCATTCATTCATCCATCTATTCATCAAATATTAATTGAATGCCTACCTTGTGCCAGGCCAGACATGGAGAATTCAACCACCATGTATACAAAGGAGCCTAACCAATTCAAACCTCTAGTACAGACCCACATATGCAACAGTCTACTTGACATCAGAGGCATCTCAAACTCAACATGTCCAAAAGTGAACTAGGGATCTTCCTCTAATCAGAACTCCAAGCCAAACTGGTTTAAGCCATAAAGCAAAGTTATTGGCTCAGTTAACTGCCAAGTCCAGGGGTAGGGTGACTTCAGGCCTGGCTGACATTAGGGGCTCAAGTGATATTGACAAGACTTAGCATCTGTCTTTCCATCTCTTGCTTCTGCTTTCTTCTCTGCTGACTTCACTTTGAGGTCTGCCCTCCTCACATGGGGGTGAGATGGTCACCAGCAGCAACAGGCTTATATTCTCCTGGCTCAGCAACTCCAGCAGACAGAGATTTCTCTTTCCCCGTAATTCCATCATCAGCCCCATGCTCAAGTCTTGCTAATTTTGCTTGCGTTTTGTGCCCAGCTATAAACTAATCATTATAATTTGGGGAAGGAATATTTGGATGGGCCTGATCTGCATCTTGCACCCATACCTGCAGTGGATGGTATGTTCTGCTAGCTTTGCGACCCAGTAGAATAAGAGAGCCTCTTTCCTGAGAGCTCCATCAAATGTGCAAAGAGGGGCTCTCATCAGCCTGGCTTAGGACTCACGGCCTTTTCCAGAGCGACCTCTGTATCCTATTGATAGGCTTGGGTCTGGAGCTGCCAGATTTAACAAATAAAAATACAAGACATTCAGTTACATTTGAATTTCAGATAATGAATAAAATTTGAAGACCAGTATGTCCCAAGTATGCATCCTATACTTTATCTGGCAACCTTACCTGGGTCGTATACCAACCTCCCAATGTGGGGGATGAGCTCAGTGACACCCAAACCACTTGGTTTGAGTTTGAGAAGGACAATTCTAAAAGGAAAAATGGAGGTGCTGTTTCCAGAAGGAAGCTTGGATATGGGTTGCACAGATGATGGTTGTCCTTGACATTCTCTGTGCACACCCAGTTCATTCAACCCATTAGCCCTTCCCCAGCTCCTTTCTCCCTGCCAAGAGATCCCCATTAGATAAGGAAGTAGATGGAGATCCCTTGACTTTAGGAATATAGGCTCTTCCCTCAGCCCCAGGGTACAAATGATGATTAATCTAAACTACTAGTGATAATCTTCTCTTTTGCCAAATGACAGAGTTTAAAGAGAAAATTATTCATGACACTTGTTGACGAGTAATAAAGGCAGCTTTATTCAAGGGGGGCTACTGCAATGGGGTTTTGTAGCAGGGGAGAGAGATCTGGCTCAACTCTGAATACATCAAGGAAAAATGGGGATTTATAGCCACAGAGCAGGGTGGGGTCAGTGGATGGAAAATTGCTATGAAGAAACTTCAGGGGTAGAGGGGGATTCTGGCTAAATCAACCTAAGAGGATTCTTGCTAAAACTGGACAATGCAGAGATGAACACAGAAGCTGAAAAGTCAGGGCTTGGTTGAGAAGAGAGTTCAGAGGAGCCTGACTAGAGTTCATCAAGGAGAGAATCTTCATCACTGATACAAATGTTCCTGGCTTCCTTTGTATCCAGGGATGGCCATGCAGTTCTGGCCAATGATAGGCAATGAAAATTTGCTGGGGAGTTTCTGGAGAAGATTTCCTTAAAAAGACATAGCCTTTGGAGGGAAAGATCTTTTGCCCCTGCACCTTAATTCTTACTTGGAATGCTGGTGTAAGTGCATGATATTTGGAGAAGTGGCAACCACCTTTTGATCATGAGACAATAAACATAGGAGTAAATAGCCAGCATGCTAAGAATAATGGAACTGAAGAGTGGGAAGAGTCTCAGCAAACTCTGGAACCTCCAACCTCCAGACTTCTTCTGTAAACAATAAATAGCCTTACCATTTAGCGTCTGCCTTCTGTTACTTGCAGCCAAGTGCACTCTCACTGATATATTCTTCCCTCAAGCCTGCTTCCCTGCTAATGTCCCACAGCTCAATGAATAACACCACCACCTTTCCTTTCATGCAAACCCAAAACTTTAATGTCATAACTGGAACCTCCCTCCCATCCCCTAGTCTATCCTCCAATTTTATTGAGCATCCTCAGTAACTCTGGAATATGCCTCCTTTCTGCATTTCTACCTCCACTGTCATATTCCTGTTGGCTCCTCATTTCTTTCCTGGTCCAATTCAGTAGCCTTCTATCCAATTCCTGCCTCTACTCTTTGTTCCTCTGAAATATGTTTCCACAGTTATCTTTTCAAAATATAAATCTGATGTCACACACAACATCCCATGCTTAAAAACCCTTCGGCTACCTCCCCTTGCTCTTAGAATAAAGAGCAACATCCTTAATACAGCCTTTAAAACCCTGTATGCTTGGCCCTGCCTCAAGCCATACCTCATCCATACTACTTTCCTCTGAATATGAGTCTGTTCCCTTCCACCACAGGACGTTTGCACATGCTGGAATGTCTGGAATGCTCTTCCCCACTTCCGCTCACCTGATCCACTCCTGCTCTGCCTTCAGATCTCTCCATTACCCTAGCTTTCTCAGGTGAGCCTTTTCCTGACCACCCAGACCCACTGTTACACCTTTTCAGAGCTCGACAAATTTCTCCTTGAATACAGTCCCCAGAGACCTTCTCCATTTCTCTCAAGACCTAGGAGATGTTCACAGGCATCTCTTCCCTGCCTCTCCTGGAATCCTGCCAGTACTCCCTTCAACTCCTGAGATCTTTCCATTCTGGAACAATCCTGCTACTTTGCTTCTGATTTTGGCCTGCTTTACTAGCAGGCCAAAATCAGTGGCCTGCTAATTCTCCAACAGCAGTGGGAAAAAAAGACAAATTAACAGTTCAGTGGATTATTTTGACATACAAATAATAAGGCAATTACCTTCTTGAGTTTTCTTGACTGGGTTTTACGGGGCACCACCTAACCCAGATACGGGAGGTCCTTGAAATGCCTAAAGGAAACCTAAAGAGGGGGCTGGCCCTGTGGCTTAGTGGTTAAGTTTGCGTGCTCCACTTCAGCGGCCCAGGGTTCACAGCTTTGGATCCTGGGTGCAGACCTATGCACCACTTATCAAGCCATGCTGTGGTGGCATCCCACATACAAAATAGGGGAAGATTGGCACAGATGTCGGCTCAGGGCCCATCTTCCTCACCAAAAAAAAAAAAAAAAAAAGGAAAACTAAAGGATGAGGACGCTTGAACCAGGAGCAGAGGGAGAAATGTGGTCCAGGCAGAGGGAGCCGTATGTGCTCTTAAATTAATGAAACAAGGAAGCCATTAGACTGAGGTGGCTCTAATGCGGCAGTGCCTATGTAAGTAAACCAAAATCTAAGCCTGTCAATACCTCAAGGCTATGAAAGTGAAACCTAAGGACAATCAATCACAAACAGCCAACGGGGGTCTAAGCTACAGCCAATCAATCCTTTTTTTTTACTTTGCTTCTGCCTTTTCTCTGTAAAAGTTTTTCCCCAGCTCCCATCAATGGAACACTTCTAACCACTTCCAATTTGGCGCTGCCCAATTTGAATTGATTTTTGCCCAAATAAATTCCTAAAGTTTTAATATGCCTCAGTTTGTCTTTTAACAGTTCTGGTGTCAGAAGTGGGATTTGAAGGAGACCCCCCTCTAATGGCCCCCAGGAACAATGAGCAACCAGACACAGGAACCTGCTGAGCTCACTGCCTTCTCACTGCGTCTAGAGGTCACGGGTAAGTGCCCCTCAGATCTGGGCTCCACAGTTTTTGGATATGAAAGAGCACTCTGAATTTATTTGAGCATTCCTTTCTCCAGACTGGGTTTGGGGTCACACCGGGTCCAAGTTAGAAACCAGACTCGGTCTGGGATTGGACTGGGTCCAGTGTGAGGCCTCAGGTAATAAGGGAAAAAAATGAGAAAAATGGGTTCTCCTGAGTCCAAACAATCTGGGACTCCCCCATCTGAGACCACAGCTAACTATATATATAAAATAAAATAAACTATATATATATAAAAATATGTACAAAAACAAACAGGGCCCAGAGCCTTTGTTTTTCTGAACCAGTGGTTTGACCTTACCAAAGATAATCTTTGCATCCAGGGAATTACAGTGACCACAGTGGGGAACTTTTAACCTAGGTAAGCTTATCCATTTACGAGGTGGCCCTAGAGAAAAAAGGGTCCTGAAGTTCCCCAAAACAATGGGATGCATTTTTTACTGGTATGCAGAAGCTTCTAAGAAACTAAATGAATCAAAAATTGCCTCTTTAAAAGATTCTTTACACGGGTCAGCCTAGTGGTGTAGTGGTTAAGTCTGTGCACTCCGCTTCAGTGGCTAGGGGTTCGCAGGTTCCGATCCCGGGTGTGGACCAATGCACCGCTTGTCAAGCCATGCTGTGGCGGCGTCCCATATAAAGTAGAGGAAGATGGGCACAGATGTTAGCCCAGGGCCGATCTTCCTCAGCAAAAAGAGGAGGATTGGCAACGGATGTTAGATCAGGGCTAATCTTCCTCGCCAAAAAAAAAAAAAAAAAGATTCTTTACAAAAGGCAAATGAAAAGCTTAAGCAACAAGCTGATGGTGAATCTAAAAAGAAGTGTATACTGACTACCTTGACTCTGATAGCTCCAACTGCTCTGACCGCTCCTTCCCTTTACCTTCCTCTCCTTAAATATTTTGAACCTACTAATCTTTTTAATTAATTGCCTTTTTACTTTGAAGATGAGCTAGAGGTTAAACAAATGCCCTTTAAAGTGAGGACCTCCCCTGAGTCTGGAATACCAGATGTAACCATCTTTTCTCAATGGCCAAAGGCTGAACTTAGGGCCATTGTCAAAGATTTTCCAAACCTAAAGAGCTTCCTCAAAAATTTTATGAGGAATTTAGAATTTTAATTGGAGCTTACAACTGGTGACTCTTGGATCTGTACCAATTTATTCATATGACATTAGGACCTGGTGACACCCAAAAATGGGTGGATGAAGCCAAATGGGGAGATCCCAAGAGTGATATTAAAGACCCACAAACTAATCACTCTGCCAGGATGGCCCAAAATGTACTAGAAAAATAGCCCAAGACCTAATTGAAAGTATTGATAAGGTATTTCCTCAAAAGACTGACTGGTATATCGCTCAATCTTGCAAACAAAAAAAGGATGAACCGGTCTCAGACTATTAGACAAGATTGGAAACTCCTTTTGTGAAACATTCTGGGCTTTCTTTATTAAACGCAGGGATAGCAAATGCCCTGACTTCCTTGCTCCGGCCTGAACTAAGTAGCCTAATAAAGAGACACAAGCTGGACTGGAAAGCCACCACTCTTGCTGAATTAACAGCCCTAGTTGAGCATTTTGAATAAAACTTGGAGCAAGATAAAAGCCAATAAACTTATGACTCTGCAGTTACAACAGCTCCAAGGGTCAAGAGGACCCCCACCTACACATTTCAAGCCAGAACCTAGAGGTCTTCCACTCAGGAATACCGTGCCCTGAAGTGTCTGCCTTCAATGTAAACAACCAGGACACTGGAAAAAGGAATGCCCCCTGCTGAAGCCATCGTTTAATAGACCTCCACCTATTAATCCAAACTGTTTTTCCATTGGGAAGTCTTAAAAAATTTGATTACTGAAATAATAATAAGCACTGATGGGGCTCCAAGGGATCCTCCGGTAAATTGCTCTCCATGATACCTCTAAATGAGCAAGGGGAAACTAAGATAAAAATTAATGGAGAATCCTACACAATATTGGTGGATACCAGAGCCACTTTATCTACATTAAACCCCACTGTCATAAAACAGCAAATTCCTCAGAGTAAAGAGAACATTCCCATGGAAGGGTCTGTGGGCGGGGGGAGCAGTTTCAACCAAATTCAAAGGGTACTTGTGTCTAAACCAGTCCAGATGGCAGTAGGGCCATTTTTGGGAAACCATACTTTCCTTCTTGTGACACTGCCCCGGTAAGCCTGTTAGGACAAGATTTGCTTTCTAAATTGAGGAGTCACATAAAACTTAACTGAGAAGGAGAAAAGATCTTAGAATTTCTTGACTCTCCTGACCCTGAGCAGCTCTTCTCTCTGCAAGCAGGAATTGATGACATTGAGACTCTAAAGTAGGAAAGACCCGATCTCTCAGAAGTGCCTGAATGCGTATGGGCTTCTTCCTCAACCGACGTAGGCAAAATTAAGAGTACTGAACCCACAAAAGTCCAAATAGATCATTCCAAACCCCTGCCTAAATTGCCCCAATATCCACTAAAACCAGAAGCTATCTTAGGGCTCTCACCAACTGTAGAAGACTTAATTAGGCAAGGACTTATAATTCCATGCACTAGTCCCTGTAACACTCCGATCTTACCCATTAAAAAACCAAGTGGATGAGGTTGGAGATTTGTTCAAGATCTGCGTGCAATTAATAAAATTGTGATACCCAGGTTCCCTGTAGTTCCAAATCCAATACTTTGTTATCTAATTTACCTACAGACTCAGAATGGTTCACAGTGGTGGATCTTTGCTCTGCTTTCTTTAGTATCTCGGTTACAAGGAGAATCAATATTTATTCACCTTTACTTGGAAAAACCAACAGTCTACCTGGACTGTAATGCCACAAGGGTTTAATGAAGCCCCATCCTGTTTTTCACAGGTTTTACATCAAGACTTGGCAACCTTACCAAAGTTCCCTAAGAACTCTACACTCATTCAATATGTAGATAACTTATTGCTATGTTTCCCAACAAGGAAGGACTCAGAAATAATTCGATTTGTCTGTTACAGCAATTAGCTTGTAAAGGCCATAAAGACTCCAAGGGAAAACTCTAATTCTCAAAAGAGAAGGTCCACCACCTAGGATGTGATTTGACTGCAGAAGGCATTTCTCTCTCACCTGAAAGAGTAAAGACTATCCAAAACTTCCCCAGACCTACAGCTAAAGGACAATCAAGGAGTTTCCTCAGATTTGTAGGATATGGTAGATCTTGGGTTCCAAATTTTTCTCTGATTGCAATTCCCCTGTATGAGCTTACAAGGAACTCAATTCCAGAGCCCACACCCTGTGAAGATAATCATGAGCAAGCCTTTAGCCAACTAAAATTAGCCCTGCAACAAACTCCAGCCCTAGGGCTCCCAAATTATACTAAACCTTTCACCTTATTTGTCCACGAACATGATAACCAGTTTTAGGAATTCGAACACAAAAGCATGGAGGAAACCATAGACCTATTGCTTGCTATAGCTCACAATTAGACCCAGTGGCCAGAGCATATCCAAACTGTTTGAAAGCAGCAGCCGCAGCAGCTAAATTGGTAGAAGCCTCAGCTGAATTGGTATTAGGACATGAAATGCTGTTGAGAGTCTGCTAAACTCCAATCAGACTCAACGTTTTTCAGCGAGCAGACCAACATCTTAGGAGATCCTTCTCCTTTCACTTTCTAACCTCCATCTTAAGCGCTGCAACTTGCTCAACCCTGCTACCCTGCTACCCTTGCCTGACGATGATCACCATAACTGTGTAGACGTGGTGTTGAGGTTATTGACCCCTAGCATTGACTTACAGGACACATCATTAGAAAATCCAGATTTGATACTCTTCATTGACTGGTCCTATGCTAAGAATTCAGGAGGAAAATATCAAGCAGGATATGCTGTAACAACTCAATATGAACTATTGGAAAGGGGAATCCTCCCCCAATTTAAGTCTGCTTAACTAGCAGAACTACATGCCCTCACTCGGGCTTGTCAGTTATCCAAAGGAAAATCAGGAAATGTTTATACCGATAGCAGATATGCCTTTGGGGTGGTCCATGACTTTGGTGTATTATGGAAACAGAGAGAGTTCCTCACTTCCAGCGGGACCCCAGTAAAAAATGGGCTCCAAGTAAATGAACTGCTCTCTTCCATTCTATTGCCTAACCAAATTGCAATGATTAAAATTGAAGCTCATTCTAGAAAAACAGAACCTGACTACCAGGGAAATGCTGTAGCAGACTTTCATGTTCAATCAGCCAGCACTAAAATTGTTCCAATATGCAACAGGAATGAACTCCATAAGATTGATTCTAACCAAATTATTTATGATAATTTATATAAAAGACAAAATCGGGCACCTGAGCTGGAGCAACAATGTTGGGACCAACAAGGGTGCAAATTTAATATTAAACGAGGACTCACTGAGGGCCTGGACAGCTGCCTGGTTCTTCCTGAGTCCTTAAAAATGTCATTACTAAAAGCTCTACATTCTGCAACTCATCATGGCACAGATAAAATGATCCAAATTATGAAAAAGTTTTGGTGAGGTGACTGCTCCAAGGTCGTGAAATTGGTTTATGACCAATGTCTGATTTGTCAAACCCATAACCCTGGAAGACCATTTAGGTATTAGATGGAGCATTCCCACCAGCTACTGGGACATTTGAACACTTACAAATGGATTTCATTCAGTTGCCTTCTGCAATGGGTTATCAATATGTTTTTGTAATTGTTTGTATCTTCTTAGGGTGGATTGAAGCCTTCCCATGGAGAAAGGCTGACACCAGAACCATGGCTAAGAAACATTTTAAAAATGTATTTCTTTAGTGGGGTATCCCCAGAGAAATCTCCAGTGATATGGGAATTCATTTCTCTAGGCAAAAAATTAAACAATTAAATAAGGCACTGTTGACACAATGGCATTACCATCCTCAGTCATCTGGTAAAGTCAAATGGACAAATGGTAACTTAAAACTAAAGCTAGCTAAATTAACAGAATCAACTGGACTGCCCTGGCCAAAAGTTCTACCATTGGTTTTGATGGCAATTAGGTCAACACCTATGGGAAAGCATAAATTAACACTTTACAAAATAGTAACAGGAAGACCTATGCCTTTGATATAGAACCACATGTGTCTCTTGTACTCATGAATTCTGATATGACTCAATATTGCAAAGCTTTAATGCATTATGCCAAAGTGGATTTCCACCAAGTAAGGGAAGCTCTCCATGACTCTCCTACAGATGATCAAACCTTCCACAACTTAGAACCTGGAGAGTGGTTCTTCTGGAAATGACATCTAAGAAAGACTGCCTTTGACCTTTGTTGGAAGGGACCATACTAGGTTCTCCTCAACACCCAGATGGCAGCCAAACTTCAGGGACTTGAACCTTGGGTCCACATCTCCCAATTGAAGAGTGCTCCTCCAGACTCTTGGAACTGCATACCATCTGGAGATCTAAAGTTAAAATTGACCAAGGAGATTCCTCTCTGGAAGCAGACGACATCTTGAGGTGCACAGCTCTCACAAGATCACGGATCAAGATCTTCATCTCCAATATGAAAACTTTATCCCTTTGGCTATTTGCTCTTTGCTTTTGCTTTCTATTAATGCCTGGGAAGTTAACACTAGAATTGGGATTTCAAACAATAGCTACTGCAGAAAACTTAACTAACTGCTGGATTTGTCACACTAAATCAAAATAAGTACATGAAGAGAGAGACTCCTTTGTTCACCCAATAAGTAATTTCACTGGAATCCCAAATGCCACTGTATGCCTAAATTGTTCCACAGGTCCCTTTGATAAAGTTAAAATACTAAATCCACATACCCCCATTCCTTGCCTCAATTTAACCCAACCCTGGGATGGGAAAACGAGATGCATTGAACATATATACATCAAAAACACCACAGAGCAGCCAGTGTAAATCAGACCATTTGCAGGCTTGCTGTCAGGCCCATATATTTAGATGGTCTTTCACTTTGTGATAATACAGTATTTGAGTCTTGGTTGAATGATGCTAACACCTTCTATACTAACCAATGGGTCCATAAATGCTAATAGTTATCAGGGAGCCCTATGCGCACCTCCCGGCTACTCCTTTATAGTTTTGGTAATGGCCCCTATGCTTGGGCAACTCATTGTTTTGACAGCTGAAGGATGAAAGGACAATGTACTTTTGCTGTATTTACTGTTCCATTATCCCTTCATAATGCCTCAGAAACTCAATATTGGTCCACTCTCTTGAATTTATACTATCGACCAAAAAGAAGTTTACTAGCAGATGTTAACTTTTCTGAGTGGGTGTCATTTGGATGGTCCCTTCTTCCTTGGCTTGGCGTTAGTACAAATAAACATATGATTAGAAACTTATCCTTGACTCTGGCAGCCATTGCTGAGGCTACTGCTAAGGCCATGGTGGCACAATAAAAGCCCCTAGGCTCTCTTGCTAAGTGGTTTTAGATAATAGAATTGCTTTAGGTTACTTGTTGGCTGAACAAGGAGGAGTCTGTGCCATAGCAAATCCCTCCTGCTGTAACCTGGATCAACACTTCTAATATTGCAGAAACTCAACGCAAATAGAAGAAATTAACCAACAAGCTACTTGGCTAAAACAGGTTGATACCTCATCAGGTACGTTCTTTGATTCATTTGATACCAACTGCTTTGGTTCATGGGGGCCCTGGCTAAGGCCCTTGGAATCATCCTCCTAATAGTCATCATTGTAGTCTCGCTGGTGCGCAGTGTTCTCTCAAAGATCTTAAATGCATGTTCACAGCCACCAGCCCCACATCAGATGGTCTCACCACTCTAGGAGAAACACAAACCAGACGAACAGCAAAAAGCATTTTTCCAGGGATCTGACGTCATAAACTACAAGTTTCATAACGAGACAAGAGCAATTTAACTCTGACGGTGACTGAGAGTGGTGCTAACACCAAACTTTTGGTCAACCTCTCACGTTTAAGAGGATGACCAAAAGGGGGGAATTGTTAAATTAATTAAGCAAGGAGGCCATTAGACTGAGTTGGCTCTAACGCCACAGCGTCTACATATACGAACCAAAATCTAAGCCTATAAATACCTCAAGGTTACGAAAGCGAAACCCTAAGGACGACCAATCACAGCCAACTAGGCTTTACGCTGTAGCCAATCAATCATTTTCTTACTTTGCTGCCGCCTTTTCTCCAGCTCCCAGCAACCGAGCGCTTCTATCCACTTCCGGTTTGGCGCTGCCCAATTAGAATTGATTTTTGCTCAAATAAATTCCTAAAATTTTAATATGCCTCAGTTTCTCTCTTAACAACGGGCTCTGCAAGTTCGGTCAGCAGGGAAGAGAAGGTTGGGAGTTAAAATCTAGAGGCGTTTGTGGTTGATTGGACGCGGGCATGTTGGAGATGACTCGCATTCCCCAGAGCTTCAAAATGTCCAAAGAGGATGTAGATGTCCCAACAGCTCAGGAGGCAGCTTCTTCGTGTCCCCGCACTGCTGCCAGCTTTGAGCACTGGGCAAGTCCTTGATTACAGAGAACTGGGCATTTGATGGCTGCTGTTCTGTGGAACTTCCTGAAGGCCACATGCAAGGAAAAAGCAATTGGGTATATACTGCATTGGTAAGTGGGGAGATAAACGTTTATTTTTCATCAGAAAAGTGTCTGTCTTTCCCTAAGAATTGGGCAAGTACAACCTAATGAAACACAGTGACTGTTTTTAATGAACAGTTAAGTGAAAACTAGGAAGACAGAGGGAAGAAGAACCAGAGGTAAAGCAGAGAAACAGGAGGGAGGAGACATGGGCAATGGGCAGTGAGGGCTAAGTGGCCAAGGGGGCGGGCAGTGCCAGGTGCCACCAGCCTGTAAGCTCCGACAGCCCCCAAACAGCTCCAGCTCCTCCTCCTCTTCCTCCTCTTTGTCCCATAACAATATTTTATTGAATAACTTAAATCCTCCTGCAAATTGCTTTCATCACATTGGTGCACATAGTTCTACTTTATTCTTGTTTACTGCCACATAGTATTTGTAGCATGAACATACCTTGGCTTATTCAGCACTTTCCTTATTGAAGGCCAGGTAGGTAATTCCCAGGTTGTCATTACCACCTGCCATGCTGCAAGGAACACCCTTGTCCGTGACTCCTTGTGTGTGTATGTTTCTCCAGGGTAGAATTGCTGGACCAGAGGCTATGTGCATTTTGTAAATAAAATTTTTAATTTTGGAATAATTTTAGATTTACAGAAAAGTTGCAAAGATAGTACAGAGGGTTCCCATATACCTCTCACCTATTTTCCCCTAAAGTTATCACCTTACATTATCATGGTATGTTTGTCAAGATGTAAAAACCAATATCTGCATATTCCTATTAACTCAACTCCAGACTTCATTTGGATTTCGCTAGTTGTCTACTCTGCTCAGGCTGCCATAACAAAATACCACAGACCAGTGGCTACAACAACATAAATTTATTTTCTCACAGTTCTGAAGGCTGGAAGTCCAAGATCAAGGTGTCGGCAGGGTTGGTGTCTGGTGAGGCCTCTCTGCCTGGCTTGCAGACGGCCGCCTTCTTGCTGTGTCCTCAAATGGCCTTTCTTCTGTGTACTCATGTGGGGAGAGAGAGAGAGCTCTCTGGTGTCTCTTCCTCTTATAAGGACACTAGTGCTATGGAATTATGGCCCCACCCTTATGACCTCGTTTAACCTTAATTACCTCCCTAACGGCCCTATCTCCAAATACAGTCACTTTGGGGGTTAGGGCTTCAACATATGAATTTGCAGGGGCATAATTCAGTCCGTAACACTAGTTTTTCCGCTAATGTCCTTTTTCTGTTCCAGGATCCAATCCAGAATACCAAATTGCATTTAGGAGTATGTGCATTCTTAGATTTAAATAGATTTGGCCAAATTGCTTTAGAAAGCGGCCCTACTAATGGACACATTCCCAGCTGTGCATCCCCCTTTCCCCATACCATCCCCATTCCTAATAGCATCAAATTTTCAAATCTTTGCCAATTAGATGGGTGACTAATGATATCATGCTGTTTAATCAGCTGTTCCCTGAATGCAAGTCAAGTTGAGCCTCTCTTTGCTGGCCACCTGTTTTTCCTGGACTGTGAATTGCCTTTTCCTAGCCTTTGACCATTTTTTCAACTGTATGATGAGTTTTTCTTATTGGATTGTAGGACCCTTTAAGTCTCTAAGGGGAAGGGCCATGTCTCGTATTCACTGCTGGCACATCATAGCTACTTTTCTTGCAAGTACCAGAAACTAATTTGAGGACATGAACAAGGGGTGTCTCAGGAACCCCAAGAGGGGGAGTGTAACAAGGCCTCTTCAGGGTCTGGAAGCAGGAAGGGAAGGCAGGCAGGCGCCCACAGTTCCTGCTGCTGCCGCTCACTTTGTGGGTCTCAGCCTCTTCTCCCCTTTCCACAGTCTGGGTCTCCTGCTTCTGTTCCATATGGTGGGAGAGGGCTGGTCCTGATCGCTGCAGTTCCAGCTGCCCTCAGACATCATCTGGCTGTCTGAAATCCCAAAAAGTGTCAGGAGAGAGCATCTGAGTGGTCTTGCGTGGGTCAGGGTGACCACTCCTAGTGGACAGTCACCTGTAGGCTCCTAAGCCGGAATGCGTGGAGGAAGAATGGTTGCTGGGGGCCCCAGACCCCAGCATGCTGGGCAGAGAGCCAGAGGAGAGCCATCTCCTACAGGGCTGTGATGGATAGAATGGAAGGGCGACCCCCAAAATGTGCCTTGCCCCTCGTATTACTTGTGGCTTGCTCCTAATTGGCATAACAATATGCTCTCAACATGAGTGACTAGACATCTGTTGCTCCTGCCATTCAGCACTCCTTCTTTTGTTAAGTTCATATGGTTTTTTTCTTATAGCAACCACCTTTCTCAGTCCACGTGGCTCGGGGTGTTGACTCCTCCAGGGGTGGGCATCCCACCCCAGCATAAGTGAGTGGCACATCCCATGCATTTGGCTACAGTGATTGGTTGAGGGATAAGCATGTAATTAGCATGTGATCCAATTCAGGCCAATGAAAGTGAGACCTGGGATTTTCATAATGATCAGCACCAGCCGGGTTTGTTAATGATCAGCTCCAGCTTCCGGAGGGTTAACTAGGGGAAGGAGGCAGAACAGAGCAGGAAGGCTGGCATAGGAGCTCCAACTGCCTCTGTGATATTTTATGTCTTAAAAAACATTATGTAGCAAACGTGTCAAAATGTTTAGATTTGTTAAAGCTGAAAGGTATGAGTATATATATATGTATGTCTATCACAGAGTTTTTTCTGTATGTTTGAAATATTTTATAATAAAAAAGGGTGTTTTTAAGTGTCAAGGATTTGGAGACTGGCAGGCTAAGGGTTAAGTCTTCTTTTCACCAATTACTAGCTGTATTTTTGGACAAGTTACTTCTTTTCCCACCTGTGACTGTCCCCCTTGGGATGTCACATCCTCTTCACCTGCACTGAACACTCGATCCAGTTAACATTGGGAAACAGCTTGCCAGTTTTCTCTTTTCTAAAAACAAAACCTCACTGGCTGCTTTATTTTCAAATTTAAGTGGCTGGAGTTGGAATCCCCCCAACGCACACATACAAAGTTTGAAGTTTTAGCTTACACCTGGAGATCATTTTTAGGTTTGGAATTCCTTTGGAATTTTATAAAGGATGATTTAATTTGCAATTTACATGCAAAGTCCCTTTGACAGTCACACGCTATATGGCTAATTGACTTCGGTTCTTTGAATGAGTCTAGGACTGCCCTCTAGAGAAACGTTGGAAGGCTACTTTTCAGAACCACTATTCCTTTTATAGTTCTGAGACATATTGAAGAGTAGAATCCAGAATTTGTGGCAAATTCGGGTCTAGTGAGGTTGATGTGTTCAATGCCTGAAAAACTTCCTTTAGAAATACTATTCACAGCTCCTCTGTTCTGGTCATCAGCAAGGCCCTTCCTTTAACAGGACTGCCCAAGGAGTAGAGGGCTCCACCTCCGCCCCCAGAGACTTGTAGGATGGGCCCAGCCACCCTGAGGAGCCCGCTGTGCTGCTGGATGGGGGCACCAGACGGCAGACTAAGAATCTGAGTCAGAGAATGGAAGGGAAGAGGCGAGGTGCAAAAATGAGGAGTTCTGGGTTTGATACAGGCTCCAAAGTTTCCAGCTTGTGACCTTATTCCGTCTCCACCCCCCTCCAAATCTATTTTTCTTTTTATATTCCTAGCCCTCCAATCCAGATACTTAGAAGTTAGCTTAGCTTTTCTCTGATCATCACATGCAACCAGGCACCATGTCTTGTAGATTCTACCCTCTGGCTCAGTCTAGGCCCACCGCTAGCCCCTGAGGGGCCTCTGTTAGAAACTAGTTAAAGGGCTCCCTCTGAGCTAGTGAATTAGGAAAAGATGCCCCGTCTGGGTGGAAGCAGCTTTCAGCTACATGCTTGGCTAACACAAGCCAAGAAGTGTCCTTTTCTCCTGGCAGACGCCAGGGTGCATGGCTCAGCTGGGGGCACAGGCAGCATTTCACCCCACCCCACCGTCCCCTTCATCGCCCCTTGTGTGCAAGGAAGAGTGCACCACGATGTGCTGTGGCCCTGCTTAAATCTTTGGCCTCCACTCCATCAGCCCTGCTGCTGCTGCTGACACGTTAAAGCCGTTCTTGTGGCTGGTGTGCACTGCCTGAACGGTGTCCACAGTCTTTCTCTCTCTTCTCTCCCTCCCTCCCTGTGTCCTCAGGGCTGCCTCCTGAACGCCCTGTACCCTGGCTCCAGGCACTCCTCTGGCCTTCAGGACAAGCAGACTCAGCGTGCCACTCAAGGCTCTTGCCCAGCTCATTTCCATTTCCTCTTCTGCCGCTCCCATCGGAAACCTTCCTTCACCCCGGAGCATCCCTGGCCTCTGCCCGGAAAGCCCTTGCTTTGTTTCTCCTCCTGGCAACCCCTCCCGGTCTTTCAAGACTTGGCTCATGTAATACCTTCCGTAGGTAGGTGGGGTGGCCTCTCCCTTGCCCTTATCCCCTGTATTGCAATCAAGGCCAGCTAACCATTGAGCACCAGTGCCTAGAGCCCATGATACTTTTAGGGGCTCATGGAAATGTTTTAATTTATTTTAAAATCAGAAGAAAATAATGAACTTTAAAGAAAATGTGTTATTTTTTCTCACATTAGAAAAAATAAAGAGGGCCGGCCCAGTGGCTTGGTGGTTAAGTGAGCGCGCTCCACTGCTGGCGACCCGGGTTCGGATCCCGGGCTCGCACCGACGCGCTGCTTCTCTGGCCATGCTGAGGCCGCGTCCCACATGCAGCAACTAGAAGGATGTGCAGCTATGACACACAACTATCTACTGGGGCTTTGGGGGGAAAAAATAAATAAATAAAATCTTTAAAAAAAAAAAGAAAAAGAAAAAATAAAGAAATTTGTATGGCCCACAAAAATCTATTAAATCTTTTTTTTTGTTTGTTTTATAGAGGAAGATGCCCATGGAGGCAAAAGTAGCTATGACCCATAGAAAGTCACTATGTGACCCTAACTGCCATCATTTCCCCCTTCCCACAGTAGACCTAGTAGAGGAGAGCTCCTAGGAGTGGGGGATGGCACCCTCCCCCAAGGGCTGTTATGTAATTTTTAAACATTGGTATCCCCAGCTGTCGCCAGCTCTGGTGGTCCAGTGGTTAAGATTCGGTGCTCTCACGGCCGGCCCGTGGCCTAGTGGTTAAGTTCAGCACACTCCACTTTGGCGGCCCGGGGCTCGGTTCCCGGGCACAGACCTACACCACTTGTCAGTGGCCACACTGTGGCAGTAACCTACATACAAAATAGAGGAAGACTGGCACAGATGTTAGCAACCTCGGGTGAGGGTGAGGGTGAAGCTTCCTCAAGCAAAAAGAGGAAGACTGGAAACAGATGTTAGCTCAGGGCAAATATTCCTCAGCAAAAAAAAAAAAAAAAAAAAGATTTGGTGCTCTCACCACTGCGCCGTGAGTTCTGTTTCCTGGTCAGGGAACCACACCACCTGGCTGTCTGTAGTCATATGGTGGTGGTACGTGTTGCTGTGATGCTGAAAGCTCTGCCACCGGGATTTCAAATACCAGCAGGGTCACCCATGGTGGACAGGCTTCAGTGGAGTTTCTAGACTAAAAAGAAGGGCCTGCCCACCTACTTCCATTTTGGCCTTGAAAACCCTGTGAATAGCAGTGGAGCACTGTCTGAGGGAGCGCCGGAACGTAAGAGGATGGCGCAAAAAGACCAGGCAGGGTTCCGCTGTGCTGTACACAGGGGCACTAGGAGTCAGACTCCACTCCACAGCACTAACAAAAACAAACAAAAAATCCCCAGCCCAGTGCTAGGCACTCAGGACTGGCTCAGTCAGTGCTTTCTGAATAAGTGGATAAGTACAAATGAATGAATGAATGAATGGCCTTCGGTGAGACTCTTGACTCTCTGAGTCTCCATTTGTTCATCTGGAAAGTGAAGCGTCGTCTTTGTAGGGTGACTGTGAGGATCAAATGGTGAGTGGGAAAATGCTTCGGAAGTGTGGAGCTTGGAGCTGTTCCTGAAGTTATGCAGGATGTGGGCAAGGAGAGGAGCACGAGGTTGTTAAAAATGGCTCCAGGTGGCTTTGATACCTTTCTTTTGGTAACGAATAAAATTACCCTATTTATATACATAGAAAGAGGACTGGAAGGACATATACCAAAGTGTCTCACAGCTGCCAGCCCTGAGCATCGGTTACCTTTGTCATTTTTTTTTTTTTAAACATCCTTAGAAGCCCGTGAAGGCCAGATCTGTGTCTTACTTTCCCTTTGTGTCCCTGGGCCCCGCACAGGTGAAGGACATAAGGAATCCCCCATCTCAGGGTCCCCTGGCACCCCATCAGCACCAGGGCCCCTGCATCCAAGTGGATAAAAGGAGAACAGCTCCTCGCTGAGAGCAGGGCCAGCAGTGGAGAGAGCAGAGCTGCAGGACGAAGACTCAGTTTACCCAAGGTGACGTCTCTTGCAAGTCATCATCGGGACTGAGGAAGAGATGGGACATCTCCAATGGTGCCAGACACCTTTAGGCACTTAAGAAATTTTAGTTCCCACCCCCTCTTCACATTTAGGAGACAACCTTCCTGTGTTCAAGTAATTTAATATTTCCCATGGCTCCCGACGGGCTGGAATTGTTTCCTTTTTATAAGCCGTGGGTGCCTAAGTCATAACCAGTATCAGACCTGTCTGTCTTGTTCACTGCTGTACGCCCAGCGCCTAAAATCACGTTGGCACACAGTAGGTGCTGAGTAAGCAAAAGACTCTGTCGAAGGTGACTTCTTTAACGGCGTGCTGGGTGCCTCCCCAGTGAGAAGAAAACTCACCTCTAGATAATAAGACCCTCCGCGGCCTCCCGCACCCTGTAATTTGGATCTCTAGGAATCGCCTTTGTTGTGGGCGACCAACCACAGGCAGAGCGAGCACCTGCTCCTCCAGCGGGCCTCGCGGAAGGACCCCAGGCTGCCGCGCCCCTTCTCTCCGCTCCCCGAGAGCTGGGGGCCCCGAGGCATCCCGGCTCGCAGCCAGGGTCCGCCCCAGCGCTTCCCGGCCGTGGTGACGCGCGTCCCCAGGTGCCCGACACCCCGCCCGGGGTCAGCGTTCTTCGCCTCCTCGGGCCAGGCGGGGGATCTGGGGCTGCATCAAGGGCCTCGTCGGGCACCCCCAGGCCTGCGGGGGTAGGAGCCTGAGTCACGGCGGCGCACGCTCTCTCCTCCGGCTTCCATCCTGGGGCCACCCCCGCCCCACAGCGTCGGGCCCCGGCGCAGCCGGCTCTCCCCGGGTCTCCTGCGCGCCCCCTCTCCCCGGCCTGAGTCTCCGCGGCCGCGGCCCCCGCCCCCGGCCGGCTCCGGGGGAGCTGCGCCCGTCCGCCCCTCCAATGGAGAAGCCCGAACTCCCGGCGCTCCCGGGCGGCTCCGCGGGAGGGGGCGCGGCCGCCCCCGCGGCTCCACCCTCTCGGCGGGGCCGCAGCCATCTGGGGCCCCTGCCAGTCGCGTCCGTTCCGGGGCCCGCGCCGAGCTCGCGCGCGAGGAGGCAGCCCTGGCAGGGACCCGGGCCTCCTCCCCAGGCGATCGATCCCCTGCCGGCGCCGGGGCGGGGAGCCGGGCGCTGAGATGCCCCGAGGGTCAGCGGCTGCGAGCCCAGCCTGGCTGGAAGCGCGTCGCAGCGGACGCGGGCGTCCCTCGCCACCTCGGTGACCCTTCAGGAGCCGGGACCGGAGCCCCGGAGGCGGCGGTGCGGGCCCGCGAGGGCGGCGAGGTCCGTGATCCTAACGTCCGGGGCGGGCGCCGGCTGCGGAGCCTCGGCCCGGCTCGTCGCCTCCCGCCTCTCTACCCCCAGCCCCCCGCGAGCTGGCAGGAGGAAATAGCGCGCGGCCCCTTTAAATTTACCCAGGAGCCCTTAAAGGAGCCCCAGGGGCCCCAGACAGGAATCCCCACCCCGGTCCAGCCCGCGCCGCCGAGCGAGCAGCTAGCCGTCCGTGCGGCCGGCCGCCCCGTGCATGCGCCCCGCGCCTCGGGGCCCCGCGCACCGAGCGCCGCGCGCGGGCCGCCGCCGGCCCCGCGGCCCCGCGCCCCGCCGCCCCGGGGCCCCGCTCCGCAGCGCAGCGCATGGAGCCCGGCGGGGACCACCGGAGCCGGAGCGGCGGCGGCAGGGGCGGCCCCGGGCCAGCAGCGGCCTCGGCACGGGGCCGATCGCTGCCGCCCGCCGGATCGAGCGGCGGCGCGGAGCCCGAGGAGGACGACGGCGGTAAGCGCTGGGGCCGGCGGCTCGGGCGGGGGCCCCGGCATGGGGGAGGGGAGGGCTGCGGCTCCGGGCTCCGGGCCCCTCTCCGCCGCCGAACAAAGGGGGGGACGCGGGCAGAGCGGCCGGGGGCGCCACCTGGCGGGCGCGATCGCGGCTGCAGGGCCAGCGGGGGAGCCCCCAGCCCAGCTCCCGGGGTCGGCCTGCGGGGCTCGGGCGGATCCCCTCTCCCTTAAAGGGCCCCGCGGCCCCCGCACTGGAGGCCAGGCCGGAGGGGCCCCAAAGGGCCTGGCCGGGCGCCACGGGTCGCGCGCTCTAGGCTGGACTTGCTGCCCCCGCCCCTTTCTCTTTCAGACTCCCAGGTGGTCTCCCTTATCCGGTTGTCTCTTAAGTCTGCCCAGACCGTGGGTCCCTTTCGGGGGGCTTCCCCCAGAGGAGCGGAGCCGGGAACTCCGCTGCTTTCAGTCGGGCTGCTCCTCTTCTCTTGTGGCCTTGCTTAGAGAAAGGAACCCTTTTCTTTTTCCCCATGTTCCCCCTAGGAGAGCGCATCGCTTGCGCCTCGGGGGGGCCCACCACTACCTTCCCCACGACGGGCAGCTTTTAAAGGGATGGGCTCGCCCACAAAGGCAGACACCCCCTCCTGTCCGCGCGTTATCTCCTCCCTTCTTTTCGGAAATTTTTGCCACAATTTGTCAGCTCTAGCGGGACCCGCCAGTCTTCCCCGTTCGCTCTCAGAAGAGACTTTCTCCATTTCCTTGCTGTAGGGTCAACGTGAAGACCCGTGAAGGTTTTGTCCAGCCCAGGGAGGCTCTGCCCTCATCTGCAATTCCCCTCCCAGAAACTCCCCATCCCCTTTTGTTTTTAAAGAATCTCAGCTCCTCCCCTTTTTTCGGCTCTTAAAGTGCCAGTCCACCCTAGACTAGCACAGCTCCAGCGCTGGAAGGATGCTCAGAGACCAGCTAGCTCTCTAGTGCCTTTGCAGACAAAGGCGCTTAGGCCCAGAGAGCGACATGACCTATCAGAGGTCACAGAGCAAGTTACCCGTGAAGCTCAGACTCGAACCCAGGTCTCTGACTCTGAAGCCAGTGCTTTTTTCTTCTGATCTACTGAAACCAAAAACAAACGAGAAACACAGTGGTGACGGGAGCCCTCTCTGATCCTGTCTTTTGTTTCCCAACCCTGAGATTCTCCACGATCTACTTAAACCAAAAACAAACGAGAAACACAGTGGTGACAGGAGCCCTCTCTGATCCTGTCTTTTGTTTCCCGACCCTGAGATTCTCCACTGGGAGAATGACCACACCTGTGCATTAAACTTAGATGGCCAGGAGACCCTTTTCCAAATAACATAGGGTCTGAACTATAGGGAGGGTGGGGGGCAGCTCGGGGACTCTGTTTGGCAAAAGGGAACAGCACTGGGTTAGTGGGCTCTGCTCGGGCCTCCCGGGTGCCCGCCCTCTGATTGCTGGGCAGTGGCGGGCTCCCTGCCAAAGCAAAAAATAAATCTCCAGAAAGACTTAATGGACTCCAGTGGGTGGTGGCCGCTCCCTGCCGCAGAATTGTCAGTAGCCACTCTGGTGGCCCCCGGTGTCCCCTTTTAGAGTCATGCGCTCTCCCAGACTCTAGGGAAGTCAGGGTCTTAAAAACTCCTTTCCCTGGAGGTTTGACAGCTTTGTCATGGGGATCCCTCCTGTGGGGAACTGATGGTGCTTAGGGCCTCCTATAATGGGACTCTCAGGAGGGTGTATTTGGGGCATTATTGGAAAAATGGAGAAGACCTTTGGGTGGGGCCCTCCTGGCTGGGGCCTCAGGCGGGTGGGTCCTGTGTGCAGCCCTGGATGCAGACAGATGCCCCCTTTGTTCTTCTCGCCCCGCTGCCCGCTCTGCTCTGCTCTGCTCCGCTCCGCTCCGCTCCGGCTGTAACCGCCCGGGCCTGCTGCTCTCCTGGCTTTACCCCCACAGCTCTCGTCCAGGAAGGGTGCCTTACAGAGCTGGCTGCCTCCCTGGCTGTCACCTTATTTTTGAAAAAGTCAGAGCTAGTCCCTGACAGTGCCCTGCATCCTTTTGTTCCTGATCGTCTCTTAAAGGGTCCTCGCTCTTTGTGAAGGGCCAATGTTTTGCTTCCCTGCTCTCCCACATCCCTTTTACTGCCCTTGTCATCCCTTTCCTGCCCCAGAACACCCCTCCCCCACCTCCCTTCTCAGGCTGCAAAATCAAAACCCTGGGTTCTTTCCCTGGAAATTGGAGATTGAAAAACTGTCTCCCTTTCCCCCTCTTCAGGGCAAGATCTTCAGCTGGAAGGGGGTGCTTTGGGGTCCTGGGGGAGTGCCCCCCTGCCCTCCTCCAGGGCCAGGGGACCAGCATCTTCAGGCAGGAAATACTCAGACCACTGTGAGGCCCGGGCCTCGAGGCCTGGAAAGAGCCGCATCCCCGGCCGTGACCACCGGCGCTACTACCACGACCACTGGCGGCTGGAGTACCTGATGGACTTCAACCCTGCCCGGCACGGCATGGTGTGCATGGTGTGCGGCAGCTCCCTGGCCACTCTCAAGCTCAGCACCATCAAGCGGCACATCCGTCAGAAGCACCCCTACTCCCTGCATTGGAGTCCCCGGGAGAAGGAGGTCATCAGCAACAGCTGGGATGCCCACCTTGGGCTGGGGGCCTGCGGAGATGCCGAGGGCCTGGGGGCCCAGGGGGCTGAGGAGGAGGAGGAGGAGGAAGAAGAGGAGGAGGAGGAGGGGGCTGGCCTCCAAGCTTGCCCGGCCAAGGGCCCAGGTAATGGAGGACATGGAGAGGCAGGGGCCTGGGTGGCAGGTGGGGCCAGGTGGGGCCAGCCCTGGCTTAGCCAGCCAGCTGCTTTTCTTCAGCAAGTCACTGTTCCTTTTCTGGGTGGGGCTTACCTATTGTCCTTATTGTATCATAGTGGGGGAGGGGGGACAGGGGGGACCGTGGGACGAAGGGGTCTCCAACGTCCCAGACAGCTTTGACATTCTGTGCTTTTAGGAGGATCAAGAAGAGTGGAGGCTGGAGGGATAGGCAGGGGAAGGGCTGGGAGCAGAGAGTGCTGGAAAGGTATGGCTGACAGAGAAGTCCAGGAAAGGGGCTAGAATCTGGGTCTGGGGAAGAGTGGGTGGCCTTCCGGTTTGTATGCAGGAGGATTAGGAGATGGAGGAGTTAAGACTTGAGGGGAGAGGAAGAGAAGGGCAAAGGGTAGGCTGGGGGCTCAGAGGCAGAGTGAGGGAGAGGAGAGGCTTCTGGAGGACCTGGCTGTGGTGGGGGGGCTCCCCCAGAGGGCCAGCATCTCAGTTCCTTCCCTCCCTCCAACCCTTTCAGGCAAAGCCCCAGCTGGTGGGGGCAGCCGGCGCCAGCTGCGAGGGGGCCCAGTGGCACCCCGGGCTCGGCGCCGTCGCCTCTCAGCCTCCCGGAGGGCCGGGGGCAGCAGGGGGCTGGGTGCCCGGCGCCTGGAGCGGAGGCTGAAGGAGTCCCTGCAGAACTGGTTCCGGGCAGAGTGTCTCATGGACTATGACCCTCGGGGGAACCGGCTGGTGTGCATGGCCTGTGGCCGGGCACTGCCCAGCCTGCACCTGGACGACATCCGTGCCCACGTGCTGGAGGTGCACCCCAGCTCCCTGGGGCTCAGCGGCCCCCAGCGCAGCGCCCTGCTGCAGGCCTGGGGCGGCCCGCCCCAGGCACTGTCCGAGCTCACCCAGTCCCCACCAGGTGCGAGGCCCATCCCAGGGCCGAGACCCCCTGTTATAAGGGCTGCAAAGTGGGGTCTGTGGCCAAACCGGGAGGGACTCATCCCCCCGCCACATGGCACTGGCTGGGGCCTCTAGCTTGGGGCTAGGGTGAGGAGCAAGGGACCCCCTCTGCCTGGGTAAGGGCGACCCAGTCAGCAGGCTGAGCCCCTCTCCCTCACCCCTTCCCCAACAGACGATGACCTCGTCCCCCAGGACCTGACCAGAAAGAGCCGGGACTCCGCCCTCGCTGCTGGAGCCCCCTCCTCTCAGGATCTCAGCCCCCCAGACGTAAAGGAAGAGGCTGGCTGGGTCCCTGAGAGGCCCGGGCCGGCAGAGGAGGAGGAGGAGCTGGAGGAGGGCGAGAGGGTGGGGGTCCCGGGCCGGTCGCCGCGGGGCCGCCACCGCCGCCGCCACTCCCAGGAGCGCTGGCGGCTGGAGTACCTCATGGAGCTGGACGGCGGCCGGCGCGGGCTGGTGTGCATGGTGTGCGGGGGCGCGCTGGCCTCGCTCAAGATGAGCACCATCAAGCGCCACATCCGCCAGCGCCACCCGGGCTCCACGCGCCTCAGCGGGCCCGTCAAGGCCCTCATCGCCCAGGAGTGGAGCGAGAAGGCCGCCCACCTGCTGGCCCTGGGGCTGCCCTGCCCCGAGTCCCCCGGGGACCCCGCCGCCCCCAGCACAGCCGCAGCCTCCGAGGAGGGGGGAGGGGCAGAGGAGGAGGAGCCGGAGGAAGAGGAGTGGTGGGGTGAGCTGGTGGAGGGCCAGAGCAGGTGGAGAGGGAGAGCGGGGCCAGGCAGGGAGAGAGGGTTGGGGAGCGCTCGGGGAGACGGAGGTGGTGAGCGGAAGGTTGAAGGGAGACGGGAGGATGGGACAGGAAGGCAGGGCCGGGCGGGGTTATGAAGCTGAGACGCAGGACGCGGGCTGCGTTCGCCCCACCAGCTCCAATGCAGCTCTTTGTCTCTTCCTAGGCGATGTCCCGCTTTCCCCTGGGGAGCCGTCGGAGCGGCCTGCCGAGGAAGAGGAGGACGACGAGGACGGCCAGGAGCCCGGGGGACTCGCCTTCCCTCCGCTGCCCCCGCCCCCGCCGCCGCCCCCGCCGCCGCCGCCCCGCAGCCGAGAGCAGCGGCGGAACTACCAGCCGCGCTGGCGGGGCGAGTACCTGATGGACTACGACGGCAGCCGGCGCGGCCTGGTGTGCATGGTGTGCGGGGGCGCGCTGGCCACGCTCAAGGTCAGCACCATCAAGCGGCACATCCTGCAGGTGCACCCCTTCTCCATGGACTTCACGCCCGAGGAGCGCCAGACCATCCTGGAGGCCTACGAGGAGGCGGCGCTGCGCTGCTACGGCCACGAGGGCTTCGGGCCGCCCGCCCCGGCGCCGCGCGACGGCGGCGCGGACCTCAAGGCGGGCGCCGTGTGTCGGGCGTAGCGGACTCGGGCCCGGCGGGGCCGGCGCTCTGGCTGGGAGACCCTGCTTCCCGCGGCCCCGCCGCTGCCGCTGCCCCCCGCTGGCCGGGCCGGGCGGAGACTGGGGTTGGGTGGGGCGCCAGCTTCCGCTCGGCGCAGGGGAGCCCCCGAGCTGGCCGGTGCGCCGCAGGAAGCGCGCTCCCCTCGCACCCGGCGCCCCGGCCCTCCCCGCGCAGGGCCCACGTGTCCCGAGAAGCCACAGCGGCCTCCGAGCGTTTGCGCGGAGAGCTTCTCGCCCAGCCAGTGTCCGGCCGCACCCCACGAGGCGATCGTGTGCCCCGCGGGGATGGGGGGCGCCAACAGTCAGTATTAGGGCTCCAAGGGTGGGAGGAGGGCGCGAAGGCCGCGCCGGCCCCTTCCCCTGCCCGGGGGCCCATCTCTCGGCAGCGTGGCACGCCGCAGGCACGGCTCCCGGGTCGGGGGCGGCCGCTACCCTGGCATTATTGATATTCTCGGCCGCGGAGGCTTGGACTGAGCGCCGGGGCCCCAGCAGGAGGCGGGGCGAGGGGGCCCGGGAGCCCGCAGGGCGGGCACGGGGACGTGGGCGGGGCGGGGCGGGGCGGGGGCGGGGCTAGGCCGGGCCCGCCAGCCTCCCCGGCGGGCTCTGCGGACCGCGCGCCCGGCCGCCCCACCCGCCTCCCCGGCCACGCCCGCCCGGACCGAGATCTTGTATGGGATCAGCACTTTCTTCCTTTGCTCCTCTCCTGCTCCAGGGCCTCCGTTACCCCCGCAGCTCAGTCAGGCGCTCCTGCTTCAGCGCCCCCGTCAGTCGGAGCCCGGGGCACTGGAGGTCCCGGCAGGTGGCGTTGTATTCCCGTCCCCTCCCTGTCCCCCTTTGTACGCGGTGGATGCGCCACCCGTTCTCCGCCCCCAGGGCCTGGGGCCGGGCCTCGGCCTCCCTTTCTCTTCCCCGCGGCAGCGCCAGGCCCTGTGGGGCCGGGAGGGGCCCCCGCGATCTCCCAGGCAGGTCCGAGAGGGATGTGTAGATTCATTCTCCCGTGGAGAACACGTGGCCCCGAGATCAGGCCCCTTTTGCTCTTTGTATTTTATTTTGAAACTGTATTTAATGCTTTTATATGAAAGGGGGAGGGGCGGGGAGGGAGCTGTCCCGGTCACCCTTATGTGCAAATGTCTTATTTATTATGCGTGTATCAGAGATAAGCTGTGAGGTGGTGGAGGAAGGATCTAAAGGAAGAAGCAGCAAGGACAGAGGCGGGGATGGGAGGACCCCAACCATCCCAGGCTCATGTGTGACTCTCCAGGCCTCTCCTCCAGTCTCTGGGCTCCAATGTCTGCTCTAGATGTAGCCCGACCAGTTCCTTTGGTTTTAAAGCCTGAGAACGGGGAGGTCAGCGGGTGGGGCGTGAGGGCTGGGTTTGAAGGAGGAGGGGCCCTGACACCAGGTGCGGGGGGGGGGGGGGGGGGCTGCCTCTGTGGGTGGGAAAGCAGAGCAAAGAGGAAGCCCCTCCTCTCATCCCGGTCCCCCAGGCCAGAGCTCAAGGATCAAGTGCCTGGGCCCAGGCCATTTGACTTCCTGACTGGGAATTGGGTTTTATACCACGGATTTTATAGCATTTTTACATAATTCAAGATTGTCAGAGTTGGAAAGACCTTGGAGATCAACTAGTGCTCGCCCCCCACCCCTCTCACGGATAGGTACAAGGAAGCCCAGAAACTGAAGTGACCACACAGCCAGGTAGGAACACTACAAGAACTAGAATAAAAATCTCTATAACTCCCAATTCAGTGCTTTTTGCAACTATGCCACACTGCCTCCCTATCTCTGGTAAGTTACTAGAATTTTTCCCCATTGGGCCTGCCAAAGGATGGCATGTGCTGGGTGTTGCAGGCCATCACAGTGCAGTCATGACCTCCTGGGGATGGCATAGAATGCCCTCTTCCTTGGGATGAGTCTTCTACAGGGCAGCTCTTGCCACCAGAGGTTCAGCTGGAGGATGTGGGGAGCAGCCTCCTCCATCAGAACTTCAGGAGTGGGGCTGGCTGCCATCTGGGCCCAGGGCTCTGGCATTGTGTTCTCTGTTACTGATGCCACCAGGGATTCAGGAAGTACTGCATGGGCCATCAGTTGACTGAGAAAATTCCCAGTGTGTTGGAACCTTCAGGGTTTTGAGACAGTATTAAAAGCTCGAGAACAGGGATTACAGATCCCAGGCACCAGGCTGGGCACTGCCATTCTTTTATTTTCCTTCGTGCACGTTGTTTTCAGAT
The DNA here is from genome assembly GCF_020826845.1 of Diceros bicornis minor. Taxonomy (NCBI): domain Eukaryota; kingdom Metazoa; phylum Chordata; class Mammalia; order Perissodactyla; family Rhinocerotidae; genus Diceros; species Diceros bicornis. The sequence continues at coordinate 9,156,588 of NC_080770.1, forward strand.
CCAGAGTGAGTTTTCTACTATTTGCGCTACTCTGCCCGCTCAAAAACAGTAGGCAAATTGGGGCAACCTATTAGAGTCGCCCAAGTCCACTGTCGAAGTTTGGGTGAGCCGGGGCAGAAAGCGGCTGGGGAATGGTTGTCCTCCCAATCAGTAGGCAGGCAGAGGCTTTAGGAGTGGATGTCTTCCTTGAGAGGCAGCCCCAAGTACTCCGCTGGTTCTCAAAGGGTGGCCACCCCACCAGCAGCATCACTTTAGGAACTTACTAGAAATGCAAAATCTTGGGCTGCACCCCACTGAATCAAACTGGGGTGAGGCCCAGCGATCCATTCTGATAAGCCCCCCAGAGATCCGAAGCTCACTGAAGTTCTGAGCACCTCTGATCTAGGAAGTGCCACTGTAGTGACTCCTACTTTGACTGCAGCTGTGGCCTCGCGGGTCGCGGGTCAGGTGGTTTTCATCTCTAACCGTGCCTGCTCCTTGCCTCTGGAGTCTGACATGAACAGGTGAAGCTTCTTCATGAGTTTTTTTGTTAATGGTATGCTTGCTATTAGGGCCAATATGTAAATGTTACTCTGAATACATATTTATATACCATGTTAGTGACATTATTCAAACATTTGTATGCGTATTTGTGAAGTTGTTTGCATCAGTTATTTTTTAAAAATTTCAGCCTACGTTTTCTAAGAGGTATGTTGAATAAATTTAAAAAAATCCAGGTTAAGGGTCACAGCAGCCTTAGTTTGGGAGAAGAGCAAATCCAAGGTGACGAGCTGTCGGCAAAGACCTGACATACTGTTTCCGTTTTCTATGGTGACTGACTCCACTGAAGTGCACTGTGACCGCGTGTGGTTTATAGGCTGCTTCCTGTCGCAGGCAGGGAACCCTCCTAGGTGGTGTGAGGCTGAACTGGGACAACAGACCCCTCTGGCCCCTGCCACTCCTCATCTTTCTCCTAAGGTCACCTCTTAGAGGGTCTCTTATTTTCATTCAGAAACCAAATGTACACTTTTGCTCTACTATGGAAATTCTACAGTCTTGGGAATCATCACCAGTATCAACTATTAGTTGCTTTCTAAAGCCTCAAAAGTGGAGTGGGGATGGGGGCCAGTGGAAGCCTTGTTTGGTTCTTACTTTACCCAAACTGTGTATAAAGAATAAAGTTAGCAGAATGACACCATAGTCACTGTGTTCTTTTTTTTTTTATTAATATCACATCAATTTGCAGTTTTACAGGAACCAAGATTCAAGCTCCTTAGGTGCTACTGTATTTTTATGTTGCACGCACATATACGCACACAGTTTCATTAGTAATTTTTCATCTATAGGCTTTTCTTAAAAAAAAAAAAAAAAAAACAATTCCTGTGTGGCACAAAGATCTGTCCAATTATCTAAACACAGCAGTAACAAAACAAGAGAGCTAGGTGTGGAGGCTTCCAGTGCAGAAAGAGGTCCTTTGGAGGGGAAGCCCAAAAAGATGATCAGTGCTCTGACTTCCTGGGAGGGCAAAGGATGGTGATGGAGAACGTATTTCCTACTGTGACATGAAATCAGTTTAAAAATTCAAAAGGAAGGGAAAGGGGGCTAAGGAAATAAGAGAATGGAGTAAGGCAAAGGTACCTTTTACTCATCTAAATTCCTAAGTAATTTTCCCAAAAATGTGGAAAGAAAATTTCCTTCCACTACCTTCTACAGAGTTGTGGTGCTCTGGGACCGTCCAAGATTGTAGCCCTTCCTTTAAGTCACCAGTGCGTATTCCCTCTGGATTACCATGACTACGAGTTACAACCTGAGGGAACTCACAGATGACTTTTCTTTCAAGTTTACTGCATGTTCATGTTGGAAGGGGTGGAAGACGCTTATCGGTCTCAAACGGGCATCAAACATTCCCAATCGCCCTCCATCCTATGTCAGCGTGAGTTGTTAACTGTGCACAGAGCCCATCAACACAATCTGACCCTGCCCTGTCGCCCTGACCTAAAGCTTAGGGGTTGGGAAACACTCTCAAAAGGAGCACCCTGGGCCGTGGCAGAGGTGCTAGGGCATTTTATGTGCCTGAAAATGAAAGGAACCCTTAAAACATAACACACACCCATAAGCGAGCCTCAAAGTCACAACTCCATATGAACCACAAAATGCACTCCCTAAACTAATTTGTGGTCTCTTAACCACAGACACACACAGTCTCCTCTCAAGCCAGCTCGGCTGTGGTCCTTTGGGCAACATGAGGAGCACAGGTTCAAGATGCAGTGTGTGGAGGAGGAAGCCATAGGGAAAAGATCAAGCAAAGAAGGCCTTTTGTAAAGTTTCTGTAATTTACCTCTTGAGAATGTTCCCCTCCACGGACTGAGATAGGATTACAATAACTCAATAACTGAGGAGCCCACATGCAGAGTATTTTTTTTCTCTAACAAGTTTACAGCAGTGTACAGCAGTTACAGACATTTATTTCATAATAAGAAAAGTACGACCATATTCATTAAACTCGAGGTGAGGTGGGCAGGAAAGAGAGAGGAAAGCACATTCAGGAGTGAGTTCTTCAACTCACGCTCAGAACTGGTGTCCAAGAAAAATGACAGGCACCACCTTCCCAGATGGTGAAGCCTTTCCTTCCCTGGGGATGAGCGGCAGAGGCTCTGTAGACTCCCTCCTCGGCCCCGCTTTCTGTTTCCATTCGTGGTTATCAGATGGCATTCTGGGAAGCAGGAGCTATTACTACCACCTATAAGTTATTCACAGAGTTGAAAGTCATATTATTAAGTGAAGAAGAGGAATTTTAGGAGTAGCTGCTCACATTGTGGGGCAGGAAGATGGGATCAAGGGCTGTAAAGAAAAACCCATGGGAAGGCATCCCACTCTTGTCCCAGATAATTTCTTCATAAGTTAATCCTTATTTCTTAACTTAAAAATAAGGGCAAAATGATGACGGGAAGCTGTGTGAGACTAGTCCTTGAACACTGAAGAGAAGAACCCAAGAGATGTGTTTCAGCTTCCATTTTCTCCTTTACCTCCAACCTCTCCCCTTTCAAGCTACACGTAAAAGCTCCACCACCGCCTACGTATTGATTTATCCTATTCAACTGATTCTTTCTTTATTCTTTTGGATTCTACGATATCAGTTCTTTTTTTAATCCAACAATTCTTGTGCTTGATACTGTGGGTAAAGGGAAAGGAGGGGAGAAACACCAAATTAAAAAAAAAAAGCCTGGAACGCAGGCCCAAGCTGACACTGAGCACGCTCCTTCATAGTACAAGTAACAACGTTATCACTATTAGATGGTGTTTTAGTAATGGGTGCATTTCTGGTTTCCATGTACTCATTCTGCCTTCTTTTTGGCGACTCCAGGTAGTTTTGCTTGGATCCTATTAAGGAAAAGAAAAAAAAAAAAAGGTGAAAACATAGATATTACATTAGTTCTAGATTTTTACTTTAACAGTGATGCTAGAAGCGAGTCCTGGACTTGCTGGAGCCACGTGAGCAACAGTCCCTCACTTGCGCAGGGCGACTCTGGACGAGGAGAGCAGGGGCCGAGTCTGGTCTGGGATGACTGAGGGGTCCAGCAAGATCCACTCCGTCTCCCTGCCACCGTCCTCTCACTGCCAGAACCTCCGGGTCCTTCACTGTGGGTCCCAGAGAAGAGTAAGCAGTATCTGGCATTATGCCTGCTGCCCGTGCTCCACACACGGGCAGTGCCAGAGCCCATTTCTCTGGCAATGCCAGGTCACCACTAGTGACCTGGAATCAAGGGTCAAGGAGACACATAAGAAAGCTAACCACGGGGGGCTGTCCCCGCGGCATAGCGGTTAAGCGCACCCACTCCACTGCTGCCGGCCCAGGTTCGGATCCCGGGCGCGCACCGTCGCACTGCTTGTCAGGCCATGCTGTGGCAGCATCCCGTACAAAGTGGAGGAAGATGGGCACAGATGTTAGCTCAGGGCTGATCTTCCTCAGCAAAAAAAAAAAAAAACTAACCACAGGAGTTGGCAGTAGTTCCCAGCCCCTCACAGGACACCAAAGCGGCCCTTCATTTTGTTCATTAAGGTCACCCTTGACTAAGGTCATTCCCACCCCTCAGCTAACGGCAAAGCCACTTCTCACAACTGTTACAGCCCAGAGCAAGGGCCCAAGTCAGCTGACATTGCTAATCAAGACTTCAGGTTTAGGGCTAAGCTTCAACCATCCTTCACAATCAGGAGTAAACAGCAACCAGAAGCATATTTGTGCTAACGGCCTCGCCTGGTCTTAGCTCCACTGTACACCTAAAAAAGCAAAAGAGTAGGTAAAGACCCTGGCATCAAGCCAGAGCTGCTGGATGTGGTCAGTTTCCTCTTATCAAAGTTGAAAAAAGCACTAAAATCTAGGGTGTGAAAGGGATGGGGGGGCCACAAAGGGGATGTAACTGCTTGTGATGTTTTGTTTCTTAAAGAATATGTGAAGAGGGGCCGCCCCCTGGCTTATCGGTTAAGTGCTCACGCTCTGCTACCGGTGGCCTGGGGTTCGGATCTCGGGCACACACCGACGCACTGCTTCTCTGGCCATGCTGAGGCCACGTCCCACATATAGCAACTAGAAGGATGTGCAACTATGACATACAACTATCTACTGGGGCTTTGGGGAGAAAAAGGGGAAAAAAAAAAGGAGGAGGATTGGCAATAGATGTTAGCTCAGGGCTGGTCTTCCTCAGCAAAAGGAGGAGGATTGGCACGGATGTTAGCTCAGGGCTGATCCTCCTCACAGAAAAAAAAAAAAAGAAAGAATATGTGAAGAAAATACAGAAAAATGATGACATTTTCATCTGAAGCATTGGGTTCATAGTGTTTGCCATATGTAATTCAGAATTAAAAAAACAGTTCTTTGATATACGGAGTCATAAAAATGTCTATCAATATTTTACTACTTGATTTAAATATTAAATTGGTTAAAAAAAAGGAAAACAGAGGGATCTGGTAGTCGTAGAAAAGAGGCAGTGTTGAGCCTTAAGTCATTTATTTACTAAAACTTTTGTTTCTGAAAAGAGGGAAGAGTGGCTTAAAATTGATAAACTATGTGAAAATAAATGAAGGTGGGGAGACAACCACAAACGTTTAAAAGCCAGTCCAAAAAGGCAGAGTGGTCCTGATCCATTCATCCTTTTTAATCTAAGACACAAGGGATGGTCTTTTAAAGAAGCAGATGAAATAATTTCTAGTAAAATCAAACTATTAACCAAGGCTTTTTTTCACGGTGAAAATTACTTTCTTTGGCATCAGCATTTTACACAGGGGACTAATGTGGAACCTAAGCATACTTACTTTTCAACAATCGACTTGGTCTGATCGCGGGCAATGCCAACGTAGTGATCAATCTGGGTCTTTAGGGAAGGAAAAGTGACTCAGTTGTGGCAACACACAGATTAACCATTTTCCTGAAGGTAACGTTCTTCTGTCTAGTTTAAACATTTTTTAAAAACACTATTGAATATTCTCGAAAATAAAAATAATGTCCAGTTTTTAAAAGAATTTTAACAACTTCAGGTTTCGGACTTCAAATTATGCCATAAACACCGCATACTCTGTTGAAGTAAAAATCATTCCTTTCTCTTGCAGAGGTAAGTCTTACTTGCTAGGTGTCTCCCTCAGGGACACTGGAGTACAGCATTTTCTGAATACTATAAACTGTGTCTAATCTACACTCTGTAATCACAAATGTGTTTTGGCTCTTAAGTAAGATTAATTCATTTAATACCAAAAAGCCATAAATAAACTCTGTTGATGGATGACTTACTCCATGAAGAATAACCTCAGAGCATCTAGCATACTCTGTATACACCATTCCACAAGGCAAACATCTGTTCACACCGATAGAGTCTCATAATAGCCTTAATAGTTTAAATTTATTTTTAGACACCAGTTTTTATTTATTTAAGCATTTTTTCTTGTTTGTTTGTTTTGAACAGATAATGCAATCATGTGATAAAAACTCAAAGGTGCACAACAAGGCATAAAAGTCAGTCTCTTTCCTATCCTTATCCCTCCTAGATATTCAGTTTCTCTCCTTGGAGGAAACCAGTTACCAGTTTCTTATAGGCACCTGACTTACAAAATCAGACTGTAGAAGTGCTTAGAAAAAGATCGCTCCAAAGTGTCAATGCCTAAAACACGAACTAACAACCAGTCATACAACGACTGGCGTATCTGATGTGAATCAGATAAATGCTTACCTTGTACTTCTCATAGACAACTGGAACACTGAAAATGAGCAGTTCGGCTGTAAGACAGAATCACGGGACACGGCAGGTGTAAATGTCATAAAGTCTCAAGACTGAAGTGACACGTACATTTTTCCTCATGAAATATAAGGAAATAGAGATCTTCAATATGAGAAATCCTGGCGAGAGCTCTCAATTAAGGAGAGTCAGATATAGGTACACAGGCTGCCTTCTTTGTACCACAAATAATTTCCAAATTATGAAAATGGTTTCTACAAATAAGATCCCCATATTTAAACCAAATCTAGACAACTCTCCCTTTCTTCTAGCTGTTTTGATATTTCTTTATAGTCAGGACCATTTAATAAACCTATGGCCACAAACACAGGTTCCTCCAGTACCTAGTTCAAGGTATGGATGTTAAAGGCTGGGCCACGTGGAGGGAGTGGAGCCATGGGGGGCATTCTCTTGGCTCTCACTCTTACCAGTTACTTCAAAGAGCATGGAGACGCATTCCTTGCTACCTTACCAAGAATCAGAAGGGTGATTCCATTGAAGACGGCACCAACATAGGTCATCAGCCACATGAAGACGGCCAGCTGCGAAGGCCAACATCAGAGGGTCAGCAGGAATCATGGTAACGTGAAACTCAGGCTAACCAATGCCCATCTCCTCTAGCTAATTAGGTCTGCATATAGTTAGTCATGTCAACCATAAATAATCTCAAAATGAAGGTTACCCTGTTTGCACTATACATTTGAGGGTGCATAAGAGAATTCTGTAGTTCTCTTAGGCCCGAAGACAGACTGGACTTGCATTTCTGTCAATTACATCATCCCCGTTCTGATGTTAGTTCTCCAGGCGCAAGGAGATACCTTCTCTAGTGACGCCCACCCCCATTTTTACAGGTTGATTGAGATAAGCATACATTCTTTTGTCTGATGAAACCCTATGTACTGCTCTTCCTCTGAATTATAACCTAGTCCCTGGTTTTCCTCAGCCTCACCACCAAAAGCTATAGAAGCAACTGACCTTCAAGGAGTCCACCAGATCTTCCACCAGAAAGAGACGAATAATGAGTTTCAGGGCCCTGTTGATGTGCACCATGGCAGCATTCACGTAATTATGGAAAGCTTCTGAGGACAGAGTAATGTCTACATCCAGGTAGGCTCTTCCAGGAGAAGAAATGACAGTCAGACATTTGACGTGGAAGGAAAGGATCTCTTTGTTAGCACAGTTCTTCAGAGTGAAATTCCCCCAGGGGCACATTTTAGAAATCTGTAGGGGCATTTTTGCTGTCATGGAGTGGGGTGGGGCACCACTGTCATTTAGTGGGCAGAGGCCAAGATGCCAGATGTCTGCAAAGTGTGGGACAGCCACACACAATGAAGAACTGTCCTACGTCCTGCGTGACTTTTACAGCCTCATAGGATGTTCATCAAGGTGAACCTATTTATAATCATCAAGAGCCCAGATCATATAAAGACGTATTTATATATAAAGAGGTATTTTTTTCCACAATTTTAACATATCATGAATTTTCTAAAATTGTATTCTGTTTATGCTAAAACTTTAATAAGATTTTTTTCACCATTTTGGAAAATCACATCTGTATTGGAGATTACACATGTAGGTGCAAATACCTGAGGTCTTTATTATGTTTTTTTGGTGTAGTCATGTCCAAGCACAATTAAATATTGACTGGAATACATATTATTATAAATGGCTTTCTATTTTATCACTCCTTTATATTACAATTATGATCTATTTTTGAAATTTTGTTTATAGATACATTATCTATGAATTTCATATCAAAATGATAAAGGAGGCATTATAAAATATTTGTTAACAAATAAAAAAGGAGGGTGGGGATACTGAGTTTGATGGGGTTGAAAACTACAGAGAAAGACAGAAAGACAGAAAGACCTGGGTTCTGCTCCCAGATGCACCACAGAATGGAGGCGTAACCATCTGCTCATAACTTGTTCCTTCACTCCAAACTTACTAGGTGCCTGCTGAGCACCAGACTCTCTGTGAGGTGAGGGGTATCAGGAAAGAGAAGACTGCTTTTGCCTTAAAGAGCCTACAGTCTTGTGGGAAAAACAGAAGAGTGACGGGCATCTTTTCCTTTCCTATTTATTACAAAAATATTTACTACCAAATACAAAAGTTACAAAAATTAGATGTTATAACACAACTTAGCAAAACACATTTTATAAATCCACAACAGTGTCATGCACAAGGGGGAAAAAACTCTGCTAAGACATCTGAGATTGTGGCCAAACAGTAAAATTTATTCATTCATTCAACAACTATCGATTTGTTAAACTAATTTGCAATAACTTTTTCAATGCCACAGAGTTTAAATTGTTCTCTCTGTTTTCAGTGAGAGAAAACACAAGGACCAGAGCCATAGCTAGACATCCTTTCATCACAGTCCGGAGAGGTCACAGCAGGGTTTCTCTCTATGAGAAAAGGGTTTTAAAAAAAACCGGCATTTGGTAACGTTAAATTTTTTTATGGGCTAAGATTTCCAAGAAGAAAACTGTGATGAAAACATTTGTTCAAGTTACAACACAGTCAGAAAAGCCAGCAACTGGATTCCAGAAATGCACAACCTACTGACTTCATCAAGACTCGCCCCCGTACTACGAAAACTAAAGGAAACCAGTAAGAAAACCAAGAGCAACACGTCGAGTTCTGGGAGCGCCAAGAGCGCAGCCTCAATACCAAGATTCAAAGTTGTTTTCAGATTGCACTCTGTGGGGGCTTACACGTGTACCTGGACCCCTCTAACTGAGTGCTGCCTTAGACGCTCTGCTTTCCCCACCCTGCCTGGGAATTGAGACATCCTCTTGAGTCCTAAAGTGTGAGCTTCTAGTTTGTCAGAAGTTCTTGGCTCCCAACTCGGTCTCCTCTTAAGGTGGTCCCAAGGTTTCCAGCTGATGTTTCCTGCCACCGACCTGCTGCGTTAGGCCCTACAATTCTTGATTTTTGGAACTGACCAGCCTCAGCGCGCTCCTTCCCTAAACTGCAGAGTGTTACTTGTGATACTTCAACTCACTTGAATGGATGGCCTTCTTCTGACTTCTGTACAGCCTGGATGACAGACTTGTAGACCCTGAAGCTGATGGTGACAGAGAGAAGAGCCAGGATGAGGTAGGAAACCACACTGATGACACTGAAAGCTGCCAGGGAAAGCAGCAGGATCAGCGTGGTGCCAAAGACAAACCCAGTCTTCTTCACGTCTCGCCAGAAAATCAGATCGTGCACTGCCAAGAGAAAAGGGAACACAGTTATGCAAACGCCACGAGGCCAGGCTGCCCACAGGCTGTCCCTTGCACACTGACAGGCACGACACTGCACGCAGTTACAGGTGCACCCCTTTCATCTGAATGATGAAAATCAGATCATGTCTGGGGTGAGGATTCACACTGCAAAACACTCCTCTGGTTTCTGGATAGGTTTACAAAAACTTAGGAAGGTATTTTTTAGAGATGGCTACTGAAGTACGATGGGGTAAAGTGTCATTTACTTAAATATTTCAGCAGAAAGGATGGTAGAGCAAGTGTGGTAAAATCTTGATTAACTGCTGACTAAATTAAGCAAACCATGCCTATAAATGAGTTGGGTCAACAGACTATAAAACCATCTAACTTGAAATGTATAAATTGGGGTGGGGGTAGAGAGAGTGGTGAATAAAAATAAACCAAGCCCTATTAGTGTTAGCTACAATGAAACACCAGTCCCCATGTTAATCTGAAGAGAACTCAAGAAGCATCACGGGTAGGGGATCACACTTCTGAAAATGAATAGAGATACTAGTAAAAATTGTCAGGAAGTAAGTATAAACCAAGACTGTCCGAGGCAAGTAGGTCCTATGGTTGGGGACATTCAAACTGGAAAAATCTAAGTTCTTCTACTTAGACACCTCAAGAACTCTGGGTGTAAGCTGCTAGCAATTACCTCCCACCTAACAATGACACTGCATTTGAATTTCCATCTGTGAAGGCAAACTTCAACACTCACAGCCCTACTGCAAGTTTCTTCCGTGTTCTTTGCTTATAAAGAAGAGCAAGGGCTTTGGAGCTGGAGAGACATGAGTTTGAGTCCTGTAATTTTCACTCATATTACCCTAATTAACCTTTCCAAACCCTGTTTTCTCATATGTAAAACAAAGAAAGTGATATCTATTCCCTAGAGTTGTTTTAAGGAGTATATAAGGCTAACACACGTAGACTGCTTAGCACTGTAAACGACACGCAGTCAACACTCAAATTTTAACTATAATCAAAATATGGTTTGCCTGGAAGACTCACTGAGGGTAAAATAAACTTGAATCTGATTCAAGTTGACCCACTGGCACCTAGTTCTTCCCCATGTTCAGCTACAACACTCTCCTCTGAAGCCTGACCTTGCTAGAGCCAAAGAAACCCAACCCGAAACTAGGAAAATACTAAAGATATGCTGACTGTACAGAAGAAATAACCACTGGTTCAGCGACTGTGGCTGGGGGACGGACTTATTAGGAGAAACAGGAGGTATCTTGATTCCTGACGGGAAGCTGCGAGTCCCAGACAATGATGTTGCAAAGGAGAGAGGCCTGGCAGGCCACTCAGGCCCACCTGACTGAATAGGAAAGGTGAATAGGATGCTGCCTACTTTCGAGAGCAAACACTAAGCGGGAGAATTCTAATGGTCAGAGTCCAAGTATATATATGTCACGGTTCATATGACTCCAAGAACAGTTTCAACACAGAATGCTTAGTAATGGAACAAACTGATACCGTGTGCCTCCTGATGTAACGCACTGAGAAGGACCCAACATCACTTCTATGGTATTCTTGCCAAAACATAACCGGAGTCTAATGAGAGAACACCAGACAAACCCAGATTGAGAAATAGTCTACAAAACAACTGGCCTGTATTCTTCAAAAATACCAACGGTGTGAAAACCAAAGAAAAGGTTGAAGAACTTTTTCAGATTAAAAGTAAGGAGACTTGGGAGTCAGGCCCGGGATGTATTGGTTAAGTTTGGTGTGCTCCGCTTCAGTGGTCCCAGTTCAGTTTCCAGGCACAGACCACTCACGGCCATGCTGGGGCGGTGACCCACATACAAAATAGAGGAAGACTGGCAACAGATGTTAGCTCAGGGCAAATCTTCCTCAGCAAAAAAAAAAAAAAAAAAAAAAAAGACGACTTGACAACACATAAGTGCAAAGTGTGATCACAGAGTGGACGCTGGATAAGAGGGTAAAAATAGCTATAAAGGACATCGTTGGGACAGCTGACAACATTTGAATACAGACTACATAATTGACAACAGTACTGCATCAATGTTAAACTTCCTAAATTTGGTTAAGTGTACTGTGGCCACGTAAGAGACACACACAAATAGTCTTGCTGGAAAAAAACACACTCCAAGTATTTAGGGGTAAAATGGCAGGATGTTTGCAATCAGCTCCTCCATGGTTCAGGAAAAGACACGCATCTCTAGAGAGAGGGAGGAAGTGATAAAGCAAAGTGGCTGAATGTCAACAACTGGTGACCCAGAGCGAGGGTCACGTGGGGGTTTTTTGTACTGTGCTTACAATCCTTTAAGTTTGAAATATCTGAAACACAGAAAGAGAAAAAGAAAGAAAAGCTTAGAGAATAAGGCTGAGGCTCAGACAGAAAAAGACCTTGATGTGTCAGAGGAGGAAAATGGGATCAAGACACTGGCCTAAATGCACATCTCCCTTTGCCACCCTGTCCTCGTGAACTTCACTGCCATCTGCTGGAAAACTGTCATAGGAAATATTCAAACCTAATGATGCTATCTCATGGGAATGGTGCCCTAAAGGCGTGCAGCACACAACCCACAGAATAGCAGAGAAGGCCGTGGGCTCAGCCTTAAAATCAGTGGTAGGGGGGCCGGCCTCGTGGTGTAGCGGTTAAGTGTGCGTGCTCTGCTGCTGGTGGCCCGGGTTCGGATCCCGGGCGCACACCAATGTACCGCTTGTCAGGCCATGCTGTGGCGGCGTCCCATATAAAAGTGGAGGAAGATGGGCACAGATGTTAGCCCAGGGCCAGTCTTCCTCAGCAAAAAAGAGGAGGATTGGCATGGACGTTAGATCGGGGCTGACCTTCCTCACACACACACACACAAAATCAGTGGTAGAATTAGGGTCTGGGCTGGAAGGAGGACATGCTGATTAAAAGGCGAATAACAGAGGGAAAGCCAGGAAAAGACGGTTCAACCCAGCAACCTCCGTCTGGGACGCTCTCCCTCCACAACCTCCCATGGCTGCTCCTGTACCTCATGCAGGGCCTGGGTCATGGGATTCCTCACCAGAGACTGCCCACCCTAAGGCCCCCTCCTGTCATCACTCTCTTATCTCCTTGTCCTGCTTCATTTTTCACTTTGTTTATTTATAGCAGGCTCTTCCCACCGGTTGTTGAAGGCACAAACGTGGGCTAAGCTAATGGCCAAGAGACAGCATAACCACAGCTGCCCTGTTTCTAGATAATTCCTCTCAGTCTGGTCAAGCTTCTGCACCTGAATCCCATCAAGGACAGTGGACCAAGGATTCCGAGTACACGACACCAAGGAAGGGAACCTGGCATAGTCCGGAGAGTGTTCCTCTCTGAGCCTTGAGGAAGAGCGAGGAGGATGAAACAAGTGAGGAGAAAGCAAGACAGTTTCAGTGTTTCTTTCATAACCAGGAAACCAAGAGGTCGCAATGGTCTGACTCCATGAAATGTTCTTTTTCTCTTCTACTGTCATCCATCCGCTCCTACTGCCTCAGTATAGGACTTGTTAAAACAGAAAATTCCTTTATTTTTAATGTGTTCTCTTCCTTCCTTTCCCACCCTTCTCTTCTTTTGGCAAGCTTTAATTAAGTGCCTACCATGCGGCAGGCAGATGCTAGAACTGGGAATAGAACCCAAAAGGGAACAAGGCAAACGAGATCCTTCCTGACGTTCGGCGAGGAAGCAGGGGATGAATAACAAACGAGGTACGAGAGGCCTGTGAGGATACAGACCCACTGTGAGCGATGAGAACAATGTGCATGCAGGCGCGTACTGCGTGGACAGCAGTGAGGAAAGGCCTCTCCGAGGAGTTAACGTTAAAGGTGAGATATAAAGGACAAGAAGGAGCTGGCCATGCAAAAAGCAGGCGAAGGGTATTCTAGGCTTGAGGACACACATACAAGGGCTCTTGGTTGGGGGCGGGGGGGCTGTTTGCATTGCTTAGGAAAGGTCAGAAGGCCAATGTGGATGGTACGTTGTGAGTGAAGGGGAGTGTGGCAGGAGATGAGGCTGGAGAGACGGGCAGGGACTGGATCACGGAGCAGTTCCATGGGCAGGGTGAGCAGCTCGGATTTTACCGCGGGTGCAATGGGAAGTCACTAAAGGACGTCAGGCAGGGGAATAACATGATATATTCTAGTTTAAAAAGAGGAACACTTTTACTGCCGTATAGAAAATGGATTGGGATGGGGCAAGAGTGCAGGCAGGGACATTCCCTGGGAGGCTGACATGGAGGTTCAAGTGAGAGATGGTGGTCATTCAAATTAGGATAAGGGCAGTCAGGATGGAGAGGAGTGGACAGATCTGAGCTATATTTTGGGGGTAGAACAAGGAGAACTTGGTGATAAACTGGATGTGGGGGGTGACAGAGGGGAAGAAATGTGGACAACACCTGGGTTTGGGGCCTGAGCAAATGGATGGATGTGGTGTCATTTACTGAGATGAGGAAGAGCAGGTTACAGAGCATGTTAATTTTGGGAAGGACGTCTGGAGACATCCACTATTAAAGAAGGCAGTTAGACCCACCAGCGTGGAGCACACAGCGTGGAGACATATGTGGAAGTCACCAGCACACAAATAGTATTTAAAAGTCATGGGAAGGGATGAGGTTCCCCAGTGCTGACAGGGAAGAGGGCCCAGGTCTTAATTCTGAGGTACTCCCACATGCAGGAGCTGAGCAAGAGCAAGAGTCGGGCAGCTAGCGAAAGGCAACGGGAAATACCCAGCGAGGCAGGGGATAACCAGGAGGGCAGAGAATCACAGAAGCTGAGAGAGAAGTGCTTTGATTCTGCCTAATTCTGCTGAGGCTGATTAAGGAAAAAAGCTACCCTGGACCTGGCAATATGGAGACAGTTGGTGATCTGAACAAAGCTTCAGTGGAGTGACGGGAACATGAGCAACTGGAGGGGCTTGAAGAGGAATTAGTGGTGAGACATGGAGGCAGCGAGAGGGAAATGCCTAAGAAAGAGGTTTGGCTGTGAAGAGCAGTAGAGACATTGGAGCCAAGGCACAGTTTTTTAAAGATGGGAAACACTGGGGCCGGCCCCGTGGCTTAGCAGTTAAGTGCGTGTGCTCCGCTGTTGGCGGCCCAGGTTCGGATCCCGGGCGCGCACCGATGCACCGCTTGTCCGGTCATGCTGAGGCCGCGTCCCACATACAGCAACTAGAAGGATGTGCAGCTTTGACATACAACTATCTACTGGGGCTTTGGGGGAAAAAAAAAATAAATAAATAAAATTACAAAACTTTCCTTTAAAAAAATAAAAATAAAAATAAAGATGGGAAACACTGAAGTGTGCTGCTATGCAGACAAACAGGAAGAGACTGAAGAGAGGGCAGAAGCAGTGAGGTCCAGGGGAAGGGAGGGATGGAGAGCCAGAGCCCAGGTGAAGGGGCTGCCCCTTGTTAGTAACGTAGTGAAGAAGATGAGGAGAGACACAGGCCCATTCACAGATCTGAAGACTGGAAGAAGAAGGATTTCTTCCTGAAACGCTTCTACTTCCTCCACAAAAAGGAGCTGAGATCATCAGCTGGGGTGGGGGTAAGGGGGTGAAGACGGTTTACAGAGAGAGAAAAAGATATGAAATGGTTGTTTCAGAAAAGTGAGAAAATGTCTTAAAACTCTTAGAAGAAAACACAGAGCAAATCTTTGTGACATTGGGTTAGGCAACGGTTTCTCAGATATGATACCAAAAGCACAAGTAACAAAGAAAAAACAAATTGGACTATATCAAAATTAAAAACCTTTGTGCTGTAAATGGTACCAAGAAAGTGACAAGAAAACTCACAGAACGAAAAAATGTATTTGCAAATTACATATCTGATAAGGTATTTGTACCCAGAATATATATAAGAATATATAAAGATTTATAACCAAAAGAAAAATAGCCCAACTGAAAAATGAACAAAGAATCCAAATAGACATTTCTCCAAAGATATACAAATGGAAAATAAGCACATAAAAAGATGCTCAACATCGTTAGTCATCAGGGAAATGCAAATCAAAACCACAATGAACTCACTAGATGGCTGTAATAAAAATACAGTAACAAATATTGGCAAGGATGTGGCGAAATTGGAACTCTCATACATTCCTGGTAGGGATGAAAAATGGTGCAGTTGCTTTGGAGAACAATTTGGCAGTTCCTCAAAAAGTTAAACAGTTATATGACCCAGCAATTCCACTCTTAGGCAAATGCCCAAGAGAAATAAAAACATATAACAACACAAGAATTTGTGTACACCAATGTTCACAGAAGCATTATTCACAACAGCCAAAAAGTAGAAACAATCCAAACTTCCATCAACTGATAATGGACAAATGAAATGTAGTATATCCATACAACGGAATTATTCAGCAATAAAAAGAAATGAAGTTCTGACGCTACATGCTACAACATGAATAAAACGTGAAAACATTAGGCTAAGAGAAAGAAGCCAATTACAAAAGACCACATATTATATGATTCCATTTATATAAAACATCCAGAATAAGCAAATCCACAGGGATAGAAAGTAGGTTAGTGGTTGTTTAGGGCTGCGGTGTTGGTCGTGGGAAATGGGGAGTGACTGCTAATGGGTATGGGATTTCTTTTTTGTGGGAGGACTAAAACGTTCTAAAATTGGATAGTGGTGATGGTAAAAAAAAACATTTAGCTGTACATTTTAAATAGATAAATTGTACAGTATGTGAATTATATCTCAATAAAGGTGTTAAAAAAGGAAACAGACAAATGTGCAATTATACTCAGAGATTTCAACACTGCTCTCTCAATAACTGGTAGAATAAGTAGACAGAAAATCAATACGGAGATAGGGGACTTGAACACTTTATTAACCAATTTGACCTTCTTGACACGTATAGAACACCCTACCCAACAACAGCAGAATGTACATTCTTTTCAAGTACATGTGGAACATTTACCAAGATAAACCAGATCCTGGGCCACGAAATAGCCATGATAAATTTAAAAGGATTCAAGTCACTTTTATGTTTTCTGAGTACAAGGTAATTACCTTAGAAACAGTAAGAAAAAGATATTGGGAAAAATCTCAATGTTTGCAAACTAAACAACACACTTCTAAACAACCTATTAATCAAAGAAGAAATCAATAGGGAAATGAGAAAGTATTTTGAACTGAATGAAAATCAAAATTTGTGGGATCTACCAACAAACCTGAAATCAACAATCCAAAGAGGCTTATGCACCCCTATGTTCACTGTAGCATTATTCACTATAGCCAAGAAGTGGAAGCAACCCAAGTGTCCCTCGACTGATGATTGGATCAAGAAGATGTGGTATATGTATACAACGGAATACTACTCAGCCACAAAAAAAGACAAAATTGTCCCATTTGCAACAACATGGATGGACCTGGAGGGTATTATGTTAAGTGCAATAAGCCAGAAAGAGAAAGACAAACACCGTATGATCTCACTCATATGGGGAATATAAATCAACACATGGACAGAGAAAACTGTATTGTGGTTACCAGGGGCAATGGAGGTGGGGGGTGGGCACAAGGGGTGAAGGGAGACATGTATATGGTGATTGACAAACAATAATGTACAACCAAAATTTCACAATGTTTAAACTATTAAGACATCAACAACAACAAAAATCGGTATTTCTTAAAAAAAAAAAAAAAAAGCTTGATTTCCCTTTAGTCAGCATTTTTTACACTGTAAAGTCAGTTGAAAATTGGAGTTAACCTTACTGAGAATTTTGTTTGCTAATTAAAAACAAAACAAACAAACAAAAATTTGTGGGATCTAGCTAAAGCAGGACATGGTAGGCAAGTGCCTATACCAGAAAAGAAGGAAGATGACAAATCAGGGACCTCAGCTTCAACCTTAAAAAACCAGAAAAAGAACAACTTGAATCTCAAGTAAACAGAAGAAAGGAAATAATAAAAATCAAAGCAGAGGGCAGGCCCCGTGGCTTAGCGGTTAAGTGCGCACGCTCTGCTGTTGGCGGCCCAGGTTCAGATCCCGGGTGCGCAACAACGCACCGCTTCTCCGGCCATGCTGAGGCCGCGTCCCACATACAGCAACTAGAGGGATGTGCAACTATGACGTACAACTATCTACTGGGGCTTTGGGGGGAAAAATAAATAAATAAAATCTTTAGAAATCTGGTTACTGTGTCAGAGATAAGCAACCCTACGGCCCTGGATACCAAAGTAACATCAGAGATGATTATGAAAGACATAGTCAGAACCAGCTTGAGGTACAACTGTGCATTAAGGGATGTTTATTTTAGATTATTCCAGTTTTCTCTTTGGAGCCCCTTCATGCCTTCTGGTTTCCACTTGGCCCCAGATCCCCACCTGATAACACACTCTATCTCCAGCTTTAGAGTCAGTACAGCAAAGAACAAACCCTGCTCCAGACTGCCTGGGTTTGCATCCTCTTCCATTTACTAGCTGTGTGATTTGGGGCAAGACACTTAACCTCTCTATGCCTCGGGTTCCTCATCTGTAAAATGGGACAATCCAGTATCTACTCTATTGGGATGTTGCCAGGATTAAATGGGTTAATGAGTATAAGTGCTAAGCACACTGTTGATTAGGTAGTAATACAACGTTAGCTATTATTATTATTATTCATTTGACTGCTAATTTCTGCTACAATCATAATGGAAAATTGAAGAACTAAAGTTAAAATTGACCAAGATAAAAAAATAAATAAATAAATAAAGTTAAAATCTGCTACAGAGAAGTAAAGATTTTTTTCCTTTCCTCTTTGTTGCTAACAGGATACTGAGAGATTAAGATCGGGGGATTAGGGCCGGCCCCGTGGCTTAGCGGTTAAGTGCGCGCGCTCCGCTGCTGGCGGCCCGGGGTTCAGATCCTGGGCGCGCACTGACGCACCGCTTCTCCGGCCATGCTGAGGCCACGTCCCACATACAGCAACTAGAAGGATGTGCAGCTATGACATACAACTATCTGCTGGGGCTTTGGGGGAAAAAATAAAAAATAAAATTATTAAAAAAAAAAAAAAAAAGATTGAGGGATTACAAGGGACTCTTTCAACCAAATCAGCTCCTTCGATATATTTTACATATCAAGCTTCCACATAAAATTTCCTATAAAAAAAGGTTGCGCTGTCAGCACTATCATTGAATAAAGGTCAGAGGGAGGCAGAAGGCCAGGAGGTAAAGGCAGTACGATATATGGGCCTACAGAGCAGCCTGGACTAGCATGAATTTGGGAGTTATCGACATACAGGTGGGAATTTGAAGCCATGGCAACAGAAGAGATCACTTAGGGGCATCTCGTAACACTTCAAACCCCACATATCGAAGAACCCATATGTCTTCCCCGTCACTGTTTCCTGCTCAGAGAATGGTTCTACCATCCACCCAGTAACCCAAGACAGAGATCTGGAAATAGGGCTCCTCTCCCTTCTCCCTCATCCTCACACCCAAACACCAAGGCCTGACAGAGCCTACCTTCTTGAATCTATCCATGGAAAACAAGACCTTAACTGAGAGCCAATGGGCTGACCAACTGCCACTCGAGCGCACTGTCTTACACAGACAGAAGGAAGCCTTGGCCGGCCTCGTCCTAAAAGTACTGACCCACACTCGTTCAATGGGTACTGGAAAAACAAAAGCCAAAAGTTCTCAAAAGTTCTCAGAAGTGCAATGTTTCCTTACTTTTCAAGGTTAAACTTTATCTTTAATATTACACCACCTAAAACTTATTTTCATTTGAAAGACGCTTACTTTTTTCTACTTGTGCTTCAATACATTTAAAGTCTTGTGCTGTACTAATTATGCCTTTTATTTCTTACAACCCTTTTCAAGACACAATACAGGCTCTTTTTATAACTTGATGAAAGTACAGTCAACCATTTTTCGGTTATCTTAATTACCTAGCTAATGGCAGACGAAGCATCTGACAAAGAATATCCGTATTCACCAAGAGTGTTTATACTGCTGATAAAATCACGAGTGATTCCTTCTTTTTATTTTCCAAATCCTCTATAATGTGACCATATTACTTCTATTTTTAAAACTTTCAAGGATGTCTATCTCCTGCCCATATTATTTAAGGATGCCTGCTGCAGTACCCTTCTTCCACCAAAAGAGGGCACTAACACATCCAATGGTGTCTCCAGGCTAAGGAGAAAGAAATGGGTCCCTGCCAATTCAAGCACAGCGCGAACCTTGTTGATTTCCTCCTACCCACTGATTTTTACTACTGAACTTGGGGAAAGCTCTTGGTTTGACTCCAACTTCAGCCATTCCCAAAGGTCAACCCACTTTAATCTACTCTCCCAAGTATACACCTCAAAGGAAGAAAAGAAAGGCTTTTCAAATGCTTATTCTGACAAGGAATAAACGTGCAAGAAATTTCAAGGTTTAGTAGTCCATCAGCTTTAACTTCATTTTTAAGAACAAACCTCCAACTCAAGGATCCGTACAGCACGTCCTATCTTCCGTGCATTAGTTTTTCAAAATTTGTAAATATACAACTCTAAGAAGATTTAAATGTGGCTGAAATAGCTAAAAGACCAAAAAAAAAAAAAAAAAAAAAAAAGCCAGCCTTTATGACCACAAAAGGGAAATTGTTCATTAATAAAGGGGATAATAGGCAGTTAAGTTTTTTATATGAACAATTATTTATGTAAAGAAAAATATGTAGACATTTTCATACTGATTATTTCTTTTCTTTGGTTACTTTTACATTAACAGTTCATAATACAGTCACTTTTTGAGTTGCAAATGACATTGGGTTATGTGTTTATAAACTCAGATCCAAATTTTGTGGCTGCTGAAATGGGTTCACAGTCTGATCTGCTACAGATTTATCCTTAAACAAAGACACCCCCCTCAAAATGGCACAGAGGATCACCGACAGAATACAAAGCTGTCACTGTCACAGACAGACACACATGCGTTCAGTCACGGATGCACCTGGCAGCAGGCCAAAGAAATTTGTAGGAACCCCTTTCAATCTAGCATTCCTCTCAGACTGTCAGAAAAAAATAGTTTTTTATTCATTAAAATAACCTAACATCCCCTTTGCCCTCAATTTCAGATTTATAAAGCACAGAAAACAAAATGGCATTGACTACCCTTTCCCAATGGAATAGCTAGGTGGATCCGAATATGGGAACTTTTGAACTCAGTTATCTGAAGAATATAATTAAAGATAAACGCAGTGCTGAATCATGATGGAATGGATAAAGACACAAAACTCTGGCTTTCATTTTCCATCCTTTTTTTTTCTTCTAGGTCTGGCTGGTTCTTTGCACATAACTGGACAACTATTAAATTCTCCATAAAGCAAGTCTAGACTTAAGTCTGCAGAAGACATTGGATCCAATCTAAAATTAAACAAAACACTAATTAATTGCTAGTAATTGTGAAAGCCCAATCTAATGTAAAGTGATTCTATGCCCTTTGCACACATTTATTTCTAATTCAATTTTCATGCTAGTCAGGTCACGGCAACGTGAAATTTCTCCCACGGTCATGATACACTTGGACTTGAATGCCTCTTTGACAGTCTGTTGGTAATACAGATAAGTGACATGGTATGAGACTATAACAATATGTGACACAAAATTCTTCTCTTCTAAAAAAGCGATAGTCTCTAAACTCTTTACCAGTAATAAGCAAAATAAATTTTAAAAATGAAGTGTTAGGTAATACACTCTTGACTTTTGAGATCTTCTCTCCATTTCCCTAGTGGCTCTGTTGAGCTCGCCCCTGGAAACAATGGGACTCTGATCATAACTGGGACAGCTTTTCTCCCCCTCTGCTTTATTTCCCACCCAATATTTAATTCCCCCCCAACATATAGCAAAGTTGAAAAGAGCTTAGAGTGAACACCCATATAATCACTACCTAGATTTTACTATTAATGTCTTATTTTTATTTTTTTTATTGTGGTAAAATACACATAACATAAAATTTACCATCCTAACCACTTTTAAGTATACAGTTCGGTGACGTTAAGTACATTCACATTGTGTGCAACCATCACCACAGACCATTAATGTTTTACTTTACTTATATAACTGTCCCTCAGTCTATTTTATTTTTTTTATATATTTCAAAGTAAATTACAAATATCAGGAAACCAACGTCAGCTTGCATATTATTAACTAAAGTTCAATATTTATTTAGTGTTTCTCTTTTGATGTAAAATTTACCTACAATGAAATACACAATACATTCACTGAGTTTGGACACACGCATATACCTATGCAACCCTATCAAGCTACAGAACATTACCATCACTCCAAAAAGTTTCCTTAATGTTCCTTCCCAGGCAACACCCCAGGAAGTAACCACTGCTCTGATCTCTTCCCTACACAGAATAGTTTGCTTGTTCTATAATTTCACATAAACGGAATCGTGCAGTATGAATTCTTTTTTTACTGCTTCTTTCACTTAGCATAATTTCTGAGATTCATTCATATTGTTGCAAGTATCAAAAGACGACTAGCTATACCACAGGTTATCTATTCCCTTCTTGATGGACAACTGGCTGTTCCCAGCTCTGAGCCATAATGAATAAAATGGCTATGAACATATACAAGTCTTTGCATGAACACGTTTTCATTTCTCTACAGTGGAAAGTTGCTAGGTCACGGAGGAGGTGCATATTTAGCTTTCTAAGAAACTGACCAACCTGTCTCTCAAGTATCTGTACTATTTTACACTCTTACCAACAGTTTATG
Source organism: Diceros bicornis minor (assembly GCF_020826845.1). Lineage (NCBI taxonomy): Eukaryota > Metazoa > Chordata > Mammalia > Perissodactyla > Rhinocerotidae > Diceros > Diceros bicornis. The sequence continues at coordinate 9,178,764 of NC_080770.1, forward strand.
AGAGTTTCAGTTGTTCCATAGCCGCATCAACATCAGGTGTGGCCAGTCTTTAATTTTAGACATTCAGGTGGCTGTGTACTGAATACCTTGTTTTGATTTGAATTATCTGAAGACTCGTGATGTTGAACATATCTTAGTTGGATTACCTTTTTTTTTTTTTTTTGTGAGGAAGATCAGCCCTGGGCTAACATCTGTGCCCATCTTCCTCTACTTTATACGGGACGCCGCCACAGCGTGGCCTGACAAGCGGTGCATCAGTGTGCGTTTAACTGCTACACCACGGGGCCAGGCCCCATTGGATTACTGATCCTTGGTATATCCTCTCTTGTTAAGTGTCAATCTTTTCTGCCCAATTTCTTTATTGTGTTGTTTTTATTGTTGAAATGAGTTTTTAGTATTTCCTGGATAACGGTTCTTCATCAGATACATGTTTTGTAAACACTTTCTCCTAGTCAATGACTTGCCTATTAGTGGTGTCTTTTAACGCGCAAGTTTTAATTCTGATGATGTCCAACTCATTGATTTTTTATTTTATGGCTAGTGCATTCTGTGACGTAAGAAACTTTTGCCTACCCCAAGTCATGAAGGTATTCTCCTATGCTTTCTTCTAAAAGGTTTATGGTTTTAGTTTTTATGTTCAGGTCTTTAATCCATTAATTAAAATTAATTAAATTAATTTAAAATCCATTAATTTTAAATTAATTTTTGCATATCACCTGAAGTAGGGATTGTGGTAGGCAGAATGCTAAGATGGCCCCCAAGATTCTTGCCCCTGGGTTACATGTCCTGTATACTTCCTCCTGCCCCCAAATGTGAGCAGAACCTGCGAATACGATGGGACAGTCACTCTCGTGTTTGCGTTTCAGTTATGTGGGATCGTGCAGCAGACTGGAGAGAAATTCTCCTGATAGCTTTGAAGAAGTGAGCACAGCCTCCAGGAGCTCAGCATGACCCCCCGCCCACAGCCAGCAAGCAAGAAAATGGGGTCTGGTCTTACAGCCTCCAGGAACTGATTATGCCAACAATCAGTGAGCTTGGAAGTGAATCCTGAGCCTCAGATGAGATCACAACACTGGTTCACACCTGACGATTTCAAAATCACATTTTATTTCAGCCTGGTGAGATCCTGGGCAGAGGACCTGTGCCCAGATTCCCAATCCATGAAAACCGTGAGAAGATAAAGTTGTGTTGTTTTAAGTTGCTAACTCTGTGGTAATTTGTTATTTCTGGATTCGCTGTTTCTTTGATCAACTTGTTGACTCATTTCCAAGTACCACACTGTCTTTATCACTGAAGTTTTATGTCTTGAAGTGAGTATTCTAAATCCTCCAATTTTATTCTTTTTCAAGATTGTTTTAGATTTGCTAAGTTTCATGTATCTCCATAGAAAGTTTAGAATGAGCTTGTCAATTTCTATAGAAAAATTCTCCTGGGACTTTGAATTGTATTGAATCCAGAGATGAATTTGGATAGGACTGACATCTTAATACCGAAACTTCCAATCCATGAACACAGCACAGCTCTCCCCTTGGACAGTTCTTTAGTTTCTCTCTACAGTTTCGTAGTTTTCAGCATAGAGGTCTTGCACTTTTTTTTTTTTTGGTTAAGTTTATTCCTATTTTATGCTTTTGATGGCATTGTAAAAATTTCATTTTCTGATTATTTATTGCTAGTATATAACAAATACAACTGAGTTTTGTATATTAACCTGATATCCTGTAACTTTGCTAAATTCACTTATTAGTCCTAGTAGTTGTTTTAGATTCCTTAGGAATTACCTATGTAAACAATCATGCCATCTGCAAATTAAGACAGTATAACAACTGCTTTTCCAATCTTCATTCCTTTTATTTCTACTTTTTGTGGTAATTCAATGGGTGGGATCTCTAGGATGATGCTGAATACAAACAGTGCGAGTGAGCATCCTTGCCTCATACCAGTCTTAGAGGGAAGTGCTCCATATTCTGGCATTAAGTACAACGTCAGCCGTAGGGTCAACAGATGCCGTTTAGTAGACTGCGGATATTACCTTCTAGTCCTAGTTTGCTGAAAATTTTTACCAGAAAGGATGTTGGGCTTTTTCAAATGCCCTCTCTGTATCGATTGAAATAATCACATAGTTTTTCTCTTATTATGTTAATGTGGTGAATTATGTTGATTGACTTTCCAATCTTAAAACAAGCTTGTGTTCCTGGAACAAACTCCACTTAGCAATGCTGTATTAACCTTTTGACATATTGCTGGATTTGATTTGCTAATATCTTGTGAAGGATTTCTCATCTTAGTATGTTCACGAGGGCTATTAGTCTATAATTTTCTCTGTAATGTCCTTGCCCAGTGTTGGTATTACTATATACTAGTGTATGAGCTGGGAAGTGTTCTCTCCTTCTTTTTTCTTAAACGTTTGAAAGAATCCCCCAGTAAAACCTCCGGGCCTGGACGTTTTTGGTGAGATTTTTGATAATGAATTTAATAGAAATTGTGTTAGCTTTGGTAAATTGTATTTTTCAAGGAATTTGTCCACTTCATCTAAGTTGATGAATCTGTTGGCAAGAAGTTGTTCATAATATTCTATTATCCTTTTACTATCTGAAGGATTCAGATCTGTAGGATCTGAAGTGATAACCCCTTTTTCATGCTTGATATTGGTAATCTGTGTTCTCTTTTCATCTTGATCAGTCAAGAAATTAAATTTGTTGATCTCTTCAAGAAACCAAATTTTGGCTTTGTTAATTTTGTTTGTTTTTTATTCCATTGATTTCTACTCTTATCTTTATTATTTCCTTCCTTCTACTTACTTTGGGTTTACTTTGCTCTTCTTTTTCTAGCTTCTTAAGTTGAAACCCTAGATCACTGAATTCCGGTATTTTTCTTTTCTAATATAAGCATTTATTGGGTACAGTGTTCTATAAATATTGTTTAGGTCAAAGTGGTTGATTGTGCTGTTTAGATCTTTGTGTGTGTGTGTGTAGTTGGTCTATCAATTGCTGAGAAAGAGGTATTAAAACCTCCAATTAAGGGCCGGCCCCGTGGCTTGGCGGTTAAGTGCGTGCGCTCCACTGCTGGCGGCCCGGGTTCGGATCCTGGGATCGCACCGACCTACCGCTTCTCCGGCCATGCTGAGGCCGCGTCCCACGTACAGCAATTGGAAGGATGTGCAGCTATGACAGACAACTATCTACTGGGGCGTTGGGGGAAAAATAAATAAATAAAATCTTAAAACCTCCAATTAAGATTATAGAATTGCCTATTTCTACCTTTAATTCTGTCAATTTTTGCTTCATGTATTTTGAAGCTGTTATTAAGCACATACACATTTACTACTGTCAAGACTTCCTGATACCTTTTCTCACGATAATATGTTACTTTGTATTTCTGGTAATACCCTTTGTCTTCTCTTATGTTTACTTCTGCATCGCATACATTTATATATTTTTTGGTATACCTTTTCCCATCCATTTACTTTCAACCTGTCTTTTTTTTTTTATAATTTTATTTTATTTTTTCCCCCAAAGTCCCAGTAGATAGTTGTATGTCATAGCTGCACATCCTTCTAGTTGCTGTATGTGGGATGCGGCCTCAGCATTGCTGGAGAAGCGGTGGTGCGTTGGTGTGCGCCCGGGATCCGAACCCAGGCCACCAGCAGTGGAGCGCACACACTTAACTGCTAAGCCACGGGGCCAGCCCTATCTGTGTCTTTATATTTAAAGTGCATTGTTTATAGTCAGCATACAATTGGGTCTTGCATCTTCATGCAGTCTGCCACTCTATTGACTGTAGTGTTTAGTCCGCTAACATATTGATATGGTTGCATTAAGTCTCCCATCTCATTCTCACATTTCCTGTCTTTTGTTCCCTGGTTCTTCCTTTCTTTTTGATTATTCAAAGATTTTAATTTGTCTATTGGCTTTTTAGCTATATGCGTTTGCATTATTATTTTAGTGGTTGTTTTAGGGAATACAACATACATCTCTGACTTTTCAGTCTACTTAAAACTAATATTGTACCACTTCATAGAAAATGCGGAAACCCTTGCTACAGTATAGGTCCACATACTCGTCTTTTCTGTTATAAATTGTCATATGAAATAAACATTATAATCTCCACATGCATTGTAATTTCCGCTTTAAATAGTCCTATATATTTTAAAGAAGTTGAGAGGAAAAAAAATAAGTCTTTTATATTTACCCAGCTATTTACCATTTCCAGTGCTCTCCATTCCTTCCTGAAGGTCTGAGTTTCTTTCTGATATCAATTCCCTTTAATCTGAAGAACTTCCTTTAGTGTTTCTTGTAGTGCAGGTCTTCTGGTGACAAATTGTCTTAGTTTTCTTTTATCTGAAAATGTCTTTCTTTTGCCTTCATTTTTGCAGGGTACTTTTTGCCAGATAGAGAAATCTGGGTTGACGTTTTGTTCCCCATTTGACACTTGAGAAGATGTTATTTCACTGTCTTATGGCACCTGTGGTTTCTGGTAAGAAGTAAACTCTGATGATAATTGCCATTCTCTTGTATGTGTCATTTTCTCTAGCTGCTTTCAAGATTTTCTCCTTATCTTTGGTTTCAACAATTTGACTATGATATACTGTGCAGCAAAGGGTTAACTCAGCAGGCCTGGAATGCTCAAATTCTGCACAAGCCAAACAAAGGTCTGTCTTCAAGAGTTGCCTGCGGGGTGTGTTGGGGGGGACACAGGGAGATGAACTCTGAGCCCTTGAAATACTCTGGCTGATAAGCATTTTTGCCTGAGCCTTGGGCCATGCTGTACCAGTGTGACCAGGTAAGTTTATCCTAACAATATGATTTATGACAAACACCTGTTTTTGCTCTGAGGGGCTGGGGTCTGAGAAGCTGAGGTCAGTCATGTGGGCACTGCACGCCATCCTGGACACGAAGGACTGAGTGAGCTTGCCGAGTTGGCAACACTTCACACATGCTGCCACATATCACTGCTGGGAGAATTAAGGACATCCCTGCGTTACTCCACTGGACACCTGGAAGCTTGCACCTGATTTCTCCTGGACTGCATCCCACGTGCCTTTCCCCTTTGCCAATTCTGACCTGTGTCCTTTTGCTGTTATAAACCGTTGAGTTTAACACCTTCTGAATCCTGTGAGTCCCTCTAGCAAATCACTGATCCTGAGGGTGGTCTTGGGGACCCCAGACACGTACCAACGTATGGTTTTCTTTGTCCTTATCCTAGTAGGTGTTCGTTGAGCTTCTTTAATCAGTAAGTGTGTTTTTCATAAAATTTGAGAATTTTTTTGCCATTTTATCTTCAAATATGTTCTTCTCCAGTCTCTCACTTTCCTCCCCTTCTGGGACTCCAATTATACAAGTTAGATCTTATATAATATTGTCCCAAAGGTCCCTGAAGCTCGGTAATACTTTTTCTGTTCTTCAGGTTGGGTAGTTTTCTGTTCATCTATCATCAAGCTCACTGGCTCTTGCCTCTAACACCTTCATTTTGCTTTTAAGGCCACCCTGTGAATTTTAATTTTAGCTGCTATATTTTACAGTTCTAGAATTTCCACTTGGCTCTTTTTTGTTTCTATTTCTCAATTGAGATTTCCTTTCTTTTCATTCAATGCAAACATATTTTCCTTACTTTACTGAACAGTTATAATAGCTGCCTTAAAACCCTGTCTCCCAGTTCTAACATATGAAGTTAGTTTCTGTTGTTCTTTTTTCTTCAGACTGGGTCATATTTTCCTGATTTTTAAAATGCTGTGTGGTTTTGGACTATATCTTGCACACTATGAGCATTATGTTGTACAACCTCAGGACTCTGCACATTCCTCTGGAGAGTACTGGTATTTCTGTTTTAGTACGCAGTTAAATGTGGCTGGACCCAAGCTGCAAACTCTTGTCTCCTCGGCGACATCTCAAACCTTAGTTCAGTTCCTTTATCTTCAGCTGGGCTGCCTGTAGTCTTCCACGCATGCGTGTGGTTCAGGGATTACACCGAGGCTTAATCACAGAGTTGAGACACAGAATCTTAGGCTCTCACTCTCTGGATCTCTCCTTTCCAGGATTCCTCCTCCCCTCACTTTCTGGTGGTTGAATGGCTGGCTCGAATTCTGTCCTCTAAGTTTTCTATGAGAGTTTTAGCCAACCTGCCAGGTGCCAGCGTCAGCCTGTTCTCTGGCTAAAAGCAGTAAAAATGGAAAACTAATTCCATGCTGTTTCTTCTTAAAAGTGTCAGCCTTTTTGCAGAATCTGCCTGCTTTTGTTCATTTTCCAGTGCCTTCAGGTTTGTTTTTTCTTTCCAGTTTTGTCCAGAGTATATAGCTACAGTCATGCACCGCATAATGACATGTCAGTCAACAATGGACGTCAATTACAATGGCGGTCCCATAAGATTAGCACCATACAGCCTAGCTGTGGAGTAGGTTATACGATCAAGTACACTCTATGATATTCACACAATGATGAAATCACCTGATGACACATTTCTCAGAACGTATCCCCGTCGTTAAGCGACATGTGATTGTATATGCAAAAAGGTCAGTTCCAGTAAAAGCCTACTTGGCCAGACTTAAGAAAAACTATTGTGATCTTGTCTTTAAAAATTTACTTCAGGTTCACTGTGTGTAGGTATATAGATTCACTTTTAATAATACCAAAATAGGGATTATTCTGAATACCTTGTTTTCTAACGTTTTTGTGTGTGTGTGAGGAAGATCAGCCCTGAGCAAGCATCCAATGGCAATCCTCCTTTTTTTTTTGCTGAGGAAGACTGGCCCTGAGCTAACATTCATGCCCATCTTCCTCTACTTTATATGGGACACCGCCACAGCATGGCTTGACAAGCAGTACATCAATGCAAGCCCGGGATCTGAACTTGCGAACCTTGGGCCACTGAAGCAGAGGGTGTACACTTAACCACTGCGTCACTGGGCCGGCCCCCTAACTTTTTTTTTCTACTTTAAGCATTCATCATATGACAAAAACTCTGTTAGGTGTTCAATAATGTAGTTTTTATTAATAAAATACGAACATTTTCACATAGCAGAAAACTCCAACTTTGACAGCAAATTCACAGTTACCAGAAAAATAACACACATACCTAAAGTGAAATTGATAAGCACCAGCACACTGACCCTAGAGAAATACTCGTATATGTGTAAAAACAGACAAGTACAAGGATGTTAACTTTAGCACTGTCTATAATATTAAAACATGGAAAATAACCCAAATGCTAATCAGAAAGGAAATAACAGTAATAAAATAGATTATGACATAGCTGTAAAAATGAATAAATTCTATATATTTCAACATGAAAGGAGTTAAAAAACCTAACATAACAAAGATGATAATATTAACAAAGGTTTAAAAACATGAAACAATACTACATACGCACACATTTAAAATAAACTGGAAAGGGGCCGGCCCGGTGGCGCAAGCGGTTAAGTGCGCGCGCTCCGCTGCGGCGGCCCGGGGTTCGCTGGTTCGGATCCCGGGCGCGCACCGACGCACTGCTTGGTAAGCCATGCTGTGGCGGCGTCCCATATAAAGTGGAGGAAGATAGGCACAGATGTTAGCCCAGGGCCATCTTCCTCAGCAAAAAAAGAGGAGGATTGGCGGATGTTAGCTCAGGGCTGATCTCCTCACAAAAAAAAAAAAAAAAAAAAAAAAAAAAAAAAAAAAAAAAAAAAAAAAAAAATAAACTGGAAAGATCTATCAGGTCCATGATGGTGGTCACCTCTGGGGAAGGGAAGAAGGGAGTGGTCAGGTGGTAGTCAACGGTCCTTTAGTTTGGAAGCAAATATGCCACTAATGTTAATAATTAATATAAGTTAATTCTACATACAGAAATACGAGTGTATGCCTTTTTGTACTTTTCTATATTTTTCCACTTCTTAAAAAAAAAAAAAAAGTAGGGGCCGGCCCGGTGGCACAGCAGTTAAGTTCGTGCACTCCGCTCTGGGGGCCTGCGGTTCTCTAGTTCGTATCCTGGCGCGGACGACGCACCACTTATCAAGAAATGCTGTGGTGGCGGCGTCCCATATAAAGTAGAGGAAGATGGGCACGGATGTTAGCCCAGGGCCAATCTTCTCCAGCAAAAAGAGGAAGGCTGGCAACAGATGTCAGTTCAGGGCTAATCTTCCTCAAAACAAAACAAAACAAAAAAACCTATGACAACTTCAAAGACTGCATAATATTCGACTGCACGGATATGTCATAACATAATCAATCTCTCATTGTTAAGACACTGAGGTATCCACCACTATCATAGACAGCCCTACAAAGAATATCTTTGTAGTTGCTTTTGCACATGAATTTTTTTTCCCTTAGAATAAATTCCTAGAAAAAAATTGTTCCATCACTTCTAGGTCTTTGTTACATACTGTCAAACCGCCTTCCAGAAAAGTTGTAACAATTTACTTACCCATCACCAAACTCTACCTGCCTTATTCCTTGCATTTTTGCCAATCTAGATACTAAAATTTTAAAAATTGTCTTCACCCCATTAGGTATATGAGGCAGGGATCTAACTTTTTTCCAAACAATTATTCATACCATAGATCAGACCACAATTACTGAACAACTAACTATATCATCATCACAAAGGGAATGAAACCTTAGACTTGATTAGATAATCAACATACATACACATACAACATACTGTATACAATATACCATAAAACAGCAAAAGAAAAATACCATTAATTTTCTTCATTGTTTCTTTTGCCTATTTTCCCCAACAACTTTAGGAAAAACATAATTACGGAACTGGTTTTACTTCAGAAAACACGACTATTCAGATATACTGCTTAGAACTAGAGAATGATGTATTTTACTGAAGTAGTTTATATTTTAAAAGACTTACTCATAAAGTAAGACAATTTAAAAAGGTTTTCAATTTTGAAATCTGCAAAGGAAGATCTTTCAGCTTTTTGGTCAAATTATACTGGACTTCTTTAATTATCATCTAAAAATATCTACTAACCACAGAATTTGGTCAGTGACAAATATCCTAAACTTCCATAGCCCCTGTCACCTCTCACACTAGATTAAATAACTCAGTTGAGAATTAGTATTTACACTGTACTTCATTTACGACAACACTATAAAGCACGGGAAAATAATTATCACCATATTAACAAAGGAAGACGCTGAACCAGTTAGGCTAGTTGTGTAAGGTCACACCAAAGCAGGAATTTGCCAGAATTAGAACTGGAGTTCTTGGAGCCTAATTCCTATCCACCTTGTCACTCAAAAGAACTACCTGTAAGAATTATGACAACAACCCATGAAGAAACCTAGAATATACCAAAGTCAGAGGATCATATTACTGAAATGATATTGAAGATCATCTATATCAACATCCTCACTTTACAGATCAGGAACTTGAGGCCCCAAAAGGTGATGTAACTTAGTTGTTCAAGCTCACACTTCTAGACACACTAAGCAACAATTAGAATCTAGCACTCCTTAATCCACGCTCAACAGTCTTCAATTACTAGAGTGTAACAGGTAACCTTAACTGCCATTTCAAATTTTTTCTTTATAAAAAAGCCTCGATGTTTTCACTGATAACTATTAACAATTCATTCACTTAACAATTAATTAACAAATAATTATCTAGTACCTACTATATGCCAGATCCTGTACTCGGTGCTAAATGAATATTCACTATGTGGTAGGCGTTGCATTACCTGCATTTTCACATTTAATCCTCACAGTATTACAAAGTAAGCATAATTATTATCTCTATTTTAAGGACTGAAATACAGGAAGATGAAGTACTCTGCCCATGGTCTTCAGTAAGGAAATGCCTTTATAAAAAGTAAACGGTGCCCTTCCGCTGCAGCAGCCCTGGCTCTGCAGTACGCCACGGCCGAGGGCCTCACCAAGGGCCACAAGGTGACCACGCAGGCAAGCCAAGGCAAAGCCGCCGGCTCGGGCATCTCACCAGGCACACCCAGTCAGCGAGGGACAAGACCTGACAGGCATGCGGCTGCGCTCCTCCGAAGCGGCGCCCCCGCAGGAGGAGCTGGGCAGTGTTCTGGCGCCACCAGGAGAGGAATGTGGCTAAGGACTGAGCCCCCTCCCCACTCTGTGTATAACAAAACCTTTAGGGAAAAAAAAGTAAATGGTATAATCATACTTATAAGTTTACTCTAACAAAAAACTCATTTTTGTTTGAAATATTGTAACTCCGCGTACGATTTCATTTGAAAAAAGGGATCTACTGTCAAAAAAATTTGGAAAACCACAGATCCCTAGTAGCACCTAACACTGACCACACAGTAAGTGCAGAACTTGGTATTATTTTTTTTTTTTAGATTTTATTTATTTATTTTTCCCCCAAAGCCCCAGTAGATAGTTGTCTGTCATAGCTGCACATCCTTCTAGTTGCTGCATGTGGGACACGGCCCCAGCATGGCCGGAGGAGCGGCGCATCGGCGCACCCGGGATCCGAACCCGGGCCGCCGGCAGCTGAGCGCGTACATTTAACTGCTAAGCCACGGGGTAGGCCCCAGAACTTGGTATTAGATTAGAGGCTGGGGGTCCCTTTTTAAAGGGCTTTAAATGTCCTTTTTTTCTTACACTTTCCAAGACCTCAGAACAGACAGCATTTGAAGTAATTTAACTGAAGGCCAACTGCTAGGAAAGTAATCATTCAAATAAACAAAAGACAAAGGGAAGGGCTTCTAGCAGCACATAAGGAGTTTTGGCCTGAAGAAAATTAAATAAAGTCCAAAAGAGCAGATGAGTTCTCGTAAGTATTACTCACCAAACAGTTGTTACCTACTTTCAGAGCATAAAACCTCTGTGGTATAAGATCACATTAATTAAGAGTTTCATTTACTGTCCTTCCCAGCAGGAATTCCTTTATCTTTGATTGCTAAATAGATTTCACAAGGCCCACAGCAAACAAACTCAAGTGCTAAGCAGTGCTACTGTTATGGAGATTTTAAAATAAGCTTTGTAAATAAATAAGAGCCTAAGGATATCCTGAAAAGCAGCAATCACCCTAGGGCCAACCAGTAAGGAAAGGAGAACCTTGAAAACACTGCAGCATAAAAAATTGTTTTCAGGAGAAAATTAACTTTAACAAGTGGTCTACTGCTTTGGGAAATACCTGTATAATTTTGTACAGTATTTGTATATTCGTATAAATCAAGCAACCATTAAAAAAAAACCTTTCCCCATTATACAATGTGTTTTTATTCTAGCTATGACTTTGGTGATATAAATCAGAGACTAAGAAAAATGGCGCTCTGATGAGTAATCAGTCGCAGCAGAATCAGCCACATGCAGTATTTCTAATGTAAATGGTTACCTGAGAAGTCTGTCAGAAGTCTTGCTAGGACATGCTTGTTTACCAGGTCAGTCTTGCTAAGGCTGGAAAGAACATCTACCCTAGTAGTTTCTTTGATAACAGTGGGCTTCTTGGAAATCCCAAGATCAGATCCAGTCTTGACATCTGTGTTTTCTAGGACATCGTATGATCGCTGTGGCCAAGAAGATTCTGGAGCAGACGTGAAAGTCTGCTTGAGTATTTCTTCAGAAGGAGATTCCACTTTATCCTGTGCAGAAGCGGACTTCTTCTGCCTTTCACTCAGTTCTTTAAGGGCTCTGATTGTGAGCTGTTCCTGCTCTAAGTCAAGAGATGCTACTAGAGTACCCCGGGTAGGGAAAACATCCAGAAGCTCACTTGCATTTGTTTCTCTGCTTTGTCTAGTGTATTTGCTTTTCATGTCTTTAACTTCAGAACCACCTGACTCACTCTCATGCAACACTTCTACCGGAAGAGTTGGTTTAAAGTCAGCAGTCTTCTCTGAGGTTGTTCCAAAGGCATCTCCTTCATCTTTATCTGCTATTCCTCTCTCTTTGGTTTCTGTAAAGGCTGCTATCAGGTCCTCTGGGGAAGAATCATCTGTATCTTTAACACTTTTTTCATGTAATGACTCCAAATAGGCAGAGGCGGTTACATTTAGTGAGAATTCTGTCTCATCAACATCTGGGGATGCTGCTGAAGGAAGTTTTGGGTTCTCAGCTGTAACAGGCTGTACAGGAGAAACTTCGCTCACACTATCTGACTGCTTCACATCCTCTGACCCGACACTCAGATCAGGTAGTTGTGAACATGCCACCTCACCACCAGCTGGACTCCCTTCAAGGACATCAGGCTGAACTTGCCGTGGCTCAGAGGAACCGACCAACTCTTCCGAGTTCTCCGATGTTTTGTTTTCCCTATTACAATTGAGAATCTCTTTGACTTCTCTTTCACCTGTTTTTACAACAGCACTTGAAATGGGAACAGGTTTTTCAGCGTGAATTTTGTTACTTTCAAATAAAGTATCTGCTGTGATGTGCTCCATCACCGTGTCATCAGACGCACCAGAACTATCAGCCTCTGTCACTTCTCCCAGCACTGAGCTCTGCCAGTTCATTTCCCCTTTCAGGAGGCCATCAGGTAAAACCACTGTCTCTGTGTCGGCTCCAGAACCCGAAGAGACACGTTTCTCAAGCAGAGACCCAGGCAGCTCTGGAAGTGTGTCATCTTGTCTCTGCACACTGCCTCCCACACATTTGATACTGACCTCTTTTGTGGAATCACGACAGTCTGGTATAGGTTTTTCAGTGAAGGCGTTTTCTTGTGGGAGAAATGCTTCTGCCCAATCACCTGTTGATTTAGTGATGGGAGTGCTCCCATTAATAGAACATACCGGAATTTTTGGATGAGTGTTAGTTTTAAGATTCACCACTGGAATCTCTGAATTATCTTCACTCATGTCAAGTCCTGAAGTTGTTGTGATGTAGTCAGATTTTTCACTCTGCTGTTTCACTTGGGGAACCAAATCCCAAGTCAATATCTCGTTAGTGAAGTTATGCATATCATTCACACATCTAGATACCTCTTCCAATGCTGCAGTTGTGTGTGAAAACTGTCGAGTGAGCCACGCAGAGGTTGGGTACTGCCCTGCCTCCTTATTTCTCAGTGGAAATACTTTGTCATTAGACTCCGAAATGTCTGCAGATGACTCTCCATCAGTGTGCATTGCCCAGCTGCCAAAGTCATTTGTGCTCTCCTTATATGCGTCTTTAAATTCTTTGTCAAAGGTTGCTTTGTCAATAATTACTTCAAACGGTGAGTCAGGGGAATCCTTCTCAATGTTACCACCTCCTGAAACTTCGGATGGGGACGTGGAATCTGGACAAATGCCTTCCGCCTTAGATGGCTCAGTGGGTGGTTTCTGGGCTGTCAGCGAAGTGAACTTGTCTTCAGCATCAACAGCAGTTTTATCGTCCCTATTTGCTACCTCATTTGGGTTCTTGGACTCTTGATCTTTATTTATTTGCTGTTCCACTTGACCAGCTGCCTTTGAGAGAAAAGCAGGATGATCTGGGAAACTGTCTGGAATAGAAGGACGGTTACAGTGAATTCTCTCTGCAACAGAAACTGGGGCATCCGCTGTGTCTTTACTGGCCCCCTGAGGCTTTTCCATCTTTTTCACATCTAGAAGAGCCAGGCGGTCTTTTCCTTCTTTGGCTAAAATAGGCTGGCTGCCTAACTCTTTGCTTTTTTCTCCATGTAGTGTTGTAAGGTCAGTGTTATGTATTTCAGAAGATGAAAAAAAGGAGGAAGTCATAATTTCTGAAGGTGGCTCATCAAAGCAAAGAGAGCTCAATCCCTCTATGGTCAGAATTTGAAAGAAAAAAATTGTTTACCAGGTACAATTACACATTAGCTAGTCAGCCAAGCAGCATGCTTTTTATTTTTGAAATTATATATATACACACAGGATGTATATATACACACACATATATATGTGACAAAACAGTAAGCAAAAGTTATCCTACATGATATGCATAAAATTGCCAATGGTGAAACAGAAAAGCCATATCATGCTACAAATTGCAAATGACAAAAACTTTCATGACAAACACTCTTCAGTCTACTTTTTCCATTGTAAAGGTCAAGCATAAAGAAGGGTAAGGAGATTGGGAAACCTGGGGAAGGTTTTTCCCCTTGTTTTTTGGTAGAGCTATTCAACAAAAACAACTTCATCCATACGGAACAAAGAACTCGATGCTATGGAGTACTGCCACGCTCTCATCTGTAAGCTGAACAATTCTGAACACACCGCTTCTACAAATCCACTGAGACAGTCTACAATCTGAGAAGGAAGAAAAGAAGCGACCAGGTGCTGGCCCCGTGGCATAGCAGCTAAGTGCGTGTGCTTCGCTGCTGGCGGCCTGGGTTCGGATCCCAGGCGCGCACCGACACACCGCTTGTCAGGCCATGCTGTGGCGGCACCCCACACAAAGTGAAGGAAGATGGGCATGGATGTTAGCTCAGGGCCAGTCTTCCTCAGCAAAAAGAGGAGAATTGGCATGGATGTTAGCTCAGGGCTGATCTTCCTCACTGAAAAAAAAAAGGAAGTGACCAGAGTTCTTTTCGATTTTCAGGAGACACAGCAGACCCCTCCTGATTCTAAAAATCAGACTAGAATTATTCTATTCTGTTCACAGAGAAGATTGGTCCCAGGTAGAGATGAATTCAAAGTTTAAACTAAAGGGTACTGAAAAGGTTGGCCCGCTCCAAAACCTCTTGCACCAACTTGCCAATTGAGCCCAAAACGAACCGTGCAAATTGGTTTCTCTGGTTAAGAAGAGTTAACTCCAGAAACCCTTTTAAAACAGAAAATACCCTTCTAACAGTAATACACTAATTAAATCTTATTAATTATTAATACCACAGTAGCCACTGATTTACCACATTGTTTTCCAACTTTCTAATCCAGCAAGTTTTTACTGGGGAAAAAGATCAAAACAACTGTCCTGAGGGCAGGCACTGTCTTCCTTGCACACTGTTGTATCTCTGGGGCTGGAAGAAGGCAGGACTTAAACAAACAGTTCCAGATGAACGAATCAAAGACTTGGCTCAGTCAGGTGAGGCCTGAGTGGGCTCAGGACCGTGAGGCCTTGAGTGTGAATGAGTAACTGGGAAGACGATAAAGAGAAAAACCTTTGGGATCACATTTATTCAGCTTATGTTCTTTCTCATGTGAGAAGCTGAATAATAATTAGACAAAAGCAAAATCATGACCTTATTCAAAATCGTTTTATAAAAATGGAAAGAAATAAGAAATATCTTACTGTAGTAAGTAAAGTTCCACTATTATAAAAATGTTTCCAAATGCCAGATAATGTTCCTTTATTTCAACACATCACTGAAATTTGATGTAATAGGATCTGACCTTTAGAATAGTGTAAGTATAATCTGGGTACTGGGGAAAAAGTCTCTATAAATTGAGGAAAAATAGTTTGGCGGTACAAACTGTACTAGTGGGAGAGAAAACATCTGAAGTAAGCTGTAATTCATCTTTAGTTTTAATGTAGTCAACATGGTTTACATCTACTATTAGATAGTATGGATACTCAGCAAGACTGGATTAAGGATATAATGTAAATGAAAATAAGCATTGTAGGTTAAAAACCCTGAAATTTAAAGAACTATAGGCTACATTTAGATCAGAAATAGTCCACAATCTGAGCTATGTATTGTTATTGAATTTATAACTGTTTCTACCAGGAAACATTCAATGGATTAAACCTGGATTAAGGTAGAACTGTGCGGGAACCCCGCCCTTCAAAGAGAAATGGAACTTCGAGGTAAGCCAAGCTGACTCCACCTCACAGGGAACGCTCAGTTTAAACGTTTTATAAAGATTGAAATCTCAGATGACTCAGACCTGTCATCTTACAGACAAAAGTGGACAAAATGATTTAGCAATAATTTCACAAAAATTTATCGAGTGCGTGTCACGTGCCAGACACTGTTTTAGAAACTAGGTTAAAAGCATTGAACAAAACAGAAAAACTCCTTGCTTTTGTGGAGCTTACAGTACAGAAGGGGAGACAAACAATAAGCAAAATCAATAAGCAAAATGATGACGATGTGGTGGTGGGCTTGATGAAATGAAAAAGGAAGCAACCTACACTGAATGCTCACCAGAGAGTATGCACGTTACTGCGGGAAAAAAGCATGGTAGAAACGTTCTATGCTTTGTCAGGACACACGTTTGTCAGTTTTCCCAGCCCTGTTTCTCTCCTATCTTTCTTGAACTCTTAGTATTCCCAAAGTTCTGAGTTAGATATATAATAATCTGAGGTAAAGCTAGAAGATTAGGTTAGAAACCTTATTCTCAGAATACCAACAAGTCCTGTTCTGGATGCCATGACTGCCTGACAGACTTCAAACACTTTACTAAAGATTCTTTAATATGACATAACTATACAAAAATAACTAATCATGTTCCCTAATAATAATTTTGTGACTTAACATTTGGGATGGCAAGCTGCAGGGGTACACAGGGGCGATGCTGCATTCCTTCCTCAGTGATGCTGAGATGCAGGTGCTGGTTCTCACGACTGTCAATCAAGCTTTCCCACATGGCAGCATCCTCACCTGTGCTTTAATTTTAATTATCTTGTCTAGAATTTCAGCAAATGAAAAGAAGTTCCTTTGGCTAGTTGAAACCCTAACAAACTTGGACAGAGCTGACTTGTACCAAGACAATGGAAAAAACTGGGCTGGAAGTAAAGAGTTTATAAAGGCATGCAAACATTAAATAGAACAAAGACCAGAATCTAATAAGCCTTTAGAACAGCTTCCATAAGCAAAGACTCTTCCAATTAGTCAGTATGGCACTTAGTCACTGGTGTTGCCCAAGACTGCATCTGCAAAACAGCAGAAAACTCCAGAGAATTTGAAGGTTGTTAGTTTTTAAAATACTGTACACTGTAAAACTGCCTGATGGAACAACTGGATTATCTTGCATCTCAGTAAATGTCCACTACCTTTCCTTTTCCAAAAGATCCAGCCCTTCACAGGCACTACAAGAGACTTTCAATATTACTCAAAACAATTCTGTCAGAAAATCTCCTCATCATGAATATTTTCTAGATTAGTTATTTTCTATAATGGGATTTAATCTGCATATTCATTTTCAGGAATTTTAATTACTTAAAAATACGGCATTACTCTACTTATTAACAAGGGTTATACATCTAACAGATCTGTTAAAAGGGAGTCAACATATGGTAAGAGGGGAAAAATGTCATAACCCCACAATGATAATGAGAATGTTCCTAAATTTATCCAGTACTGAGCTCCTTGCTCACCCATATCTTCTTTTTTTTTTTTTTGTGAGGAAGATCAGCCCTGAGCTAACATCCATGGTAATCTTCCTCTTTTTGCCGAGGAAGACCGGCTCTGAGCTAACATCTATTGTCAATCCTCCTCCTTTTTTCCCTTTTTCTCCCCAAAGCCCCAGTAGAAAGTTGTATGTCATAGTCGCACATCCTTCTAGTTGCTGTATGTGGGACGCCGCCTCAGCATGGCCGGACAAGCGGTGCGTCGGTGCACGCCCGGACACGACCCCGAACCTGGGCCGCCAGTAGTGGAGCGTGCGCACTTAACTGCTAAGCCACGGGGCTGGCCCCTACCCATATCTTCTTAAACTCTAAAAACTTAGAAGTCTCCAGGGCCGCCCCGTGGCTTACTGGTTAAGTGAGCGCGCTCCACTGCTGGCGACCCAGGTTCGGATCCCGGGCTCGCACCCAGGCGCTGCTTCTCTGGCCATGCTGAGGCCGCGTCCCACATACAGCAACTAGAAGGATGTGCAGCTATGACACACAACTATCTACTGGGGCTTTGGGGGGAAAGAAAAAAAAGTAAAAAAAAAAAAAGAAGTCTCCATTTAAGTATATTATCTGAAATAGGACTGGGAAATTAAGTTGGCAGCAGTCATATGCTAAATTTCTAGAACATTCCCCAAATCCATTAAAAGATGCAAAACCCTTTCATCACACGTACTAATCGTGTGGCCTTGGCAAATTGCTTAATCTCATCCAAAAAATGGGGATACTGAAGCATCTAACTTGAGAACTGCCGTAAGGACTAAATGAGTTGATTAAAAGGCTCAGAACAGTGTCTGGCACTTAGTAAATCCTCAACATACGTTCCTGAACACCACATTCTCAAAAAAAACCTCTCCTGACACAGAAGCTCCAGAACATATGCCTTTTTGTTAGAGGAGGAAAAAAAAAGTCCAATCATAACCACCTTCACCTGGTACATAACACAGAAAATTCTCATTAAGAATTTTAGACACTTTCCCCCCACCATTCACAACAAAAAGAATATAAAGAGTTTTATCTATTTCAAAATTTTGGGTGATGCAACTTCTGAATCAGTTAGTATAAACCAAATGCCTATGACATTCCAACAACTGTGCTAGGTTCTGTGTGGATAAAGACACTTACGACAGCCCAATACATAAAAATACATAAAAAATTCTAAGCCAAAGTTGAAAGATGAACTTTTCCTGAACAAAATGTTTCAGCAAAGGATCTTCACGCTCAAGGTCAAAGTATATTTTAGTTCAATGTACAACTAGCTGAACAATTTAACAACCCAGCACAAATACAGCCTTTGGCACCATCTTTTCCCGTCTCTTTCAAACTTGAGAGCGACTATGAGTACTTTATGGGCTTTATCTCTGACTTCCTGACTCAATCTCCTGAGGATGGAGCTCAGGAATCTGCATTACGAGTTCCAGGTAATGAACCTGGTTTGAGGACCACAGTTTTACTGCATTTGATTTGTTTTAGAGGGATAGAAAAATCCACCTGTACTTCCTAACTCCAGTCCTGTAAAAATCCGCAGGAGATGAGACTGACACTCTCCACTCTCACCCCTCACCACAGATCGTCTCTGTCCAGGAGCACAGCTCACAGTGGAGCAGGTCATGGGGCAAGGGTGGTTTTGTGCCTGCTTTAAATACTTCTACATACTAATTTTAAAGTACAGTAACTCGAAATTTTGATTGGAATTTAAAGTACAGTAACTCGAAATTTTGATTGGAATAAGGGAAAAGCTCCATTTGACTCGAGAATCTGATGTGGGAACTGAGGAAGAATTTTCCCTCCTCTATGCCCAGCATATTTTATCTCACAGAACAAGATGGGGACAAAAATGACATGACGAAAAAACAACTTCCAAATGAATACTGTGTCTGCATCAAGTAAATACATTTGAATTGGGGAAAAAACACCCCTTCAAATACTGTTTAATTTATCCTTCAAAATATCTTCTCTTTGTTTCTTAATCCCCAAACTGTCTTTTAGAAAGATTTAGTTCTTTTTTATTCAAGTGTTTATAATTTAATTTCTTAAAACATAATGTGATCTAGAAACAAGTAAGCAATGATGAATGTTATCCTGTATCAGAATTCTTCCTAAAACAGTGAATAGCTTAGAATTATGTGATAGTTACCATTTGGTTACTTTCCCCTTTCACTTAGGAAATTCATTACTTTTAATTAAAAGGATACCTGTAACATGGAAAAACCATACACATCAGAAGAGATGCCAGCCTGCAGTAGCCACTAAGTTACTTTTCCACGTACGTAATATGCATATTCATACAAGGAAGGCTTGAAATATTCAGGTATAGGTTTTCCTACACTTGAATTTTCTCATGTTCACAAAACAAGAAGGAAAGACAAATTATCGTGCACAACAGTATCAGCAACTTGCAGCCACAGCATCAAAATAGGAAGTTAGCCAGCAGACACTTTGCAGCCAAGCTAGATCTTAAACAAAAAGTCTCTTTTGTACAAAGAAAAATGTTTTGCTTTTGTTAAAAAAAAAGGCTGTAACTGGCAAAATTTTTTTCCTCAATGCTTGTCCCAAAGTTCAGTGTTTAACTTCCTATTCCAGATGCCTACTGCATTACTGAAATTGAATGCAAATGTTTGTTACTGCAATGTGCTTCCAATTCTGCACGGTGGATGGATCCTCTCTTTCCAATCTTATTTTCACCTACTTTCCTTCCAATGTTTTCTAAAGAAAATCACAGTATCTTCCAGCCTCTACTCTTATCAAAAGTTTCAAAAGTAGAAACCAAATTTCAGTTTGATTTTGTGTCTGATGAAGGGAGCACATCCCCCAGCTACTAAATTATATCAGTAATAGCAATAATATGGTTAAAATAGTAATTTCTGCCTCTTCTGCTCCCAGGATTTTAACATTAACCTCAAAATGACAATCTCTAAAAATATCTGTAAACCCTAAAATACAACTAATATACTTTATCATCTTTACCACAGGTAGTGGTTATGAGCATGGACCTAGGTCTGTCACTTACTCACTGTGTGACCTTGAACAAGTTATTTCATCATTTTAAAACCCCAGTTTTCTCTGGTAAAAGAGCTAGTACCTTTCCTGTAAAATTGGCTGTGAGGATTAAATGAGATGATTCACATAAAGCATTGAACATAGTAAAATAAAAGCTCAATAAACATTAGCCACACAGTTGGTATCTTTACTTTATAGTACGGGAAAACGTCATTAAAATTTACTCCCCCATTTTGAAACGCTGAGGGATTAGGCTGAAACTTAACTCTGCTTTATGAGAAAAAAGGAATCAGTAAGTAAGAGATTGTAAAGGACTTACTCAGGAATACAACTCATTGAAGAAGGAACTGATTATTCCATTGACATTTTCATCACAAATCTATGCATCAGCTTTCAAAAAGCTCAACTTGCCAGTTTTAAGTACTTTGTACTTCAAAGTAGTACAATTTAATAAATATTATATAATTTCCTTTTGAAAAATTTAACTGCCCTTTCTTCACTCAGTCCAAATTAATGACAGTTTTTGGTACATGCATCTCCCTGAAGCCCAATAATGATAAGTATATATTTCAGGATTAAAAATGTCACTCTTAAATATGAAAATGTCCTATTTAATTATTGCTACATATTGCTTAACACGGCTTAGATATATAAAAGTAAAGCACAGCTCTCCAAGGCTAAATGCCTAAGGACTATGGAAGCCAGAGACGGGTTAGCTAGTTGGGTTAGTGCCAAGGATGCACACTCAAGGTGCCTGCTGGTGGCAGCACCAATGCAGGCCTGCGTTGGGCCCGACTGGTCTCAGCTGTTCTCCCCAGGAGTTTGAATCCAGTTAACCACATACACGAACAACTTCCTCTTCTCTTATTTTTATTAAGGCAGACTAGAAGTTACCAGTCTTGGCCACCCTAGAACACCACCTTATCACTTGCCAAGCTATTCCCTCAAACAATGGAACAAGCTGGTCTCTAGACACACCAATGAAGTGGAGCACCAACTGGCTTACTTTTCCATTAGTGTTTTTTTTGCAGGAGAAAATGCTAGTAATAGAGGCTAGATTGAAACACCCTCAGGGATACGACGTTTTAAACTGCCTCTTTACAATATCCTTTTAACAATAACACTCTCCAGAATCTGCACTGGTCAAAATAACTCTTTATAAGCAAAAAGGAAGAATGACAAATCTATTTTCTTTTACAAACTCTCATACTCACTGCGAAACTAAAGCCTACTGCAACATTAGTTTTTAATTAGAAAAATCCTTTTTATTTACCTCCGTTCTACTTGGGTGTATGTGTAATTTTTCCTAACAGGGATTAAAATAATTTTTTAAGCTCTGACAGTTATCTTCTCAACATTCCATGCTTAGTTATGTTTTACTTGGGTTGCATTGTTGCACTATTTAGGATACCAATTATCCCCTTTCTGTATGAAAAAAGTGACTGGAAGTTATAACTATGAAGAATGTATTTTAAAAGATCTGAAAAAATTACAATAAAAAACTATTCTATTTATACCATGATATTTTTAACAGCTTGTCTTCCAGAGTAGAATAAATGCAATACCTATTTGCCTAAATTATTAAATTTCCTATGAGGGAAAAAAATCCTTAAAAATATAAATCTGGTTGGCAAAGGAGAAGGGGGTGCGGGGAAGGCAAAAGGGGTAAAGGGGCACATATGTATGGTGATGGATAAAAACTAGACTGTTGGTGGTGAACACGATGCAGTCTATACAGAAACTGAAATATAGTGATGTACACCTGAAATTTACACGTTGTAAGCCAATATGACCCCAATTAAAAAAAAACAAATATATATATGTATTAATCTGGTTGGGATCCAGATGCCAAGAATCAACTTCGTATGTTTGAGTTACTTTCTAACATTCACAAAATATCCATCTTTTAATGTAACCAAGTTAATTTCAAAGGTCATGATTTGACCCATAAGATATCCAAATTCATATAATGAGGCATACTATAAAGGGGTTGGCGGCTGTGATGTTATGAGTTTGAATTAAAAACAACAAATTATCACTTAGAAGCAATAAATCATCTATCACGTTTCCTAAGAAGCAGCTTAAACCCAGCAAAAATTTTACTGCGTTCATTTTATCCCATTATGTTTTTATTCTTATGAGGTCAAAGTCTTCCTGACAAACCAGCAGCCAGACTTTGCATCTAGAGAATTCCAGCTGGGACAATACACTGCTTCCACAGGGCTTCTCAGACCTACCTAGTGAATTTAATTACCTTTTTTAAAATAAGGGTTTTCCACTGACCTATATTTGAGGTCGAGTACAGCAGTACAAATGAAACAGCACTGGTTACTAGTGCAAATCAAAGAAGCACACAGTGCTCTCTCCTGCAGATTCTCAGCAGTGCCACCCCACAAATGGATAGCTATCATACTCCGATTCTCGTCCTCAGATTAAAAAAAAAACAACACAAAGCCACAGCATAATCTCGAGGAAAACAAACCTTGCTGGCCAAAAAGTCAACTGATTTGTTCAATGTTCCTAGGCAATTTGGAACTAGCCTAGCTGTTAGGATAAATCTCAGATAAATTCCCACTGAAGTACTCTAGCAAGGTTGGTGTGTTAGCAGTTCAGTGGAAGCACAGTTTCATACTGGTTTCCAGATCTACAACCTCCCCAGACCAGGACATAACTGAAAATCAGTAAGTTGAATGCATTCCAGGAGTGGGTTGTTTTCTGAGCCACAAATCTATCTGCTCCAAATTCTGTGGGTGAGTCTTAATTTTTAAGACATACTCAAAACTACATTTAAAGCTTATGCTACGTTAAAGGGTCCACCTTTAGGGTCCATTCTATTTAATTCACCTCTACAGAAAAGCCATTGGAAACTGCTAAATATAAAGAACTGGTTTGTAATTAGTCTTTATTTTAAGGGATTTCGGGGCAACAGAAAACTTGTGCATATCCCCAGTTACAGCCTCTTTCTCAACATTTTTCTTTTATTAATGCACAAAAAAAATGACAGACTTGCCTTGTGAGGTCGAAAATAGAGATACAGGCTGAGAGGAAGAGGAAGAAACAAAGGAATCTGAAAGAAAATATACAGCATGAGAATTTGACAACCTCACACAGGAATTTTAATTTTAACGTTCCTTTTTTTTTCTCTTTCAGCCAAGCATCATAATTTCATTGGGCTTAAGTTAGAGAAGAAAACCCAAATTTGTATTTCCACTTACTGTTTTCACTCACCTGGCAGCAAAACCTTATTTCACTTTCAAGATGCATTTCTAAAAGTTAACCAATTCAATTTTTTTGGTCAAATATTTTCACCTTCAAAGGAAGAGAAGAGGAACCCCTAGCATTTTTAAGCAAGTAACCTCAAGGAAGATGATGGCCCCCCTGCAACTCTGTGTGGGAAAGAAAAATAGGTATCTGAGAACTAGTGGATATTTGCTTTTAACCATTTTCAACTGCATTTTGAGGAGTTAGTCACTAATATGAGCATTTAAACATAAATAGTTGGGAAATATGCAAAGCTGACCCTGAATACTTAAAAAAAATCAAAATTAATCCACTGAGAAAATAGGACTACATGAGAAATCTTCTGTTTTCTAAAATTATACTCCTCTAAATTTGGCAACACGTATCAAAATTTTAAATGCACATACCCTCCCCACCATCCCCTGCACATATTCTTTAACTCGAGAATTATACTTCTAGGAATTTAAACTACAGATATATTTGCATATATGGACAAAGACATGTGTATGAGGATATTTATAAGAGTACTGGTTATAAATACTAGGAATAATCTGAACGACCATCAATAGAGGACTAATTAAACAGTTACATCCAAACAATGGAATGCTTGCTATTATGGAAAAAAAATGAGATACAGCTATATATGTTGATAGAATTGTTCTATTAAATTAAAAAAACAAAGTGCAGAAGTGCATACAGTGTGCCCCTACTTGTTAACTGGCAACAAAAGGGACTAGCAAAAGGGACTTTGAGGTCTAGGGTGGGAGGGCGATCCGCTTTTCACTACAACCCTTGGCCCCTAAAAAAAAAAACAAATCAAACAAACCAAGAATATAAATTACCTTCTCAGTAAAAATGGAAAAAAATTAATTAAACTAGCATATGAAAAACAAAACCCTCCGAAGTGCCCCTAAATATACTGATCTTTACTTATTAACTCCTTTCTTTCTTGCAATTATAAAAATGTTTTCACAAATATTAGAAATATACTTAAAATGAGGAGACTGTTTAAAAGGATCCGGCTATAGCTATATCTGCTAAGTACTAATTTAAGAAAACGATTTAGTCAATATGAAGCATATTAACACCAAGGCAGAATTTAGTGAACAAAGGCAGTAATTCAGTAACTCAAGACCAGAATTTAAAAATTCACTGCTTTTTAATTATCTTAGTTAAAATGAAGCAACACATTTACTCCTACAAATGAAAAACAGTCTTCTTTCCTTTTTAAAAGCAAGCTTTTCTATTTCTTTCATGTTTCCAGATGGGTTCATTCCAATATGCATTTACCTTCAACATTAAATCTCTGCCAACTGATGAATTTAAGTCTCAATACACTTGAAAAACCAAATGCTAAGTAAGCCCGATGCCAAAAAAGATCCTGTGAACTTGCCTTTGCACCTCTACCACCTAACACCTGCTCCTCATGGAAAATTCCAACATAATAAATTTTTATGCATAGCATCTATTCTGATACAGAACACAGATAACCAGTAACAGTTTTACAACAATACTGCATGCGGTCTTCTAACTTACAAAACCACACTGTATTCACAGTCTATAATTATCCTATAGGGAACTGAACTCAAGAATGGTGACCTTAATTCTCAAATGCTATTAATCATATCAAACATTATCTCTAAGTAGCTAGGTCCAGACACCGTATTAGCACTGGTAATACAGAGACGCCAGTTGTGCCCACAAGTAACTGGAAAAGAAATGCAAACCAGTAAAACCCGTTGTGGGAATGTGGCAGAGGCAGTCACTAGTGTAAACTGCAGAAGAGATGGTAAACTTGGTCTCAATGTGTGTTCATCAGGTGAACAAGGCAGGGCAAGGCATCCTAGGGGGAAGGAACCACTGGCTAGATTCCAAATGGCTTTAAGTGTCACGCAATGAAATTCTATTATATTCTATGTGCAGGGAGGAATCACTGAAAGTTTTAAGATAAGAGAGTGACAATATCACATGTGTTTTAGAGCATGGACTTAACTGAAAAGCTACTGCAGGGGCTGGCCCCGTGGCTTAGCAGTTGAGTGCGCGCTCTGCTACTGGCGGCCCGGGTTCGGATCCCGGGCACACACCGATGCACCGCTTTTCCGGCCATGCTGAGGCCACGTCCCACATACAGCAACTAAGAAGGATGTGCAACTGTGACCTATAACTATCTACTGGGGCTTTGGGGAAAAAAAGGAGGAGGATTGGCAATAGATGTTAGCTCAGAGCCAGTCTTCCTCAGCAAAAAGAGGGCTGGCATGGATGTTAACTCAGGGCTGATCTTTCTCACGAAAAAGAAAAGAAAAGCTATTGCATAATCTTGGCAAGACATGAGGGCTTGAACTAAGGCAGTAAGGACAGGAATGAGGGGGAGATTGGACAAGACAGAATAGACAGACTTGGAATCATCCGGATGCTGGAGACTGGAGAAGTCAAAGGACTGAAGGACTAAATGAAACGCCACTGGTTGGGGTATGGAACAAAGGAGAGGGAATTCCTTATATTAACTTTCACTAAAAAATAAGTTGTCTAAGGCATATGTAAGTGGAAACCGTTTACAAATATGGACAGGCTCAGGAGAGAGGTAAGGACTATAGATAAACATCTGGGAGTTAACATGTGGGTGAGCACTGACACCACTGGAGTGAATGAATCTGTCCAGGGAGAATCAGAGAGGTTTTACAGTGCAATCCTGAGATATACCAATATTTAAAGAAGACAAGAGGAGGGCCGGCCCCATGGCGTAGCGGGTAAGTTCGGCACACTCCACTTAGGCAGCCCGGGGTTCACCGGTTTGGACCTACACCACCACTTGTCAGCCATGCTGTGGAGGCAACCCACATACAAAGTAGAGGAAGACTGGCACAAATTTTAGCTCAGGGCGAATCTTCCTCAGCAAATAAATAAATAAATAGGACAAGAAATAAGAACCAGCGAAGGAGACAGAAAAGAGTCAAAACAGGAGAAAATGGTGTCACTTGGAGAATGCTGTAGAGAATGACTAATAGAGTCAAAAGCCAATGAGTGGTCCAGACTTTGAGGCGGGTCACTGAAATTAAGTAATCAAGTAATTTAGCACTGATGACCCTGTAGTTGGGGTGGTGGTGGGGGAGAAGACACTGCAGACTGAGGAGTGAACGGAAGTTTTAAAAGCACTGACAGCAAGTATGGGAAGAATGGGTGCTAAAGGGAAGGACTAAAAAGTGGGCAGCAGCTGGAGGGAGAGGCAGAGTTGGGGGAAAGATTTTTAAGAATGGAAAATGACTTACGCATATTTACAGGAGAAAGGAATAAACAAGTAGAAGGAACAAGTCTGAAGATACATAAAAAAGAAATAATATTTGTAGGAACAAAGCCCAGAAATTGCTAGAAGATAAGGGATAGGGCTGGCCCCGTGGCTTAGCGGTTAAGTGTGCACGCTCTGCTGCTGGCGGCCCGGGTTCGGATCCCGGGGCGCACCAACGCACCGCTTCTCCAGCCATGCTGAGGCCGCGTCCCACATGCAGCAACTAGAAGGATGTGCAGCTATGACATACAACTATCTACTGGGGCTTTGGGGGAAAAATAAATAAATAAATAAAATTATAAAAAAAAAAAAAAAAGAAGGGATAAAAAAAGCACAAGTGGATCTGCTGAAAATCTAATTCCAATAAATAACCAGTCATCTGTGCAAACATGTACTTATAAGACTGTTTATCACAAATAGGGTTTTTGTTTTAAGGAAACTTAATATTAAGATCTATCAAGGACTGGTTAAATAAGTTTTGGTACATCCCTACAATAGGATACTATTCATTAAAAATTGTGTTATAGATGAGAATTTATTGACACTAAAAGATGTTGACAGTATACTGAATAAAAAAGAACATTACAAAGGTAATTTAAATAATGTGACCCTCTTTTGGTAAAAAACACAAATTTATGTAACAAGAAAAAGTGATAATGATATTTACTGAGCAGAGGGATTACGAGAATTAAAAAATTTTTTTTTTGCTTTTCTGTGTTTCAGTTTTTGAAAATAATGAACATGTACTACTTATTTCAAAAAAGAGCTTTTTTTGTTGTTACAAAATGAAAGGATACACATGAAAATATTAACTAGGTAGTACTACTCACTGATTTTTGATTTTCTTTATAGTTTTGTTTTCCTAAATTTTCTATTATGAACATGCATTTTCTTTTCTTTTTTTTTTTTGTGAGGAAGACCAGCCCTGAGCTGACACCCATGCCAATCCTCCTCTTTTTGCTGAGGAAGACTAACATCTGTGCCCATCTTCCTCCACTTTATGTGGGAGGCTGCCACAGCATGGCCTGACAAGCAGTGCATTGATGGGCGCCCGGGATCTGAACCCGGGCCGCCAGCAGCAGAGCGCGTGCACTTAACCGCTATGCCACGGGGCAGGCACCTGAACATGCATTTTCTTACAATATCTAACACATACCTATTCCTCTCACCTACATGGCATGGGTTAGCTACCTCAGAGGGGAAAAAGGACACCTAAAATGGGATCACTAGCAGGTCTTTCAATAAAACTGTTTAGTGAATAATCTTATTAGTCCTCACATGACTGGATTTTCAATCCTCATAATACTTTAAGCTGCAACAAACTGTCAAAACTACAAAAAAAAAATCCTGCCTCTTTGAAAACAGGGCTTCCATTTACTTACTGAATCCTGAATATCTACCTGTGGTAGACAAGGGGAGCTAAGTATTTATATACATATTAAATCAAATCCTTACAACCTCCATTTAAGATAAAAAACCGAAGCTTGTAAGTGTCAGAATCAAGATTTAAACTTGAACTTTTCCTGAAAGCCTGTGCCTTTCCTTCAATATTACTCTCTCTACCAGTCAGATCACCTGTCCTTATACTGCTGGTCTGTTACATACTGTATGCGCTACTCACCTGAAAATTTACTAGTCAAGTTTATATTTTAAAACTCCATCATACTAGTAAGATAAGACCCTGTCCCCTTACCAAAGCCTTCTCTTCAGCAGCATACTGAGTGAGTGAGAAGTTGAAAACTAAGGAGGAAAAATAGCAAAAAGACACATCAGTCCAGAGTTTCAAATTTGGGTCAAACTTGTGCTAGACGTGCTGTTGTGGGGAGGGGAAGAGAAGAGAAGCTGTGGACTGGACGTGTGATTTGAGTTTTGATTTAGATCAGGGGGAAATACACCAAATAAACCTAATTATCTAAATTTTCTAACCCCCAGTAAAAATACTGTTTCAATGTATTATTCATTTTGGTGATAACTGTCTTTCAACACCAGCAGAATACAGGCTATATTTTTAGACAGAGAAGCAAGTTACTTTCAGGAACCATGAAGGACTTCTATATTTAACCTCAAAGCTTCTCCTTTGTGTTAGTTTCTATAGATTATTAAAGCATCTTCCAATACATAAGGAAAGGTAAAGTGTTTGAAATTTTACCTACAATTAATACAATGAAAATTAGAAATTCATCAGCTCTTTTAAACATCTTCTTTTAAATAATTTTATTTATTTATTTATTTTTCCCCCAAAGCCCCAGCAGATAGTTGTATGTCATAGTTGCACATCCTTTTAGTTGCTGTATGTGGGACGCGGCCTCAGCACGGCCGGACAAGCGGTGCATCGGTGCGCGCCCGGGATCCGAACCCGGGCTGCCAGCAGCGTAGCACGCGCAGTTAACCGCTATGCCACGGGGCCAGCCCTGAACATCTTTTCTAATATTAATATTCTACTATTAAAACAAATGATTTTTTATCATCTACAGTTTTCCTTTTTGCTTAATAGCTAGGCCACAAAAACAATGGCAGTCTTCCCACTTTTTCTCATGACCACAATTCTGGACAGCAACTCCTATCATCTCAGTAGAAGCTGCTGAACTGATGATGCCCCCTCTGCCATCAGAGCTCCAGAGACAGGCAGACTGACTCCCTCCTCAAACTTTATACCGTTTCTTCTTCCTCTTTTTTTTTTTTCTGGTGAGGAAGATTGGCCCTGAGCTAACATCTGTTGCCAATCTTCCTCTTTTTGCTTGAGGAAGACTTGCTGAGCTAACACCTGTACCAATCCTCTTCTATCTTAGATGTCGGTCGCCCCCACAGCAGGGCTTGAGCAGTGTGTAGGTCCATGCCCGGGATGCGAACCTGCGAACCCCAGGCTGCTGAAGCGGTGTGTGTGCATGAACTTAACCACTACGCCACTGGTCTGGCCCCCAACATCTTTCTTTTTCTCATCTTTTTGTGCTAGCTAGGACCTCCACTGTAATACTGAATAGAAGTAGTGCAAGTGGACTTCCTCATGTCTCCCAAAGTAATTTCTATTTCAGGATTAAGTCTTTCTTTTATTTAAAAAAAAAAAACACACTTATTTTAGAATAATTGTAGATCTACAGAAAAGGCGCAAAGATAATAGAGTGTTGCTTTATATCCAGCACTTAGTTTCTCTCACTGTTAACATGCTACATTAGCACGGCATGTAGCATGCTACATGTCACAACTAATGAGCTAATACTGATACACTACTAATAACTAAACTCCATACTTCATTCAGATTTCATTAATTTTTCCCTAATGCCCTTTTTTTTGTTCCAAAACTCTACCCACTCAGGATACCACATCACATTTTGTCATCTTGTCTTTTTAGCCTCTTTTGGACTATGACAATTTCTCAGACTTATCCTTGCTTTAGATGATCTGGACAGTTTTGAGGAGTACTGTGAGTTATTTTACAGAATGTCCCTCAATTTGGGTTTGTTTTCTCACGGTTGGACCGGAGTAATGGCTTTTAGGGAAGATTACCAGCTAGGTGAAGGGCCATCCTTGTCATATTGTATTAGGGGTACAAACTAGATCAATGTCACATCACTGATGATGTTAACCTTGACCCCCTGGCTGAGGCAGAGTCTGCCAGGTTTCTCCACCAGAGTACTTTTCCCCACCCTTCCATACTGTACTCTTTGGAAGCAAGTCACTAAGCACCTCCCACAGTTAAGGAGTGAGGAGAATCTACATAAATTGGCAAACTGATTTTTATTTATTTAGAGCTATCATAACTACTGTAAAAACAGAACAATTAGTAATGTTTTTGTCCTCTGGAACCAATAAACCTAGATAAGATCTAATATCTAGTTAAATAAATTCAATTTATTTGCTGTTGGAAATAAATTCCAACCTAACTGGAAGCACGTTAGGGTTAAGGACCATCTTACATGTCCCTGTATCTTTCATAAGGCACAGAATCTGATGACTAGCATATAGGAGAAGGCACAGAATCTGGAGGCCTGATCATTACAGAGGCTTAATAAATGTTTGATGAAAACCAGACTTTAAGAAATTTTTAAACTGTTATTTCAAAACTAGACTCTGAGCAGTGACTGGACGTTAGTCCTACTAATGCAGTAGTTACTAAAGCAGCAGTTCCCTCTAGTATAAGTCAAAACGGTGCCCATTATCAACATGCTCTCTCTTCTGTTTCAACACTAAAAAGAGGTGGAAAGCTTTCTTTGTACATTTATGGAGTAAATGTATATGCAATCTAAGAGGAAGAACAAGCAGAACTCTTGTTGCAAAAGAAACAAAATTACAAAGTCTGAGAGAAACAAAATGGACTGTGTAACTAGGAAATTGGTTATAAACATTTTAATAACCCAACTACTAAAATAGCACTCCATTTACTTTTAGGAATGTCTTAGCCTTCTCCAAATTATATTCAAGATGTATCAAATCAAAATCTCAGATTTGTTAGGAATAAGATGGAAATTAAACTTATTTTAACATATTTTAAAATCCTGACACATCAGACTAGCCTACCATTGAGCCCTTATTGGAAGTGAGTCTCTTTCTAATACACCGAAATGTGGCATTCACCAGTTATAAAAAGATACTTTTCTGGACTAAAGCCATTAGCGGAAAACACTTAGAGTCCAAAAGTAAATACAGTAGTAGGGGCTGGCCCAGTGGTGTAGTGGCTAAGTTTGCACACTCCGCTTCAGTGGCCCGGGGTTCGCAGGTTCGGATCCCGGTGCACACCTTCACACCGCTTATCAAGCCATGCTGTGGCAGGTGTCCCACATATAAAGTAGAGAAAGTTGGGCGTGGATGTTAGCCCAGGGCCAATCTTCCTCAGCAAAAAGAGGAGAATTGGCAACAGATGTTAGCTCAGGGCTAATCTTCCTCTCACACACACAAAAAGACAGTAGTAAAAGAAGCTAATCTTAAACCTAAGGTATCTTTATTATAGATATGGTTTTATGGGCTTACATAAAAACACTCTCCGCAGCACCTAAGTGGATTTATCAATTTCCATAGCAGTAAATTTCTGCAAAGCTTATACAGTAGTTCCCTCTTATCTGCGGTTTTGCTTTCCTCGGTTTCAGTTACCTGCGGTTGACCAGGGTCTGAAGACATTAAATGCAAAATTCCAGAAATAAACAATTCATAAGTTTTAAATTGAGTGCTGTTCTGAGTAGTGTGAAGAAATCTCACACCGTCCTGCCTGGAACATGAATCATCTCTTTGTCCAGCATACCCATATCCATGCTGTGTCCACTATACGCCTGTTAGTCACTTAGTGGCGTCTCCGTTATTAGACTGACTGTTGCGCTATCACAGTGCTTGTGTTCCAGTAACCCTTACTTTACTTAGTAACGGCCCCAAATTGCAAGAGTAGCGATGCTGGCAATTCGGATATTCTCTTACTGTGCCTAATTTATAAATTAGACTTTATCATAGGTAGGTATGTATAGGAAAAAACAAAGTATATATAGGGTTCGTTACTGCTGCAGTTTCAGGCATCCACTGGGTGTCTTGGAAGGT
Organism: Diceros bicornis minor; assembly: GCF_020826845.1. Classification (NCBI taxonomy): domain Eukaryota; kingdom Metazoa; phylum Chordata; class Mammalia; order Perissodactyla; family Rhinocerotidae; genus Diceros; species Diceros bicornis. The sequence continues at coordinate 9,210,969 of NC_080770.1, forward strand.
ACATATTCCCTGCAGATAAGGCGGGACTACTATAATTTGACTTTCAAAAACCAAATGTTTTTTCTTTTTTCTTTTTTTGTGGGGAAGATTAGCCCTGAGCTAACATCCATGCTAATCCTCCTCTTTTTGCTGAGGAAGACCGTCTCTGAGCTAACATCTATTGCCAATCCTCCTCCTTTTTTTCCCCCAAAGCCGCAGTAGATAGTTGTATGTCATAGTTGCACATCCTTCTAGTTGCTGTATGTGGGACACTGCCTCCGCATGGCCGGAGAAGCGGGGTGTCGGTGCGCGCCCGGGATCCAAACCCGGGCCGCCAGTAGCGGAGCATGTGCATTTAACCGCTAAGCCACGGGGCTGGCCCTTCAAAAACCAAATGTTCTTAACCTAAGGTTTATGAACAGATTTCATGGTTCGTGGACCTGTGAAAGTATACGCAATACTTTGTTTATATGCATGTTTTTCTGGGAATAGAAGTTCTCCATCCATTCATTCATTCCATAAATACTTACTAAACAACTATTAAGAGCCAAAGACTAGTTTTAGCTGCTGAGGGCCCGTGGCTTAGCGCTTAAGTGCGCGCGCTCCGCTACTGGCGGCCCGGGTTCCGGGTGCCCACCAAGGCACCGCTTGTCCGGCTATGCTGAGGCCGTGTCCCACATACAGCAACTAGAAGGATGTGTAGCTATGACATACAACTATCTACTGGGGCTTTGGGGGAAAAATAAATAAATAAAATTATTTAAAAAAAAGAAAAAAAAGGCACCTGGCCAAGGAACCATGGGACCAGAAATTAAGGTTTTAAAGTTAAATTGGTAACTGAATTCATGAGGATGACTGAACCATTTTTATCACATGTTGTTTCAAGTTTTAAAGAGAGGCAGTGTGTATTATTTGAAAGAGAAATGAACTGGGCCTTCAATCCCTTAGTTTTATCTTACCCTCAACTTCACAGCCACAAACCTTTGGGTTTATAATTTACTCTCTCTGAGCCTAATTCCTCAACTGTAAAATGAAGTTTATATTGCTACCTACCTCACAGATAAACATCAGACAAGTCTTTCTCCTACTGAATATAGCCTCTAGAGGGATGATCTATGTTTTATCCACCTTCCTAACTCCCACAGCACCTAACAATGACTGCTCAAACATTTGCTGAATTAAGTTAATGTATAGGTACAACTTAAAACATAAACCAGGACACAAGTGTAAGACATAAAAATAAAATATTTCTACCTGCTGTAGAACATGAAGACAATGCTCCCTGTTGAAATGTTTTCAGGTAACAGGACAAAAGGGGCTCTGTATTAGTTTTGCTAAGAAAATTTTCCAGAATACCCTTCAACATATCCTCAACGGCAAGCTGCCAATGAGGAACTTGTCAAAAAGCTCACATGTCCCCTCCTGGTTAGGTTATGATGATGTCCTTACAAGCAGAAATAAATCAGTTGACTGGAGAAAATGGTGAAATTTAAAAAGACCATCACAAGAGTGGGCTACCTGCTGACAATTACCCCTCCCAAATAATGTAAAATAGAAACACAAATCCTATACAGTTTAAAGGGATTCTCTCGGAAATTGCAATATCACAGGGGAACATGTCTTACATAAGTCACAGATATGTAGTAAAAGACTTCAATGATGCAATCACAAGCAATACTGATTCTAGCTAAACTTATTCAGCATACACACTTTTTTCAGAACATTTATAGCATACCTAATGATCAAAAATAATTCTAGAATTAACAGCTGTTATCAATGAACAGGATAAAAGGTAAGTCAGTTTCCTGGGCAACTTCTGAACGAGTTCATTATATGAATATAATATCAACTTGGTAATTTTTATCTAAAAAGTTTTACTACAAAATTGATATATTTTTCGCAAGCCTGTACAGTTTAGGAGGCAGTTATAAATTCATCATTAACCATAAAGTTGAACACAAACTATAAGCTAAGTACATACAATGAATATGCATAGTCAATCGTTTATTTGGAGCCTCTGTAATTCCAGAATTACAAAAAGGGTAAATTCTAGGATTACCGCTAGTCCAGAACGAAGCGCCTTTCTACAGAACAACCTCTTGGCTCAAATAAAATTGGAAACCTTAACTTTCCCTTTTCCCTTCAATGACATGTCACCAATTCCCTCATTACCAAAGATCATTTACGAGTGCTTGAAACACGTACAGGATTAGACAGGTGACTCCTATTATTAGGACGAATATATAATTTCCTCACCGCAGAATACAATACAAGCAATAATAGTTTTATTTTGTTTTCAGACCATCTCTAAAATAATAAAAACACTGATGTTCTTACCAATAACTTCGTAAACAATCTCCTAGAGACTTCAATTTAGGGCTAAGGTCTGCCTGTTAAATATATGTAGACTGGTTTGTTTGATCAGAGTGGTTAAATTATTTGTGAATTTGACTCTAAAAGAAAACAGCATTAAAAGAAACCTTTTGGGCCAGCCCTGTGGCGTAGCAGTTAAGTTCGCGCGCTCCGCTGCTGGCGGCCCGGGGTTCAGATCCCGGGCGTGCACGGAGGCACTGCTTGTCAGGCCATGCTGTGGCGGTGTCCCACATAAAGTGGAGGAAGATGGGCACAGATGTTAGCCCAGGGCCAGTCTGCCTCAGCAGAAAGAGGAGGATTGGCAGATGTTAGCTCAGGGCTGATCTCCCTCAGCAAAAAAGAGGTGGATTGGCATGGATGTTAGCTCAAGGCTGATCTTCCTCACCAAAAAAAAAAAAAAAAAAAAAATAAGAAAACTTTTTATTCCTGGGAAATAAAAAACAATCCAAGTCAATAGGCATTTGTAAACCATACTGACATGACCATTCCTGCTGTCTCCTGTCTTCTTGCTTCCACAGATAAAGAGTTTCATAATGTGTCATAACTACACTTATTATGGGCAGAATGCTGCAGAAAATATTGAAACATATTGATGTCATGCCAAGCCATCTACAAAACATCTTGGCTCCCCCACCCACATCTTTAACAGACAAGCTGAATGAAAGGGGCGGCAGCTTTTAAGACATTAAGGTGAGGGGTTCAAAAGCTGAAACAACAGACTCATTTTTAGAAAGAAGAAAAAGGTATAAGATCTTCCTTTGTTGTGAAGAAGATTATGATTCCTCACTTGTAATTCCACTGCTATTTTGTATCTATGTGTGAATAGTTTGTAACCTGCAGATAGATGTATCAAATATTAAGTACTGTTATTCAATAAAAGTTAGGCTTTCAGGGTGCAAAGCAAATTTGTCTAGGTCACATTGCTGAGGCTCAGGATCTGCACAAGGTCATATAATTAATAAGCGACAAGAGTCACGATTGAAATCTGGGTGTCTCTGGGGCTTAAGTCTGTGTGTTTATCACCATGTTATACAGTCACTGATAATTTGACATGAATATATTATAGATCATGTCAGCGCAGAACAGGTGGTCAAATTCCTTTTTATTTAAGGGTTAAGCCAGAAAATACAAATTACACACTCACATTTAATTGACATGTTAGAACAAAGTGTGAAAATGATGCCATAAAAAGTACACAAAACAACTAAGTTTCAGGAGTGAGGAAAGAAGTATTTAAAGCAAAATTTTTTTTTTAATTGTCCAAGCTGTTTTTGCTTCGAGCCAATTTCCACAAACAGATACAAGAAATGCAGCTTTATTTTGGCATCATGATTTTCATAGCAATAACAGAGAACAGTCTCTAAGAAGCTACAGAAGTTCAAAGGCTATAAAAAGTAAACTATTAAAGCACTTTTAAAGCTCACACAGGCATTTGGAAACCATTAGACATGTATAAATTAGACATGGATCTATACTTGATGTGTAATGACGGCAACCTTCATCCTGAAAAGAACACTAGATAATTAAGCGTCTTCTATCTCAACCTCAAATTTCTGCCTTTGAAATCTTTTGGTTTCCTTCAAAGGCAGAAATCTGGGAAGCCAATCCCGGCCTGACCTCCTTCCCCAAGCATATTACATCACTGGCTGCACTAGTATCCAAGGCAGTGGACCACAGAGTGCCTTCACTCATTCTCCACCTTTAGGTAAGAACTCATATTTCTAAAACTCGTTACCAAACAGGCCAGTCAAGTGCTCGCTTCGGCAGCACATATACCAAACAGGCCAGTCAAGACAAAAATTGCTCCCTGCAGGACACCAAGCGACCACTGAGTTTTCTTTTACTTATTGAAAGTCTCCAAAACCAAGAGGAGCTTGGTGAAAGAATGTGAAGCTGAAGGTTTGACATCAACACTTGTAGATTTTTTTAAACAATCAAGGCAGATTTTTTTAATATCCATTTTAAACGAGTTCAATTTTGGAATAACAAACCATCTTTTTTCATGGTGCAAAAGCCTGAGACATTTCCTCTGAGAGATGAAAAAAACGTCCCGAAAGGAGGAAGAGCTTCTGCAATGAAATGATGACTATATATTGCATTATCTTAAGCTAAACTTTTCAAGTAGTGACCTGACAAACGACGATCTTGCCTTGGGACCACCAAAACTGTATTAATGCTTTTTAGACAATATTAATAGACATTTGTAATGGATAAGAGTTTAAGATAGAGTATCTATCTATCCCATTTAAATTTCAGGTGAATCAAAAATTTCAAATCAAGAAAAATCAAAAAGTATGCACAAGAGCCAACAACTGAACAGTCCACAATGACAAATGATTAAAGCCAAAACACCAAGTTGCTAAGTTATAGTGAAGCTGCTGTTCATCTGGACCTTTGCCTAGAACACAAAAATTTGGAGGAGAAACGCTGGTGGTTTAAACGGAACAAGGGTGCTAAATTTGCTGCCTCATTCTTCTATCTGGACAGCTAATCTTGACCTTGCAGAAGCTTCCTGATACTGTTTCTACTGAAATGGCCATAACCACACTGGAAAATCCAACAGAGTACCAAAGCTCTTATGTGGAAATCTACTGTTTGAAAAACATGTAGGGAGTATATCTAAAGCTGAGATCAGAAATTTTATGTTCTTTAGAACGATCGACCCAAGACTCTGGCGAAGGAGACAAGAAGTATTTTAAAACCTCTCAAAATCCTTTAAGGTAACTAACTAGAGAGCAAAATTATCGATACTCTCCAGAGTTTATGGCTCTTCTTTTGACAAAAAGCCTTTTTTTCTTCTTCAAAGACTGAGCTCCTTTAAAAACCACCACCTGCTCATGGTGCATTTTTTTTTCCCCCTCAAGAAGGCATCTGCACTGCAGATCTCTGCACGAGGGGAGCTTGCCAGCCAGCTCCTACCAACAAGCAGACGCGGATACAATAGAAACGAAAAGCGGCCTGCAGCTTCCCTCCTAGTCTTTCAGAGATGGGAGGAGAAGGGGGTTCAACCAGCCCCTGCTTTGTCTGAATTTTCTCCCCCTCCTCCCTTTCTGCGGTAAACACCCCCTTTTGTTATACTGCGATCAATAACAGTCCACAGAAAGCACGAAATCAAAATATGTTGATGGCTTGGCGTGACTCTATTTATTATCTTCTAGAATATAAGCAAATGACTGCATGTCCCCACCCCCACGCTGCGCCAGCGAAGAGCAGGCTGTGTTGCAGAGGCAGCCACGGATCCATCTTGAACCATCAGCACCTCCCTCCCAAATCTCCCCCGAGCTATTCTCTCATCACGCCTTCTTCGACCTCGGAGCCTCAGAAAAATCGGGCATTTAGCGAGCCTAGCCTCAAAAAATTAAAGGCAGACGAAAACAGGACAGAAAACGGCTACCATGTTTCCATTCAACTTCCTCACTCTCCCCACGGGCAACCAGAAAACAATATATATTTTTGGAAGCCTACCACGAATGTCTGACTATGTCAACACCTGTCTGCAAACCTGTAATGCAACCCTTCCACCACCATCGGCTCAAAATCCTAACTAGTCATTTCTCCTACAACCAACCTGCCCCAATCCTCTCAATCTCCCTAATCCTCCACTAAATCGCCCCGGTTCAGGGCTCTGCTCCCCCGAACTGGTGTTTTTCCCCACCTGCCAGGGCTCGGCGTTGACGCCCACCCTCCAGACTCCCTCCCCGCCCCCCACACCCCGTTATTTCCTCACCGCCTGCACAACCTGATGCTCCCCTCCCCGAGCCCAGGTTCCAGACGCTCACGCCCGGGGCTGCAGCCTCCAGGAGGCGAGGGTGCCCGGCCTCCCCGCGACCCCCTCCCGAGGGCGGGGGCCCCGGCGCTCACCCGCACAGGAGGAGCTGCAGCTCTTCGTCCCCAGGGCGGGGCAGGCTCCCTGGCTGCCGCTGCCGCCGGGCGCGGAGGGCTCGGCCCCGGAGGACGACGAGGAGACGGACGGGGACTGGGTGGCCGCCGACGGCTCCGCCATGGCTGCGCGAGCAAGAGCGGGAGACGGGTGAAGAGAGACTTGGGGCGGGAGAGAGGGAGGGGAAAGAAATCAACGAGGCAGCTGGCTCTCCGAAGTCCCTTCACTCCTCCTTCTCCGAGGACAGACTCCGACAGACTGACCGACTGAGCCAAGCGCAGCCAGAGGGCGGGAGTGCGAGCGCGCAGGCGCACAAAGGGGCCTCGGGCGGGCGGCAGGGGCGGGGGGCGGCCGCGTCGAGGCGCCCAGAGACGCAGGGCGCAGGCGCAAGAACTGTCCCTCCGCGCTCTTGCAGGGAAGGAGGGCCAGAACGGGCGCCACGCAGCGCCCGCGCGCGCACCCGCTCGGCGGCTGCGGGCCGCGCCCCTCGGGGACCAGACGCAAGGGGCGTGGCCAAGCGCCAAGCTCCGCCCACCACTGCGGCCGAAGCGGGAGAGGGCTCTGCGGGTTAGTGTTTCTTCGTGACTCTTGACGTGAATGTTTTAGGGTCGGCAGATTATGTGTTTTAACGATAGCAGTTTCTTTTTACTTCTATTAGCTGGAGAATATCTCTCCCGTAAATTCCAGAGCCTGTGTCTTTTGTCTGATACGTTTCCGCCTGTCACTCCAGTGAAAAGTGAAAACCGCAATGTGCAGGGGGCCCGCTCTGCGAGGTGCTTCATGAATTTTGCTGGATGTGTCGTAATATCTCATCACTGTGAGGCGGAGATGGCACGGTCTTCCGTTTGGTAGATGGAGAAAGATGCTGTACAGAATCAAAAGCTATTTATTCATTCCAGTCACATTGCAATGCAGCTGCAGAACCTGCTTCGTATTCTTATCGCGTTACTGTTCCCAAAGAGGGGTCCACCTTGGGTCTTAAGGGTGTCCTTTCCTCCGAATAGGCTATCAGGTAGAGAAGACATATTTTGAAGGAAAAACAGCTGAGCTAATGAGAAAAGAAAAGCCCGGAGATAACATCCTGGCTGTGGTTATGGGGGATGGGAAAAGGAGGTATTAAAAATTGAGAATATGGCACAAAACACACATAATCGAACTTATTCATAGCCTAAAAGGGGTCCTTAGCAGAAAATGTATTTGAAACGAGATATCTAGCTTATACTGGATTTTGTTCATTTTTTGGCTTCTCTTTGGTTGGCTTGAGAAATTCAAAGCCTTCTCCCTATATCTATCTAGTCAAAATATTTGAAATGTGCATAATTCTTTTAAAAAGGGAACGTAGACCGGAAATAATAAAAATGAAGGCTGTAGGTCTTGTTATTGCTAAAGCAGCAATTGATGACCCGAAGGGCAATTGCAGGATCAGCAGATCCTGTAAAGATGCAGCCTCATGAAGGAGGGGTTAGGCAGCCAGGTGGCCACTGACAGGAAAAGAGATCTGACCAGTGGAAATCTTCTAGAAGAGGCAGAGGACTACATGTGCCCTTGACAGTTTTTAAGGTCAGGTAAAGCCCAGGCAGGCAAAAACTCCTGGCCATTGCAACGCTCTGAAAAAATGCACAGAATATTTCCCAAAATAACTTCGTGGCAAGTATCTTACGCTGGCACTTACAACATCAGTTGATAATGCCACAGCCTGTCCTTTAGATGGCAAAGGGAAAAACAAGCCAATCTGATAACCAAGCCAGTTATCTACCCATTCTGATAAATACATAAATTTAAAAAATTTATGTTATTAGGTGCTTGATAAGGAGATGAATGATGCTAGTCGCTAACCCTGACAGCAATTGCTAGGATCTGGAGACCCTGGCTGGAAAGGAAGCCCATTTCCATGATATGTAGAAGCAGAGAAAAGAAGCTAAAAATCAAAACACTGATGTGGTCTTGGTGGTCTCTTCTGACCCTTCAGATTTATTACATAAGAGGTCTTTGTGCTCGGTCCAATTCTTGAAGCTGCCTTTCCTTCCTGCTGTCTCTTGCTGTACGAGTAAACTTCCCTAAGACTGACTCTTCCTGGGGTGTTATTTGTGTATGTGATTTGTTCCACAAATGTTTACTGATCACCTGTTCTGTGTATGACACTATCCTGGGAAATTTGGAGGGAATCAAAAAATATTTGTCCTGTTTTCAATGAGCTTACAAGCTAGTTGGGGCTTAGAATTTACTCACATAAGGTTAAAAAATACAAATTAAATAGCAACCAAAAACAAGCCCAAATAACACAAAACTAGAATGCTTTGATTAGATGGCAAGTGAATTGTGTGAATTTAAGAGAGAAAGGAGTTGCTATGGAGTTATAGTGGCTTGGGGAGGTTTTATGAAGACGCTCAGGGTCAGATAGGAGTTTGGAGTGGTAAGGAGGTCATTAAAGGCAGGGGGGAAAGGTGTGAAGCAAATGCAGGGCTGCTTTTGTGCCAGTATACAATAAGACCTTCTGGGCAGACCAGTCACAAAAAAGCACCCCTTGCTCCCAGCCCAGCCCATGGTACACTTCAGTGCCAGCTTGGCTAGCAGAACGTGGCCTAGATTTGATCCCCTCTTGCTCCTCCCCTCCACAGGCCACCTTAGTGCAACACACAGACTGCACAGCCCTCTGTGGTGGCTGGATGCTCAGAAGTGTGGCCGTGTGCAAGTTGTTTTGGATGTGGTTAGCCCAGGTTGGCTAGAGCTAAGGGCTTGATTTGGGACAAGCAGGAGGTAAAATAGGGAAGATGCACTGGGGCCAGAGCGTGGAGAAGCAGTAACACAGCACTAAAGAATTGAGGCTTTGTCTTGAGGCTAATGGGGATTCAGTAAAGGTTTTCAGGCAAGGAAAGGCTCAGATGGGATTTTTTAAATGCTCACTGGAGCATAACCATTTCTCAGGAGTTTGGCTGAGCGATTTTTACTGCTGAGGCACTGGGCTGGGCCTCTTCTTCCTTGTCCTTGTTCTTATAGGACTGGTATATACACAGCTAATTTCCCACCTCAGCTTCTAGGCCATCTCATTACCCCATTTTTTCCTTGACTTCTAGAAAAAATTTATATATTTTAACTAAAAAAAATTTTTTTATAAGTTTTATTTTATTTTATTTTGGTGAGGAAGATCAGCCCTGAGCTAACATCCATGCCAATCCTCCTCTTTTTGCTGAGGAACACTGGCCCTGGGCTAACGTCTGTGCCTATCTTCCTCCACTTTATATGGGACACGGCCACAGCATGGCCTGACAAGCGGTGCATTGGTGCGCGCCCGGGATCTGAACCCCGGGCCGCCAGTAGCGGAGCACGCGCACTTAACCGCTATGCCACGGGGCTGGCCCCCAAATTTTTTTGAATATGTTCACATCATATACATGTTCATATACATGTATATATTCAAATGTATATATGCTATAAAGTTTTTTTCTATCACTAACCCCTCTCCACCCACTGGTCTCTCCCTTTCCACACACATAGGTAACTACTGTTAGGAGCTTTTTGTGGCAAATGCAAAGTTGAATATAGCAAATCTATATCCTCATCCACCCTTCTTAACACAAATAACATGCTATCCACACTGGTAGGTATGTTGCTTCCTTTCCTTAACAGTAAATTCTAGCGATCTTTTCTATTCTAGTGTCTTTTTCAAGTGTTAGACAGCAGTGCCATTGGCTGAAATAACAATAATGAAGCAGCTGACAGGTCTTGAGGTTTTATTGTGTTACTGTGTTGGGGGCCTGATACTCAACTTTATGACACCCTACGAGTTGGGGGTGACTATTTTCTTTTGATAAACTAGGACACCAAGTCATTAACTCATCTTATACATGAACAAAGTAAGGTCCAGATATTTAAATGACACCCAGGGAAGCCAGTAGTCCAGGCTGTCCCTTCTGAGTGCCCAGACTGTGGCTTAAACACAGATCCTGCAAGTAGGTGGTAGGAGAGATGGCTGAACCCTGAACCGTGTCCTAGCACAGTCACAGTGAGTGATTATCATTTATTTGGCTGTTTACGCCACAAGACTGTGAGTCTCTGGAGGACAGGAATGTGTCTTACGCATCACTGCAGCATTAATGCCTAGCGCTGTGCCTGGCACGTAACAAATGCCCCGTTTTTGGAAAGCTTTGGAACCTGAGTCACAGTGGAAGTCACTGCAGAAAACAATTTGGCTATTTTTGCACTTCATAAAATACATGAGTATCTTTGTGACTTTGTTTTGCTTTTCCAGAATGACTATGATGATTACCAATTTTTTGAGGACTAACCATGTATCAGTCATAATTGCCAAACACTTACATCTCATTTAACCTACAACAACTCTGTGACTTGGGTATTCAAATTGTTTGGCAGATGATGAAATGAGTTCAAAGAGGTTAAGTAACTCACCCAACGCTGCACAGCTAGTGAGCATCAGAGCCAGGTCAGTCTGACCCCAAAGCCAGTGGCCTTCAGCATTCAAACATGTCTACGTGTCCCCTCCTTCTGGAAACCACAAGGAGAGCTCAGCCTCTGGTCAAATCGCATGACTCAATTCGGAGTGAGATGGCTGAAGGTAGGCTGTAATCAGTATCATCAACATTTAGCATTTTGAATGTCCACTGTTTTGATGACCCTGGGTATTTGAGAAGGCAACAATAACAACCAAACATGTTTCTTGTTTATGGGGGTTGCTTTCTAAGCTGCGGCTAATTCTAAAGTCTATAATTTGTACTGTGTTGTTCCACACGCTAAAAACTTCTATAAGATATGGGGACAGCTGATGTTCTGACATTGACCTTGATGATGTTGTATTGAGACAGATGTAATGTCAGTATTTGCTGGTCACTTCCTGACAGAATGGATTTCAGTGGATCTCTATTTAGGAGCCCCTAAAATAGAACAGGGTATTTTGTTTAAAAGCAAAAGTTAAGTACTTAATGTTAAAGGAACAAGAAAGTGAGTGAGTGGTCTTAGGTGTAACATGTACCTTCTTTATTCATCCATTCAATAAATATTAATTAATAAATATAGCAGTAAACAAAAACAGACAAAAATTCCTGTCCCTTTGGAACTTACATTCTAGTGGGAAGAGACTGTGGGAGATCAAGATTTGGCCACCATGAAATATATCTCTTTACCTTGATTGTTTTCTCTGAGGGACATTTGACCTCCCCCACTAACTGCCTAAAGAATTTGACATAGTGGCTACTTCCTGGAACAGATCTTCTATCATGATGGCTGTAAAGATAATGTAGGATAGAGGTTACAATAGGAAAGGCACCAAGCCCCTTTTATCAAAAACTCTGTCTCTCCCTGACCACATTGTCTATAGATGACCCTGAAAAGAATTGTCTTCCTGCCCTCTGAAGTCCCAGACCACTACCCACCCCCAACACGTTCCTTGCCTTTAGCTGCAATACTTAAGCAAGCAGCTTAGACAGAGGGACGAGTTGCTCATTTCTGAGTTTCTCCCATGTATACATGTTATTAAACTTGGTATTATTTTCTCCTGCTGACCTGTCTTGTTAATTATTTGGCCAGCCATAAGAACCTTAAGGAAAAGAGCAGAGGGAGATTATCCCTCTCTCCTGACAAGACAAACAAAAAAACTCATAAAACATAAGTCAGATGGTGAGAAGTCTTTTGGAGACAGACAGGGAAGGGGAATAGAGAATGCTGGGATGTGTGTGCAATTTTAAATTCTTACACTGTGTGTTGCAATTGTGACAAGTCATGGCCTTTGGCCCCTCTCTCTTTCTGAGCATGCCACATAATGCCCTGGATTTGTGTCACATCCTGTAGGCCCTGCCTTCTGCACACCCAGTGTGAAACGGCAGGAACCATTTACCCTGATGTTCACGTCTAGTTTCTTGCTGGCCCGAGTTGGTCTAGATCAAATCGAGACTCAAATCTAGAGTCTGGAGAAGGGTATTCAAATAACCTTGAGAGTTTGAGGAGAATCAGAAGGCGCAGGGGAAAAGAAATCAAAACAGGACCTCTTTAGGTAAGATTAGGTAGAATTATCTTTACCTCTTTACCTCTGGCCTCATTACCTGGGAAGTGACAAACAGCTCAAGGGCTTGGCAGGGCGGAAAGGCAGGTGGAAGGAGGTTCTGGGTAGGGTAGGTTATAATAGTTAAGGCAGAGGCAGAGGAAAGAAAGTGGAATAATTTGTCGAATAAATGAGGCACTGATGATGCCAAGGGGTGGTGGTGATGGTGGGATGAATAAGCTTTAGCCTCCCATAAGCTCCACCAGTTACTTACCCCAAAACAACCGCCCCTGTCTCAACAGGTCCAAAATAACAAGATTCTTCAATGGTGGCAGCTGACATTTTCTCAATCACACGTGAAGTGTGAATAAAAAAAAAGCATTTTCGGAGAACCTTGTTTTTGTACTGATCTACCATACCGTTTAAGAAAGAGTGTGCTTACTTAACGAGCTCCTGTAAACCTGAGGTTTACAAAAGACGGCCATGGCTTACGCGGGACGAACCGGTGCAAGAGGTTTCACTGGAAGTTCTTACGTGAGCGATGAGAGGATGGTGCACCCTCAGCTTGGCCTGGGACGGGAATACGAGGTGAAGCTGCTGATGGCGGTAATGAAGTCACGGCCTCCCCTCCTTGTGAAGTCAAAATCGTTAAAAACCAGTGACGCTCACGTTACCCAGGGTTGAGGCCTCCCTTCGGTGCTTAGGGCAGAGTGCCGCCCACCTATGGCCCCGGCCAGCGTTAAACACCGAAACCGTCTCAAACGCGGCCAGTAGGAGTGGGAAGCCGGTTGCCCCAAGGCCGCCGCCACCACACCCCGGCCTGGGCTCAGGACTAGGCTGCGGGCAGGGCTCGGCCGGCGGGCCACGGCCCAGCCCTCCGCAAGGCCTGCTGGGAGTTGTAGTTCAGTCGTCGAAGAGCCGAGCCAAGCCCCGTCCCTCTCTTCCGCTTCCTCCACGCCCCGAATGAGTGCGCAGAACCGGCACCGGGGGGCGGGGACCCGGAGAGCGTGGGACTACAATTCCCACAGGACAGTCGCTCCCAGCGCGCAGCCTCAGGTAGCCGGTGGCGCGCTTCGCGCTCCCGCGCACGCGCACTCGCGTTGGGCGGTGGCGGGATTTGGCCGCGTGCGCTTTCCCGCCCCGGCCCGCCCCGCGCTCCGCGCGTCTCGGGCCGCGCGTCGCGCCTGGCGGACCCGCCCTGTGCTCGCTCCCTCGCCGTTCCGCGTGCCCCTCCTTCTTCCCAGTTTCTTCTAGAGTCCAGGCCCCGCCCGTTTCCCTCCTCCAGGGCCTGGTTCGTTCCCGCTCCAGCCCGTCCCTCTCTGCGCCCCTGCTGCTTGTGCTGAAGGCGGAGGCTCCATGTTGTCCCCTCAGCGAGCGGTAGCGGCTGCCTCGGGAGGAGCAGGTGAGGCGCCCAGTTTCCCCCGGGCCCGCTCCGTGGCCACCCGCCGCCCTCCCTGCTGTAGCTCCGCGGAGACGCCCGCCCGCGCCGCCGCGTCTCGCCTCGGGGCCGCGCGCCCCTCGCCGGGGTCCCTCGGCCCGCGAATTCGGGGCCAGGGGCTGCCCGCGGGGCCCGGCCGCTCGAGCGCGGGCGGCGCCCTCCTCGGCCCCCGGGGAGGGAGCGGCCGCCTCCAGGGGTCCGTGCGCCCGGGGAGGCCGCTAGTGCTCGGACTGTCGCTGTTCCCCCTGCCCCCAGTACCCCCGACGGCCAGTGGTCGCGGGGCGGCGTCCAGAGGCTGCGGCCCCGCCGACCCCGCCCTGGGCAGAGCCGGGCGCCCGGGGTTGCTGCCCCTCCCTGCTGGGCACGCTCGCGGCCGGAGCCTGGGGCCGAGTGGCTCTGGCCGTGTAAACGGGCGAGGGAGCGGGAAGGTGGATGCTTCATTGTTCAGCCTCTTAGAAAGCGCTGGACGGCTGCAAAACGTCTTACAGTCGGAAGCTTTGTTTTTATCCTAACGACCTCGAGCCGCTGACGGCAAGAAGTATTAGGCAAGTTTATTTCCAACCCACACTTATCTCCATGAAGGAGATAAAAGAATGTGGCCTAAAATGTTTTTTTAGGAAGTTCTGGGAGTACGTTTGGTACAGTACGTTGTTCTTTTGCTTTCCTGAAGACATAAGAAATAGTAAGTGTTAAATAAGAACCAAATGGTCACCATAAATGCAGGGATGCGACTTCATCTGTCATTTTACCTGGCTCTAGTTTCATGTGTGTGCTGTCGAAATTGCCAGTTCACTTGCGAAATCTAAAGGCAAAAAAAAAGAAAACATTTTTGAAGAGTCTTTTAATAAATAAATCCAGTCCTGTGATTTGAATACGAAGTTGGTTGGAATGTTTTATGGAAGGAAGAAGAGAACTAACGGACCAAAACCGTGATTTCACGCTTCGGCTTGCTTTTGGAGAAGCAAAATCTACGTAGTTTTGATCCTTTTCAAGTATTCAGCATTGCTGTGTCCTGAAATTCAAATGAGTGCTTTTTTTCCGGTCCCCACAGAAACTAGCTTGTAGTCTAGAAATCCCGTTTGCTGCTGTAACACCTGTAAAGGAAACGCTTGGATGAACAGGATCTCCACATAACGAAGCATTACATTAGTACAGCACATTGTTTTAACAGCTGCGGTTTACTGTCTCGTTGGAGTGATCGTGAAATTGAGAAAGATAGTAGAGGATAAATGTGATGATGTGTACTAGGGAGATTTTCTTAGTTTTCACTAAATAGGACTTGCTTAGAATAGGCTTTTTAAAAATTGGCTTTGTATGGTGCAGCACATGCGTTTTTCCTTTTTATAATTTCTAAATCATAGAATAAAGAATATGCTTACTAATTATTTAAAATGAAATAATAGAGAATTGTAAGAAGCAAGAAATATAAAGCCCTTTTCAACCTCCCCAATTCCCTAGTGATAGTCATTATTAACAGTTCGGTCACATATTCTTTTAAAATTCCCCGTGAAGTACTTTAGGGAACCTTGGGTTGTATGAACTTGTTTGAGAACTGGTTCAGAATTTACATATAATGATTAGACATGCCTGTTAAAGTTTGTGTTCCCTTGTGTTTCATATTGAGAAATTGTTCAAATAACACAACTACGTTTTAAAGTTAATCTGAATTTTAAAACATTTTCCCGAGTTGTCTTTGAGATTCTAGAAGCGTAGTCCCTAAAAAACATCAAGGGGGAAAAGTGAGGGCAAAGCTTTTATTTAAAAGAAAAAAAATATTTTAGTAACCATAGGGCTGTAGTTCTCAGCCCTGCTGAACATTTGAATAACCTGGAGTTTTTAAAACCTGCCAATGCCTGGGATCCACTCACAGATTCTGAGTTAATTCATTGAGGGGCCAGGCAATAGTTAAGGAAAAAAAAGCCCCAAGCAATTCTAACTGGCATATTCATATATAATCAAATTTCCCTATAGGTGGTTGCTTACATTTGAATTGACTTGTTACTTTATGGGAAGTATAATTTGTAATATCAATATTGGTATTGAGAAGTTGCTCTTCTGTGCAAATTTCTAAGAAATGCTTTTTATTGGCATGCATTTTGATTGTTAAAACGTGTTAGATATATTTCACAGCTAAAGTATATTACAAATTAGGAAATAGATTTTACTGGTATCATAGAGGAATAAGCAAAGGAGCAGATTCACTTTTTTTTTTTTTTTTTTTTTGTGAGGAGATCAGCCCTGAGCTAACATCCGCCAATCCTTCCTCTTTTTTTTTGCTGAGGAAGACGGCCCTGGGCTAACATCGGTGCCTATCTTCCTCCACTTTACATGGGACGCCGCCACAGCACGGCTTACCAAGCAGTACTTCGGTGCGCGCCCGGGATCCGAACCAGCGAACCCCGGGCCGCCGCAGCGGAGCGCGCGCACTTAACCGCTTGCGCCACCGGGCCGGCCCCCAGATTCACTCTTTATGCCTTGGAATGATAAGGAATTGAAGTCGAGTAAATATTGCCAATTAAGAAAGCCTTATTCAACTGGAACACAGATAATTAAAACTTTCAAGTAGCCAGATTGATTTTGGTGGTGGTCTCATTTTTAGGGAAGAATCAAATAAGATGAATATTGAACTCATTCTATTAAAAAAGCATTTTTTTCCTATAATAAGCCTGGCGTTGTTTTTAGGTTTAGCCCAGTCTCTGCATTTCTGACTCTTCAATACTGTTTAGTCATAATCATCATAAATCCCTGAAGCACAACAAAATTCTTAATTGACAAAGAAAATGTGGTTTTATTCAGCCTTCTGGGCTAAAGTACAAAGATTTTCTACAACAGATGAATTGAGGAAAAGCTTCCTCTTGAACTCTTTAATTAATTAGAATGTAAATTTCCCCCAATATTCTGTGTAGTTGGGTTTAAGTAGTATTTTCACTGAAATAACTGTAAAAATATATGTGTATCTACCAGCGTACTTACTGCCTTAGACAAAATAGAATATTTAAAAGCACTCCCCCCAGTCACCAAAAAGGAACCACACCCAGTTGGCCGAGGGCCTAGTGTACTTACCCCTTCCATATGAAGATATGTTTTCTCTGGCCTTGTCTGTGAATTAGGAACTTTAAACTGCCAGCAAGAACAAGGCATGAAAATGATATGCTTCTGTTTTTTGGGTGTGTTGCTTTTGCCGTTTAGAGAATGTGGTATTTCAAGAGGAGAACGGAGAGTGGAAAACTCAGGTCATAACTTTACCCTGAGTCATGTACTCTATTCAGTGAAATGTTCCTATAACTCTAGTTAATTTGCTTTTCAGAACTCTCTGGGCAGTAAGGATGAGCACTGAGGCTGGCTCTACCCCAGTGGTTCTTAACTCGGGCTGATTTTGCTCTGGTGGGACATTTAGCAATGTCTGGAGACATTTTTGGGTCTCACAACCAGGGGGGAGTGCTACTGGTATCTGGTGGGTAGAAGCCAGAGATGCTGCTAAGCATCCTAGAATGAATAGGATAGCCCTCCACAACAAAAAGTTACCCAGCCTAAAATACCAGTGGCACCGAGATTGAGAAACCCTGGTCTACACTGTCAAATTGATCCACTCAATTCTGTGTGAATTTTGTGAAGTAGCAATTGTAACTGCTTCTGATTAAATAGTTTTCATTGCATTTATTGCTGTTCAGATGGTTTTCTCAAATGTTTGAGGGCATTTAAACTTGTTTACCCATAATACTTTTCTGATAGAACTTATTTCTTAGAATTTATGTTTTCCATAGGACTAAAGAAGTCTGTTATTCAGTAGTCTCATCTACTTTCATTTAACTTGTGCAGCCAATTTTTTTTTCTAAGTCTAAAAAATTCAGAGTTAGGTCATTCTAGGAAGAGTCAGCGCTATAATTTGCACAGATCTCTACAAATTCTTCCTTATAATTTTACCTGTTAGTCCTTCCACTGCATTCTACTTGGGTTGTCTTTGTCATTTTAGTGCAGAGCTAGTCTTTTGAATGCAATTATTACAGAGATTATTTGAACAGGCATATTTAAACCTATTGGTTAGTCTGTATTAGGTTGTGTTGTGCCAAAAGTGAAGGATAAATCAGTACTTTAAAGGTAATTACAAAAAAGGTTGTAGCTTCCACATAAACTATCAGAGTGCTTTTTTTTTTATTTTTAAAGATTTTTATTTATTTATTTTTTCCCCCCAAAGCCCCAGTAGATAGTTGTATGTTATAGTTGCACATCCTTCTAGTTGCTGTATGTGGGACGCGGCCTCAGCATGGCCGGAGAAGCTGTGCGTCGGTGCGCACCCGGGATCCGAACCCGGGCCGCCAGCAGTGGAGCGCGCGCACTTAACCGCTAAGCCACGGAGCCGGCCCCAGAGTGCTTTTTAATTCAAATATTTTCAACATACTTGAAATGATGGGTGATACAGTATTACCATGAGCTATTTACACCAATAATCAGAATGATACAGTAGTTCTACCACTCACCTTTTTTTTAAAACATAGGTTTTAAGTTCAGTTACGTGTATATGGATGACAGATGTGGCATGGTCAGGCCATATCTTTGTGTACAAAATTGTCACATCTCACCATTATTCATATAAGTGAATGTACTATAGTACTAACTCTTCATATAAATGAGCATTAACTGTTCACGTAAGTGGGCATTACTGCTGGTGTCTCAGAGTGCATATCTAGACCTTGGAAGATAATTGCTTCGATAAAGGGAGAAGGCATATAAGGTTGCCACTTAACGGTTTTCCTAGTACCGTCCCTGGAGGTTAGATCTCCAGAGTTTAAGATCCTGATAAGTAGCAGTAATTTCACTGCAATTAGGGGAACACCCCCTAAAAAAACCCCCAAAACCCCCTCCTGAAAAAAACCCAAAACAAAACCCCAAACCCCAAAATCTTTTTGTGGGTCCTTACTGAGCAAATTGCTTTAATGTTTTTATCATCATAAATTTTGATCTGTTCTTCAGCCAGGCCTATACAATTTATTTATTTATTTATTTATTTATTTTTCCCCCCAAAGCCCCAGTAGATAGTTGTATGTCATAGTTGCACAACCTTCTATTTGCTGCATGTGGGACGCGGCCTCAGCATGGCCAGAGAAGCGGTGCATCGGTGCGCACCCGGGATCCGAGCCTGGGCCGCCAGCAGAGGAGCGCGCGCACTTAACCGCTAAGCCACGGGGCCGGCCCTACAGGCCTGTACAATTTAGATTAAGCCAAGGGGTACATGGTTTACCTAGCAAGTTTGGCCAATGTAGATATCCAGGAAATTTTCAGTTGTTCAAGAGTCATTGAATTTTAGAGCTAGAAAATAGCTTCACCTAACTGCTGATTTTGTAGAGGAAACTGACACAGAGAATTAAAATGATTTAGTTATGCTGTTACAGTCATTGCAAAACTGGGGCCAGAACTTGGTCTTTCCTGGTTGTTAGGGAGGGCCTTTCTCCTATATATACTGCTTCACAAGAATAATAACCTTTGCCGAAACAGGAGCTTAAATCGTGGAAGGAAGCAGTGATGGGGTTTGGTGGTATGTTGCATGCAGGAAGATATCAGGGAAGAGGTGGAGGCCGAGAGGTGGAGATTTGAGAGAAGTAGAGTCACTGAGAGGAATCACTTTGATGATACTAAATAGAGACTTACTAGTGTTAGTACTGGAAGAGTAGCTAGAGGTTCAATCTTGACTCATTGCACTGTTGAGACTGGAGTCTATAGACATGCCGAGGATCACAGGTGGTTAGTGCTAGAACTGGAACAGGAACTTGTCTCCTGACTCCTGTGCCCAGGTGTTTCTACATATTCCTCCTGAGGGTGAGGTGATGGTGGGATATCCAGGTGAATCTGTCTCTCAGGCAGTTGTACATTTGGACCTGAATGCGGGTTAGAAATTAATGAAGTAGCGTCACCAAAAGAGAGAGTATAGTGAAATTATAAGAGTGAAGAGCTCTTTGAGGGAGAGAATGAGAAATGCAGAAGACTGAAGCAGAGCGCTGGGGTCTGTCACAGGAGGCTGACAAGAAGGAAAAGAAGTGAAAGGAGGTGATAAAGAGGTTGGAAGAGAACTGGGAATGTGCCCTGTCATGGAGTCCAAAGGTCTTAAGTTTTAGAAGCGGGTGGCAGTTGTGTTTTGTCACTGAGAGATAGGGTTGAGTGAGAATCAAGAAACGGCCATTGGATTTGGCAAGAGAGGATTTGATAAACTAGGGAATAGTTTCAGCAGGTTGGGAGGAAAGTCAGATTGCAAGGTGATAAGGGAATGGGCAGATAAGTGGATGAAGAAATATGTTCAAGGAGTTGGACAGTGAAAAAAAGGAGACTGGGGGAAGGGGAGAAACTGATTTTTATGGAGGTGCTTTATGTGTACTGTTGGGTTTAGTGTTCACAATGCTAGGAAACTGTTTTTCCTCTGTTAGGTGCTGGGGCTGAATGCGGCAGTTTCTCTACTCCCCAGGGGCTCCCTGTTGGGGGCGATAGATCATAATTACAATATGATAATAGCGCAATGAGTGGAATAATAGCGTATAGAAGGTTTTAGTGGAAATAAGCTAGGTCCGCTTTGTTGAGTCCCTGATGTGTCAGACAGTGTGCTTTGAGATGACCTCTAGGTTGGAGAGTTTACCTTTGAACTATCAATCAATAAAATGTTTTTGGTACCCTTTTATGACATTACTGTCATGATATGTTTATGTACTGTATTGAAGGAGTTCAGCTTTGAGGGATGAGGTGACATCATCAAAGCAACACTGGTGGGTGGTGACTTGGACGGTCAACCTAACAGGCAAGAAAGGCTGGAAAGTGGTGTGGCCTAATGGAGAGGGCCCTAAGGTTTTGATTTAGAATCTAAGGGTTTGGGGAGTCTGAGATGTGAGGATAAATCAGCAAATGACATTTACATGACATCTGGAAAGGGGTGAGTAGAAACAGTTTTTACTTGGAAGATTGGTAATACAGTCCTGTTGTCTTAGGAAGTAAGAGATAAGGATATTGTGGTGGAAAGTGAGTAACTCTATTTGTTTGAATTATTGGTAATATGTATAGTTCAAAATGATTTTTCCTTTAAGTGGACCCAAACCAAAGGAATAAGATCTTTTTTAATCCGGTGTGCCTAATATAACTGCTGTGAAGAGAAATGCAGGATCACCCTAGCTCCGTCAACTGAACATAGCCTGGGTCTCTTCCTTTTCACTGTGCTATGGGGGAAAGAGAGGAAGAGATGAATGAAGGCTTTATCACCTTTTTTTTTTTTTTTAACTGTCTTTCTCAGTGGTTTTCAGCTTCTCTTGAAGTGCAATTCATTGTGCACAACTGCATACGTTTTTGTCATTGGATTATTCCATCTTGTCTGTAGCCCGTGTAACCTTATCTTCCATGCCTGTTGCTCTGACAATACCACCTGCGTCCTTAGGATTGTAGCCTTCAACTGTATTACAGTACATATCATTCATTCTTTTTTTTTTTTGGTGAGGAAGATCAGCCCTGAGCTAACCTCTGTTGCCAGTCCTCGTCCTTTTACTGAGGAAGATTGGCCCTGGGCTAACATCTGTGCCCATCTTCCTCTACTTTATATATGGGATGCCTGCCACACCATGGCTTGATAAGCAGTGTGTAGGTCTGTGCCTGGGATCCGAACCCAGGAATCCCGGGCCGTCAAAGTGGAGCGTGTGAACTTAACCATGATGCCACCGGGCCGGCCCCTATCATTCATTCTTTATAATTGTTATTGTGTGCCTTCTATGTGTCAGCACATTCACGGTACTCAGTAGACTTTAAGAGTGAACTAGGTGAAATTGAAAGAGCCAGTATCTTGAACTGAATTTTGAAGTCCTGGGGGCCTGTCGTGTGGGTTGCTCGGTTTGGCTGTATCTGACAGAGCCTCCAAATAAGTGATTTAAACAAGGTGGATGTTTATTTTTCTTTCACGTAAAAGTGAGCCAGCGTGGCAGTTCTGCTACACGAAGGCCTAGGCCCTACCTCTCTGGTTGCTCCAATATTCCTGGGGTGTTGCCCTCGAGAGCCTGGTCCAGGGTGAGTCACTCCCACTTTTACAGCTAGCCTGCAGGAATGGGGATAATGCGTGACCTGGAAGTTGCTGTATCATTTCTGGTCAGAGCTTAGTCACGTGGTGATACCCTTGCTACAAGATTGGGTTGGAAGTGTGTTTCTTTTGGGCAGTTATATGCTCAGCTAAAAATCTATTACTATAGCAGAAGGGGAAAACGAGTATTTGGGGGGGCAATCAGCCATCTCAAGGACTTTGGTACTGCTTTGAGTACTGTGGCTTATCCATAAGGTCTGAATAAATTGTTCTCATTAGTTCTTTTATATGAAAGACTGGAGGTCTTTAGGTGCTGGATTCACCTGCTGTTGTGGCAATAAGAAGAACCCTAAGACATTATTCACAGAAATGTTTCGCTTTTATCCAGGCAATAACAGGAAAGAAAAGTATTAGTATACATTTACTACAATGATAGCATGACATTTAATGCATATTTATAACTTGTTTTCCAATAGTCTGCAAAAAATTAAAAAGAACCCTTTTGTTGCTATCTTGTATTGTAAGTATAAAAAGTGAGCAGCAGTTCCCGTAGTTTAAAGGGCCATCAAGCTCTTCTGTCCACTTTGCCTGCTGTGGTCGTGCAGCCTTCAGTGCTTCTCAGATGAAAGTAATTTGGGGATCATATTTGTGATTTTGGCCATCTCTGCCTACCTGTACTGTTTTACTTAGTATTTATCCTTCAGTTTACTGTAAATTGATTCACTTTTTAAACTTAGCCTCCTTTTAGGCAATAATCCATTAAAACATGGTTTTGTTTCCTAATATACATTAAAATACATAATTATGAAAAAAAAAATGTAATTCTGGCTACCTAAAAACATATGCTTTAATAGCAGAAGTTCGTACTCACACTTAAGGAAATAGTGCTTTGCCTCGTTCCTTAGGCCCCACTGGTGGGTTTTTGTAAACTTTCCATAAATCCGTGGCTGCTAAGTGGTGCTGAATTTCAAAGAATTAATATCATTGTGCTTTCAACTCTGGTAGGGAAACTATTAGTGCTTAATTTCGAGCTAAAGAATTAATTGCCCCTAAAACTTAAACTAGGTTATTAAAAGTGATCTGCAAAACATAGGCACCTAAATATCTTCACGCTTGTCTCCAAAACCTGTTGGACAAGATACTTAACTTTTGTACACTTTTGTTTCCTTATTTTTAAAAAGGGGCAGTATTATTTACCTCATAGGGTTGTTCTGAGGATTAAATAAAATAATGTGTGTAAAAAGCCCAGCAGTGGCAGACACCCTTTCTACTGTTGATGGACGTTTGGGTTATTTACAGTTCTGGACTATTTTGAATAAGGCTGATGGGAGCATTCTTGTATGTGTGTCTTTTAGTGGACATAAGCATTTGTTTCTCTTAGGTACATAGCTAGGAGTGGAATTGCTGAACTGTAGGTATGTTTAGTTTTAGTAGATGCTGCCAGACAGTTTCCCAAGTGGTTATAATCCCATCAGAATGTATGAGAATTCCACTTGTACCACGTCCTCTCCCACAGTTGATATTGTCAGTCTTTTAAATTTTAGCCATTCTGATGGGCAGGTAGTAGTATCTCTTTTTGGTTTTAATTTACATTTCTTTGATAAGTAATGGTATGGAAGCACCTTTTCATGTGATTATTGACTATTTGGATATCCTTTTTTTATGAAGTGCCTGTTCAGTCTTTTGCCCATTACTATTTTTAAAATTGGAATATGTGTTTTTTTCTGACGGATTTCTGTGTGGTTTCTAGATATGAGTCCTTTGGATATAAGTATTGTGAATATTTTCTCCTAGCCTGTGGCTTGCATTTTTACTCTCTTAATGGTGTCTTTTAATGAACAAAAAATTCTTAGTTTTAATGAAGTCTAATTTGTCATTTTTTTCTTTTATGGTTAGTGCTTTTGTGCCCTGTTTAAGAAGATTTTGCTCTTCCCATGTTCAAAAATACATATTTAAAAAAATATTTGAAACTAATTTTTTTCTCTACAACAACATAGGTGATGCCATGGAGAGTGGAAAGCCTGGTCCAGTGCAGGTGGTTTTGGTTCAGAAAGACCAACATTCCTTTGAGCTAGAAGAGAAAGCCTTGGCCAGCATCCTCTTGCAGGACCACGTCCGAGACCTCGATGTGGTGGTGGTGTCGGTGGCTGGTGCCTTCCGAAAGGGCAAGTCCTTCTTTCTGGACTTTATGCTACGATACTTATATTTCCAGGTAAGGTAGAATTATTGCATTTCAGATTAGAAAATGAGACTTTTATGTCCAAAAGAGCAAAATAAGCTCATGGATTATCCTTGATGTGTAAAATTACTCAAAATTTAAGATTTAATGGAAATTTCTTATTTCTCCTGTAGAAGGAAGGTGGCCATTCAAACTGGCTAGGTGATCCAGAAGAACCGTTAACGGGATTTTCATGGAGAGGGGGCTCTGACCCAGAAACCACTGGGATTCAGATCTGGAGTGAAGTTTTCACTGTGGAGAAGCCAGGTGGGAAGAAGGTAAGGAGGAAAAAGACTTAAAAATTAACAAAAACAACAAAATGAGAACCTAATGTGTACCCTGATAATCCAATTAAAAAATAATTTTTATCAAAATGATATAAGTGCATGGTTTAAAAATAATGCATGAACATAGTTTATAAGGTCACGTAGTAATATAAGGTTTTTAACAAAAAATAGCTGTGACATGCCCCATTCCTCAACCTCTGTGCATTTTCACTTTTCAGAGGCTAATGCTCTCAACCGTTTTAGATGTTACTTCTTTACTTTCTTCCTCCTGTGTGGGTGACCTAGACCTGGGTGCTATTGTTCTGGGAGCTGAGCAGGGAAAGGGCACTAGGGGATCTCACAGTTCAGACGGTGAGCTTTACCCTCCCCCACCCCCCAGCTATCAGTTGTGTGTCTTACACCATCTCATCCGTGCCCAGTAAGCTACAACCGTAGAGCCTCTCCCCACATTTCTTTGTAAGAGTCGGGGGGCAAGTTGTGTGTCTTCTAAAGTAGAAGAGGGGATCTGGGGGTATCACTGTTTCTTAAACAGACTGTAACCCATTCCTTCTGGTTTTAGCCCTGTCCTGTCCTAAAGCATGCCTTCAAACTGTTTGTACCTCTCATTTTTGAGTCTTTCTAGGGCTAAAGGTTTCACATCCTTCCTTCAGGTTCCAGGTTCAGCCTATACCTGAATGCTAAGTCATTCAGTATTTGGGGAGCTGGAGAGTTGGTGCACAACTCTTTTTTTTTTTTTTTTTGAGGAAGATCGGCCCTGAGCTAACATCTGCCAATCCTCCTCTTTTTGCTGAGGAAGACTGGCCCTGGGCTAACATCCATGCCCATCTTCCTCCACTTTATATGGGACGCTGCCACAGCATGGCTTGACAAGCAGTGCGTCGGTGCGTGCCCGGGATCTGAACCGGTGAACCCCGGGCCGCTGCAGCGGAGCGTGCACACTTAACCGCTTGTGCCACCGGCCCGGGCCCTGGTGCACAACTCTTGATTGCTGTTTTCACATCATCTGTTCTTTTTCCTTATAAATTTCTTTATTAATTCTTTTTATATTTTATTTCTATCTTATTTTTTTTGTGTGTGTGAGGAAGACTAGCCCTGAGCTAACATCTGTTGCCAATCCTCCTCGTTTTTGCTGAGGAAGATTGGCCCTGGGCTGACATCTGTGCCCATCTTTCTCTACTTTATAGGGGACGAGGCCACAGCGTGGCTTGACAAGAGGTGCATCGGTGCGCGCCTGGAATCCAAACCTGCCAACCCTGGGCCGCCGAAGTGGAGCGCGAGCACTTAACTGCTGCGCCATTGGGCTGGCCCCTCTATCTTATTTTTAGTGAGGTTTCAGGAGCAAGGTATATTAGAAAACACTCTTTTTTTTAAATGCATAGATACACATAGAAAAAAATGTTTAGCAAAATGGGGAGGTTATCACACTTCTTATCACATCTTTTTTAAAGATTCTGTAGGAGAATAAGGAGTTATAACATTGAAATATAACATTGGAGGGGCTGGCCTGGTGGCTTAGCAGTTGGGTGCGCGCGCTCCGCTGCTGGCGGCCTGGGTTCGGATCCCCGGCGTGCACTGACGCGCCGCTTCTCCGGCCATGCTGAGGCCACATCCCACATACAGCAACTGGAAGGATGTGCAACTATGACATACAACTATCTACTGGGGCTTTGGGGGAAAAAAGGAGGAGGACTGGCAATAGATGTTAGCTCAGAGCCGGTCTTCCTCAGCAAAAAGAGGAGAATTAGCATGGATGTTAGCTCAGGGCTGATCTTCCTCACAAAAAAAAAAATATATATAACATTGGAAACTTTTTCATGGAAGGATCTTTAGATATTATCTTATCCAACCTTTTAATTTTTTGACAACTTTATTGAGAGATAATTGACATTCCCATTTCTTCCCTCCCAGCTTTGGTGCTATTGTCACATACTTTACTTTAATAACATTGTTTCTATTTTTGTTTAAACAGTGAGTTATCTTTTAAAGATATTTAAATAATAAAAAAACCCATATATTTACCCACATAGTTACCATTAACTGTACTTTTCATTTTTTCATGTCCATATTTCTATTTATTTTTGTGTCTGTTTTTCTTTCTGCCTGAAGGACTTTCTTTAATATTTCTTGTAGTGCTGGTCTGCTGGTGCTGAATTCTTTTAGCTTTCATATATCTGAAAAGTATTTTGCCTTTGTTTTTGAAAATATTTGTGCTGGGAATAGAATTCTAGGCTGGCAGGGTTTTTTATCAGTGCTTTAAAGATGTTGCTCCCCTGCCTTTTTGCTGACGTTGTTTCTAGATGAGAAGTCTGTCATCCTTATCTTTGTTCTTGTGTGCATAACGTGTCTTTTTTGTCTGGTTGCTTTTAAGATTTTATCATTTTTTTTTTTTTTTGAGCAATTTGATTATAATGTGTCTTGGTGTATTTCTCTTTATGTTTTTTGTGTTTGGATTCTCTTGAGCTTCTTGAATCTATAAGTTTATAATTTTTATTAAATTTGGACTTTTTGGGGGCCATTATGTCTTCAAATATTTTTTGTCCCTAATTCCTTTTGGGTACTCATATTACATGTATGTCAGGCCACTTGAAGTTGTCCCATAGCTCACTGATGCTCTGTTCACTTTTTTTTTTTTTTGTGAGGAAGATCAGCCCTGAGCCAACATCCATGCTAATCCTCCTCTTTTTGCTGAGGAAGACTGGCTCTGAGCTAACATCTATTGCCAATCCTCCTCCTTTTTTTCCCCCCAAAGCCCCAGTAGATAGTTGTATGTCACAGTTGCACATCCTTCCAGTTGCTGTATGTGGGACGCGGCCTCAGCATGGCTGGAGAAGCGGTGCGTCGGTGCACGCCTGGGGTCCGAACCTGGGCTGTGAGTAGCGAAGCGCACGCACTCACCTGTTCACTTTTTTTTAATTCTTATTTTTCTCTCTGCTTCCTTTTGGAAAGTTTTTATTGCTGGGTTTTCAAGTTCACTAATCTTTATAATCTGCTGTTAATCCCATGCCAGTGTTTTCATTTCAGACATTGTAATTTTCATCTCTGGAAGTTCAATTGAGGTCTTTTTTATGTGTTTTGTGTCATGACTTTTTTTTTTTTTTTGGCTTTTTGAATGTATGGAGTACAGTTATACAGAGTACTGTTTCAAAGTTGTTTTCTGTTAATTTTAATGTCTATATCAGTTCTTGGTTAGGTTTGATTGACTTTTCTCCTCATTTGGGTTGTATTTTCCTGCTTCTTTGCAGGCTTGCAAAGTTTTGATAGGATCCCAGATGTGTGAATTTTACCTTGGTGGGTGCTGGATATTTTTGTATTCCTATAAAATATTGAGCTCATTCTGGGACGCGGTTGAGAAACTTAGAAACTGTTGGGTCCTTTCTGGTCTTGCTTTTGAGTTTTCTTAAATGGGACCAGAGCAGTATTTAATCTAGAGCTATTTATTCCTCACTACTGAGGCAAGACTCTACTGAGTACTCCACTTGATGCCCCTTGAGTTATGGGGTTTTTGCAGTCTGGCTGGAGGGAACAGGCACTGTTCCTGTCTTATGTGAACATGGGGTACTGTTCCTCTAAACCTTTCGAATAGTTCTTTTTCCAGCCTCAGTGAGTTTCCTCATGCACATGCGCTGCTCAGTACTCAGCTGAACGCTCAATGGGGACCTTCTGCAGACCCCTGGGGTTCTTTGTCTGGGCAGCTCTCTCCTCTCAGCTGCTCTGCCCGAGAACTCCAGTTGCCTTGGTCTCCTGACTCTCAGCTCTATCTCTTCAATCAGGGAATCCGTTGGGCTCTGCCTGGGTTCCCCCTCCCTGTGCTTGGCCAGTGAGCTGGGACACTGCAGGGCTCACCTCATCTGTTTCCTTTCTCTCAAGGCTCGTTATCCTTCATTACCTGATGTTCCAGTGTCTTGAAAGCTGCTGTTTCATATATTTTGTCTGTTATTTTTTGGTTTTAGGTGGGAGGGTAAATCCAGTCTCTGTTACTCCATTTTGACTGGAAGTAAAAGTCAAATCTTTTCATTTCAGAGATGCTAAAGAGAGACTCAGTGAGTTAAGGGCCTGCTGTTGGTAATATAGCTGGCTACTCTTAGAGTTGGCATTACCACAAGGCCCTGTGACTTTCATTTCAGTTTTTCTGAATCATTCTTTCTCTACTTTTCTGATAATGTGTGGTAGATGCTTTCATTATGTTTTTCTTTTTTTAAAAACCATGTTTATTGAGATATATAAAGCATTAAAGATAGATAAATTGTACATTTAAAGTATACAATTAAATGATTTTAGTATATTCACAGAGTTGTATAATCATCACCAAAATCTAATTTTGGAACATATTTATCACCCCATAAAACAACTCCATTCCCATTAGAAGTCACTTCCCATTCCCCTAACCCCCAGGTCTAGGCAGTCACTAATCTACTTTCTGTCTCCATAGATTTGCCTATTCATGGAATTATACAATATGTTCTTTTATGTCTGGCTTCTTTCACTTAGCATAATATTTTCAAGGTTGACTCATGTTGTATTGTGTTTTGATACTTTATTCCTTTTTATTGATGAGTAACATTCCATTGGATGGATAAAGACCACATTTTACTCATTCATTGGTTGATGGACATTTGGGTTGTTTCCACTTTTCTGGCTATTATGAGTAATGCTGCTGTGAACGTCTGTGTACAAGTTTTTGGGTGGACATACGTTTTCATTTCTCCTGGTATATATCACATTATAACTCCATGTAACTCCATGTTTAATCGTTTGAGGAACTGCCAGACTTTTTTCCAGAGCCTCTCTACCATTTTACATTCCCACCAGCAGCGTATGTGGGTTGCAGTTCGTTCAGTTATCCATATCCTCACCAATTCAACAACAAAAAACATATGAATGACTGGCTGGGTGAGCTGATTGGCCTCAACATTTGGTGTTTTAATTGTGGGGCTATTCCCCCCTCTTTCCACATTGCTCTCTGCGCCTCTGTTGTGTATCATCTCACCAGGTCAGAGCAGATACTCTTCTCCAGCAAAGTTCACTGGTCAAAACCAGGCAGCTAATAATTGTACTTCTCTGATAGGTCCTGCAAAGTAGGTGCTTAAGCCTCATTTATTTTTATTTTATTTTATTTTATTTTATTTTATTTTTTTTTGTGAGGAAGACTGGCCCTGAGCTAACATCTATTGCCAATCCTCCTTTTTTTTTTTTTTTTTTTCCCGTTTTCTCCCCAAAGCCCCAGTAGATAGTTGTATGTCATAGTTGCATATCCTTCTAGTTGCTGTATGTGGGACGCCGCCTCAGCATGGCGGGACAAGTGGTGCGTCGGTGCGCGCCCGGGATCTGAACCCGGGCCGCCAGTAGCAGAGCGCACACTTAACTGCTAAGCCACGGGGCTGGCCCCTGCTTAAGCCTCATTTAAATGTCACCTGTACTTTTCAATTTCTCCTTTACATTTTCCCCTTCTCACTTTAACATATTTTGTTTGTACTTTCTTTTTTTTAGGTTGCAGTTGTTCTGATGGATACCCAGGGGGCGTTTGACAGCCAGTCCACCGTGAAAGATTGTGCTACTATCTTTGCTCTCAGCACCATGACTAGTTCTGTTCAGGTAACACCACTGGACTGAGAAGAAAGCGTGCAGAGGAAATAAGATAAAGGGAATCCGTTTAGTTCCAGCTATCATTCTGTTATCAGAATTCCTATGATGACATGTGAATGTTCTTTTTAGACTACAAATACAAGTTAAGCTCTTACAAGCTCAAGAAGAAGCCTAACCTATTTTTTCCACTTTGGTCATAAATATATATAAAATGCTCCAACAAAAGTCTGAAAAGTGGGAATTTAAATTACATCAATTATGTCATACAGGAAATGTAGATTGAGTAAGAACCTAGGAAAACTATATTTTAAACTGTAAAGGAAGAATTTTGTGATTTCAACATTATATGCCTAGTTTTCTAAAAGACAGATAATATTACTGTTTGAACAGACCTCGTATTTCTATATGCAAACCTTTAATTGTATAAAGCTTCTGTTCAATGCTTTAGGCTTATTTGGGTTTTGTTTTAAATAAGCTAGAGTGGTATCAATCTGAATTTTTGTTTTCTAGATTTATAATTTGTCCCAGAACATTCAGGAAGATGATCTTCAACAGCTACAGGTATATGCTCTTCATAAAAATTTTAACATCATACTATATCATTTAAAAATTTTAAGACTAAGAAAAATTTTACAACTGAGTAGTTTTAGCAAAAGATTGAAATACGGAGGAAGGTTTTCCATTCATAGTAATTCCTACACCATATCTATTGCTGGGGTAGAGCTGGGCAGGTCAGGGAAGGCCTTACTGAGTTGAGCAGGGAACAGAAGAAAGTAGGTGAGTAAGCCCTGCAGATATTTCTCAGAGGAAAAGTGTTACAGGAGAGGCAATAGCAGGAAGAAAGACCCTGAGGTGGAGTGTGCTTGGCAGGATCAAGGAACAGCAGGAAGGCCAGTGGGTGGGACTGGAGGGTGTGACAGGAGGAGGCTGGGTGATGAATTCAGAGAGGCACTGAGGTCCTGGCGATGCTGGGCCTTTGTAAGGACTTGGACTTTTCCTCTGGGTGAGAAGGGAGCCATGTTTTGAGCAGAGGAGTGATGTTATTTGACATATTGTAAAAGGATCACCCTGGCTGCTGTGTTTAGAATAGATTTTTAAGGAGGCAAGCAGGGCCAGCCCCGTGGCTTAGCGGTTAAGTGCGAGCACTCTGTTACTGGCGGCCCAGGTTCGGATCCCGGGCGTGCACCGACGCACCGCTTCTCCGGTCATGCTGAGGCCGTGTCCCACATACAGCAACTGGAAGGATGTGCAGCTATGACATACAACTATCTACTGGGGCTTTGGGGGAAAAAAAAATAAATAAATAAAATCTTTAAAAAAAAAAAAAAGAGGCAAGCATGCATTCAGTGAGACTGGTTATGAAGCTATTGCAATAATCCAGGTGAGGTTAAATAAATTAATATTTGTAAAATGTGTAGAACTATGTGCCTGAAAGATAGTATGTGCTTGGCAACTGCTGGCCATTATTTATCATTACTATTACTACTGCTATTATTAGTCTTTGTCTTTTGTTCTCCATAGCAGCAGTTCTTATATGTTTTTCCTATAAAACACTCTTCCTTGGATATTCCAGAGTTACATGCAATTCCTGGCATGCTTCTTTAATTCCACTTCTCCCACTGACATTCAAGAAAACATCAGAATGTGAGAGAGTGAGGGTGTCATTTCTTGTAGGGATTACCTTGAATTAGTTCTAATTTATATTCCTTTAAAAAAACAAAGAAAATAATTCCTAAACTTTGGCCCTGAATGTTACTCCCAGCATTCCTTGTACTTCATAATTGATGGTTCTACACCAGTGCTGTGACTCACTGTTGAGAGCTGTTGCTCCTTAAAACATTTTCATCAAAACTTGAGCTTGACACCTTTCACCTGAAACTTATTCTTTTCTAAACTCCTTCTTTTCACGTATTTTTTTTGAATGCCTGCCTTGTGTGAGGCAGTGGACCAAGTGCTGTAGATACAATAGTGTGTGAGGTAGACATGATTCTTGTCTTTATGGATTTTATAGTCCAGTCAGTGAGAGAGGGACATAAATGAATAGGCATGGATGGTGTATTACGACTGCTGGAACAGAGTACCACAAACTGGGGGGCCTAAGCTGACAGATTTCTTGTCTCACACTTCTGGAGCTTAGAAGTCAGAAATCAAGTGGTCGAGGGGCCGTGCTCTCTCTGTAGCCCGTGGGGGAGAATCCTTTCTTGCTTCGTTCTAGCTTCTGGTGGTGGCCGGCAATCCTTGGCATTCCTCGGCTTGCAACTGTAGCACTTTAGTCTCGGCCTCTGTCTTCGTGTGGCTGTCTTCCCTCTGGGTCTTCCCATTGCGTTCTCCTCCCTGTGTCTCTCTTATTTCTTCTTATAAGGACAGCCATCATATTGGATTAGGGCCCACTCTAATGACGTCATCTTAACTTGGTTACATCTGCGAAGACCCTATTTCTAATAAGGTCACATTCACAGGAACTGGGGGTTAGGACTTCAGCATATTTTTGGAGAGACACAATTCAACTCATAACAGGTGGTAAGGAAATTCTGACACAGTTATGTAATTCTCCTTTGATACTATTCTTTTTTTTTTTTTCTTGTGAGGAAGATCAGCCCTGAGCTAACATCCGATGCCAATCTTCCTCTTTTTTGCTGAGGAAGATTGGCTCTGGGCTAACATCAGTGCCCATCTTCCTCTACTTTATGTGTGTCAAGCCACAGCATGGCTTGACAAGTGGTACATTGGTGTGCGCCTGGGACCGAACCTGCGAACCCTGGGCCGCCAAAGTGGAGCGCGCACACTTAACCGCTGCACCACCGGGCTGGCCCCGCCCCTGATCCTATTCTTAAGAGCTCCACCATCCTCTGGTTCCTCAAACCCCAGATATGTTTGAGCATGTCTTTCTCATAGTCATTTCAACATCAAGCTTTCTTGATTCTTTTAATTATGTCCTACTGTAGAGGAGGAAAAAAGTCTTCTACTCATCTTAGGTTCTTGGCTGAGGCAGAGATTGATTGGAAGTGCTTGCTTTGATGAAGAAGACTTGGACAGGGTCAAAGTCCTCGATGAATGAGAGGAAATGACTACATGGTTAGTAGATGGACAGCAGTAAGGAGTAGGGGGAAGAGGTGGTTCTACAGAATGGCACAAATCCTAAAGGAGTAGGGCTTTTTATAAGGGGATGGAGAATAATAGTTTAGAGATGATAGAGGAAAGCAGGGAAGTCACCAGCCCCACCTTTTGATCCGGAGACACGTGGGGTGTGAGAGATTAATAGCCACTACTTGAGATATCTACAGGGAAAATTGTGCCCTCACATTTTAGTTAAAGCAAGGAAGTAGAAGAAATGTGCAGAGAAGCAGCTGGAAATTTGGGGGACTGTTCATTGTGGATCTGAAATTGCAGAAGATACGGTGGAAGTGTCTGGGGTGGGGGAAGGGTGGTCTGAAGCATCATGTGGACGAGGTGCCGGTGCCTTAGATTGTGGAGCTTGAGGGAGAGATGTGGCTACATTTAGGGCATTGGTTGGTGAAACAGGAATAGTGGGTGTGGTAGACTTAGTCTCTGTAGAGGATGGCCACTGGGCATAATGGCTGGAGGACTTGTCTCACTTGACAAGGCTGATTGATGGTGGAGCCAGAAATTGCATAAATATGAATGTTAGAAGGAGAAAATAATATTCTTGTGTGCCTGGAAATCTACAAGAATCAACTGTAAAACTATTTAGAATGAAGAAAATAATTTAATTAGATAACCATCACAAAATACGAATACAGGGCCAGCCCCGTGGCTTAGCGGTTAAGTGCGCACGCTCCGCTACTGGCGGCCCGGGTTTGGATCCCGGGCGCGCACCGACGCACCGCTTCTCTGGCCATGCTGAGGCCACGTCCCATATACAGCAACTAGAAGGATGCGCAACTATGACATACAACTATCTACTGGGCCTTTGGGGGGAAAAAAAAGGAGGATTGGCAATAGATGTTAGCTCAGAGCCGGTCTTCCTCAGCAAAAAGAGGAGGATTAGCATGGATGTTAGCTCAGGGCTGATCTTCCTCACAAAAACAAAAAAACAAAAACAAAATACAAATACAGAAATCAGTAGGCTTTCCTATATACCAACATTAACCAGTTTAAAAATGTAATGAAAACGTTCGTTATAGCAAGAAAATATTAAGAATATTGAAATAACTAAATATTGGAGTAAACCTAAGGAGATCTATATTCTTCATAACAGGCTCATTGTGAACTATGATTGCATTTCTTTTAATTAATTACCTTTTTTTTTTATTGCGGTAACACTGGCTTATAACATATAAATTTTGGGTGTACATCATTATATTTCGATTTCTGTGTAGATTACATCATGTTCACCACCCAAAGACTATAATTAAGTACCTTTATCACCGTTTTCATTAGTTTAGTGTTCTATGTGCTTATCACTAATGCATCCGCAGAGGATAGACTCCTAACACTTCTCTGTGTGGTCTCGTCACTTCAGGTTCTGTTTCATTTTTCCTAGGGAGGTATCACTCTGATGCTGTCTTCTCCTCTAGCAGGACTGCCTCTTGTCTGCCTGGTGCATAGCCGTCATCCTGGCAGTTTCTTTTCACTTCCTTTTTTGGTTGGATCCCATTTGATCTTTTATTTGTTTATTCTCTCCTTATTCCTATGCATTCTCCAGTAGCTTCCTGAGAAAGGATAGAAAGGTTGCATAGGAGGTAACTTTTTTGAGGCCTTGTAAGTCTAAGAATATTTAAATTTTATCCTAGATTAGAGGATGAAAATAAATTTCTTTTAGAATTGAAGGCTTTGCTTCATTGCCTTCTAGCTTCCAGCATTGCTGCTTAAGTCCCACACCATCTGACTCCTGATCGTTTGTATGTGACCTTTTTGTTTCTCTTGGAAGCTTAAGATCTTATTCTTGGCCGTGAATTTTCATTGTAATGTGCCTTAGTGTGGGCTTTTTCTTCATTCTTCGTGAAGTCATATTCTCAGAAAGATAAGATGTTGCAGCTGTTGTAACCAAGAAATAACAGGATGCTGTGAAAAAGCAGCATTCAGAAAACAGAAAAGAGCTCCTGGAAATTAAAACTGTAACAGCAAAAATGGGAAATTCAGTAGAGAAAGAGTTAGAAGATAAATTGGGGAAAATTTCCCTAGTAGGTTGAATAAAAAGACAAAGAGTAGGGGGCTGGCCCTGTGGCGTAGTGGTTGAGTTTGGTGCGTTCCGCTTCGGCAGCCCAGGTTCACAGGTTGGGATCCCAGGTGCGGACCTACACCACTTGTCAGCCATGTTTTGGTGGCGACCCACATACAGAATGGAGGAAGATTGGCACAGATGTTAGCTCAGGGCTAATCTTCCTCAAGCAAAAATAAAAAATAAAAAGATGTAGTAGAAATTGTGAACAGAGGAGTGAAGCAGAGAGAGGGAGAGAAGAAAAGAGAGATAGAGAGGGGAGGAGAGAGAAGGGAAAAAGGGGAGGAAGAGGAGTGAGAGAGGTGGAGGAGAGGAAGAATGGAGGGCGCAGAAAAAAAGGAAAATTTGAGGATCATTTTGGGGGAGGTTTAACCTGTTAATAATAGGTGTTTTGGTAAATGAGAAATGAGGGAAAGAAACTATAAGAGGAATAATATAAGATGATTTTCTAAAACTGAAGGACATGAGTTTCTGTCTTTCCTGTTAGAAGCTTTTCCCAAAGGCCTGGTGGTCCTTGACCATCTGTATTTAAGAGTGAGCCAGTAAAAACCTGACTGGGAGCTTTGGTAAGAGGGTGGGCCTTGTATACTGGGTTGGATCACTGTGAGGTGATTGGACAAGATTATTTAGCTATTTTGTTGCAACCCCTAATGTCTTGTTTTCAGACTGTTATTCTTGGGCTGTAAATTTCCCCAGACAAGAATTCTTTAACTTCCTACCTGGGTAGGTAGAAGTTTGTTGTGGCTCCAGCAGGGTGAGAGGGCTAAGGAGTCGCGCTATTCAGTATGTGCGCTTTGACTTAAGTACCCATTTCCAGTAAGGTAGGAGACTTACTCCTATCTTTAGCTGACTTTGGTATCAGAATCTAAATTCTTGGGGCCAGCCCTGTGGTGCAGCGGTTAAGTATGTGTGCTCTGCTTCAGCGACTCGGGGTTTGCAGGTTGGGATCCCTGGTGCACACTGACGCACCGCTTGTTAAGCCATGCTGTGGCAGCCCCATATAAAGTAGAGGAGGATGGGCATGCGTGTTAGCCCAGGGCCAATCTTCCTCAAGGAAAAAAGGGGAGGATTGGCATCGGATGTTAGCTCAGGGCTAGTTCTCCTCACCAAAAAAAAAAAAAAAAGAATCTAAATTCTTTTTGCTTTATCCTCTCTGGAGAGCACACTTCCTATCTCTGTGGGGCTGGGGGAGGGAGCAGGATCTGGGAGTGTAGGTGCTCTCTGCAAAGACATTCAACCATTTCTTAGTTTTCAACCCCAGTCCCTCACCCCCTCCTTCAGGGTGACTGGGGCTTCTAATTTCTGAGCCTTTCAGAGAATCTGCTAATTTCTTGATGGCCTCTGCTTCTTGCAGATTTCTTAGCAGGGCAGAGAAAGCCAAAACCTGAGACAGGTCGTTCTCATTTGTCTGTTTTCCTTCCAGAGTGTTGTTGACAACTCTTTTCTGCTGTCATATCATTTCTCTTCGTCTTTGTCCTGTGAGTTTATAACTTTTAAACTTTGTTTCGCTATACTTTTAGTGAGACTTCAGGGAGTAATAGGGGTAAGTGTATGTGTAAACCCTAACCTTAAAGAATTCGTTCATTCAGTCATTTGAATGGCTTACGTATTGGAGGTACAGTAGTGGACAAAACACGACCATTCCTGCCCTCGTGGAGATTACATGCTAATAATGAAGACAGACACTAGTCAAGATAAGTAAAGGTGCAGTATGCTGGATAGTGAGACAGGTTAAGGAGAAAAATAAAAAAGAGACAGAGTTGGAAATATTGTGTGGAGAGTTGTAATGTTTTTAGGTAGATGACCTGGAAGGCTTCATTGAGAAGGAGCCGTCTGAGTAAAGACATTAAGAAGTGAGGGAGCTGATTGCGCAGATATTCGGGGGAAGAACGTTACAGGCAGAAAGAAGAGTCTGAACAAAGCCCTAAGGCAGCAGTGTGCCCAGCACGTTTAAGGAACAGCAAGGAGGCCCAGTGTGGCTGGATCACGCTATAAGGACTGGTGTTATACTGAGTGAGGTTGGAGAGTTTGAACAGAGGCCTAATGTGGTCCAACTAACCTTATTTATAACAGAGCCACTGTGGCTGCTGTATTGAGAATAGGCTGTAGGAGGCAAGGGCTGAGGCAGGGAGACCAGTTAGGAAGCTATTGCAATTTTCCAAGCCACGTGGAAGTTGTGAGTGGTTGGATTCTGGATTTGCTAATGAATTGGGATATGGGATGTGAGAAAGAGGAATAACCAAGAAAGATTATTTTAAGGTTCACAGCTCCTGCGGGCTTTTGAAACTGTAGAATTTTGGTCTCATATAAGTAGTATTCAGTCTGTTAAATGATTTCTTTGCTAAAGAATAGCCATAGAGATACTTTAAGCAATTTTGCCTTACAAACCATAACTGTTCTTTTTTAAAGCTCTTCACGGAATATGGTCGTCTGGCGATGGATGAAATTTTCCAAAAACCCTTCCAGGTAGAATGTTAACTTTAAATGTACTTCATATCTTTGTTTTAGTTTGGAGATCAGCAAACCACAGTCCCCAGGCCAAATCTGGCCAGCTGCCTGTTTATATGAACTGTGAGTTAGGAATGGTTTTTACATTTTTAAATGGTTGAAAAAAATAAAAAGGAATAATATTTCATGACGTGTAAATTATCTGAAATTTAAATGTCAGTATCTGTAGCTAAAGTTTTGTTGGAGCACAGCTACCCTCATTTGTATTGTTCATGGCTACTTCTTGCTACAACAGCCTATAGTATTTACTCTCTGGCCCTTTATAGAAAAGTTTGCTGACCCCTTCTTTAGCTAATTGTTTCATGAGGATGAGAATGCACAGTAACCTCAATAAGACGAGAAGAGCTTGAAGTATTATTATTTAATTTAGTTTTCTTTTCCTTTCTACTGTTATAAGTAGATCTGATTGTATGATTAGCCTGTGCCATTTTGTTTTCTTGTCCTTTCCCCCTTCCTCCTACTTGCCTTTAGAGCAGAGCCCCCTATTTAACATTTTCTCATCAACCTCTTCCTTCTGTTCCTATTACAGGTGGGAACAAGAGTAGCAGATAGGATGTACAGACCTCACATTAGGCTTATGCATGTCCTTCTCGTGTTTGTAAGGTTTCTAAGGTGTTGCAGAATAGATACATCTTTCAGCACGTTTTCTTGCCCCCTTTGAAGAAGCTGGCATTATACAAAGAAGTACTTCAGTTGGTGTTTTGAAATGCATTTATGCAACATTATAATACGTTCTGCTCTTTTCCTAAATAGACACTGATGTTTTTGGTTCGAGACTGGAGTTTCCCTTATGAATACAGCTATGGGCTACAAGGAGGAATGTCATTTTTGGATAAGCGTCTCCAAGTAAGTAGAAATATGATCTTCTGGGGTAACTTTCTCATTTGCCTTTAGCTATTTTTTTAAAGCAGATTATGGAAAATTATATTAAGTGTATTAAATGCTTATGAATATTAGCACACCCTAATATTATTCGTGGTAAGATTAAAGAATCTGGGTATATAATGCACAGGGACTGTAGGGAAGAACTCTGGGCAAAAGCCCAAGCTTCGACTGTAATTTCCATTTCACATTTTACACCAGGTTCTATATGTGCCTTTAGAATGTCACATTCAGAACTTTAGTTCTGTTATTCTTATTCAAAATTTTTATTTGTTTTAGGGTCGATATAAACAAGCTTAGCCTGTTCTCCAACATTAAAACACAGGAATCCTTTGTCAATCACTACTAACTGGTTAGCTCCTCCTTCATGCCCACAAATCTTTCCTTGTTCTTCTTAAGTGTCGTGCAATACTCTTAAGAAACTCTTTAGTACCTGTTCTTTGGCAGCTATAGGGGCCAGGCCATGGTTAATAAAATTTGTGCATTTATTGCTCCTTATGGTTCTGAGTTTTCTCATTGGACAAATCAAAGGCCACTGTCGTAACTGGACTGAAAAGTCCGATCGCCCAGGTTCTTGGTCAGCATGAGAGAGGAATTCAGACACGGACATAACGGCAGCAGCAAGCAAGCAAAGATTTAATTGAGGAAAAGTCAGATACACTCCAAGTGAGGATCAGGCAGTGCCAGAGAACACATCTGTCCCGTGTCTTGGGTTAGTTTTATTTTTATTTGGGCTCTTTTGGAGGGAA
This sequence comes from Diceros bicornis minor, assembly GCF_020826845.1. Taxonomy (NCBI): domain Eukaryota; kingdom Metazoa; phylum Chordata; class Mammalia; order Perissodactyla; family Rhinocerotidae; genus Diceros; species Diceros bicornis. Next base: position 9,250,078 of record NC_080770.1, read on the forward strand.
TTTGCATTATCTGGTTGTCCGCCAATAATGGTCTTTCCTTCACCCACACGAGAGGGGGATTTCTTAACTTTCAAGGAGAATCTCCGGAACTGTCATGGCAGTCATCCCCCGAGGAAGAGGGACTAATGCATATGGAATCTGTATGTAGATTAAAGAAAGGTCAATGCCCTCTAGAGGTGTATAGCAGAAGGCTTTGTATGTGTTGTTTGTGTACTCGTTACTTTTATCATCGTGGTTGAAGGTCTTGGACTCCAGTGGCGGTGCCAGGTGGGTCTTAGTTCCCCTGTATCTGTATCTTGTGGGATGCCAGCAAGACGCTTCTTTAATGTAGCAAGGTCTCCAGCTGTGATTCCCCCGCTCATGTCTGAATGGCAGTAAGAGGCTCCATTGATGCAGCAAGGTCTCCAGCTATGATCTCCCGCTCATGTCTGCCCAGCTACCTATCTCACTCTGATCCAGCAGAGTTGGCAACTCTTCTTTCCTTTGTCCTATACTAGTGGTGTAGGACACTAGTGAAGAAAAACAAATGGTCTTTTGTAAATTGTTGATTTTCATCGGCAGGTGAAAGAACATCAACATGAAGAAATTCAGAATGTGCGAAATCACATTCACTCGTGTTTCTCCAATGTCACCTGTTTCCTGCTGCCACATCCAGGACTCCAGGTGGCCACAAGCCCGGACTTTGATGGGAAATTGAAAGGTATGTTACAAATGGTGTTATTTTAAACATGTGGTTTGGTCTTTGGAATTAAATAGTGACCAGAAAATGTCAATTATGAATCTAGTGAATGCTGGGGAGGAATAGTGTGTTCTCTTAGAAAGAATAGCATTTAGAGTCTAGTTCAGTTTTTGATCCTACCTTACTGTCACCATCAGAATTAGTTTACCTTAGTTTCTCCGTCTGAAATGGTGGTGGTAATATCCATTAATGTTCTTTCTAAGAGATGTGTTATGATTATTAATTTACAAGGATAAAAGTGCTAAATAAAGGAAGACTAAACATTAGCTAATATTTACCAAGTAAAATTAACTTCCCAAAGAAAGGTAACATGATGCGTGGCATGGCTGTTGTTTTCATCTTACTTGTTTTTAAAGCAAAACCTGATGCTGGGTCGTGTGTTAATATCAGGAAATGCTGACGAGATGGTAGCTTAGAGAAATCAGAGTTGGGACTCTTGGGTTCCATTACCTTATTTTTGTTCCTTATTCATCAAGACCTTGAGTCATTAAATGGCTAGCCCTCAGTTTACACATATGTTAAACTCTAAGCACTTTTGTTTGTAAACTTATCTGAGCTTCTCAGGTTCCCAGTAAAGTGGAAATAATAATAGCTGCCATTTTTAGAGGCCCAACAGTGTTCCCGCCTGTCAGTCTGTTCAGGCTGCTATGACAAAATACCATAGACTGGGTAGCTTATAAACAACAGAAATTTATTTCTCATCGTTCTGGAGCCTGGAAGTCCAAGATCAGCGTGCCAGCATGGTCGTGTGAGGGTTCTCTTCCTGGTCTCAGACTTCTGGTTGTATCCTCATGTGGTGGAAGGGGCTAGGGAGCTCTGTGGGGTCTCTTTTATAAGAGCACTTAATCCCGTTCATGAGGGCTTCATCCTCATGACCTAAGCACTTCCCAAAGGCCCCACCTATGAATACCATCACCTTTAGGGGTTAGGATTTCAGCATAGGAATTTTGCGGAGACATGAACATTCAGACCATAGCACCAACACTATGCTAGTTACTTTCATGCTTAATTCTATAAAGCTGATTATTTCCTTTATCTTACAGATGAAGAAGCTGGCTTAGGAAAGTTAAGTAACTTGCTCGAGGTACTCAGCTAGTAAGCGGTGGGGCAGAGATTCACATCCTGATCCTTCTTGCCCCAAAGCCATACTGTGCTAAAATAGAAGTTCTTCTGTTATATTGGGGAAGTCATTTAGAGCGTGCATGCTGTTTAGTTACCAGGAGAACTTGCCTTTTGCAGTGGAAGTTCTTCATAGCCTCATATTAAACATAAAATGGATCATTTTAAATTTATTTGACTCAATTGATCCAAGGAAGTTAATATACTTGTTCAACTTAAGATTTACGTGCCAGCAGGTCTTACTGTTGCAAAAGAATCGAGTTTGAGAGACTTAGCCTTTACCTTCTATTTGTCACTTGGATGATATTTTTATGTGGTTGGCAGCTTTCCTGCGCAGGAAACTTCCACAGCCTATTAGATGGCAATTCAAAAATCAAAGTTTGGGGTCTGGCCTTAGAGAGAAATCTGTTAGGCAGCAGTGGAGCTAGAACCTTTTACCTGAAAAGTGGTTGCTTTTCTGAGTTGAGTATGGGGAGGAAGTTGAGTGTGTAGGTGATGTGTCCTTTAGGGTTTAGTGCTCCAGGATAGACGTACTTTCACCACACCTAAGCTCTGGTTTGTTCCTCACTGGTCGGGCAGATGTTCAGTGGAAGTCTTAAACGAGGACATCTAGGAGAGGCTGAGTTAGAGTGGCTCCTCATGCCTTTCCTCTTTATCTGGCCTAAACATACAAAATGGCATTCCTCCGTATTTTCAAGCATTTTAACATTTCAGAACATTCTGTTTTAACATTCATTTTTGTCATGATTATTTTATTTATTTTTATCATGTTATTTCAAGAAATAGGAATAGCTTTTTTTTTGCTGGGAAAGATTTGCCTGGAGCTAATATCTGTTGCCAGTCTTCCTCTCTCTCTCTCTTTTTTTTTTACCTCCCCAAAGCCCCAGTACATAGTTGTATATATTCTAGTTGTAGGGCTGGCTCCGTGGCTCAGCGGTTAAGTGCGCGTGCTCCGCTGCTGGCGGCCCGGGTTCGGATCCCAGGCGTGCACCGACGCACCGCTTCTCCAGCCATGCTGAGGCTGCGTCCCACATACAGCAACTAGAAGGATGTGCAGCTATGACATAAACTATCTACTGGGGCTTTGTGGGGGGAGGGAAACCTTTATTCTAGTTGTAGGTCCTTCTAGTTCTTCTATGTGAGCCGCTGCCTCAGCATGGCTACTGACAGATGAGTGGTGTGGTTCCACGCCCGGGAAGTGAACCCCGGACCACCGAAGTAGAATGCACTGGACTTTAACCACTAGGCCCTCAGGGCTTGGCTCAGGAATAGCTTTTGTTTTTTTACAAGATATTTTTTAAATTAATTAATTAATTTATTTTTGTGAGGAAGATCAGCCCCGAGCTAACATCTGCCAATCCTCCTCTTTTTTTTGCTGAGGAAGACTGGCCCAGGGCTAACATCCATGCCCATCTTCCTCTACTCTATATGGGACGCCGCCACAGCATGGCTTGACAAGCGGTGTGTCTGTGTGCGCCCAGGATCCAAACCTGCGAACCCTCAGGCTGCCACAGCGGAGCGCGGGCACTTAACTGCTACGCGACTGGGCCAGCCCCAGGAGTAGCTTTTTAAAAGTTCTGTAACCCTGACTTCTGATCTGAAATTTTGTATCACTTTTGGATATGCGTATTGTGTTCGTTTCCTAGGACAGCTGTAAGAAGTACCACAGACTGGGTGGTGTCAGCCGGGTTGGTTCCTTCTAGAGGCTCTGAGGGAGGATCTGTCCCATACTTCTCTCGCGGCTTCTGGTGGTTGCTGGCAGTCCTTGGCGTTCCTTGGCTTGTAGTTGTATCACTCCAATCTCTGTCTCCATCATCGCATGGCCACCTTCTCTGTGTGTACCTGTCTCTTGTGTGTTTCCTCTTCTTATGAGGCTATCACTGTGGATTTAGGTCCCACCCTAATCCAGTATGATCTCAACTTAGCTAATTACATCTGTAAAGACTCTGTTTCTCAATAAGGTCACATTCTGAGATTCCAGGTGGATGTGCATTTTAAGGGGACACTGTTCAACCCAGTACACATATTTACAGATTATGAATAGTTTATCACTAAATACTAAGTGTGCTAAGTTTCATATTTATTATATTTATAAAATAGGGAACAAATTCTGTATAAGCAACCGTTTTTTTTTTTAATTTTTTTTTTGAGGAAGATCAGCCCTGCACTAACATCTGTTGCCAGTCTTCCTCTTTTTTCTTTTTCTCCCCAAAGCACCAGTATATACTTGTGTATCATAGTTGTAGAGTTGTACCTCTTCTTTTTTTTCTTTTTTTTTTTTTTTGGTGAGGAAGATCAGCCCTGAGCTAACATCCATGCTAATCCTCCTCTTTTTGTGAGGAAGACCGGCTCTGCGCTAACATCTATTGCCAATCATCCTCCTTTTTGTCCCCCAAAGCCCCAGTAGATAGTTGTATGTCATAGCTGCACATCCTTCTAGTTGCTGTACGTGGGACGCAGCCTCAGCATGGCCAGAGAAGCGGTGCATCAGTGCGTGCCCGGGATCTGAACCCGGGCCACCAGCAGCGGAGCGCATGCACTTAACCGCTGAGCCTCGGGGCCAGCCCCCAAATGTGTTTTTGAGGAATTGGTTAAATTATGGTGTGTCTGCACAAAGCAATAAAATGCAGCCGTTTAAAAGGATAAGGTAGAAAGATGGATCTATCTGTATTTACAAAGGAAGATATCCATGACATATTATTAAATGGAAAAAGATTGCAAAGTTGCATATATTGTATGATCCTATTTATTTAAAAATGTGTATCTGGGGCCAGCCTAGCGGCGTAATGGTTAAGTTTGGTGTGCTCTGCTTTCGCGGCCTGGGTTTGTGGGTTCATATCCCGGGTGCAGATGTACACCACATGTCAAGCCATGCTGTGGCAGTGACCCACATACAAAAGGGAGGAAGATTGGCACAGATGTTAGCTCAGGGCCAATCTTCTTCACCAAAAAAAAAAAAAAGTATATTTAAAATGTATGTATGTATATTTAAAAATGTATGTTTTTAATAGGAAAGATTTGAAAAAAAATTTCCTTTTTTGGCTTCACTTTGAAGCTATGTTAATAGTCTGTCCTTGTGTGTCTATTTAAGGAACTATAGTTAGGAAGATTGTTCCTGAAGAATTCTTATTAGCTGTGCAAAGGTTTATGTCCTTTTTAGCTTGGGAGATGGATATTTTGTAATTTTAGGGAAGCTTTTAAACAAGATACTGAAGAGCTTTGAATGATGAGTAAATTGGGTACTAAATTGCGAATAGTAGGTGACTTATGAGTATTTGGCAAGTACGTGATTGAGAAGCACCTAAACTTTATTGTGAGGGACCTATAAATGGAGCTGATATGTTCTCAGAGTTAAAAAAAATACCTATACGTTATATTTTCTCAAGTATATACTTGTACAGTGACTTGATTGAGATCCTGCAGCCCTGGTCCATATAACCTGGAAAAGACAGCATTAGCCTGAGAATGTTTAGGACTAATCCAGATAAGGCCCTTAATGTAGTTTCTGTAGAATATTTAAATTTAATAAGAACTACATTCTGAAGGTATTTCTGCAATGTTCTCCTAAATACTGCAGGAGTTGTTTTAGTGGTTTTATTTTATTTTATTTTTTTAAAAGAAGGACCATTTATTCAGAGGTGAATACCTGCCAGACACAATTTTGGGTTTGGTGTAATCACTGCTAAGCTGCTGCTTCCTGCAGTAGTTAGCTAGGAGATTAGCTCATTTTTGAGACCCCTTTTCATCAGACACAAGACCACTGTGTCGTCATCATAAAGAAAGCTGTCTTATTCCTATTTACCTAGAGCAGAGAGACCTAAAACAGTAACTACTGAGTTGTTTAGCTAGAAGTTAAACAGAAGAGTTTGTAGGACACAGTCTTCTTTGACACCATGAGATACTGAGATTGTCTCTACTGGGAGACAGTTTTTGTCTATTCTGAGTCTAAACCTAATATTTTGGTACAGTCTTCCTAGAAACAATAATAGCTGAGGGTCTATTAAATCTGGGTAAAACTGGGTATAATAACAGTCTGTGGTCTCTAGATCCTGCTAGTTCCTTGTGTGAAATATTTTTTAAGCTCTCAGTGTTTTAGTGTGATGAAAATGGAAACCATTAAAAAAAGGATTTTTTCGAATAGATAATACATTCATATGTTTAAAATCCCAAAAAGGATTAAAAAGTATTCAATGAGGGCCGGCCCCGTGGCTTAGCGGTTAAGTGCGCGCGCTCCGCTGCTGGCGGCCCAGGTTCGGATCCTGGGCGCGCACCGTCGCACCGCTTCTCCGGCGATGCTGAGGCCGCGTCCCACATACAGGAACTAGAAGGATGTGCAGCTATGACATGCAACTATCTACTGGGGCTTTGGGGGAAAAAATAAATAAATAAAAGTTTAAAAAAAAAAGTATTCAATGAAAAGTCTCCACTTTGGTAGGCTTCCAGAGTTTCTTTAGTATATGCAAGCAAATTTGAATATACGCAGAATAGCATATTATGTACACTATTTTATACTTTTTCACTTCAAGGTTATAAGGAATTTGTCCCACTTTTTTTTCTTGAAATTTTGTGGTTTCATTTTTCACATTATAATTGATCATCCACTTTGGATCCAACTTATTTTCTGAATGACTACCCATTTGTCCCAACAGTATTTATTGAATAGTCCAACTTTCCCCCACTGGTTGAAATGTCACCTTTATCATATATTAAGCCACTAATCAATGTGTAATATGGGGATTAATCCCTTTTTAAAGCTGGTATAGGCCATACTTTGGCGCCATCCTGAGGAGACTATAGAATTAAGAGTATTTAGATGGAGATTGGTACCCATTTATTTAGGTAGGATAGATTAAAAAACTTTTTTTTTTTTTAAAGATTTTATTTATTTATTTTTTCCCCCAAAGCCCCAGCAGATAGTTGTATGTCATAGCTGCACATCCTTGTAGTTGCTGTATGTGGGACGCAGCCTGAGCATGGCCGGAGAAGCGGTGCGTCGGTGCACGCCCGGGATCCGAACCCGGGCCGCCAGCAGCGGAGCGCGTGCACTTAACCGCTAAGCCACCGGGCTGGCCCTAAAAAACTTTTTAAATTTTTTGATGTCAAGAGAGCTGATGATTGATCAGTTATTTAAGATGGGATGGGAATCAGTGGAGATGAGAAGCACATATTACTATTTAGAGAAAAATCTCGTGTAGATTATGAGCCATAAATAAAGTCTAGGTAGATTACAAAGTTAAATTATAAAAATCAAAGCATGAGGAAAAAGTTAATTTTGTTAGACTTTTAGAGTTAGGGAATGACTCTTTAAAATTAGAAGGAATAAAAGAAATTATCAAGGAAAAGTGCTATAGGTTTGAATACATAATTAATCTTCTGCGTATTTAAAGAAAGGAGAAAATATTTCAGTGGTCATAGTACACATAAGGCTAGTGAATTTATTTACTTCCTGAAGAGTGACTATATTCAAAGTTAAAGGCCCCTAGTAGATAGTTCACTGAAAAGGAAATCAGCTGATGAATAAATATGGGACAAAGTTTGACCTAACTAGGAATAGGGAATAAAAGCAAATTAAAATAATGAGTTACCATTAAATTTTTGAATGTACTATTAGATATCTAAAAGAATCCAAAAGTATTACATATGAAAAAGAATACATGGGCCGGCCCCGTGACTTAGCGGTTAAGTGCGAGCGTTCCGCTGCTGGCGGCCCGGGTTTGGATCCTGGGCGTGCACCGACGCACCGTTTGTCCGGCCATGCTGAGGCCACGTCCCACATACAGCAACTAGAAGGATGTGCAACTATGACATAAAAAACTATCTGCTGGGGCTTTGAGGGGGAAAAAAAAAAATACACATAATGGATGTATGTAAGGTATGAAGCGTTAACATCGTGAACATACTACCCAACTTAATAACTAGAATCAAAATTGGCAAACTTTTTTGTAATGGACCAGATGGTAAATATTTTAGGCTTTGTGGGCCATATAACTACTCAGCTCTGCGGTTGTAGCAAGAAAGCAGCCACAGACAATGTGTAAATGAATAGACATGGCTGTGTTTTCAATAAAACTTTATTTACAGATACAGTTAGCAGGCTGTTTTGGCCAATCATCTGTAGTTTGCCAATCCCTGTCTAGAACATTACCAGTACTATTTCCTGTACCTGTCTCATTTTCCTGCCTGCCCACAGAAATAACCACTATTCTAAATTTTGCTTATTCTGTCCTTGAATTTTTTTTTTTTTTTTTTCAGGATATATCATTTCCTTTATTAAAAAAAGAAAACAACAAAAAAACCCAGCAATAGCAAAAACCAATGTACAGTAAAAAGGAAGCACATACTTCTCTATTCTCAACCCTTATGTCCCCCTGCTTTGTCCATCAGAAAATTTTTTTTTTTTATTGATATTTTAATGGTTTCTAACATTGTGAAATTTTGGGTTGTACATTTTTGTTTGTCCATCACCCCATATATGACTCCCTTCACCCCTTGTGCCCACCCCCCACCCCCACTTCCCGGGTAACCACAGTCCAGTTTTCTCTGTCCATGTGTTGGTTTATATTCCACATATGAGTGAGATCATACAGTGTTTGTCTTTGTCTTTCTGGCTTATTTCACTTAACATAATACGCTCCAGGCCCATCCATGTTGTTGCAAATGGGACGATTTTGTCTTTTTTTATGGCTGAGTAGTATTCCATTGTATATATATACCACATTTTCTTAATCCAATCGTCAGTCGAGGGACACTTAGGTTGCTTCCACTTCTTGGCTATGGTGAATAATGCTGCAGTGAACATAGGGGTGCATAAACCTCTTTGGATTGTTGATTTCAGGTGCGTTGGATAGATTCCCAGTAGTGGGATGGCTGGATCATAGGGCATCTCTATTTTTAATTCTTTGAGGAATCTCCATACCGTTTTCCATAGAGGCTGCACCAATTTGCATTCCCACCAGCTGTGTATGAGGGTTCCTGTTTCTCCACATCCTCTCCAACATTTGTTGTTTTTTGTCTTGGTGATTATAGCCATTCTAACGGGCGTGAGGTGGTATCTTAGTGTTGTTTTGATTTGCATTTCCCTGATGATTAGTGATGTTGAGCATCTTTTCATGTGCCTATTGGCCATCTGTATATCTTCCTTGGAGAAGTGTCTGTTCATTTCCTCTGCCCATTTTTTGATCAGGTTGTTTGTTTTTTTGTTGTTCAATTGTGTGAGTTCTTTATATATTATGGAGATCAACCCCTTGTCAGATGTATGTTTTGCAAATATTCTCTCCCAGCTGGTTGGTTGGTTGTTCATCTTGATTCTGGTTTCATTTGTCTTATAAAAGCTCTTTAGTCTGATAAAGTCCCACTTGTTTATTTTTTCTTTAGTTTCCCTAGTCTGGGTAGGCATGTCATCCGAAAAGATTCCTTTAAACCCAATGTCAAATAGTGTGTTGCCTATATTTTCTTCTATGAGTTTTATAGTTTCAGGTCTCACCTTCAGGTCTTTGATCCATTTTGAGTTAATTTTTGTGAATGGCGATAGCACATGGTCCACTTTCATTCTTTTGCATGTGGCTGTCCAGTTTTCCCAACACCATTTATTGAAGAGACTTTCCTTTCTCCATTGCATGTCCTTAGCACCTTTGTCGAAAATTAGCTGTCCGTATATGTGTGGTTTTATTTCTGGGCTTTCAATTCTGTTCCATTGATCTGTGTGTCTGTTTTTGTACCAGTACCATGCTGTTTTGATTACTATTGCTTTGTAGTATGTTTTGAAGTCAGGAATTGTGATGCCTCCTGCTTTGTTCTTTTTCTTTAGGATTTCTTTAGCTATTCGGGGTCTTTTGTTGCCCCATATAAATTTTAGTATTCTTTTTTCTATTTCTGTGAAGAATGTCATTGGGATTCTGATTGGGATTGCATTGAATCTGTAGATTGCTTTAGGTAATATAGACATTTTAACTATGTTTATTCTTCCAATCCACGTGCATGGGATATCTTTCCATTTCTTTATGTCATCGTAGATTTCCCTCAATAATGTCTTGTAGTTCTCATTGTATAGGTCCTTCACCTCCCTGGTAAGATTTATTCCTAGGTATTTTATTCTTTTTGATGCAATTGTAAATGGTATTATCTTTTTGAGCTCTCTTTCTGTTAGTTCATTATTAGCATATAGAAATGCAACTGATTTTTGTAGATTGATTTTGTACCCTGCAACTTTGCTGTAGTTGTTGATTGTTTCTAACAGTTTTTCCAACAGATTCTTTAGGGTTTTCTATATATACAATCATGTCATCTGCAAATAGTGAGAGTTTCACTTCTTCATTACCTATTTGGATTCCTTTTATTCCTTTTTCTTGCCTAATTGCTCTGGCCAAAACCTCCAGTACTATGTTGAACAGGAGTGGTGAGAGTGGGCAGCCCTGCCTCGTTCCTGTTCTCAGAGGAATGGCTTTCAGTCTTTCCCCGTTGAGTATGATGTTAGCTGTGGGTTTGTCATATATGGCCTTTATTATGTTGAGGTATTTTCCTTCTATTCCCATTTTATTGAGAGTTTTTATCATAAATGGATGTTGTATCTTGTCAAATGCCTTCTCTGCGTCTATTGAGACGATCATGTGGTTTTTATTCTTTGTTTTGTTGATGTGATGTATCACGTTGATTGATTTGCGGATGTTGAACCATCCCTGCGTCTCTGGTATAAATCCCACTTGATCATGGTGTATGATCTTTTTAATATATTGTTGTATTCGGTTTGCCAGTATTTTGTTGAGGATTTTTGCATCAATGTTCATCAGCGATATTGGCCTGTAATTTTCTTTCTTTGTATTGTCTTTGTCTGGTTTTGGTATCAGGGTGATGTTGGCCTCATAGAATGATTCAGGAAGTGTTCCATCTTCCTCTATTTTTTGGAATAGTTTGAGGAGGATGGGTATTAAATCTTCTTTGAATGTTTGGTAAAATTCACTGGAGAAGCCATCTGGTCCTGGACTTTTATTTTTTGGGAGGTTTTTGATTACTATTTCAATCTCTTTACTTGTGATTGGTCTATTCAGATTCTCCATTTCTTCTTGGTTCAATTTTGGGAGGTTGTATAAGTCTAAGAATTTATCCATTTCTTCTAGATTGTCCAATTTGTTGGCATATAATTTCTCATAGTATTCTCTTATAATCCTCTGTATTTCCATGGTATCCGTTGTAATTTCTCCTCTTTCATTTCTAATTTTATTTACTTGAGCCTTTTCTCTTTTTTTCTTAGTTAACCTGGCTAAGGGTTTGTCTATTTTGTTTATCTTCTCGAAGAACCAACTCTTTGTTTCATTAATCCTTTCTACTGTTTTTTTGGTCTCAATATCATTTATTTCTGCTCTGATTTTTATTATTTCTCTCCTTCTGCTGGCTTTGGGCTTTGTTTGTTCTTCTTTTTCTAGTTCTGTTAGGTGTAATTTAAGGTTGCCTATTAGGGCTTTTTCTTGTTTGTTAAGGTGGGCTTGTATCGCTATGAGTTTCCCTCTCAGGACCGCTTTTGCTGCATCCCATATGGTTTGATATGGCATGTTATCATTTTCGTTTGTTTCCAGATAGTTTTTGATTTCTCCTTTAATTTCATCAATGATCCATTGGTTGTTCAGTAGCATGTTGTTTAATCTCCACATTTTTGTCACTTTCCCAGTTTTTTTTTCCTGGTTCATTTCCAGTTTCATAGCCTTATGGTCTGAAAAGATGCTTGTTATGATTTCAATCTTCTTAAATTTATTGAGGCTTGCTTTGTTTCCCAACATATGGTCTATCCTAGAGAATGTTCCATGCGCGCTTGAGAAGAATGTGTAGTCAGCTGTTTTTGGGTGGAGTGCTCTGTATATGTCTACTAGGTCCATCTCGTCCAGTTTTTCATTTAAGTCTAATATTTCTTTATTAACTTTTTGTCTGGATGATCTATCCATTGCTGTAAGTGGGGTGTTAAGATCCCCTACTATTATTGTGTTGTTGTTGATTTCTCCTTTTAGGTTTGTTAATAGTTGTTTTATGTACATTGGTGCTCCTATGTTGGGTGCATATATATTTATAAGTGATATGTCTTCTTGATGGAGTGTCCCTTTTATCATTATATATTTCCCTTCTTTGTCTTTCTTAACCTGTTTTATCTTGAAGTCTACTTTGTCTGATATGAGTATGGCAACACCTGCTTTCTTTTGTTTGCCATTAGCTTGGAGTATTGTCTTCCATCCTTTCACTCTGAGCCTGTGCTTGTCTTTAGTGCTAAGATGTGTTTCCTGAAGGCAGCATATTGTTGGGTCTTGCTTTTTAATCCATCCTGCCACTCTGTATCTTTTGATTGGAGAGTTCAATCCATTTACATTTAGGGTAATTATTGAAATATGAGGGTTGAATGTTGCTGTTTTGTCACTTATTTTCTGGTTCTTTTGCATTTCCTTTGTTTCTTGTCCCATTTGTTTTGGACTGCCAATTCAGTTTGGTTGTTCTGTCTTATGATTCTTCTAGTTTTCTCTTTGTTTATCATATGTGGTTTTAATTTGATTATTTGTTTAGTGGTTACCTTGAGGTTTGGGCAAAAAATCTTCTGTATGAGATAGTCCATTATCTGATAGCCTCCTATTTCCTTATACTAAGTCAATTCAGTCACTTTCCTCTTCCCCTTCTAAGTTGCTCTTGTTATACCTTATTCTATCTTGTGTTGTGGCTGTGTGTTTACAGTGATGAGGTTAAATTTATTTTTGGTGAATTTCTTCCTTTGATCTTTGAGTTTAGTATTTAAGTGGTTGCTAACCTATTCCGGTAAAGATCTACTATTTCTCTGATTTTGTCTACCTACTTTTCTCCTTACTCCAAGCTTTGTGTTCCCTTTCTCTTCTTGTTTTCAGGCCTGAGGGCCTTCTTGAGTATTTCTTGTAGTGGGGGTCTCGTGGCCATGAACTCCCTTAGCTTTTGTTTATCTGGGAGAGTTACTATTTCTCCATCATATTTGAAGGATATTTTTGCTGGATAGAGTATTCTTGGCTGAAAGTTTTTGTCTTTTAGTATTTTGAATATATCATTCCAGTCTCTTCTAGCCTGAAAAGTTTCTGTTGAGAAATCCGCTGAGAGCCTGATGGGAGTTCCTTTGTACGTTATTTTTTGTTTTTGTCTAGCTGCCCTTAATATTGTTTCTTTGTCGTTGACCCTGGCTAGCCTTACCACTAGGTGTCGTGGTGAAGGCCTTTGTCTGTTAATATATATAGGCGTCCTGTTGGCTTTGCTTACTGGTATTTCCTGCTCCTTCCCCAGATTTGGGAAATTTTCAGCTATTATTTCCTTGAATAGGCTCTCTGTTCCTCTTTCCCTCTCCTCTCCCTCAGGAATACCTATAATTCTTATGTTACATTTTCTAATAGAGTCCGATATTTCTCGGAGTCTTTCTTCATTTCTTTTTAGTCTTAGTTCTCTCTCTTCTTCCATCTGGAGTATATCTGTATTCCTATCCTCTAAAGTACTAATTCTTTCCTCCATATTGTCAGCTCTGTTCTTTAAAGATTCCAGATTCTCCTTTATCTCCTCCATTGTGTTCTTCATCTCCATCAGCACTGATAGGTTTTTCTTTATGATTTCAATCTCTTTTGTGAAGAAACTCCTAATCTCATTTAATTGTTTGTCTGTGTTGTCTCATATTTCCTTGAATGTTTTTATGATAGCTATTTTGAAATCTCTGTCATTTAGTTTATGGATTTCTGTGTCTTCGGGGTTGATTTCTGGGTGCTTGTCATTTTGTTTCTGGTCTGGTGATTTCATATATTTTTGCATTGTGGTTCCTGTGTTGGTTTTGATTTTCCTCATCCTGGAAGTCTCTGGTTGCAATTTCCACCTGCCGCCACTGTCTGGTGGTAAAGGGCTGTGTAGTCTAAGCCCCCTGCGCTCTGCCCCAGTTTTTCTGTTGTGATCCGCAGTTTTGTTTTGTTTTGTTTTGTTTTTTTTCCCCACTGCGATCCATGGGTCCAGTCCAGTTTATTCAGGTCTGCCTCGGACCGCTAGATCTGGTCGAGCTGCAGACTCCGGGTTGCGGGGAGGGGGGAGCTCTCTCTTTTGCCCTCTGGGTCCCTGACGTGGGAGGCTTCTCGTTTGCCCCTCTTTATCCGCTCTCTGGGTTGCTCAGATGTTGATGGTAGCCCTGTGGCTCCTCTGAGCCCTCTGAGCCCTCTGTGTGGGAGTTTCCCACTGGCTGAGAGAGCCCGAAGAGCTACAGTTTCCCGCCGAGGGCCGCCCCTCCCCCCTCTCTGGGAGCCGCGCGGACCGGATCGCTGATCTGATGGGGAGGGAGCGGAGTTCTCCTTACCTCTCCCCACTTCCTCCGGGGGCCCAGCACGTTCCGCTCTCAGATGTGCGGCAGTGTGGATCCCTCCGCTCTAGCTTTTCACTGTCTGGGATTCCGTTGTTGGTCTGTGGCTGTTGCTTTTGTTGTATCTTGTGGGGGAAGAATTCACGGGAAAGCTCACTCCGCCATGATGCTGACGTCGAGTCCTTGAATTTTTTAATTTTTTTTTTTAATTTATTTTTTTCCCTCAAAACCCCAGTAGATAGTTGTATGTCATAGCTGCACATCCTTCTAGTTGCTGTATGTGGGATGCGGCCTCAGCATGGCTGGAGAAGTGGTGCGTCGGTGCGTGCCCGGGATCTGAACCCAGGCTGCCAGCAGTGGAGCACGTGCACTTAACCGCTAAGCCACGGGGCCGGCCCTGTCCTTGAATTTTTTATTTTTATTTTTTTTTCCCTGAGGAAGAGTCACCCTGAGCTAACATCCATTGCCAATCTCCCTCTTTTTGTGTGAGGAAGATTTGCCCTGAGCTAAGATCTGTGCCGGTCTTCCTCTATTTTGTATATGAGTCGCTGCCACAGCATGGCTGCCGATGAGTGGTGTAGGTCCTCACCTGGGAACTGAACCCAGGCTGCCAAAGTGGAGAGCGCCAAACTTAACTACTAGGACACGGGGCCAGCTTGAATTTCTTAAAAAAAATTATTACTTGTGTTTGATTCACTTAATACTCTATTGCTAAGTTTCTTTAATTTTGAACTTTATAAAAATATAGTATATGTTGGGCTGGCCCCGTGGCTTAGTGGTTAAGTGCGCGCGCTCCGCTACTGGCGACCTGGGTTCGGATCCCGGGTACGCACCGATGCACCGCTTTTCTGGCCATGCTGAGGCCGCGTCCCACATAAGCAACTAGAAGGATGTGCAACTATGACGTACAACTATCTACTGGGGCTTTGGGGAAAAAAATATGTGTATGTATATATATAGTATGTGGCCAACTTGCATTTTCACTTTTTCATTTCTAAGATTATCTGTATTATTGCATGTGGTTGTCGTTCATTCTCTTTCATTGCAGTACAACAGTGCCTTCTGTGAATATAGCAGTTTATTCTCAATGGAAATTTGATCTTTTCCAGTTTTTTGCTATTAAGAACAGTGCTGCAGTGAAAATTCTTGTATTTATATGGATATGTGGGAGTTTCCCAAAGGCATGTGCTTAAGACTGGAGTTGCTGGATGTTAGAGTATGTGTATTTCACCTTTACTAGATAATACCAAGTGGTTTTGCAAAGTGGTTGTTCCAGTTTATACTGCCTTCATCAGTGTACGTAAAAATTCCCTATGATCTATATTCTTGGCAATACCTGGTGTTATCAGACATCTTAGTTTTGCCAAATTAGTGATATAAAATGGTATGTCAATGTGGTGTTAAATCATGTTTCCCTGGTTACTAATGGGATTGAATATCTTTTCGTCTATTTATTTCCATTCATGTTTCCTTTCCTGTGAAATTCCTGTTACTGCCTATTCAGTTTTTGATTGGATTGTTTGTCTTTCTCTGCAATGTAAAGATCCTATATGTCTATTTGAAGATATGAGCCTTTGTTGGTTACTTGTTGCAGACATCTTCTCCCATCTTGTGTCTTGTCTTTTTTTTAATATGCCTTAGTTTTAATGTGGGTGCGTTCATTCACCTTTGATTTTATGTAGCACTTTTTAAGTCTTGTTTTAGAAAATCCTTTCCTTTTTCTAAACACACACACTCTCTCTCTCTCTCTCTTTCTGTCTCAAGCTTTGTCTTTCATATTTATGTTTAATCCACTGGGAATTAATTTTTGTGTGTATGTGAGGTAGAGATCCTTCTATTTTTCTACATAGATACCAATACTTGTGACATTATTTATTGAATACTCCATTTTCCTGTTATTTGCAATTTCTGTTATGTTTATTGCTTAAATCCACTGTTTCCTTGTTGACGTTCTGTCTGGATGATCTATCCATTGATGTGAGTGGGGTGTTAACGTCCCCTACGATTATTGTGTTGTTGTTAATATCTCCTCTTAGGTTTGTTAATAGTTGGCTTATGTACTTTGGTGCTCCTGTGTTGGGTGCATATATATTTATAAGTGTTAGGTCTTCTTAGTGGAGTGTCCCTTTTATCATTATATACTGCCCCTCTTTGTCTCTCATTACCTGTTTTGTCTTGAAGTCTACTTTGTCTAAGTATGGCAACACCTGCTTTCTTTCTTTCTTTTTTTTGTGAGGAAGATTGGCCCTGGGCTAACATCCATGCCCATCTTCCTCTACTTTATATGGGACGCCACCACAGCATGGCTTGACAAGTGTTGCCTTAGTCTTGCGCCCAGGATCCGAACCTTCGAACCCTGGGCCGCCACAGCGGAGCATGCAAACTTAACTGCTATGCCACCAGGCCGGCCCCCTTCACCTGCTTTCTTTTATTTGCCATTAGCCTGGAGTATCGTCTTCCATCCCTTCACTCTGAGCCTCTGTTTGTCTTTAGAGCTGAGATGTGTTTCCTGGAGGGCAGCATATTGTTGGGTCTTGTTTTTTAATCCATCCTGCCACTCTGTGTCTTGTGATTGGAGAATTTAATCCATTTATATTTAGAGTGATTATTGATATATGAGGGCTTAATGCTGCCATTTTATCGCTCGTCTTTTGGTTGTTCTGCATTTCCCTTGTTTCTCCTCCTCTGTATGTCGGACTACCAATTCAGTTGGTAGTTCCCTATGATGGTTTTCTTACTTTTCTCTCTGTTATGTTTAAAAAAAAGCCTTTCATATATGCATGGGTATGATTCTAGGCTCTTTATTTTGTTCCATTGGTCATTTTGTCTGGTCATGTGCCATTACTACATTATCATAATTATTATTTTATGATAAGAGTTGATATCTGGTAGAACAATTCCCTCCCTTTTTCACCCTTAGTCGTCTTCAGGACTTTCTTAATTATGCTTCAGTCTTTGCTCTTCTATGTAACTTTTGGAATCAGTTTATCAAGTTTATTAATGTCCCTGTTTTATTTTTGATTCGAATGATATTGAATCGATAACTTGGTCTGAGGGGAATTGGCATATATTTATGATAATAGGTATTCTTATCCTGAGTAAGGTAATCTCTCCCTTTATTTAGGTCTTTAATTTCTTTTTATGAAGAATGTAAAAACTTGATTAAGGTCTTATACATGTTTTATTAGATTTATTTCTAGTTTCCTTAGAACTTAGAAGTCTTAAAAATTATTTTTCATAATTATTTGTGCTGGTGTATTGAAATACATTTGATTCTTTTGTATATACAGCTATATTGCTAAACTCTCATTATTTCTAGTAATTTATCTATAATTATTAGATATTGTCTATGTCACTTATGAAGAATGGAGTTTTTGCTTTTTTCCACATCAAATTTTAAGTTTTTAAATTTTGTTCTTGACTTATAGGAAGACTTGGACTCCAGTATAATGTTAGATAGAAGCAACGATAACAGACATTTTATCTTAGCCCTGATTTTAAAGGGAATGCTTCCAACATTTTATTATTATTAATGTTTGCAATAGATTTTTGGTATATATCCTTTTTCAGATTAAGGAAGTTCCCTTCCATTCCTATTTTGTCAAAAATATTTTAAAAATTATATATTGGTATTGTATTTTGTCAAATGTTTCTTCTGCATCAACTGAAATGAACATCTAGTTTTTCTTTCTTTTTTTTTTTTTTTTGTGAGGAAGATCAGCCCTGAGCTAACATCCGTGCCAATCCTCCTCTTTTTGCTGAGGAAGACCAGCCCTGAGCTAACATCTATAGCCAATCCTCCTCCTTTTTTTTTTTTCCCTTTTTCTCCCCAAAGCCCCAGTAGATAGTTGTATGTCATAGTTGCACATCCCTCTAGTTGCTCTATGTGGGACATGGCCTCAGCATGGCTGGACAAGCGGTGCATCGGTGCGCGCCTGGGATCTGAACGCGGGCTGCCAGCAGCAGAGCACACGCATTTAACCGCTAAGCCACGGCTAAGCCCTAAACTTTTTTTTTTTTTTTTCTCTCTTTTTTTATTTTTATTTTTTATTTATTTTTTTTATTGATGTTTTAATGGTTTCTAACATTGTGAAATTTTGGGTTGTACATTTTTGTTTGTCCATCACCCCATATATGACTGCCTTCACCCCTTGTGCCCACCCCCCACCCCCACTGCCCGGGTAACCACAGTCCAGTTTTCTCTGTCCATGTGTTGGTTTATATTCCACATATGAGTGAGATCATACAGTGTTTGTCTTTCTCTTTCTGGCTTATTTCACTTAACATAATACGCTCCAGGCCCATCCATGTTGTTGCAAATGGGACGATTTTGTCTTTTTTTATGTAAGCCCTAAACTTTTGATGATATGTTTATTGACGCGTTTTATCAAGTATGTTGATAATGTTTGAGTGTTATGATACTGATTCTTAAAACTTTGCTGTTACGTATTTCTTGTCTTAGACTTTTTATACATGTTCCATATGTGCTGAACACAATGGCTAGTTTTTTTCTCCTCTCCCCAAATCCCCAATATGTAGTTGTATATTCTAATTGTAAATCCTTCTAGTTTTTCTGTGTGAGCCGCCACCATAGCATGGCTACTGACAGATGAATGGCGTGGTTCTGCACATGGAAACTGAACCTGGGCCGCTGAAGCGGAGCGTGCCGACTTTTAACCACTAGGCCATCAGGGCTGGCTTGGGTCTTTTGTTTAATTTTTTAGTATGAGGTTTGTTTGTCTCTCTAAATCATACTTGTTATTTGTGTCATTTTCATTATCTTCACTAATTTTTGGCTCCTTGAGTATCAGTAATAGATGTGCATTGATCTTCGTCTGTTTTGATGGATTTGTCAGTGTCTCCCTGTTATTTTATCATATATTTTGAGGCCATTTTAAATAAATGTATTCAAGTTTAGAATTGTTATATCTTTCCGGTGAATTGAGGCAATAGATAGTAACCCTCTCTATGCCTAATAATTTTTTATTGTTGTTTAAGCTTGTTTTATTTTTATTAACATGGCTATCCCAGCTTTGTTGTCCTAAGTATTTGTTTGTGTCTCTTTTTCTGTCTGTCATGTTTAACCTTTCTGTGACTATATGTTTTAGGTGTATCTCTTGTAAACAGCATATATGTGGATTTAAAAAAAATCCAATTTGACAATCTCTATTTTTTTAATTGGTGCATTTAGTCCATTTTCTGATTCCTGATATATTTGCTTTTAGAGCTATCATCTTGCTTTTTGCTTTATATTAGTTTTACTCTTTCTATGCTTTTTTCCCCTCCTGCTTGTCTTTTTCTTTTAAATTGAGTTTGTTTTCTTATTCTAGTCCCACTCCTCACTAATATGGAAGTTATACACTCGATAAAAATAAATTCTTTTAGTTGTTATCCTTGAAATTTTACCACACATACTTATTTAAAATGTAAATAAATAGCTTAATCTCCTTCCTGAATAATAGCAGAGCATTAGGACAGTTTAATTCTGATTACCTTTTGCTTAACTAGTGTTTTAGTTCTGTGTTCTTTTTAACCTCACCGGTTAACTGTTGTTATTATAATATAAGATGATATTTGTTTAGCTTTCCCTACATGTTTTTTTATTTCTTTGCTCACCTTTCCTTGTTTTTTTTTGAGGAAGATTGGCCCTGAGCTAACATCTGTTGCCAATCTTACTTTTTCTTTTTTCTCCCCAAAGCCCCAGTACATAGTTGTATATCCTAGTTGTAGGTCCTTCTAGTTTTTCTATGTGAGATGCCACCTCAGCATGGCTTGATGAGTGGTGAGTAGGTCCGTGCCCAGGATCCAAACTGACGAACTCTGGGCTGCCAAAGCAGAACACACTAACTTAACCACTATGCCACCGGTCCAGCCCTCACCTTTCCTTCTTGTATTGCAGGCTGTCCTTCTGGAAACATTTTCCTTCTTCCAGAAGGTCTTTGCTGTGCTACAGTTTTATTGTTAAATATGTATTTCTTTCTGTTTAACCTACTTGTTATATGCTGTGGTCTGAAGCAGTAGATTCATGTATTTTATCAGTTCTAGAGAATTCTCGGCCATTATTCATGTATTTCATCTTCTAGAGAATTCTCAGCCGTTATGCCTTCTGTTATTGCCTCTAATCCACCCCTTTATCTCCTAGGACTCCACTTAGACATGTATTAAATCTCATTCTAACTTCCGTGTGTTAATTTTTTCCCCTTATTTCCCATCATCAGATCTCTCTGTGCTGCTCTTTGGGTATGTTATTCGGATCTCTTTTCCTCCAGAGAAGATATGTGTTTGTTCTGTCAGGGAGCTGGGGGCTTACTAACCTGGGACCATTCCAGCCCCCTTCCAGGATCCAACTTAATCTAGGAGTTAATTTTGCCCAGAGTTTAGTCACCCCGTCGCAGTGAGTGGCCTCAAATGAGCCACAGCTTCCCGTGTACTTGGCTCACTGCCCTGGTCACCTGGTCAGCCCCTTGCAGCTCCGTTTTATTTCCAAGTCCAGTAACGTAATGGAATATATCTTATGCAGGATCTTGTTAGGAAGAAGGTCCCTTCAGATTCTCCAGTCTGTACTGTCAGAAGCAGAAGTCCCAAGATACTATTTTTCACCAATCGAGGCAATAAAGATTTTGAAAACAATAAAAATCTCTAGTGTGTTGAAAGTAGTAAACAAGCCTGCTCAGACATTGGTGGTGGGGGTGTAAATTGGTTCAATCTTCTACAGAAACAATTTAGCAATATAGAAAAGCCTTAAAAAGGAAAGGGAGTATTTTAAATGTTAATGTGATTATCTGATAGTGGGC
This sequence comes from Diceros bicornis minor, assembly GCF_020826845.1. Taxonomy (NCBI): domain Eukaryota; kingdom Metazoa; phylum Chordata; class Mammalia; order Perissodactyla; family Rhinocerotidae; genus Diceros; species Diceros bicornis. Next base: position 9,271,049 of record NC_080770.1, read on the forward strand.
TTTATGCATGGTTTTTTTTTTTTTTATAGTTTTGAATGTTTTCTAGGAGTCTACATTGTCATTATAAAATCTCTTTTTTTTTTAATTTTTTGTTTATTGCAGTAACATTGGTTTATAACATTGTATAAATTTCAGGTGTACATCATTATACTTCTATTTCTGCATAAATTACAACATGTTCACCACCCAAATACTAATTACAACCCATCACCACACGCATGTGCCAAATTATCCCTTTCGCCCTCCTCCCTCCCCTCTTCCCCTCTGGTAACCACCAATCCAATCTCTGACTCTATGTGTTTGTTTATTGTTATTATCTACTACTTAGTGAAGGAAATCATACGGTATTTGACCTTCTCCCTCTGACTTATTTCACTTTGCATAATACCCTCAATGTCCATCCATGTTGTCACAAATGGCTGGATTTCATCGTTTCTTATGGCTGAGTAGTATTCCATTGTGTATATATACCACATCTTCTTTATCCATTCGTCCCTTGATGGGCACTTAGGTTGCTTCCAAGTCTTGGCTATTGTGAATAACGCTGCAATGAACACAGGGGTGCATGTATCTTTATGCACTGGTGTTTTCAAGTTCTTTGGATAAATACCCAGCAGTGGAATAGCTGGATCATATGGTAGTTCTATCCTTAATTTTTTGAGGAATCGCCATACTGTTTTCCATAGTGGCTGCACCAGTTAGCACTCCTACCAGCAGTGTACGAGAGTTCCCTTCTCTCCACATCCTCTCCAACACATGCTGTTTCCTGTCTTGTTAATTATAGCCATTCTGACGGGCGTGAGGTGATATCTCATTGTAGTTTTGATTTGCATTTCCCTGATAGTTAATGATTTTGAACATGCTTTTCATGTGTCTGTTGGTATCTGTATATCTTCTTTGGAGAAATGTCTGTTCAGGTCTTTTGCCCATTTTTTAATTGGGTTGGTAGTTTTTTTGTTGTTGAGATGCATGAGTTCTTTATATATTTTGGAGATTAAGCCCTTATCAGAAGTATGGTTTGCAAATATCTTCTCCCAATTGTTAGGTTGTCTTTTCGTTTTGTTGATGGTTTCCTTTGCTGTGCAGAGCTTTTTAGTTTGATGTAGTCCCATTTGTTTATTTTTTCTATTGTTTCTCTTGCCCGGTCAGACATGGTGCTTGAAAATATGTTGCTATGACCGGTATCGAAGAGCGTACTGCCTATGTTTTCTTCTAGAAGTTTTTGAATGTTTTCTAGGAGTCTACATTGTCATTATAAAATCTCTTAATTCGTCTCAGAGGACCATATAATCTAAGGAAATAAAAGTAACCTGAAGTTTTTTCTGCAGAAATTTTTATGGCGATATTTGTAATTGGAAAGATTTAGAAACTATGTATGTTTTCTTCACTGCTCTGTCCCCAACTCTTACAACAATGCCTGCCACAAAAAGGTGCTTGAAAATTGTTCAATGAATAAATGATATAAGAATGTCTCAGTTTTATAAATTAGGGTTATGGAGTGTTGAAGAGTTCCTACCTTGGTGTGGGTTCCCACCCACTTTCTTTTCAAATCCACCCACTGGTTTGAATTAGTTGGGAACCTGGGAAGATGTTAGATTATAGAAATCAGATTCCTTGTATTTTATTTTATTTTTTTGTGTGAGGAAGATCAGCCCTGAGCTAGCATCTGCCAATCCTTCCTCTTTTTGCTGAGGAAGACTGGCCCTGGGCTAATATCCGTGCCCATCTTCCTCCACTTTATATGGGACGCCGCCACAGCATGGCTTGACAAGCGGTGCATTGGTGCACGCCTGGGATCCGAACCGGCGAACCCCGGGCCGCCATGGCAGAGCACGCGCACTTAACCTCTTGCGCCACCTGGTCGGCCCCAGATTCCTTGTATTTTAATTCCTTCATTGGTGGACCAGCTTGTTCTCACTTTGAGGAAAGAGCTCTATTTAATGGCTCTCCTGAGCCCTCTGTGGCAACTTTGTAGAAGCTGCAAAATAGCTGTCACCTTCCTGAGACAATAGTCTTCTCCCTTTGGGGTGGCTCAGGGGACCTCTCTGAGGAGATACTAGAAAATAAATATCATGAAGTACAGGTGCATCTGCTTCTTTTAACATTAAAAGATGAACAAAAATACAGCACATGGATAAATAGTGATTTCTAATGGATTTAAGGGGGAGTGTGAGGATGTGGCAAGGGCCTGGCCTGAGAGAACTTGAGGGATTGACAGCTGATCTTTTGAAGACCTTGTTAATGAAATTCTTTAAAAAATGAAATTTCTTGAAAGGATAGGGAGGAGACTGAAACTCCCAGAGTGAAAACCAGGGTACGGATCTTCTGCATATTCTGTTCTGGACTAGAGAGGACTGCAGAGAGGAAGGAGACAAGAAAGTCCATAAGGACAGAGAGCCATCAGCAACCTGGTCATAGCCAGAAAGTGTCAGTCTGGGACGCTCCCCTCGCTTTCAACCAGCAAATGTTAAAACAGCTAGATAGACTGCGAAGACTGCGTTTCATGCTCGCCTTGGTTGATTAAGTCTGTTTGGTTTACTGTTTCCTCCTTCATGGTCCTGTGGACAGATATTGCCAGTGAATTCAAAGAGCAGTTACAGACATTGATACCGTTTGTATTAAACCCTGCTAACTTAATGGAAAAGGAGATCAACGGCTCAAAAGTCACCTGTCGGGGGCTACTGGAGTATTTTAAGGTAAATACAGGTTTTAATTATTAAAATATTGACTTTTGGCAAAACCGATCTGGCCCGTAAAATAACTTGAATGTTGGTATTTTAAAGCGTAGGGGAAAGTTTCGTGGAGGAGATGGTGGGAGGCATTTTCAGAGACTTTAGTGTCCTTCCAGGAGTGGGCCACGGGGTGGCAGCATCGGTCCAAGAACCAAATGGATGTTCTTTGCACTCTCTTAGAGGAGTAATTACTGTGGCTAAAGGAAGATTGTTCCTCAAGGAAGATGGTGTGGACAGGAGGTGGTTAGGAGGTTGCTGTGAGTAGGAGACTGCACCTAGATGTGACACGACTACCTCAAGGTGGATGGTCACTCTGCCCACAGGTAGTGGTGAGGCCAGTGTGCATGGGGAGTCTGGTGGGAATCCTGTCCCTGGTAGGCTCGTGCTGCTTGAGAACATCTTCAGCTAACTAAAAATGCTAACATGCACTCCAGGGTGTGTTGTGTTTTTGCTAATTCCTGGGTGTTGATCTAGGTCTTTAGGAAAATGCAGTTGTACGGTCACTGTTTCTAAAAATTAAAGTTTGATTAGATATGACAGAATGTCATTTTTCATAATCATTTTTATGTTTATATTCTAAGGCATATATTAAAATTTACCAAGGAGAAGATCTGCCTCACCCCAAATCCATGCTTCAGGTAAGCAATTCTTTGACATCCTACATGATGTCCTTTGATTCTTGGGTTGACCTGTGTACAGCAAACAGAGTCCTTTGAGAAGAGAATACTGTCACTCTCCTTTCCCGTTGTGCTTAGGTCTGATAACTTGAGCACATTTTCCAGTAGTGTCACTGCCTTCTGGTTTCCTGTCTGTATTTGTGGTGGTGCAGTTGAAGCAGAACGGCCTCTCCTGGGGCCTGGTCTTCCCACGAGACGTACTATAGAAAACGCTGTTTTATATACCCAGGTGCAACATACCCAGTTTAGTTAGACAAATCATTTTCCTGTTATCTGTTGTCTACTTTAGTAGAACATGTCCTGACGTATCTATTTACTAATCAGGTTTTTTATTTTCAACTAGTTTTATTTTCAACGTTTTGATATTTTCAAGATGTCATTTTGTTAAAACATATACTTTCTGACTTTCATGTGCTGAACACAAGGCCATTTATTGCCAAATGTTTATTTCTTTAGTAGCAAAACATTTTCACAAAGGAAGCCTTGAGTTTGGGATTGACGTCATAAAGATGAACTTTTTCCATTCTTTTTTCACTTACATCTATTTTTTAACATTTAAAATTGAAGCAAAGGAAATGATGTTTTTGGAGGTTTAATTTCTGATGAAGATTCTTATGTATAAGAACATTTTTTGGCAGAAAAGGTATATTTAGTTCACAAATGGGGCTGTATGGAAACCTGAAAAATAGCAGAAGGATAATAAAAAAAGGAAAAATGGGGAATAGGGTGAGAGAAAATTTTTACTTGGTTATTTGTGGAAGAATGTTAAAAGAGAGGATTTATAGTTTATGCTTTCCTCTTTGAAAGGCCACTGCTGAAGCCAACAATTTAGCAGCTGCAGCCTCTGCCAAGGACGTTTATTATAACAACATGGAGGAGGTACGTGGGGCCTGTGTCCTATTCTGAAATATCTGCAACCTGGGAATCGTTGCTGACTTCAGAAGCCCAAACTTGATCCTGTTTAATGTGTGTTAAGATGATGAGGCAACAATGCTGTATTCAGCTCATCCTGGTCGTTGGGCCTTCTAACTATTACCCCATTTCTAACAAAGCTTTCTTACTGTGTCACTGATCAGTGTCACCCTGGTTATTAAAGTATGCTTTCCAGAGGAAGTGAACCAGACTTTATTGGTCTTGGTCATCGTTTTAAAGTTAATTTCTAGTATCTTAAAATATTCTAACCTTTTCAGTGTTTTCACTTGTTTATTTGGCACTTGTTTTTGAAGGGATCTTGAATACAATGGGTCTTTCTTCTTTTTAGGTTTGTGGGGGAGAGAAACCTTATTTGTCTCCAGACATCCTAGAGGAGAAGCACTGTGAATTCAAACAGCTTGCTCTAGAGCATTTTAAGAAGATCAAGAAGATGGGTGGGAAGGATTTTAGCCTTCGTTACCAGCAGGAGCTGGAGGAGGAAATCAAGGAACTCTACGAGAACTTCTGCAAGCACAATGGTAGCAAGAATGTCTTCAGCACCTTCCGAACCCCTGCAGTGCTCTTCACGGGCATCGTGGCTTTGTACATAGCCTCGGGCCTCACTGGCTTTGTTGGTCTTGAGGTTGTGGCCCAGCTGTTCAACTGTATGGTTGGACTGCTGTTAATAGCACTTCTCACCTGGGGGTACATCAGGTATTCTGGTCAATACCGTGAGCTGGGCGGAGCTATCGATTCTGGTGCAGCATATGTATTAGAGCAGGTAAGTGGTGCCCGCTGAGGAGGCTGAGGGTTGGTAATGGACGGATATTTGTGCTTCTATTGTAAAATATCTCTATTTAGAAGACTTTCGGGGTCGACCCTGTGGCTTAGCGGTTAGGTGCGCGCGCTCCGCTGCTGGCAGCCCGGGTTCGGATCCCGGGCGCGCACTGCTGCACCGCTTCTCCGGCCATGCTAAGGCCACGTCCCACATACAGCAACTAGAAGGATGTGCAGCTATGACATACAACTATCTACTGGGGCTTTGGGGGAAAAATAAATAAATAAAATTAAAAAAAAAAAAAAAGAAGAAGAGTTTCATAGTGAAAGAAGGCATGAGAGACTTCCCTTGGCTGTTTTTTTTCCTGACAGGCATTATCTTTTATTATCCTTCTTTAAGATATTAATGTTTATTCCTAATATTTTGTTTCCATGCCTGAAAACTGCCTTTTAATACAAAAATGTTCCAACTTAGACATACTGTATTTCTCATGGGAAACTTCTAACTACATGTTCTTCAGACACAATTCCTGTGTGATTCTCTCTCCCATCCAAGGCTAATTTGCTTCACTGAAAATCAAGAGCTTTGAAAAATATGAACTAGGGCCGGCCCCGTGGCTTAGCGGTTAAGTGCGTGCGCTCCGCTACTGGCGGCCTGGGTTCGGATCCCGGGAGCGCACCGACACACCGCTTCTCCGGCCATGCTGAGGCCGCGTCCCACATACAGCAACTAGAAGGATGTGTGGCTATGACATACAACTATCTACTGGGGCTTTGGGGAAAAAAAAAATAGGAGGAGGATTGGCAATAGATGTTAGCTCAGAGCCGGTCTTCCTCAGCAAAAAGAGGAGAGTTAGCATGGATGTTAGCTCAGGGCTGATCTTCCTCACAAAAAAAATAAAATAAAACTGTTAAAAAAAAAAAAAAGTAAGAAAAATATGAACTTAACAAAATTTTGTTTTGAGTCCTATTAATGGATGGCAACTCTTTAAAAAATCTTACAAAAAGCCAATGGCTTTTGACTTGGACATGATCTCCAGGTTTACAGGTACTTGAGACTTTGATTGGTTTCTTTTTCTGAGTAGCTTGAACAGATCACTTAAGTTAGAAGGTTGTGGTGAAGCCAGGAGAGCTGCATACCCCACCCCAGTAACAGAGCAAAGGCTCAGCTGACTCTTTGCACCCTACTTTTGCATTCGCTTATTATCTGTAACGTACCCATGATGGAGACAGAGATTTTCAAAAGTTTGTCTCCAGGTACTTTTACTCTCTTGATGCTGTGCTGAATTTTATTAACTTATATGTTGAATAAATGGACTTTTGCAGGCTACTTCTCATATTGGTAATTCCACTCAGGCTGCTGTGAGGGATGCAGTTGTTGGGAGACCACCCGTGGATAAAAAAGCTCAATAGCATCTTAACAAGAGAATCCAGCGAGAACCCGACTAGTCCCTGCTGATTACTGGGTTTCTGCCGCGGCCACAGGCTCAGGTCCAGAGGGATGCAGATCTGGGACCATCTGGGAAGAGCTGAAACATGGCACTAATAAACAAACAGACCTGTCCCGTGGTTTCAAATTCTTAAACACACTTCCATTTCTATTGGGAGCATTTCTTTTCTTTGCTGATGTAGATCTAAGCTTGTGTCTATTTTCTTAATACTCTCTGCTTTGTGCACTTTATGGGGGGCAAGCTAAAGAAAAAAACGGAAATGTGGTTTTAAGTCCTTTATGTGCCACTTAGTGCCTTTTAAGATTGAATTCGTGCTTTTGAAGACATGGTAGGGAGGGGATTGAGGTTAACCCCATGAAAGATGTGGTTTTGGGGTGAAACTTGTCAGTTCCTTTATACCTTACTCTTTTGAGAAGGATTCCTTTTTTAAAAGTTTACAAAACTTGCAAAAGCTTCAGAACTAAAGACTGAAAATAATGCCATCATACTTTTAAAACCTTATAATATTAGAGAATCCTGTTGCCACATAATGTGGAAAAATCATACTATATTTAAATCTACCATACACTGAAATTTAAGGTCTTTTACCTAACAGACTGGCAGTTTTATTGGAACACATTCTTTTTTTTGCCTTCAGTCCTGTAGCTTCTTTCTAGAAAAGAGGCAAAGATGCCTTGAGAAGCCAGAGCAGGTCATAATAAAAGAAATAACTTGATATTTAAGAAAAAAGCTTGAATCTTAAGTGAACCGTGTGACCTCTGATAAGTCACTTGAACTTGTGCCTTGGTCAGATTCACTGTTCGTTGGTTTATGTACGTGTGTGTTTTCTTCCTCACTCACACGGTTGTCATTTGAGAGGGTTTGTTTTTGAGAGTTCTGCATAAGAACAGAACTTTATTAAGGATTAGAGGAAAGACATTACCAAACATTACTGCCTTTCATTGGTGTCCTGTTTCATGTGGCTTAGCAGTAAATCAGGTCTTTATCCAAAACATTTATTTACATTCTCCTATGCACTGTTTAGTATTTTTAATAATAAAGCTAAAACTGTCGATTTTATTTATCGAATCTTTCTTTCTTTAACTTTACTTGACTAGTCTGGTAGCTTTAAAATAGATTTGGCTTAGTGAGGACCAAAGTCCCACCCAACTATGGACAATACCTAGAAGTATCTAAGAATTCTTTTTTATTTACCTTGATTGTGTGATAAAAAATTTTTATCTATTAGTTGCCGTTTTGTTTGATTTATAATGGGGAATTATTGTGGATTTTAAAACTTCATAAAACTTGCCTGCAAACGTGTATATAAACATCCAGGTATGTGAGCCTTAATTCTTAAGATAATTTCTGTTGTGGGAGGGAGGTGGGAAGGCTTAGGCCAAATCTGAGCGTAAATTCTACATACGTGAAGTATGAATGGAAGGTGGAAGGAAGAAAGTCTCTGCTAGCATGTAATCTTTATCAAAGAATTTTCTTTTGACTACTTTAACACTTTACCATGCAAGTATTTTTATAAGTCCTGAATTAATTGCAAGCATTTTATATTTTTTTCATATTTACGTACCATCTTGCCTTGAAGTTCTTGCTTTTCTATTTAATTGCCGTTAAATATTAGAAAAATTCCAGCTTGTTCTAAAAACTGTTTACTTGCATATCTGATGCTTAGCTTTGACTGTTAAATTGAAAGCTTTGTTTTGAGATTTTGGTGCATTTTCAGTTGGCCTCTCATCTTCCTGAAGGTTCATACTTAGTAGCTAAAGGCCTTATAGATGTTGAGATTCTTAGCTTTTAATGCATTTTTAAAGCACATTTATAGATTTCAGAATAATTGTCTAAAGTGATCCTACTTTTAATGGTGAGACAATGATGATGTGTCTAAAACATTTTAATACTAAAGTATTTGATTTTTTTTAAATTTAAAAATGTGATAATGTATAATTTAATGAAATCTTAGGATTTAGTTACTGTTTCAATTCACCATTTCTGTTTTGATCTTAAAGGAATAACTTGGTTTAATTACCCTGGGGAAGCCTTATTTTTTTGTCTTTATTAGGTAACTTATTCTGCCTCTGGAAAGTGTTTATAAAGTTTTCTGAGTGAGGATTCTTATGAGTTTTATTTGGCTCTTTTCTCCTTTAACAGTAAATTGATGGTTTTATATCAGCTTTTTCAGTAGAAGATGCATTCCCATTGCTGACTATAAGTAGTCTGGGGGAGATTTATAACCAGGTTGCAAAGAATGTCTTTTACCTTGTAACTTCCCGCAGCCTTTAATCTGTGGTTCAGGGACATTGCCTAGGAGCCCAGACTAAGTGTTGGCTGGTGTTAGTTGCTCTGCTGCTCCCGGCCGGCCTTTCCACCCGGGCATTCTTAATTTGCACATTCCTAACAGTATATGGGGTATGCTCCTATTAACATATAAAAGGAGGTTTCCAAAACTTTCTATGAAAAGAATTCATTTCAGGGGAAGTTAAATGTTAGGTTTTTTGTTTTTTTAATACTTCCAGCTAGCTTCTTATAGTAAAAACAGTAGAATCAAAATTGTGATTCTTTCACTGAGAAATCTCTCTAGATTGGTTTGTAGACAAAATGAGGACAAACTAGCATGTATGATGATGGAACACCTTCAGACCATACCTTATTTAGCAGTGTACCAAGAAACCTGTTGGTTCCGTGGAGGTTTATATGTTAACACCTACTTTATACTTGGTAACGTTGCCTGTGAACATTGTTTTTGCATTACCTCTTCTTTCTCTTTTCTCTTACTCACCTGAAGTAAAATGCTTTAGGCCAACAAACAAACAAACAGATGAAGTGCCTTGTCCTGGCAATATGTTTCTTTAGCAGGTTGTACCCAGTGTTCCACCTGCCTTATCACAGTGAAGTCTGAATAGGGCGAGTTGGGATGAATATGTGTGTATGTATGGATGAGTTACAGAGAAATTAAGCAGGTTGATTTAAGTCCAGGCAAAAGCAATAAAAAACATAGTTTTACTTTTTCCCTAGAGTTTTTATTTTTTTAAATAGTGTAACTTACATGGAAATCTTCATAGAACTTTTATTTCCCCCATGGAACTATTGAAATCTAATTTAGGATGGCCACCATCTAAGGTAGCCAACATGGGCTACATCATTCCTCCTTACATTTAGATCCAACAAAATTTTAGTCAAGGGATAACGGCATAATGAAGACAGGTTTCAGTTATGAAAGTGCAAACTATTTGTGTAAGTGATTTTTGTAATTGACATTATGAAGCCCATTGTAAAAGACCATCTGCAAGTAAATGGTTTTCCTTAGGTTGTCCTATTTCAGCTGTGTTTTGGGTTGTGGTTCTCATCTGTCTTGGGGTACAGAAGACTTACCTGGGAGGCTTCTTCAAAAAAATTCCAACTCTCACCTTTATACCCCTGAATTGCCTCATTTGATCTGGGCTGTGGCCCTGAACTCATCACTTTTATAAACAGCATCGCAGATGGTTCAGAGACCACAGGGAGAGAGACTTCTCCGTGGGTGAGAAAGTGGAGTTCAGTAGCGTCTGGAGGCAAGTGGATGGCTTTTACCTGAGGTTCAGAATAGATGTCCACTGCAGATAGTCACTGGGGGTTCACGGTATCCATAGTGATAAGGATGCCTTTAGTGTACAGCTTATCTAAGCTCCTTAACCCCGTTTTTCTAAATGAGAGTGTCATAGTGCCTTCTCTGAAAAATGAATGTACAAGTATCCTAGTTACTAACAGGTGTAATTAGGATAAAAAAAAAATTTTGAAAGTTGTTTTTCTTTTAAAAAGCAAAATTCAGCACTGTGACTTGAACCCCTAAGTCTTTGACACACAGAATACCTTAAGCCATAAATAAAAAGAATGAACAGAAAAGAAGGAGAGGATCATAATTTTGAAAATTGGGGATAAAAAGTACCCAGATCAGGAACTTTTCAAATTAGATGTAGAGGCAGAAAGATTTTAAAAGAAATTTTTCTTCCTTGGGAAAGAATTTCACGTGCGAGGAGTAAAATGTTCATGTAGTGTACTTATGACCAAGGGAAGATTGCATTTGGTTCCCAAAGCTCCAATTTAGGTGATAAATGCTATCGTGAACTTAAGCCTCAAAGGAGTTAATATTCATCTTGAACATATATAAATTTTCCTCTTAAATTTATTTTTCTTTTCTTTAAAAATAATTGTTGAAAGTACTTTGTCCTAAACCCTTTTCGAATGGCTTTAAAATTTAATATACTTCTTAAAAAGTGCAATGGGATGAGATTATGCTTTACGTATATTAAAAGCATGTTTCTGTTTCTTAGTTGTAAGGTCATTTAATGGAATAAAGATCACAGTACCACGTTACCTGTGTTTTTTTTCTTTCTCCGTTCTTTAATGTGGGAAGGTTAATGAAACAGATTTGGGCCTGGGAAAGCAAATAGGATATCTAAGGGGAGGGATAACTTGGTGTCAAGGTAGTCATAGTAATGTGGTTTGACTGAGTCAGCTCCCTGTCCCACAGAACAGTCCTGGACTAGGATCTTGCAGGCATACTGCAGAAGGCTGTGCAGGCGTGGTGTTGCTTCAAACTGAAACACCAATTGTATTTATATTAACACGTACTTGTGAAGACCCTTGGATTTGTGGCACTTTGTTCGGTTGCCCCATCTGGAGCCGGCTGGTTAAATGGTTCCTCTTTGGGGTGGGGTGAGAAAAAGCTCTGTTGAAAGCTTTCCCTTTCAGTTGGCAACCGTGGAGGCAGTGGGAGTTTGCGCTGAACTTCTCAAATACTGGCTAATCACCCGACAAGCCCCATTTAGCCCTACAATAAAAAGATTTCTTACTAATTTGAAACACACTGGGTGGGGTCGGTAGCCTGGTGATCATATGTCAGGCACCATGCCAGGTGTTGCACTCAAGATCATCAAAGTTTAGTAGGGAAGGGGCAAACTCACAAGTTGATATGATACGAGGGGTACCCTGAAAACCTGGGGGCTACCATCAGAGGGTTGGTGCCCCATCAGCACAAGCTGGGGAGAAGGAAAGGTGGGGGGGTGTGCCCATGTGTGGTTGGGGAGAAGTCAGGCAAACTGGCTTGTCTTTGGTGCATTGGCATTCTTGCCTTTAATTACCATATATGAGTTTGCCAAAGATGAGTCCAGCTCTAATTAGCTTAATCAAAAGAAACTGGATGTTACTGGATGTAACTGGATGTCTAGGGGTAAAACTGACCTCAAGCACTGGAGGAGCTCAAATGTCAACACTGCTATCATCTCAAATGCATACTGGCTGTGTTATCTGCTCTTGTAGATGGATTTCTTCAGAGCTGCAGGGGATGGCAGGCACAAATGTTTCCAGGCTTATATCACCCCACTTTAATGTCCCCAGAGGAAAGAGGATTTTTTTTTTTAACCACTGCCTATTAAAAAATGTGTGTGTGTGTGTGTGTGTATATATGTATATATATATATATACACACATCCATCCTAAAGAAGCTTCTGATTGGTCTGGCTTGGGTCAGATGCTCCTTCTAGGGTCAATCACTGTAGCCTGGGGGCGGGGTGATAACCAGCCAGACCTAGGTCACATGTGTCTCTAGTCAGGGCGATGGGGCACTGTGATTGCAGCCCCACCAGAACCACAGAGTCACCAAACAAAAGTGCCAGACAGGCAAAAACGAACGTCCATTACAGTGACCAGTTTGCCAGGCTGGCCATTTAACATAGTGGAATGAGAGAGCCTGGAACATTTCAGGAATGTTCTTTTAAGGGGAAGTAGAGGTGGTTATGCTGCACATTTACTCACTGGGAATGTTACCGGATACAAACACAGATTCTTTACCTGCTGCACAATAGGGGCCAAATAAAAACTGGAACTCTAGGCTTATGGCAAGGAAAGCGTTTTTATTTCAGGCGACATCAGCCGGGAGATGAGAGCCCTCAAATTTGTCTGTCTTCCCGAAAGATGGGAGGCAAGGGATTTTAAAGGTTGTGAGGAATGTAGCTGCTTGTAGGGAGGGGGAGCCTGTGGTCTTGCTGGTTGGCGCTTTCCCATCAGCCTGCGTTGGGAGGCTGCTTGGGAGCCTTGTGAGGCTGCTTGCAGGGAGGGGGTGGTGAGATAAAGGAATCCGCAGGTGGGTGTCCTTGGTTGTCTGCCTCCGTGACGGGTGGTGGATTCTGGCACCAAGAAGCTGAGGAGTTAGAGTCTGGGAAGCTTCAGTGTCTTGATATTCTCTGGATGTCAGTTTCCCTGTAATAAAACTTCAAAGGACCTGCAACAAGCCAAGATGTCTTCATGAGGCCACGTGGGCTCTAACAACCTGTAACTTCTATTTGCCTTGTGACATTCAGGGATACAAAGTTAAAAAACCAATATTTACATAGGAATATAACTTAGAGAAGCAGAGAAAGGGAATGAGTGCTTTTGGTTTTAACCCCATATGCTGGGTTTAATGTAGGGGACCCATATCAGGGCCGGTATCAATTTCCCCCTATTTTATGTTTGTTCCTCAATCTTGAGAGATTTGGGGTGACAACTGATCTAGCTACTTCCGGCTGAATTGGGGCATAGGTCTGGGTTAGAGGAATGAGACTGCTTAGCACTTATTTGGAAATATTTTCTTGTTCCTGGCTTGACATTTTGTATTATTAGAATTTTTGTACCTTGTTCAATGGCTTTGGAACAACAGCTAAAGGCACATTAAGTATCTGACCAGAAGGATAAGACATATAGACAACTCAAATTTTAACAGTCCCTGAAAAATAGACTTAGTCCTTTGGAAAATCCAAGAAAACAGTCCTGAAAACCAGTCTGGACCCAGTATCTCTGGGGATACCTGCTGATAAGGGGCATAGGTTGATCCATCTCGTTGAACCAGTCTCTTAGTAAGGTGGTGATGCAGGTGGGCTCCCAAAGTTAGGCCTATATTGTGTAAGCAAGTAACCACGTATTTAATAAGAAGTATTTCTAGGGGCTGGCCTGGTGGCGCAAGCGGTTAAGTGCGTGCACTCCTTTGCAGTGGCCCAGGGTTTGCCGGTTCGGATCCCGGGCCCGCACTGACACACCACTTGTCAGGCCATGCTGTGGTGGCATCCCATATAAAGTGGAGGAAGATGGGCATGGATGTTAGCCCAGAGCCAGTCTTCCTCAGCAAAAAGAGGAGGATTGGCAGATGTTAGCTCAGGGCCGATCTTCCTCACACACACAAAAAAAGTATTTCTAGGTAAACAAAAAGAAAAAGCAAGGTTAATGGTTGGAGCACATTATAAGCCAGTTCCTGCAGCCAATCAAGAAGATTTCTAGAAGTCAGAGGCAAAGCATCTTTTGCAGTTTGAAGGGCCTCTGATAGTGTCATTGGGTGTTCAGGTATCTTTCTGAGTGGCTTACACAGCAACAGGCATGAATCTGTTTGAATCTGCAGGAATCTGAAAAAGGTCAGTTTCAGTTCTCAATGATTCCAAATGAAAATGATGGAAAAAATGGAAAACGTTAGTTTGGAGATGGTACCAGATATTTCAGGAGATTAGAAGAACTCAGGATCCAGTCCAGTTTACAGATAGAAAACAAAACCTCAAAGACAATTGACAGAACCAAAATCTAATATCCAAAAATGTGTATTATAGTTTCTATTGAAACAATTTCTCTCTCTATAATCACCCTCATTTTTACCAAAGATAGCCAAATTAAGTCATTGGTTTGTAAAATACGACTAGTTTCAATAAATTTGGCCCAATTATTTATAAAAGTACAGCAAGAATAGCAATTGATCATATAGGCTCTTTTAAATCTGCTTTGCTGGAACTTTTTATAAGGAATCTCAGACTGAACTTTAAAGCCTCTCGAGGGCCGGCCCCGTGGCTTAGCGGTTAAGCGTGCACGCTCCGCTGCTGGCGGCCCAGGTTTGGAACCCCGGGCGCGCACCGACGCACCGCGTCTCCGGCCATGCTGAGGCCGCATCCCACATACAGCAACTAGAAGGATGTGCATGCAGCTATGATGTACAACTATCTACTGGGGCTTTGGGGGAAAAAAATAAATAAATAAATAAAAAATAAAAAATAAAAAAAAATAAAGCCTCTTGAGGCCAGAAAAGACAGACCAAGGACTTATCAGACTCTGCCTGTAATACCTACATATTTGGGTGAATTCTTCTTTTTTTTGAGGTTCCCCATAATATTTTGAAGTTTCTTGCACCTGCCAGAAAAGTTACCCTATTTACTTACCTGGTAAGGTTGCTGGACACCCTGTAAGCAAGGTGTCAGGCCAATATTTCCAAGTAGCTTTATTCTATAAAGTCAATCTTCCTTCCTCAAAGGCTGTCTGGTCATATCTGAGTCTATATATATTTTTCTCAAATATGACATTCCAGTCAAAGCTTTGGTAATATAACCAGTGTTTCCAGTTGTGTTCTGATATAAGGAGAACAGATTCTTATTGAACTTATGCAAACAACCATATTGCCATGAAAATAATACTTATCCACTAAGAGTTTATAAATTCTGGAGGGATCAGGTAGGGAGAAAAAGATAAATGTTTTAATTTTGTTTACAAAAGTATAATTTGTCAAATTGTTATAAGTCATAGTTAGCTTAAGAGAAAAGAGAAAAAGTTTTCCTTAAATCTGAAAAAACAAAACATTAAAAAATGAGCAATATTTCAAATAAAAAGTCATAAAAATTATAATCATCCTTATCAGTTCATTTAGTTTCATGTAATCTACCCTTGATCTTCTGTTAGCAGTTTTATGAGGCCATCAGTTTTTCAGTTACAGTTCTGTAATTTCTTACTCAGCTCAGTTTCATAATCTGGAAGTTTATTAGAAACCTGTATTCTAGAGCAAGTGTCAGAGTCCTTTCCGTGAATCTTTCTGAAGATGAAACATATTTGCAAAAACATCAGAGTAAATCAGCTGTCTGTAAATGATGAAAGACTTAAAAATAGAAATTGACAAAGAGAACTTGGCTATTTCTGTGACATACAACACTTTAAGATAATAACCAGAATTATGGCTGATAATCAGGACAGATCAGAATTTTAGGAATGTTATATAATTTTTAAAACACTTATATCAATAACATTTACCCACACGATATAACCTAGACAGGCTTATTATCATTTATTTGATAATGTTTCCCATGTAATTTAACATGACAAATAAGTTTAGTTAGTTTAATATCTCCCTCTTTATAGAGAGAGAGACAAATTTTTTGAGAAGTTTCAGGGCTAATTGGAAATTCTTAAAGTTTTCTTTTTAAGTCAAAAGAAGACTAATTTTGGAGGAAGTTTGTCAAAAATATCAAAAAGTTTTAAAACATGTGGTCAAATAGGAAACAATGCTTAGTTATCCATTCAGTCAAAGTAACAACAGGTCAATAAAATTATTTAAAAAAAAAAACAATGGGCTGGCCCCGTGGCTTAGCGGTTAGGTGCGCAAGCTCTGCTGCTGGCGGCCCGGGTTCGGATCCCGGGCGCGCACTGACGCACTGCTTCTCTGGCCATGCTGAGGCCGCGTCCCACATGTAGCAACTAGAAGGATGTGCAGCTATGACATACAACTATCTACCGGGGCTTTGGGGGAAAAATAAATAAATAAAATTATTATTTAAAAAAAAAACAAAGTGACAACAGGAACAGTGAAAGGCAGAGTGAAAACAGCCAAGCCCCCCAAACCTTTCATATTCTTTTTATCAAGAGCAGACAAAAAGTTCAAGAAAATTTTCCTTTTAAGAGAAAGCCAAATTCTAATTTTGTACCAGCTTACTTTTGATATTGAAACTTATTTACTTAATTAGATTTACTTCAATCTTAGCCAACTTGACCATGTATAAAACTCTTTCCTCAGGATTCTTCCTCCACAAACCTTTTATAACTTTCTTTTTTATATTTAGAATTTGTCCCTTGTCTTCTTTTTTCCCTCCTAGTATTTTAGGACAAATTTATCTTTCTTTAACAAAATAAATAAAAATATCTTTATTTTTTGTACCTCTTTTACTGAAAACATATATTGTAGTTTCCTGGTATACAGACTTTCTAGAAATATGTGCTTTCCCATAGAAAATTCCTCAGCATGCACAAAACATGTTTATCAACAAACTCAAGCCTCTTTCAGTTTCTTTGAGATAAGAAACCAAAGGCAGGTAAAACTATGCTTAGTAATCAATTTTTAATATTTTATCTTATGTGGAAATGACCTAGATACTCAACAAGTTTTATCATTTACTTTAGCAAAACTCTAAAGTTTTAAGTTACGAAAAAGATTTTGGAAGTTATTTTTCAAGCATATATACCATAAAACATAATTATTGTTAAAAAGTTCCTCCAAGGACTTTTATCTTTTTTACATCTATTTAGTTTACCTGTCCTCAATAATTATATTTAGATTGTCTACAAAAACGTCATGAGACATCAAACAAAATCAGCTGTTATTCTAAGTTATTACTCTTGCTGACAAATTCTGTAACAGGGATAACAGGAGCTCATTTGACCAGTGAACCAGGCTGCATGTCTGCATCATATCCAATGCTGATAACTCTGAGGGTGTGCCTATTTTAAATCAAACCAGCAAACTTAAATAAGTCTATATTTATTAAAGATTATTTCATATCATGGTAACTTGAAAGACATTTGGGTTAGTTTTTATTACATTTAGAAATAATTTATGTAAGTGCTTACTTTAAGCCAACTAAATAGAGCTCTTAATTTTGGCCATACCATCTGGAGGTAAAATATCCTATATATATATATATATAACATATATATGGACACACATATACACAAAGACATCACAGTAATTGTTTTAAAACTTTAGGACGATGTATCATACCTTTAAAAGTCTGCACAAAGCATTTAACAAAGGCCCTCTTTCTAAGTGTATGATTTAACCTTAGACCAATTTACCTTGGAAGGGAGCCTTTAGTATCCTTTTAGGACCTGATACTAGCCTCTAGTTTTATTTCATACGGTGTGGGCTCAGGCAACCTTATTGTCTTCCCTTTAGTATGTTTATAATTTTTTTAAATAATTTTATTTATTTATTTATTTTTTCCCCCAAAGCCCTAGTAGATAGTTGTATGTCATAGCTGCACATCCTTCTAGTTGCTGTATGTGGGACGCGGCCTCAGCATGGCCGGAGAAGCGGTGTGTCGGTGCATGCCTGGGATCCGAACCCAGGCCGCCAGCAGCGGAGCACACCCACTTAACCGCTAAGCCACAGGGCCAGCCCCCTTTAGTATGTTTAATTAACATTGTCTGAAAGGCAGAGTTATCCCCACAATACAATCAGAAAAAAAGAGATGTAATCATTTTATATAAAGCCCATTTAAATATACCAACTTTTATAAAACTTTATCTTAATTTTATCAACTCATACCTCTAATTACAACTTATATTAGGATTTCATTAACAAATTTCAGTATTATAATCTGTGTAGAGGAAGCATTCCCAGCAAGACATTTGTTTCCAAAAAAAACATCCAGGCAAAGTTGACATAATCTCTTTATGTAATATTAGCTTGAACACTTTAATCTTTATAGTCTTATCGACCTTAGCAGCCTACCTGTTGCCCCAAACAATTGTTGTTCAGGTTTCTCATTGTGATCTCTGCCTTCTGGCTTTTTAATTTTTTTTTTCAAACTGAGGTGAATAGAACAGGCCTGTCTGATGTCCTTTAATGTTGGGCGGCCAATCGGGGGTCCCTTTAGGCCATCCAATCTTAGGCAGTGTTTTATTAAAACCTTTGTTTTAACTGGGGCCAGCCCCGTGGCTTAGTGGTTAAGTGCGCGCGCTCCGCTGCTGGCGGCCCGGGTTCGGATCCCGGGCGCACACTGACGCACTGCTTCTCCGGCCATGCTGAGGCCGCGTCTCACGTACGGCAACTAGAAGGATGTGCAGCTATGACACACAACTATCTACTGGGGCTTTGGGGGGAAAGAAAATAAATAAATAAAATCTTTAAAAAAAAAGAAAACCTTTGTTTTAACTTTATTCATGTCTGCTCTATTCATCCAATTTTCCTTTTTAATAACTAATTAAAGATTTCCATTCTGCTGGGATGAGTCCTGTGACTCTTCCTTTTTTGATTTCTCTTTATTTTATTTTCCTTTAATATTTGTCTTATCTAATCCACTGTCTTATTTACCTTCTTCTTCTTCTTCTTCTTTTTAAAAACTCCTTTAAAAATTTCCACCTTGTTGAAAAGAGTCCCTTTATTTTTCCTCAGCTTCCTTTTATTCTTTTGTTAACTTATTGTTTTCATCAGCATCTGTAAGACCATGAGAAGAAGCTGAGACCCTAAGTTTGATTAAGTTCTTAAGACCAGTCATTGTATTTTCCTTTCTTTTTTTTCTGATGAGGAAGATTGGCTCTGAGCTAATGTCTATTGCCAGTCGTCCCCTTTTTGCTGAGGAACATTGGCCCTAAGCTAACATCCGTGCCCATCCTCCTCTATTTTGTACGTGGGACATTGCCACAGCATGGTTTGATGAGCGGTGCATAGGTCCGTGCCCAGGATCCGAACCTGCAAACCCTGGGCTGCTGAAGCAGAACAGGTGAACTTAACCAGTATGCCATTGGGCTGGCCCCCATTGTATTTTCCTTTTAATTTGGTCTTTTCATAGGCACCAATAAAACAGTTGTTTATGATGAGAGCTCTCTAAAAATTTTTCCAACTTAAGGATCCATTGTTTGGCCATTTACTCTCTGGAGGTTAAAGAATATTGTGGCCATGTGGTGTTACAAAAGAAAATCATCCCTTTTTAGACATTGGCTCATAACTATGATCAGACCATCTACTCAGAATCAGCCCCAATGGGCTCCACTTGGGGACAGACAGCATGTTCCCCATTCTGTTACACAGAGATGGACAGACATACAGATCCAGACACAGAAAAACCAGACACCAGTGAACCAGCTCCCAGATTTAGGGTACAACTGTTCCCACTCCAAATGCGTGCCCAGATAGCCCCTCCACAAATGGAAGTGGCCCCAGATGGCCCTGCCTTAAATGGAAAGACCCCAGATGGAGGGGAAAAGAGTTCACAGGCATCCCTGAGGCAACTTACCCTATTCCAGATTGAGTCTGTGGACTCACCAGAAGCAAACACAAACAAATCTAGAGCCTGTTTCTTTGCTACAAGAAAATGTGTGTAGGGCCAGCAGTTCTGGGTCAGAAGGAAACTACGGGGGACAGTCCCTAGGGCAAATCACCTAGGCAGCTGATAGACTGCTTCCCAGGAAATCCCAGTTGGCCAGGGCCACGGAGCCACGGGCCAAGAGCCCCCTGGCTGGCTTGCCAAATTGTTACTGGACACAAACACAGGTTCTTTATCTGCCACACAAGAGGGGCCAAATAAAAATTGGAACACCAGGCTTATGGCAAGCAAAGGGTTTTTATTTCAGGTGACATTAGCCAGGAGATGAGAGTCAGCCCTCAAATTTATCTCATCTCCCTGAAAGATGGGAGGAAAGGGGTTTCAAAGGTTGTGAGGAATGTGGCTGCTTGTAGGGAGGGGGAGCCTGTGGCCTTGCTGGTTGGTGCTTTCCCACCAGCCTGTGTTTGGCCTTATGAGGCTGCTTGCAGGGAGGGGGTGGTGAGATAAGAGAATCGCAGGTGGGTGTCTTTGGTTGCCTGCCTCTGTGGTGGAGGGTGGATTCTGGCACCAGTAAGCTGAGGAGTTGGGGTCTGGGAAGCTTCAGCTTCCTGATATTCTCTGGATATCAGTTTCCCTGTAATAAAACTTCCAAGGACCCGTAACTAGCCAAGATGTTAGCATGAGGCCACCTGGGCTCTAACAATCTGTAACTTCTATTTGCCTTGGGAAGTTCAGGGATAGAAAGGTTTAAAAAACCAATATTTACATAGGACTATAACTTAGAGAAGCAAGCAAAGGGAGTGAGTGCTTTTGATTTTAACCCCATATATGCTGGGTTTAATGTAGTGGACCCATATCAGGGCCAGTATCAGGAACTTTTCAGGGCCTCGCAACAGGGATTTGTTCTCAGCTTCTGTAGGACTTGAGGAGTTTCACAGATAGGGGATTCAGGAAGAAGTTGTACTTCCCCTTCCTTTTCTTTCATAAAAGCCTGATTTTTCTGGTCAGAGCAAACTGTCAAAATTGGCGCAATCACAAAGCCTCACCAGAGTAGCTGGGACACATGTAAAAGGCCTGTATTCACTTGGCTAATGGAGCCTCAGGACCTTTCTCCTGAGGACTACTCCTGTCTTTTGCTTTTTTTTTTTTGGTGAGAAAGATTAGCCCTGAGCTAACATCTGATGCTAACCCTCCTCTTCTTGCTGAGGAAGATTGGCCCTGGGCCAACATCTGTGCCATCTTCCTCTACTTTATACGTGGGATGCCTGGGCCGGCCCAGTGTTGAAGTGGTTAAGTGCACGTGCTCTGCTTCGGTGGCCTGGGATTTGCAGGTTCAAATCCTGGGCACGCACCAATGCACCGCTCGTCAAGCCATGCTGTGGCAGCGTCCCATATAAAATAGAGGAAGATGGGCATAGATGTTAGCCCAGGGCCAATCTTCCTCAGCAAAAAGAGGAGGTTGGCATCAGATGTTAGCTCAGGGCTGATCGTCCTCACAAAAAATAAATAAATTAAAAAAATAAATGAAAAATAAATATATGTGGGATGCCCGCCACAGCATGGTTTGATAAGCAGTGCATAGGTCCATGCCCAGGACCCAAACCTGTGAACCATTGGCCACTGAAGTGGAGCACGTGAACTTAACCACTACACCACCAGGCTGGCCCCTACTCTTCCTGTTTTTAGAGTTGCTGTTAAGCAACAGAAACCCTCATGTTATCACGGAATGCTGCTACGGATTCTGCTCCTTAAATGCGGTTTGCCTGTCCTCTCTCTCTCCTCCCCTCTCCCCTCTCCTCCTGCCCTGGCCTTCTCCTCCCACCCCACCCGCTCAGAACCCCCACAGGGTCTCCCACTTCACAGCATTTAGCCTTGTGCCATTTCCTCGCACCTTCTCAGTTACCCCTTCCTCAGAGACAGCAAAACAGTGGATTCTCCTGGAGGAGAATTCATCCTCCTCAGAAGGCAGAGAATGGAAGACTTAAAATAATTAAAAATAAATGTTTCTCCCCTATCACAAGAAGAAGAAGAACGGGGCTCCGTGACTGTGATTGCAGAAAAGACCAGAGGCTTTGGAGGCAGGTATTGGTTTGATCCTGGCAGGGCTGTCCCCCTGTCCCGTGTGATGGACTTGGAATGGGGCTTAGGGGTGATCTTGCTGACGATGGTGCCGGCATCATCTGCTGGCAGCTTCTCAGTCCTGGGGCCTTTCGTACAGAGCTCCTCTTTTGAGAGCTGTGTGAAAGGTAAAAATCACTTTCTTGATATCCCCGCCCCTCAGGATGTTTTTTGTTTTTCCTGGCACAGCAATAGGAAAAACAAGTAAAGGAGGTGACATCTGGGCCATTCTGGAAGCAGAGAGTAAGGAGAAGCAGAAGTCAGTCTGGTTTCCTCAAAACCGAACTTCTCCATCCTGGATTTGGACCACTTTACAGAGAGTTGCTTGCTCAATACATATGACAATTTCTTGGGTGAGTGGTAATGCACAGAGCGTTCTGGTATTTATCTAAATTGCCTCTGACTCTCCTTGTCGGGAAGCTGGTGAATAATGTGTGATGTTGACGATCGTGTACCTTTCCTCGTGTAAATAATAGCCAATGTGTCCTGCGGATTTACCATGTGCCGGACATCAAGCTCAGCATTTTTATAAGCATCATTTCATTTGTTGCTCTCCCTTTGAGGAATGTACTTTTATATATTATCTTATACATTGTACAAGATCATCATCACTCCATTTTACAGATGAACAGACTGAGGCTCAGAGAGGGAAGGATGCCCTGGACCCCATAGCTGGCAAGTGACAGGGCCAGGATTTGGCGCAAGCATCCTGATCCCAAGGCTCAGTGCTGGCTGGGAGTGGCGGGAATATAGAGATGAACCGGAGCTGGTTCTCCTCTTGTGGAGCCACAACCAGTGCAGAGGAAGGCCCTGTGTTTGGTCATTCATTCATTCATGGAATGCCTACTGTATGCGAGGTTTGAAGGATATCTGATGGCTTAAGACCCAATAGGTAAAAATACTCTCTGCTAGACCCTTGCCTTCAAATGGCTTTAAAATTTATTATAGTTTTGAACTATAAGCCCACTCGAGTGGAGGAGATAAGTAAATTGATTGCACTCCAGTGTGATGTGTGTACAGAGAACAGTATAATACTACACGTTCTTAAATATTGGGGGGCCCGCAGAGCGCGTGTAGAAGAGGTGAGGAGGTGGCCCTGGAGCTGGATCCAGTGTGTCGGGGAGAGGGGGGCAGAGGAGGACGTGGGGAGAGGCGGTCGGGGTGAGAGGGAGGCATCCTGGCTTGTCCAGCCCAGAGGCCGGAGCCCGCTGTCCCTGTGCCGGGGGCAGGGAGCTCTGCGTGGCTCTCATTAGCCAGTCACACAGGGAGGGGCCCGGTGACCTCACGCCGGTCTGGCCTCTGCGGCCATTAAACTCGTTCTCTTTGCAGTGGCGGCCGCGCTGCCTCCAAGTCCGAGAGGTGGGTGGACAGGTTCTTCCTGGGACTTAAGAAAGGGTGGGATGCTTGGGGCGGCTCTCCGGGTCCCAAGGGCTGTGTGGGAGAGGGAGAAGTTGGGTGAGGCGGGAGTAAACAAGTTGGGGAGCAGCCTGCAAGCAGCTGCCGCCTCCTGGCACCGCGGACCGGGGAGGGAGGGCCGGGCGCGGCGCCCTGGCCGACTTTTTGGGGCGCGGCGCCCTGGGCAGGCGACACCGATCGCGCTCCCTGCAGCTGGGCCGCCAAGCCTCTCAGTATCGGGTGACCCTCCCCTGCCCCCTTCAGGGGATGCGTGGGTTCTGGGCCAAGTGCAGGGCAGGGAGGCGGCGGGCGGGGAACTCCGAGGGAGTAGGCGGTTGTGCCTGAATCCGGTGGCAGACGCACAGCGCACGGTCTCCCCACCAGAAACCCCCGTCCCCTGGGGTCTCGGGGACGCTGTTTCCTGTTTACGACGTAGAGAATCTCCTGCTCTCCCTGCCTCAGGCACTTACACTGCTGAGAAAGCGAACTCCAGCCTGAAACTGAGAGTCCACGTCACGAAAGAAGATGCGCGCGCCCATCGTAAGTGTGGGGCGGGCGTGGGCTGGGGCTGGGGGTCGTGTTTTAGTGGGGACTCGCTGTCCCGGGCCTGAGTTGTCACTTCAGGGAGACGATGCTTGAGGAGGTGGGGCCACACCTCCGCAGCCGCTGGGCAGCAGGAGTGGGTGTGGGTCAGCGGGCACCTGTTGGAGTCGTCTCGGTGCCTGAACTTGCGAGGGCAGGTGTGGAGGCCGCCCTGCTGAAACCGGCCTCCGGGAAGGCAGGCCCTGCGGGACCTACATGGAGAGGGAGGCAGAAGGGACGACTTGCTCCGCAAAGGCCCTGTGCTGCCGTCCTGAGTCCGGCCAGAACGCCTGGACTGGCCGCTGGGGCTGAGTGGGGCAGGAGCTGCTACCCCAGGCCTCGCCTGGGTCTGACCGCAGGGGCCTTTTCTGGTCTGAGCTGACCGCACCTCATGACCAGCCCTGCCAGCAATTTCCAAGCTCTCACGTTTTCGTTTTCTAACCTGTGATGTGGTTCGGAAATCATAAAGGGCCTTGGCAGGCGGCAGAGAGGTTCAGAGCGCCAGCTTGTGAGGTAGACCCCCGGGGATTGTGTTCCCGCTGAGCACTTAGCTGCGTCTCTTGGATCAAGTTTCAAAACCCCTCTGTTCCGGGGAGTGAAGATTATATGACTGAATACTTACGAAGTGCTCAGAACAGTGCTTCACACACTTATTGAGTGCTCAACTGTAATTCACTATTATTATTATTATTTCAATCCTGGTAAAGAGCTTCACACCGCACCTGGCATCAGAGTGTACCTGGTTTATTTGATGCCTGGAGCTGTCGTTTTTAAATCTCTCTCTCTTTCATCTGACATTATTTCCAGTCACAATCATGAAATAAATAGTAATAATGCCCAGAAAAGAAACCTAGTGAAAATTTCCTTTTATTGAGCTTTGTATATGAAGTCATGTCAGTGAAAAAATAAAAAATGAAAAATCAATAAAGTTAGAGAGAAAAATAGAAAAAAGTAATGGATTAATGGTTTTTAATTGCATTCACGTATTTTTGAAAACAACTTATTCTTACATATAGGGTGATCACAGTAATGAATGATAATAACATTACAGTTTCTGTTTTGGAACTTTAACTTCTGAAAAGTTGACCATGACTTTGTCAAAACTGATCTTCTTTGCATGTTCATGTTCAATATTCAGTGAAGCTAGATTTGTCAATTCATCTTTGCTCACAGTTGATTGAAGAACCCTTTTTATTAATTTTAATTTCAAAAGCTTCTCTTCATATGAACCAACACATATCCAAATAGGAAAAGCCTTAAACATTAGGATAAGTTTGTCAGAGATTCGTAAAAATCCCATTTCATAATAAATTTCAGACATTGCAATAATGCCTGTCTTTTTTTTTTCCTAAATCAATTCTAGTGGCTTCTAAATATCTCCACATTTGAAACATTTTCACTAAAACATCTTCCCCAGAAAATTCATCATAAATTTTTATCTTTGGCAAAATTCTCCCGAGATTTTCTTCTTCTGCAAAAGTCAGAGAAAACGGCTGAACAACGGTAAACATTGACATTTATTTAAACCATTGCTTTAGAATGAGAGTCTGGCTCTTGGTGAAAATGATTCAGGCTTTCAAACACTTCTTTTTAGTTTCTTCTGGCACTGGGAGAGCAGACTCTTTTTTCCCTCTTTTTAAAATTTTTAAATTAAAAACCCTTGTGTTGAGGCTGACTTGCAATAGATCGCAGCAAGGGAGCTGCTCTGCTACCCATGAAATTCCAACCCAGAAGCAGGTGGTCTACGAATGGTTTAGAGAGAGCAGGCTCTTTGTCTTCTGTTTAAACACAGGAAAATGTAGAACCACAGGGGTTGGTGACACAAACTGTGCAGAAAGTTCAAACCATTCTGAGCGATTCGGAACTCGCTGTGGGAACAGACATGTGTAGCTGAGCCTATGTGTCAGCAGCTGACTGCATAACTGGGTGTTCTCTGATTGAACTGCCATGGAGAAGACAAAGTTTTTTAAAGAATAAGAAATAAAAATGTGCTAATTTGAGGCTCACATATATATTATTAAATCTCAGCAGTAATTGCCACAAGGAGAACTTAAAACAATACAATAGCTTTAGGGGGAGTAGTATTTTATCACTATTATTTAAAATTGTTGGCAGATGGTGGTAATACACAGCAGACTGACTTTTGTTGTGTCGTATTGTTTTAAAATTCTCTGCGGACAACCCATTTCTATTTGTCTGCACCCGGGGAATACGGCTTCCACCTCCCGGCACTGGGTGTGCCACTGCCTGGCTCTTAGGGCTTGACCAGTGTTCCTGGTTAAATCTGCTCCCTGGACCTCCCTGGGAGGCCTCCTGGTCAGTGCCAGCACTGACCGTTTCTCTGCTCTCCGTGTTCCAGATTTGCTTAGAATGAGTGGGCCGGGAGCCTTTGCCTTCCCTCCTCCAGCAACACTGCACCCTTAAATCTGTGGCTTGTTAAAAACTTGCCACTGGAGAAGTGAAAATCCAAAGTGAAACCGAGGCTCCAGAATGTGAGGAAATGGGTGGGCCTGCTCTGATTTCTGACTCTAAACTTATGGGCTTCTTTGTGACCCTCTCAGTTTGCCTGATGTTCTGGCAGATGTCTGTGGAGCTCATTAAGTTGCATAAGGGAGTTGGGGAAGAGGACCCTTCTCAAACAGCAATGGGGCTTTGGGCCCTGCAGGGGGGTCTTCCCCACTCGGGAGGGGCTGCAGGCTGGGAGGGGCTTGAGGAGGAAGCGATGTGTCCCTCTAGGCCACGAACCCCTACTGAGAACGTTGTATATCCCAGGCTGGCTGCTTAGTCTAGCTGGTGGGCTGGGCGTGGAAACTGATCACTCCTTCCCACGGGCTCCGCTCAACAATTATAGTCATCTGATAAACAGGGCTGTGGCCGTGGGGGCAGCTGTGACACTCTGCCGGGCAGCAGAGGAGGCACTGAGGAGGCGGGGACTTTGAGCCTGTCTTGAGGCGTGAGTAGGAGTTTGCCAGTGAACAGCCAAGGGCATTTCAGGCCTAGAGTAAGGTGATGGAGAGGCAAAGCTCGCCACGGGGATGGTTATCACCGTCAGCATCTTCGTGTGAATTACTTGGTGTAGTGGAAAGAAGTTGGCCTTTGGCTTCCATTGGGAGACCTGCAGTGGAATCCTGGCTGTGCTTCTTGGGGAGCTCTGAGAGCTTGGGCCAGTTACTTCCCATCTCTGAGCCGTTTCCTGGTCTGTAAAATGGGGCTGCTGTACGGATTCCAGGTGACTTGTGAAAACCCTGAGTAGTGCCTGGCAGCAGGAGGTGGTGGTCCCCAGATGAGTTGGGGGGCAGTCCTGATTCACGGGGGGTGAGGTTGGACACTAGAACAGGCCTGGAGGTCAGGAGCCTGGGAGGGCAGATGAGTTTTGCCTCCTTTTTCCGGGACATCTTGACATTTGGGCTGCTCGGGCTGGGCCTGGTGCCCACTGGAGCTGCCACTGTCCCTCTCCCAGCAGCTGGCAGGGCATGAGGGGTTGTGTCACCCAACCCCTCCTCCACCTTCTCTCTGGGCCTGAGATGAGGAGCCTGGGCAGTGAGGCCTCCCCTTCATGCTCCCTGCACCCACCCAGCTGGGGGCACAAGGTCTCAACCCTCTCATGGGCATAACTGGTTTTACAGCTTATGCTCCCATATCATTTATTCCTCACATAAACCCTGCTGGGTGGGTCTTAACGGCTCTGTTTTACTGGAGAAGCTCAGAGAGGTTAAGTGATTCCTGAAGGTCACACAGCAATAGAGCAGAGAGGAGCCCAGTTTCAGGACTGGGCTCTGCTTCTGAAAACGCAGCCTGAGAGAGACGGGATCGGCACCCAGCTCCTCACATGTTCCTTCTCTTCCTAAGACTTTGGCTCTGAAATTCCCAGCTTTCTGCTGGGAGGTGCCTTCTCAGCACCCACCCTGGACTTCAGTCTTTCTTTTTATCACAAGCTTCTAGACGTTTCCGCAGAGCGTCAGAAATGCAGAGGATGAGGTTAGGGATTTCCACACTTACCACAGGTTGTGGTGCTGGGAGCGCACAGGAGAACTAGCTCTCAGGCTGGATTTCACAACCTCTACTGTGCCTCCAGCTGGCCCCGCAGCTGTCTGAGACCTTGTCAAATTAAAAATCATAAAAACACCCCCAAGAACAGTGGCAGCAAAAACTGCCATTTACAGAACACTTCCCATGTGCCAGGTGGTATTTGCTGAGTGATTTATAGGTGTTATCTTGTTTGATCTTCAGGACAACTCCATGAATCAGGTGCCATCATCACCCCCATTTTACAGCTCAGGAAACTGAGGCTGGGAGAAGTCGGGTGACTTGCCAAGGTTGTCCAGTTAGTAAGTCACAGAGCCCAGATTTGAACCCAAGCTGTCTGGTTCCAGAGCCCCAAGGCTGTAATCAGTCTGCTGTTTCTGAAAAATAAATCCATCTTGATTTAAACACAGAGCAGTCATGCTCATTCTCCTACTTTCTGTATCTTTTGAACGCCTGAAATATTTCATTAAAAAAACAAACTTGCAAACCCCTGCCAAGGCTGAGTGTGGGTGGATAGGAATTCTTCCGTAGTGGCTTTGAGTTACAGAAAAACATTCTTTTGGTCTCTGAGTTACAGAAAAACATTCTTTTGGTCTCGTTTTGACCCTTGGGGTGAAAGTTCTTCTAAAAGTGTCCTCACTTCCCCCTCTGGTCCTGTCTAGTGCCGGAAGTGGAGAGTCTCGCCCTGGATCACGGTTGCAGGGGTGAATGTGGGTTAGTATGGGAGGACCGTGACAGGAGATGGTGGGATCCACTAGAGGGCTGAGCTGTCTCCTTTCTGCTCGTGGGGAGGGAAGAGGCTGGGGTTCAAGTTCCTGCTTTGCCACTTTCAGGCTGACCCTGGGTGACTGATCTTATCTCCCTTAGCCTCAGTTTCCCCACCTGCAAAATGAGGTATGACTGCCCATGTCAGCCTAACGCTCCAGTCTTCTCACTCCCTCCCCTTCAGACACCCTCTCCTGGGGTTCTCACTCTGGCCTGCATAGTAGAATCACAAGGAAGCATCAAAAAAATGCCAGGCCTGGGCCTCACCCCAGGGATCCTGCTTCTGGCCCAACCCCAAGAACACCCTGAGATGCCCCCACCACTATGCTCTTGCGCCTGTCTCCCCTACATCTCTGCTTACCTCTCTGTATCCCCTTTGCAGCCACTCCCTCCCCACCGCAGTCTCTGATGGCAAGAGAGTGTGAGGGTTAAGAGTGTAGGATTTGGGTTTGAATTCTGTCTCTACCATGTACGCGTACCCCCTCATCTTTCAAGACTTCAACAAAAATCTCAGGTGCTGCCTTTTCCAGCGTCATCTCCAGCTCCTCTCCTCCCATTCTCTCTCACACCCATTTCAGCCAGGCGTTTGTCTCCAACTTCCAACAGGAGCTGTTCTTAGATAGGTCACCGGTGACCCTCATTCCAGACCATTCCCTGACCTCCAGGCTGATGGACTCAGCTGCCTCCCTAGCCTCTCCATTTGGCCACCTGGTGGACATTTCTGCCCAGCACACCCAGCAGGAGCGCCCGATCCTCCCTCAGCCTGCTCTGTCTGCGGCCTGCCATTCACCTTCCCAGTTGCTTTGGCCGGAAACCTTGGGGTCATCTTTGACTCCTCTTCCCTTCACGCCCCACCTCATTCCGTCAGCAAATCCTCTTGGCTCTCCCTTCAAAGCAATCCAGAATCCATCACCTCTCATCCCGCGCTGCCCCATCTTGTCTGAGCCATCATCTACTGTCTCCGTCCTCCATTGTCCCACTTTCCCCGCCTTGTCCCCTCCACTCCAGCCATGCTGGCCTCTGGGCCATCCTCAAACACGCTCTTGCCCTGGGGCGTTTGCTCAGGCTGTTCCCTCTGCCTGGGTGTTCTAGACATTTCAGGGCCCACTCTTGGCCCCCCTGACCCCCTATTCAGTATTGCACCCCCTGCCCCATTCCCCCTGCACTCCAGCCCCCTCCACTCTGCTCTGCCTTTTCTTTCTTTTTGTTTTTATTTGGTATCTCTTCTAAGATTCTAAATGATTTACTTATTTACTAAGGTTTTTAAAAAAATTTTTTTAAAGTTCTGTCTTTCTCCCTGAGACTGAACAAAAGCTTCACGAAGGAAGGCAGGGATCTTTGCTTTGTCCCTAGACAGAGCCCAGGTGCCCAGGGTGGTGCCTGGCGCCTCTCTCTGTGAGCATCTGTCGAGTGAATGAGCAAATGAATGAGTTCCTTGACCCTCCCGGGCAGAGGTGGGCATTGGCAAGGTAAGGGGATTCTCAAGGGGTGTCCTCAGCCACTTACATCGTTTCCCTGGGGCGGGGGAGGGTATTTGTTAAAAACACACTGTGATTCTGCATGCATGCCAGCAACCCCCTCTCCTGTAATTTGTGCGCAGGCTCAAGTCTGAGAACCGCAGCTGCGGGTAAAGGCTGCAGGCTTGGCGGCAGGAAACCAGTGAGTTCCAGATCCCAGAGTTAGAACCACCACGTGCTTGTTTTATTACTGTTGTCATTGTCCTGGGCTCCCTCAGCGCTTCCCCTCTGCCTCTCTCAAAACACTGATCACTTAAATTTTTTTTTTTTTTTGTGAGGAAGATCAGCCCTGAGCTAACATCCGTGCTAATCCTCCTCTTTTTGCTGAGGAAGACCGGCTCTGAGCTAACACCTATTGCCAATCCTCCTCCCTTTTTTTTTTCCTCCCAAAGAGCCCCAGTAGATAGTTGTATGTCATAGCTGCACATCCTTCTAGTTGCTGTATGTGGGACGCGGCCTCAGCATGGCTGGAGAAGCAGCGCGTCTGGGTGCCCCTGGGGATCCGAACCAGGGCCCTTAGTAGCAGAGCGCGCACACTTAAACGCTAAGCCACGGGGTCGCCCGGATCACTTAAATTTAAAAGAAGAGTTTAAGATACTCTACAGGTGGAATGCATCGGTGGGCGTATTTGTGATAAAGGAAATACAGTAACAGGAGAATCTAGGTGGTGGGTATACAGATGTTCGCTAAAAAATGCCTTCAATTCTGAAAATTCAAACTGTATGTTCAAAAAATTTTCATAATAAAATGTTGGGAAGCATGCTATGAACTTAAAAATGCTCATTGCAGGAAAGCGGAAAATACAGAAAAATAGAAGGAAGTGAGACAATCACAATAAGTACCCTTAGTCCCAACACCCAGAGGGAATCTCTGCTGGGGTGTTGGTATAAATTGTTCCAGTCTTCGTGCTGTGTGTATTTACTTTGTTACATAGTAATAATTGTATGGATTTCCCCAAACTGAACACACTGATGTTTGTCAAGTCTTAAGTTTTTCTCTGATTTTAAAACAG
This sequence comes from Diceros bicornis minor, assembly GCF_020826845.1. NCBI lineage: Eukaryota > Metazoa > Chordata > Mammalia > Perissodactyla > Rhinocerotidae > Diceros > Diceros bicornis. The sequence goes on from NC_080770.1 coordinate 9,302,080, forward strand.
ATAAATGTGTATTTAAACATTTTGGAAAACTAGAAAAGAATTAAAAAGAAAATTAATACCCCAAAATCTACTACCTAGTAATAAACACTGTTTATGTTTTGGTGTATTTTCCCCATTTTTTCTTTTGTATGTTTAAATTTTCTTTTCTAAACAAAGTTTAAAAAATATACTATTTTGTATAAAGCTTTTTCATTAGCCATTATGTTATGGACACTTCTTGTTATTAAGTATTCTTTTAAAATAATACTTTTAAAACATAACTGTACAGTATCCTGGTATATAAATACGGCAAGATTTAACTCATCTCTTTGTGTAGGGTATTTCGGTATCCAGTGTTTTGCCATTAGATGTGACTTGGTGATGGACATCTCTTGTGGGCATTTCAGATTATTTCTTCAAGATCTGGTTTATAAATAGAAATTAAGTCAAAAGGAATGAATATTTTTAAGGTTAGTGATACAAATTGCCAAATTGCCCTTCAAAAAAGTTGTACTGATTTATATTCCCATCAGCAATGAGAGTGCCTGTTTACCTGCACGTTTTTCTATATTTAGTATTAGTATTTTAATTTCCCCCAAACCAGTTTTTAATTTGCATTTATTTGATTACTAATGAGGTAGAATATGTTTTCTTGTATTAAGGGTAATATGTATTTCTCTTTTTAAATTATTTATTATGCCCTTTGTCCATTTTTTCTATTTTGGTGTTCAAATCTTTTTTATTCATTCATAAAAACTCTTTATATATGAAAGATATTAACTGTTTTTTTGGTCATTTTCTTCTTTTTTTTTTTAATTTTTATTTTGTTTTTATTTTTTTTGCGAGGAAGATCAGCCCTGAGCTAACATCCATGCTAATCCTCCTCTTTTTGCTGAGGAAGACCAGCCCTGAGCTAACATCTATTGCCAATCCTCCTCCTTTTTTTCCCCAAAGCCCCAGTAGATAGTTGTATGTCATAGTTGCATATCCTTCTAGTTGCTATATGTGGGATGCGGCCTCAGCATGGCTGGAGAAGCCGTGCGTCAGTGTGCGCCTGGGATCCGAACCCGGGCCGCCAGCAGCGGAGCACGCGCACTTACCGCTAAGCCACGGGGCCGGCCCAGTCATTTTCTTCCAGTTGGTTACGGTAGCTTGTTTTTGGTGTTTTCCAATGCATAGAATGTTCTGGTCTGGCTCTTTTGGCTATAAATCACAAGCAGCCCACTTAAGCGAGCTCAAGTAAAGAAGGTTCAGTTTAAGGACACATGTAGAGAGGTAAGGAGATTCTCATGAAAATCTACGAATGGGAGCTATAATAACAGGGCCTCTCAGGGCCTAGAGCTGGGAGGCAGTTCAGGACCAAGGTGGTTCCAGGCTCCTCAGCAGCTGGTGTTTGTGCATCTCCATGCTGGTGCTCCAGTACTGGTGTGGCTCAGCTAGCTGATCTTGATAGGCCTGCTTCCCTCTCTCCCGCTATCAACAGGGATCTTCTGTTTGGTCAGAGTTGGCGTTCTCTCCTCCCATCCTTGGTTTGGCCCATGGTCCATTGGGGTCTCCCTTGCCTCTTCCGCGTTGTGACTTTTCAGTTTAACCCCTACTGCCAAAAACCTATTTTTTTTTTTTTTCTATTTCTTCGTTCAGATTTTTGAGAGAGAGAGAGAGGATTTGATTGGCCCAGCTCCACTTATCATGGTGGATCCCAAGATGCCAGCCTGCTTGGGGCCGGTGCCTTCTTCTAGTTCAACTGGCTGAGGCTGGGATGCGGTGGTCACATGGTATAAAACATGGCTGCTGGGCAGTGGGGATCGTGGGTGATCAGTTTCCCTTAAAAGGGAGTAGGAACATAACAGGCAATGATAGAAACTTTTAATAATAAGAGCTTTAACATTTTTTAAATTATAAAAACTTTTAGTCTTTTACTTTATGCCTTTTTCTTTGGCCTTTATCCTTAGACTGTCTTCCTCTATTCTAAGATCTGATACATATCCATCTATATTATTTTAAAATTTATTTTATGATTTTATTTGTTACATTTAAGTGTTACTGATTTTTAAGCGTCATTAACATGGTCATATTTACAGGTTCCAGGTGGGAGATGGTTGCAAGAGGTTTTGGTGACAGATAATGTCCACCTTTTCCAATTAAAAAAATGCAACTTCATCAACATGAGGGATTTTTTTTCCCACCTAAAAATCTTTAAAAAAATTTTGGGGCCGGCCCAGTGGTGTAGTGATTAGGTTCGTGCGCTCTGCTTCAGTGGCCCAGGGTTCTCAGGTTCAGATCCCGGATGTGGACCTACGCACCGCCTACGAAGCCATGCTGTGGTGGTGTCCACATATAAAATAAAGGAAGATGGGCGCAGATGTTAGCTCATGGCCAGTCTCCCTCACACACACACACACACACACACACACACACACACACAATTTTATTATATAAGTAATTCATATTGGTAAAAAAACAATAAAATATATGATATAAAATGTAACTCTCTGAATCCCAACCCCCCACTGTATATAGTATGCAACAGTTTGGTGTATTTTCCTCAGATCATACATAGTGTATAATATATTTTGCTTATAAATCTATGAAATGTATTTTAAGCCAAAATGGGATAAAAATGTTTTTCAACTTACTTTTTCCAATTATTTCCATATCTGCTCTTATAAATCCACCTTGTTCTCTCTAATGGCTGTGTTACCACCCATAAACGGGGTTCGTCTGCCCGCTGCAAGATATGCCAATAGTCAAGAGGCAAGGAAACAGGAGAGAAAGGACTTTATTACAGCTTGCTAGCAAGAGGGAAGATGGCCGACTCATGACCCTGATCTTTTAGTTGTCCTTGATGATGGCTTCAGCATAGACTTTCTGTTCAGGTGTCATCAGATTCCTAAGGAACTCAAGAGAACAAAGTTATCAACTTATAGCAGCTGGGAGGGGCCATAAAATCCACAGAGCATGTCTGGGCTAGTTAATCAGAGGTCATTCAAAGTTACAATAGGGTTTCTTTTCTACAATATGGCTTCCCTTATGTCAACCTTGTGTTGAGCCGGTATCAGCTCTATGTACATATGGATGTAAGATAATTTATTTAATTGGTCCTTATTAATGGTTGTTTATGTTGTTTTTCCAGTATGAATTTTGGAGGCCAGAAATTGCTCCTCAATTTGCTTGCTAAGGAAAATGGCTATTACACAGCTCTTTGTAACTCTGCTTTTGTGGGGAGAATAAAGACTTTTTGTTCTGGAATCTCGTGGGTGCAGAGTCTCAGCTTTGCCATTGTTATCGCCGGTGTTGCGTAGGAGAGCCCTGGTTACTGTGCTGGCTGGGGATCCTGCCCAGTCCTGCCCTGGAGAGGCGGCTCTCTTTCTAGTGCTTCCTGCTGGGCCACCTTGTTCCTGGGGGAAGAACCACCTGGCAACGGGATACAACCCAATTCCTGGACTAGGGATCAAGCTGAATGAGGGAGCTATCACTGTTGATCCTTTTATACCAGGAGTCTGCAAGCTTTTTCTGGACAGGGCCAGATAGTGAAGATTTTAGGTTCTGCAAGCCGTATGGTCTTGGTTGCAACTACTCAATTCCACTGTTGTAGAGACAAAGCAGCCATGGACAATATGTAAATAAATGGGGGTGGCTGTGTGCCCATAAAACTTTAGGGACACTGAAGCTGGAATTTCATATAATTTCATGTGTCACAAAATAGTCTTCTTCTTTTGACTTCTTCCCCAATCATTTAAAAAAATGTAAAAACCATTCTTAGCTTGCATCCAAAAATGAGCAGAGGCAGAAATTTGGCCCGTGGAATGTAGTTCTCATACGTCTAATTTTATAACACGATTTCTTGAGTTCTTAATTTTGATTCAGCTGAATTGGCTTGTGTGTATCATTAAGTCATTGTTTCTCTAGTTAGATTTTAGTGATCGTGATAGAGAATTATTCATGTCCTTAGTTCGTGGTACCCTGCCCTCACTGGTCACTGTAAGACCCCCTCTCTTGTGGTTTTTTTTGGTTCCCATTTATCATCATCCCTTACTCCATCTTCCCAGTGGCCATAATATATTTAATGTATGTTCTTTAGTTTGTATGATTTTTTTCTGGTTGTTATTGCTTTTTTAAAATTATTTTTTCAGGTCTGGTTCTTATAGGGTGTATATTATTGATTTTTGTGTGGGCATCTTTAATTTATATAAATGGTATTAGGTTGCAGAGCTCATTCTCATTTTCCACTTAGCACTATGTCTAAAAGATTATCCGTGTTGCCATGTGAACGTCGAGTCCTTGCTTTGAACTAGTGCCCAGGGTGAGTCCACAAGCTTTCACTTCATTTTTAAAAAGAAGCTTCCTTGAGTGGTATTATTTGAGCTTATGTATATTTGAAAATATGTGTCTTTTGCCCTTACAAGGGACAGGCAATTTGCTTGGGTATTTAAACATCACAACTTTTTCCTTTCAAACTGTAGATATCCATTAAAAAAATATTTTTCACTTTTATTTAAAAAAAAGTGTATGTTTAAAAAAAATTAAGGTCTAATTTACTCCTTTTAAGTTCAGTTCTTTGAGTTTTGTTAAACACATACAATTGCATAATCATCAGTTGCATTGCCCCCAAATTCCCTCACGCTCCTCTCTTGTCAACCCCTCTCCTCACTCCCGGCCCCTGGCAATCACTGATCACTCTCCTGCCTCTAGTGATGCCTCTTCTGGAAGTATATATAAATGGACTCATACATGACGTACCTTTTTGTATATGGCTTCTTTTACTTAGCATCATGCATTTGCCCCTCTGTCATCTTTTAGTGTTTAGTGTTATACATTCTGAGTTTCTTTGTAGATATTTTTGTCATCGTAATAAGAATTTTTTTCCGGGCATATTTCTATGTGTAGGTCTCCTTTCATTGATGTTTGTCTGGAGCACAGTGAGCTCCTTGGGTCTGTGCACCCGCTGGCTGACTATTGCTTGGCACCATATTACTTATGTGCACACTCTCCTTTTCCAATCTGTAGCCTCCTTCAGGGCTGGATCCCTGTCTTGTCTTTACCTCTTTGCTTATTCATGGAGGCCCCCAGTTAAATTCCCCTGGGGGATCCTTGAAGACCCTCTAACTCTCACCAAACAATTAATATTTTTTTCTTTTATTCTGGAAAACAAATGGGATTCCTAAACTGCAGCCATTGTCCATTGTTCTGAAACAGGTTCTCAGTAAGGTCTGGGTGCCTTCTTTTGGGAAGATAAATTATAAGTACTGCACAAGAGAACATGATTAATCGGGCAAATTCTCGTGAAAAGAATTTTTTCCTGCCATATGTGATGCTTGTTTGCAGTTTTAATGTTTCTATAAATAGAAATGAACTCCCACTGACCCTGCTTCACAGCCTTCAAAGTTGTGATTGGCTATTCCCACCGGCCATTGTTTTTATCCCAAGGGAAGCCGTGCAAAGGCGAGTCCTTCTCCCCTCTGCATCCTTGAGGGAATCACTCAGTCAGGCACACAGGGCTTGGCAGTGGTAACCCCTGTGAAGCTGCCCGCTAAGAACAAGCGAGCCAGCCCCCACCTACCCACCCCCCCCCCTCGCCCCCACAACTCCCCCCCTTCACTGTGCTGAAGAGCGCGAGGCTGTAACTGCAAAGGGCAGAGGAGAGATCTGCCTCTTGGTGTTTTAAAGGGATGGTTTCCTCACTCATTAAAGAGATTTAAGATTGACTTGGACCAGAGAAGCTGTCACCCCTGATGCTGGTCCAAGTCGGAAGCCCCCTGCCCCCAGCACTCAGCACAGCGTCTGTTTTTGGCACCTCAGTAACATTGAATGAAAGTGATCTTGAACCTCCTCGAAGTTTTCTCAAGCCCCGCCCCATGCCCCCTAAGGGGACGGGGCTCTGAGCAGCATTTCAGCGTTCTTCCTGCCCCCGCCTGCACAAGCACATGCATGCTCACTACCACACACATTAGTTGTGATATAATAAGAAATATATTTTTGGTCTTTGTCCCAGTTGCTGGCACAGAGCTAAAACTCTTGTAATTTCCTGAGTGATAGGGTTGAGAGGAGAGTCTTTTGTTGTTCATAACAAGCCCCTTTCAACCTTACTTGAGTTTATGCTAATGAGGTGATGAGGGCTCAGCGCGGAGGACCCAATGGTGGGATTAGAGAGCTGGAACTTTCAGCCTCACCCCTCTAGCCTCCTGGGAGCTGGGAGGGGTTGGAGGTGAGTTAATCTCTAATGGTCAATGATTTAATCAATCATGGCTATGTAGGGGCCGGCCTGTGGCTTAGCGGTTGAGTGTGCATGCTCCGAGACTGAGGCCCTGGTTCGGATCCCGGGCTCACACCGAGGCATCGCTTCTCCGGCCATGCTGAGGCCACGTCCCACATACAGCAACTAGAAGGATGTGCAATTATGCCATACAACTATCTACTGGGGCTTTGGGGGGAAAAGGGAAAAAAAAGGAGGAGGATTGGCAATAGATGTTAGCTTAGGGCCGGTCTTCCTCAGCAAAAAGAGGAGGATTGGCGTGGATGTTAGCTCAGGGCTGATCTTCCTCACAAAAAAAGAAAAAAATCACGCCTATATAATGTAGCCTTCATAAACAACCCTAACCCAAGGGATTCCGAGAGCTTCTGGGTTGGTGAACACGTGGAGGTGCTGGGAGAGTGGCAGCCTGGAGAGGGTGTGGGAGCTCTGTGCCCCTTCCCATGTACCAGGCCCTATGTGTCTCTTCCATCTGGCTGTTTCTGAGTTGTATCCTTTATAATGAACTGGTAATCTAGTAATAAAACTGTTTTCCTGAGTTCTGTGAGCCATTCTAGCAAATTATTGAACCTGAGAAGGGGTTATGGGAGCCCCGATTTATAGCTGGTTGGTCAGAAGTGCAGGTGACAACTGGACTTATGATTAGCAGCTGAACTGGGTGGGGGGCACTCTTGTGGGACTGAGCCCTTAACTGGTGGAGTCTGTCTTAACTCTGGGTGGTTAGTGTCAAAATTGAGGTAAATTGTAGGACACCCAGTCCATGTCCACTGAGGACTGAATTGCTTGGTGTGGAAAATTCACACATCTGGTGTCAGAAGTGTTGGTGTGAGTGTAGAGGAGAAAGTGTTTTCCTTTACTCATACACTCACACTCACACACACACACACACACAGACACACACACACACACACACACACACACACACTCTCTTATCATCAGCATGAGCAGCCAGGAGGACATTACTGCCAGAGACTGACACCAATTCTTGGTCAGGCCCTCGGCCAGGTTGGGGAGTGTCTGTGGGACACCCTCCCAGTTTGACAGCCTCTGACAGGGACCCCAGCCTTTGCCAGCTAGTTCCAAAGTCTCACTCGTGTCACCTCTAACAGTCCTCTTCTTGGTTTTGCAGCCAGAGCCCAAGCCTGGAGACCTGATTGAGATTTTCCGGCCTTTCTACCGACACTGGGCCATCTACGTTGGCGATGGATATGTGATCCACCTGGCCCCCCCAAGTAAGGATGGCCACAGCCTCCACTGTGCTGGGGCTGGGAGGAGAGGGAGATGGGGGAGCTGTGGGTAACAGGTGACCCCAACATTCTCTTTGCTTCCCGACTGGCAGTTGGTTCCTGAAGGCATAAGAAGGCGGTTTGGTGTGGGGCCGTGGTTTTCAAACTCTGCTCCATGGAACCCTAGGGCTTCTATAGAGGGGCTGAGCTGGGGGCGCTCTGCTTTTACATTTTCATATGCTATGGCTTTATATAAACCATGCTCAACTCTTAAGTGTAAAACTCCCTGGGAGATCATGTGTTTTTGGGCAGCAGGCCTGCCTGTGAATCCAGTTTCTACTCTCCAGCCTCAGTTTCTTTATCTGTACACTGAGGCTAAGAATACTTGACTTGGAGAATTATTGTGAGAATTCCCCACCCCCTTTCTTAAATATTTTACTCAAACTGAGGTATAACATAAATATAGTAAAGTGCACAAATGTAGTAAAGTGTTTAGTTGGTGAATTTAAAAAAAAAATATATCCATGCATGTGACAATGACCCAGATCAAGATCTAGAACATTCCCCTGTCCTAAAAGGTTCCTGCGTGCCTCCTCAATATCCTCTCCCCTCCCTGGAGGCAACCACTATTTTAGCTTCTCTTGCCATAGATTAGTTTTGTTTGTTTGAGAACTTCATGTGAGAGGAATCACACAGTCTGTGTCTGCTTCTTTCATTGGGCCGTGAGCCATCTGTGTTGTGAGTAGCGGTAGTTCTTATCTTTTCATTGCTGTATATTTTCTGTTATATGAATACACCTCAGTTTGTTATCCATTCTGCTGCTGATGGACATTGGATTGGTTCCAGTTTTCGGCCGCTATGAACACAGCTGCTATGGACATTCTTGGACATGTCTCTTGCCTGTCCCTTTAATGGCCTCCCCTTGTCCTTATGGAGAAATCAGAAGTAACCAGAGTAGATGTCATCTTCCCCACCCCTGATTAACCAAACCACCAAGATCTGCACCCACATAATCTGCCTTTTGTTCTGTTAAAATGCACAGTGCCCTTGCCCTTATTTAGAAAGCCAGCCCGTATATGTCGGTCCTGGACCCCTCCTCTTACTTTCGTAAGCACATTGCTTCTCAAATTCCCCTCCTCCTTTTGTAGTATCATTGCTTCCCTCTCTACTAGATTATTCCTATTGGCATAGAGACCACTGTAATATCTCCTGTTGATAAAACAAACACCCCCTCGACCTCACATCCTCTCTAGGTAACTCCCCATAGAGCAGATCTCTTGTCTACCGTGGCCATTGTTGATTCCTCACTTCTCATTCTCAATTCGGTTGCCTCCAGCAGGCTCTCTTTTTTACCCCCCTCCTGGAGCAGCTCTTATCAGGCTGCTAAAAGACCCTCCATGTCTTGACAAAGCCAAAGGTCAATTTTCTGGTCACAGCTTACGTGGCTTCTCTGCAGTCTTTGACACAAGTGACCTTTCTGCTCTTCGCCTGCCATCTGTCCTTCTTCCTCTCCCACTGGGCCCTTCCTTCTTGGTCTCCTGTGGGCTCCTCCTCCTCTCCCATATCCCCAATCCTCACTCTCCCCAGGTGACTTCATTGGGTCCCCTGGGTTCCAATACCTTCCATTTGTCCATATCTCCTAAGCCTGACCCTCAGCTGAGGCCTTCCCGCTCAGCCTCAGGCTTGTATACCCTCTTGACTACTTGGCTTCTCCACCTGGTGTCTAACTGGCATGTTGAACTTGACATGCCCCAAATGGAAGGCTCCAGTGGATGACACCATCCAGCTGTTCAGGCCAAGAATCTAGCTCAGGCTCATCCTCAATCCTTTTCATCCCGTATCTAATCCATCAGGGAATCTTATTGGCTTTATCTCCAAAACAGACCCCAGACCCAATCACTTCTCGCCATCTCCACTGCTGTGTCCTGGTATAAGCTACCACCTTCTGTCATCTGGAAGCTACTATAGCTTCCAGCTGGTTTCTCTGCCTCTTGCCCACTTATGGTCAGTCCCTCCTTCACTGGGAAGGCAGCGTGATCATTCTAAATTATAAATCTGATTATGTCACTCCTCTCCTTAAAATTCTGGATTGGCATTTCCATCACACATAGAATAAGGTTCAGTCTGTTCTGTGGCCTGTGGGGCCTGGCATGGTCTGGCTTCTGCCTGCTTCTCTGACCCTCACCTTTCTCTTCTCTCCTCCTGGGTCTCTAGACTTCAGCCACATTGGCTTCCTTGCAGCCTCTGGAGCATGCCATGCTCTTTCTTCCCCGAGGTCTTTGCCCTTGCTCTTCCTTCTTCTTGTGGTGCTCTCCCTGGATCTCAGCACACCTGCCTCCTTGTCATCATTCAAGTCTCAACTCAAATGCCCATTTCCAGGGTGGCCCTCCCCAACCCGAGCCAGAGCAGCCTCCCCTCGTCATCCTCTCCTATGTTGCCGCATAGGAACATGCGGCATCCTCTCATATGTTGCCTCTCCATAGTTGCCGCATATGTTGTCTTCTTCTCCATAGCATTTTCAGCACCTGAAAGTACCTTATTTTCTCTGTTTGTTCATTGTCAGTGTCCTCTCCCTAGAACATGAGCTACTTGAGGGCAGGTGCGCTGTCTAGTTCACGCCACTATCTCAGCACCTTGGACAAGGCCTGGCACTTGGTAGGGCCCCAGTATTGATTGACTGACTGCACTGAGTGGGTCTAACTGGTGGCTGGGAGGCAGAGGAAGGCATGACAGGGATCCAGGTGGACGGATGCCACTGATCATTGGGTGAGTGATCCTCCTTAAAGGGAAAAGATGCTCTACCTGCGTCTTCTCACTTGAGCTCTACAGGAATCTTGGGAAATAGGGGAGGCAAGGAGGACTGACCTCACGCTACTGAGAAAATGGTAGCAATGAGAGTTGGAAGGTAGCTTAGAGAATAACCCCAATAATAATGACAGCCACCAGTTGCCGGCCACTCACCCTGTGCCAGGCCCTGGTGAAGGCACCTTGCTTGGCTGGTTCTTTAATCCACAGCTCCCTGTACTGTACTGTAGGAACAGGTAGGGACCGTTATGGTCCATATTCTACCAGGAATGGGGGCTCAGAGAAGTTAAGCAACTTGCCCAAGTTCACACAGCAGGCAAGAGGTGGAGGTGGGACTCAAACCCTGGCTGTCGACTCTCTATTCTGTGCCTTTAACCACGATGCATCCTGCCCAGTCTGACAGTCCCCCAAATTCAGTCATTGACTGTTTGCCTTATCCACGTGCCCTTTCTACGGTAGTTTATTTAATATTTTCTTTGAAAAGATAACTTTTAAAAACTGAAATAATTCTTTTAAAAGGACTTTAAATTACTGTATTCATGTGTGTTTGTGGATCAATTTTAGTGTGTATTTGGGGATTCCCCCAGTGTGGGCTCAGCAAGGTTGAGTGACATGTGAAGACTACCCGGTGATGGAGGCAGAAGTGGAAACCAAAGCTTCTGACTGTCAGCCGTGCACTATTATACCACCTCCAAGGGTGCCGCCCAGAGTGCAAAGTTTAAGGGAGCTCTGATTCTTAGGGGCTGACTCTGTACTTGCACTCCCTGAGAGCTGGTACCTCCTGATGCTTTGTGCTCTAGACACCTTGCTTGCCTCACCCCCATCCCAGTCCTGCCCCTGGGGACTGAAGCTCACCTGTTCGGTTCCCACGCTGACCCTCCCCACAAAGACAGGGCTCAGACACAGCATCATCTCTTTCCTTTACTTCAATGGCTCCTTCAAGCACACCTCCCCTATTAGTAGCAAGTCTGAATTCCTCTGATTATTATTTTTTTAATTTTATTTATTTAGTTTTCCCCCAAAGCCCCAGTAGATAGTTGTACGTCACAGTTGCACATCCTTCTAGTTGCTGTGTGTGGGACGTGGCCTCAGCGTGGCCGGAGAAGCCGTGCGTCAGCGCACGCCCCGGATCTGAACCCGGGCCACCAGCAGCGGAGCGCGCGCACTTAACCGCTAAGCCACGGGGCCGGCCCTGAATTCCTCTGATTTTCTAAAATCTCAGTATTGTACTCAGGGCAAAGGGGTTTAGTCCTCTTTGGAAAGACAAGCAGAGCAGGACCTGGAATCTGATCAACCCCTCCTGCCATTGCTTGTTGCTGTCACATGGTGTCACAGTGGAAGACCTGTCCTGCCCAGTGTAACAGGATGCCTCCCCTGCTGAGAAGAGCCCTGGGGGTCCTGATCCTCTTTGTGGTTCTTTGAAGGAGAGTGATGTTCCTCTTGTGATGTTCTCTGGGCTCCCGGGGTCCACCTCTGTAGTGCACACCCACTTTTTTAACCATCATACACAAAGCATGCCCCTCCCTGCACCCTGCAGCTTGGCTGGCTCGGAGGGATGCTCAGTCTCTGTGCTGGCATCAGCTCTCCCTCCCCACTGCCCTGGTCTTTGTATTGACCCTAGACCTTCTTTCGTTAAGGCGGTTTCATTTCTGGAGCTTTGTTGCCCCTTCCAGCCCTGGAGACTCAGCCAGGGCTGTACAGGGATACCCCCTGGACCTTCCTGGTATCACATCTCGGGGAGCAGCTGTGGAGTTTTGGTCCCTTTGCTCCCAGAAGAGTAGGAACTACTTCTGCAAATCCATCCACCTTTTCTGCAGTGATCAGCCTTGAATATGTCAAGGAAGTGTAGCCTTGATGGAATCATAAAAGGTTCACATTCTATTCCCCCAGGGAGATGGGTGTGCTCAGGGCTCATATTTGCATAACCAAGAGGGCCACTGAGATGTCACAGGGTGTGGAAGGCCAGCTTCTCTAGGTTAAAAAAAATCACAATAAATCATGGAATTTTACTAATCCTCATTTCAGATGAGGAAACCAGGGCCCAGAGACAGCAAACGCCTTCTCCAAAGCCACACAGCACGTGTTTGATCCTTCCCCCTAGACCCTCCCACACCTGCTCATCCCCTTGTGGGTAGTGGCAAGGGTGGATGCTTGGCGGGGGGCCTGCTCTGAGCCCCTGTGGGCCTTCCCAGGACCAATCTGTTTCCTCTTTGTGAATCCACAGGTGAAATTGCGGGAGCTGGTGCTGCCAGCATCATGTCCACCCTGGCTGACAAGGCCATAGTGAAGAAGGAACTGCTGTATGACGTGGCCGGTAGGGACAGGTACCAGGTCAATAACAAACACGATGGCAGGTACACACCTCTGCCTCCGAGCAAAATCATCCAGCGGGCGGAGGAGCTGGTGGGGCAGGAGGTGCTCTACAAACTGACCAGCGAGAACTGCGAGCACTTCGTGAACGAGCTGCGCTACGGAGTTCCCCGCAGCGACCAGGTGCGTCCTCAGCCTGTGTCTGGTCCCCTGGAACCAGACCGTTTCCTCGGCCGACAGTGGCTGGGCATCCGTGTGTTCTGGGCTGGGCTGGAAACAGAAGCATGAACAGGACAAAACAGCAGAGACAGAATCCCTGCCCTTGAGGACGTCACAGTCGGGGTGGGGATGAGGGTGGGGAGACCAGCGAGTTGGCACTGCAGACCCGTGTGGTGAGGGGGCGATGACTAGGACATTAGTCATAGCCGTGATGGTCAGCCTGGTTGCCGAGCCCTCCCTGGCCGCCAGGCCCTGAGATGGACCCTTATCACAGTGCCAGAGGCAGGTTTGATTTGCCCACTTCACAGATGGGGAAACTGAGGCTCACGGAGTGCACTTAAGTAGCTTGTCAATGACCATTCATTACATCAAACAAATGTGTGTTGAGTCTCCAGGCCTTCGGCTTGTCTTTTCCCAGAAGTTGTCTGCAACTGTGCTGATAAGTAGCAGAGGCAGGATTTGAAGCCCAGGTCTGTTTGACACAACTTTATAAAAAACACTGTCCTCAGCCCTGCTGAGACTGGGGGGTCAGTCCAGGAGGCCCCAAAGGAGGCAGTTTTGTTCATTTACTTAGTTTGATTTTGGCCACGCCCCCTCTGGTTTTTGAATCTCTTTTTCTCCTGGGTGACTAACTTCCTTCCCATTCTCTCCACCTCCTCCTCTCCCTTTCTACACCTTCAACACCAATTTCTGTTTTTTTGGTGAGAACGTTGTTTGGAAAAGTTCTTAGATGCTTGTTGATGCAGAAGAGCATGATTTTTTTTTTCAGTGAACGATGAGGTTAAGATCTCTCAGGTTGTTTATTTTTATTACTTTTTAATTTTTTAGGATCGGGTCTCTTCTTCCCTGGTCAGTGTGGTGGTCAAGGGCATGGGATCCTGGTTCAGGCAGACCTGGGCTGGATCTGAGCTGAGTTTGCCAGCTTTATGAACTTGGGAGATTTATTCAAGTTCCCAAAACCTTGGTAAAGTACAAATGATAATACTGGCCTAATTCACGGTTACTGTGTGAATTAACAAGAGCATCTTTATGCTGAGCACAGTGCCGACTCAGAAAACACACTTAATAAACTGTAGCAGTGGAAGTGGTCATAATTGTCTTCATCTTCATTCTTTTTGTTGGTTCACCCAGTGCCTTGTCCACTGGCCTCTCTGGGCCACAGTGACTTGATGGAGATGCATTCACCAGCACCACCTCCAAGGATCACTCCCAGCTTTCCTCCTACTGCTGATAACCAGCTGTTTGCTACACCGACCCCCATGTTGGTTAGGTAGTCATCTCTGTGATGAGATATGAGATATCTTCCAATGGGAATTCTCTTATTGTGTTATTATCTCAATTGTGTTATTATTGTTCTCTCTATGTATATATATGAATGTGAAAGGTGATTAATATAAAAGTTGAGGAGTAGCGAGTACACATCTAGCTAGGTAAGGAAAGGGCAATACTGCCAACATTTGGTGAAGACTCCCAGAGTCTCAGGGTCAGTCTGGCTTCAGCTTCCCTGAGAGTTTATAAGAGCCTCCTTTGGGGAAGTCAGTGGGCAGGGCGGTGAAAAGAACCTTATTAGTACCTGAATATTGTCAGGTTAAAAGGCGATGCAACAAAAGAAGGAATCTGGAGGATGATGGCACTCAGCACATCTATCTGTTGGGGATAATGGCCTTCAAAACATTTGTCTTGGGTCACACTTGATGATGCACAGCTGTCATCTTGCTATATCTCTTTACCAGCATCCTTGAGATCCCCTTCAGTTCTTTCCTGTACTAATGCTTTTATCCTCTGTAGCTCTCATCTTTCTCTTTCTTGATTTATTCCCTTGTTTTGGTGGCATACCTAATAGTTTACTGAGAAAGGGTGCATTTTAAAAAGAGCTTGCCTGCCTGAAAAATGTCTTCATTGTACCCTCATATTTGTTTGATAGTTGGGCTAAGTATAGAATTCTAGGCAGAAAATAACTTTTTTTCAGAATTTTGAAGGCGTTGCTCCATTGTCTTCTAGCTTATGTTATTATTGTTGAGAAGTGTGAAAGTGTTCTGAGTTTTGATCCTTGTGTATATGACTTGTTTTTTCTCTCCAGAAGCTTATCGAATCTTCTCTTTATCCTCAGTGTTCTGAAATTTCACTATGATAGACCTTGTGTGGATCTATTTTCTTGTGTTGTGCTGGGCACTTGATGACTTCTTTCCGTCTGGAAGCCCCATTCCTTCAGTTCTGGGAAATTCTTCATTTTCTCTTCTCTCATTCTCTCCTATTATTTGGATTTGGACCCCTAGCCTGCTCCTCTGATTTTCTTATCTTCTCTCCCCTGTTTACTATTTATTTATCTTTTTTAAATTAGAAAACTAACATTTATGGATAGACAGGTATAATAGTTAAAAAAAGTAGCAGTGACAATATCAGCATAAAAAAGAGAAACTTACGCTAAATAAATCTGATTTCATCATTGGTGGTGTCGCGTAACAGTCGAGGTCCTTACTCATGCATGGCTTCTACTTTAGGTAAATTTCCATACTCCTATGCAGCAGAAACTCCAAATAAAGATTACTATGCAAATACAGGAAATAATAAAATACTCTATGAAATTCAGGGTGCTACATTAGGAAGATTTCATAGATTTATAAAATATCTCCTAATCAGATCATTTTTAGTTATTCTTTAGTGATTATTAATAGCCTAAAGAACAGATTCACAAGTTTGTGTAAGTAGAGCATTATGTGTCAGTACAAAACTGTTGCATAATTTGGTAAAATACATATGCCACTAGGCATGAATAATATTTAGAGTCATGAAATTCAATTCCAAATCTTGAGATCATGAAATAACTAAGAAATATTTTTTTCATTTACTTTTTTTATAAATAATAATTCAACTCTGATTGCAAAATGAAACAATACCAGTTGGACACATCACATTTTCCTTCCTGTGGCGTTAGACCTTCGCACCCTACCCAACCACCTGAAAGAGGAAGAGTGATGGCAACACAATGACAATAAAACAGCCTAAACAATTCTTCTGGACCCCATCACAGAAAATGAAACCAGAATGGACTACACAATGAAAAGAAGTGCCATCTTCCAAAGATTTCCTCTCTCATTTCTTGGCCTAGGATGAGGGTGTCTCAACTTCGGCACTGTTGACATTTTGGGCCATTGATAGTGAAGATAATTCCTCCTTGTCATGACTTGTCCTGTGCACCGCAGGGTGTTTAGCAGCATCTAGATGCCGGCAGCACTCCCCGACCCCCAGGTGTAAGAACCAAAAATGTCTGTAGATATTGTCAAATTTCCCCCAGAGAGCAAAACTGTCCCCAGTTGAGAACTACTAGCCTCGGTGAGCAATGATTATAATACAGGGTTGTGGCCACATTAAAATGTCACTTCCACACATGTCCCATCTCACCAGAGGTGGTGGATTTAGTAGATACTGGACAATGTCCAGCAGTGTTTTTCTTTGTAAGTGCTGTCAAAGCAGCAACTCTCCTTTTCATTTAACTCATGAGGACATTTTTGTCTTTAAGAATCTCGTCCATCATTATGTATATTTGTGCTGGGCTCTTTGAAGCAGGCTAAGTTTTCCTTCAACAGAATGTTTGTGACTCATCTAACTTCCTGGTGAGAAAGGGAAACAATGGATTTAAACTAAAATGTAGTTTGTGCTTTACGTGCGTAAGAGTATTCTAAAAAAGATTCTTCTGCTTTCCATCTACTTAAAAATACTCAGGCTTCAAAAAGTTATATTTAGTAAGCTTTTGTAAATAAGCTTTCATGCTTAATAGTACTTAAAAAAAAGCAACTAGGAGCCACATTCATACCTAAGTCTATTCTGTGTCAGATAAAATATTTAGATAAACAGAAATCAAAGATGTGGCCAATGGCAATATGTATATTACATAAATCTGGATAAATTGTAGAGTATTACTTTTAAATTACTGTAAATGAAGCCAAATTGCTATACAAATATTTTATAACCATTTTTATTTTGTAACCTCTCATAGGCTAAATTCAGTTGCCTTCGGAATAACACTATTCTTCTCATTTTCTCTTTTGTCCTCTTAGAACATCGCTGAAAGTGAAGAACATACATTAGAATTTTTTTCGCCAGAAACAATTCACACTTCACTACATCGGGGCTTAATTCAGATTTGTGTGGCATAGACATCTAATTGTCTGCAGTCTGAGAGAATTTCAGTTTGCCCACTTTAAAAAATGACAGATTTCTTAGCATTGTTAATGAGGGACCATTTTTCTCTTTCATAATATTCTGATTTAGGACCAGTGATGCACACCATGTAGCCCATTTTCATGATCAGAACTCCAGTAATTTCAGCCAGTGGCTGGGCTGGACCCATCAGACTTTTAACAAAAAAAAATCATCAGTGGCGTCTAAAGATAGCACTGATTCCTAGGCAGATCGTTTTCCCTATAAAATTTGCACCGTCGGGACTAACTAGATACCACTTTCTTGTGTTTAATTATACTCTTTGTGTACAAAGCATGACCATAAACAATGAGGTTATTGTTGTTTTGCTTGACAAAGTATCTTTTGTATGAAACAGTTGCATCTGCATTTGTTCTCGCACTATGAGGTTCTGTAAAGAACTAGGGGCATATTGTTCCTCCTCCATTATCTGTGAACCATTTCTCCCACCATGACACATAGTTCAGCAAGGAAAACACTGGATACAACTGGTTTTATGCAGGTTCCCTAGCAAGCTAGCCCAACAGAACCACGGCTGTCACACAGCCATGCCTAATTACCTTTGAGAGGAAGGTTTAAAGACTGACCAGTAGTCAAACCTCAGGTCAGTAGCTTCATCCAGGCTTTTGTCATCATGCTGTCAACTTAAGAAGCAAATTTGCCTATTATTTTATCTCAGAATAGCCCAAAGAATTGCAATTCTGGATGTGCATGCTATGGCAAACCATAGGCAAATCCAGAAAAGAAAGGAGGGGAGCTGCTTTTATAAAAAGAGAAGAAAAGGGGGAGTAGGGAGGGGCTGTTCTAAACCAAAGTCAGAGTAGTATTCCATTGTATATATATACATCTTCTTTATCCATTCATGTCTCGATGGGCACTTGGGTTGCTTCCATATCATAAATCTTTTTGAATTGTTGATTTCATTATCTTGGATAAATACCCAGTAGTGGAATAGCTGGATCCTACGGTATTTCTATTTTTAATTTTTTGAGAAATCTCCATACTGTTTTCCACAGTGGCTGCACCAGTTTGCATTCCCACCAGCAGTGTATGAGGGTTCCCTTTTCTCCACATCCTCTCCAACACTTGTTGTTTCTTTTCTTGTTAATTATAGCCATTGTGATGAGTGTGAGGTGGTATCTCATTGAAGTTTTGATTTGCATTTCCCTAATAATTAGTGATGTTGAACATCTTTTCATGTGCCTGTTGGCCTTCTGTTTATCTTCTTTAGAAAAATGTCAGTTCATATCCTCTGCCTGTTTCTTGGCTGAGTTGTTTTTTTTGTTGTTGTTGAGTTGTATGAGTTCTTTATATATTTTGGAGATTAACCGTGTGTTGGATATATGATTTGCAAATTTTCCTCCCAGTTGGTGGGCTGTCTTTTCGTTTTGTTCCTGGTTTCCTTTGCCTTGCAGAAGCTCTTTAGTCTGATGTAGTCCCATTTGTTTATTTTTTCTTTCATTTCCCATGCCTCAGTAGACATGGTATTCAAAAAGATGCTGCTAAGACCAATGTCAAAGAGTGTACTGCCTATATTTTCTTCTATAATGATATAGTTTTTAAAAAGACGTTTTCTTTTCTAGATACGGATTCTGTTTCTCCAGGTTGCCTTTTTTCTGCTTGCTTTGCTTCCTGTCTTCTATTTCGGAGATCTTCCTCAGACGCCTGGTACCGTGGGTGTGTGCTCATGAGTAAGGGCTTGCTTCCGAATGGAAGCTCTGCGTGAGCTGGGAGGGGGCGGTGGCTTGTTGACTTGGAGGTTCACTTCCAGGGGAGCTGGGCGGGCTCTTTGTTTGGGGATCCGGAGTATTGGTAGCTTTTGTTGTTTCCACGTGGGCCGGTCAGATTCCCCAGAAAAGCTTTCCTGGCTCTTGTGTGGAGGGTAAAGTTCTGGGAGCAGGGCGGGGTAGGAGGGCCAAGAGTCTCACATTTAGCGTGTTTATGGTCTCTCAGCCCCTTGTTTGTGATGGTACACCCTCACATGTGCTTCTAGATTTCTAGGCCCCCAAATCTTCTGTCTTACCTTCTCCTGAGAATAAACTTTCGAGACTTCTGTTGTGGTTAGGGAGGGGGGCCAGGGCCCTAGCTAAAGCTCTCTCTCTTTCTCTCCTACTTCCAGAGGTGCCAATAGGTGATCTTTTTCAAGGATTCTGTTGTACAATTGGGATCGATCCTCAGCTTTTTCCACTGCTGCCTTAGAATTTAGTGTTCTCTGGGTCCTTGTGGAATTATGCCCTAAAATAAATGGGTTACTTAACTTTTCGTTGGGTTCTAAGAAGGAGTGAAATTGGACATGTTCGATATTTACCTTGAAACTTACTTTAATTTTTGCAACACTTTTTTTTTTTTTTTTTTTAGTACAAGCAACACAAGTCAGCTATCCTAGTAATTTAAAGTATAACATCACCACTATTCATAGTTGAGTCATTTATTTAAGAGTATGTAGGGCCGGCCCCATGGCTTAGTGGTTAAGTGCACGCGCTCTGCTGCTGGCGGCCCAGGTTCAGATCCTGGGCATGCACCGACGCACCACTTCTCTGGCCATGCTGAGGCCGCATCCCACATACAGCAACTAGAAGGATGTGCAACTATGACATACAACTATCTACTGGGGCTTTGGGGAAAAATAAATTAATAAATAAAACTATAAAAAAAAAAAAAAAGAGTATGTAAAGAGCACCTCTGAGCCTGGCAGGTCTGGGTGCTGGGGATACAGTGATGAGTAAGAGAGTGAGGTCTTTGCTCTCACGGAGGTCATAGTTTACTAAGTATTCAACAGCAAGTCCTCCTTGACTTCACACTTGCTTCAAGTGCTCCCCAGTGGCCAGCCAGGATCTCAACTATCCAGGCTTCATCGCCTTGTCCTTTCCACAGCCACTCTCTGAGGATTTATGTGCTGTAAATACCCACAGAGTGAATCAGATTTCTCTCTTCAGGCCTTTGTACACTCCTGGCCAGCTGGCTCCATCTGCCAATTCTTTCCCCATCTGCCCTTTTCTCCCCATTTCCCTGCCAACATTTGTTGACTCCTGAGTGTGTCAAGGGGCACGTGAGGCTCCCTGACCTGAATGTTCTTGTTGAAAGTATGGCCTGTACTCAGATTCCTGACATAGAGTCTGACCTACCCTCCTCTTTCTTGCAGGTCAGAGATGCCATCATGGCAGTTGGCATCGCAGGAGTGGGCCTGGCAGCTGTGGGCCTCATTGGAGTCATGTTCTCAAGAAACAAGCGACAAAAGCAATGAGTTGAAGGGACTGTGCTGTCAGCAATGACTTTATACTTTAAGGGGGTCCTGTTTGGTTAGAAGGTTTGAGGTTTGGTTTATGGATTTCATTCTGTTTTATAATAAGGCTTATTTTCACAGAATAAAATAAAGCCCAATAAGGGAAGATTTTATTGGGGGAAATGCAGCAAGAACTGCCTGGTGTGAATTCTGTTGAGGGCTGGGCTCTGTTCCTGGCGATGCCAGGTTGCACCCTGGCTCGTTAGTGATTTCCTCACTTTCTCTTTGCGGGCTGCGTTCTTTACCTTGCAGGAAACAGAGTCCAACTCCGGTTATCTCAAGTAATGTGCATTTCTGGTTATAAGGATACACGTGGGCAGCAAGGGGGACGGACAGACCTAATTGATATAAAGAACAGGAACCACCGGTCAGCCAGGACTCTTGGCCTGGAACTAGACCCGGGATGGCTTCTAGGACTCAGCAGCTGGAGTCTGTAGATGTTCAGTGGAGTTCAAACCAAACCAAACCAAACCTCTGCCATAAGGAAACTCAGTATATGCTCTTGCCAATTTTGTTAAAACCTCCTTATCTCCCTCTGCTCTCCACATCTTTTTTCTGCATTGTCACTTCCACCCCCCAATGCTTCTGCTTCCTCACCACTTGGGCTTGACCCCGGACCTCAAGTCTCTGATCCCACACCCCCTCCTGTGGCTTCCCTCCCCGATTCAGTTCAGCTCCATCTCTCCCCGCTGCCACTGGATGCTCCCAGTTCAAGTTCCCAAGAGAGAATCTGATTGGCTGAGCTCACCACATCCTAGCTCAGCTTACCCATTGGCTGCCGTTGGGTCAGGTGACTCTACTAGGCCAATCAGCTCTACTCGATGGGGCGGGGTCACATGGTACAAAGTTGCCTCAGTGCTTACCAGGTGGGGTGTAGCTGGCCCCGTGACTGACCTCCCTGGGGTGGACCCCTCCCAGGAGGGGCTTTGGAGAAGTTACCACCCTCTGACCCTCCGTGGCTGGGCCCCTGGGGTCTACTGTTACTGCTTGCTGGGCTTGGCAGATGTTCACAGTGACTGTTTCTCTGAAAGGGGCTTTTGTGGGTTCTTCAGAAATACTGTGTTGGGGCCAACTGACCTTCCCTCCACAGGGCAAGGCTTATCCTCCATCTGGTTGCAAATGTTTTCTTTGTCAGCCCTGGTTGTCTGGGGACCAACTGTCCACTGGAATCCTGGACAGGATTTACAAATGGCTCCATGCCAGCTCCCTCCTGCTTGGCCCGCATCTGGTCCAGGATAAACATGTGCCCAGTCCGTGCCCCAGTGTTGATATAAGAATAGTTTTCTCCTAGTGCCGTTTCCTTTCTTTTTGCCTCAGCTGTTGATGGAACATCTCGTGCCAGTTGTCAGGCTCCCCAAACCCAAGGTACACAGGCCAAGCCCAAAGGGTGGGTCTCTTGAAGCCCCCTCTCTCATGTGGCATGAAGTGACCAGGACACATGGAGTATAAACCTCCAAACTAATTATGGAGAAAAAGGGAATGAGGAAAAATAAACACAAGAAGGCAAAACATGAACACCCACTTCAATTAAAAAAAGTAAAGAAAAATTACATATAAAAGTGGGATGTGTAGAAATAAATAAATAATGTGGAAGAACTAATTCCAGATATATTGTTAATCACCATACATGTAAATGGACTAAACTTGCCAAGTAAAAGACAAACATTACACTGGATTAGAAAACTAATGCAGGGAGTACAGTTCACAGGAGAGACACTTAAAATATAAGGACACAGTGATTGAAATTAAAAAGATGAAATTTTCACCTGAGAACTAGGCTGATGTCTTAAAGAAGTTGATGTGATCAAGGAGAAAAATTGAGGGTGTGTGAGAGCTGTCTTAGATGGAAAGACATGTTGGAGACAAACCAACTATATGTGAAAAATAACTGTAAAAGCAATTTGGGGTAATTGGAGGAATTTGAGTATGGAACTGGGTATTAAGGAATTATTAATTTTATTAAGTTTGATAATGGTATTAGGCTTATGTAAGCTCTACCTAATTTTAAAAAAAAGATGCATATAAAGCAAATATGGTAAAACAATAATGTTTGTAGGCGGTGGGTATGTGGGTGGTCATTGTACTAGTCTTTCTAGTACTTTCTGTGTGTTAAAAAATCTAAATAGCAAACATCTTAAAAATATCTGAAATTTGAACTTGAAAGTTTAAATAAGACTTTTGAATCTACTTCAATAAATTATATAATAATTTTTAAAAATTAAAAGGACAAAAATATATGGTAGGTAAAGACTAACTAAAAACTGGTATACTTATAACTACGGGCCCTCCAGGACCAGTTCAACTGACCTCATCTCTTATCAATAGAATGATTAAGAATTGCCTTTCAGGAAATTTGCAAAGTCACATAGCCAGAGCATGCATGGAAGAAGAAATCTTGACATGAATTGACCTCAGAACCAAAGCTCCTCCTTCCCACAGAACCAAAGGACCAGGACATGACCAGAACTTAAAAGTTGGACTTTTATCAGAAGGAGGGGTCCCTCATTCGGGAAGATCTGGTGTTAAAATTCCTTCCCCATCTCATCATAAATGTTTAGAACCCTGTCGTAAATGTTTAAAACTTTACCATAAATGATTGAAACTCACCAATCAAAACCTGTCTCACCAGCATTTCCATGTGCCAGCCTGTTCTCCCTAACCTCTTAAATTTCACCCCAAATCCTGAATCAGGGAGACAGATCTGAGGGCACATGCCCCCTGCTTCTTGCAGATCAATCTTGCAGAATAAAGCTGATTTCTCCCCCAAAAGATAATGCCATAATTAATTGTTTTTTTTAATGCACATTGGGTAAGAGAATACCAATTTTGTTGGGTAACAATTTGGTGACCATGAAGGGAAAAGGTCCTGTGACTGCCTGCCCGAGGCTCTGGAACCTCCGGCGGGGTGTGGGGTCTTTTCATCAACCCTAAGCAGCTGCCTAGACAATTTTGTCTAGGGACTTGACTGATCAGATTCCTGTTTCCCCACTGCGATGCTCCAAGCCCCAAGGCATTGTTTTCTTTTGGGAAGAGAAACAGCTTCTGGATGAAGATGTCTCTGGGCTCTGGGTGAGTAACTTTAAGAAGGTGACTGCCCCTTACCTCATCTCTCTGGTCTGATTTCCTAGAAATATAAGTTTGACTTATATTCTGGGGACTGCTGGTGGGCTGAGTCCTGAACTTTGGGCCTGCACCATACAAGGCAATTAGAGGCAGGAAAAAAGAGTCATTTGTGAAGTTGCTTCTGGATCTGACCAAGTCCAAGTTGCCCCTGGCAATCTGGTTTTGGATAGTTCCTGGCACTGGTTCTGAACTACTCCTGGAAAACTAGCTAGTATTCTGGTCTGTGTTATATGTAGAATTGTATTGTGTGTTAATGTTTGTTTGAATTGAATTGGCTGTTTTGGGGACTGAGTTTCTTGAAGACTGTAACAAACTCTCTTTAGAAATTAACTTATTTGTTGCAGCCACCTTGGGAAAAGCCACATAAAATGGAGATAACTATAAACAGCTGGCAGGATAACCTGGGGTAATTTAAAATTAAAATGGCCATTTTGGGCTCTTCTGGAGCCTCCAAACCAAGGAACGAGGAAAATTTTTATCTTTAAAGAGTCAAGGGCTCCACCGTTTGACCTAAAGTTTTCAGAAGCTGTGAAAGTTTCCAGAGAACTGCAGAATCTTACCAAGCTTCTTTTGTGTCTTAAGGGCTTGGCTTGATAATCATCAGGTTGCGGTGGTCCCAAAGAATATGGATGGACAAAAATATACTTGCACCCCATTTTGCGGTCAGAGATGGTCAGACAGAAATGTGGGTTGCACTCCCTTTTGTGGGTAAGGGTCTAACCAAACTGCTGTCAGCCTCAGGGAAATTACATTGGCCATTAGAAGGAAGCCTTGGTTTGGCCTTCACTGTGAGGGCCTTGGTTTTGGAGATGCCCAATATTTTGCAGATCTGGTTTTAGCTGCAGAATAAATATACTTTTGACTGGCCATGTCTAAATTCTTAAACAATGGGAGATGCTAATTTGATCCCCACTGTAGCCCCCTAGGCTGCATTCTCCCAAATTGGATGACTTTTAGCTGCAAGCCTATGAAACAGGAAAAGGTGATATTCTTTTACAACACTGCATGGCCACAAATACTCTTTAGACTCCAGAGAAAATGGCCAGACACTATATTATTCAGCAACTCTGAGAAATTTGGTTTGAGTACTCATTGGTTTATTGATCCTTCTCCTTCCAGAGATGGTCATTATTTTCCTTGTCTCTGTCTTTTGTGTCATTTGTCATAAAAAGGAAAAACCATAGGGCAAGACGCAGGCATCTCTGTAAGCCTATTGTCTGGGCTCGTCCTGCAGTGAATTTTGCTGTGAGTTAATATGTACATGAGGTGAAAGCTGTTGCTAAGGGCGTCTTGGAAGCCAAAGAGGCCTCAAAATTGGTGGGCATGAGTCAAGCAGTTAAGAGCCATTAGGGCAATCATCACCTTGAGAAGACTCCCATGATAGTATAAGTTGGTCATAGAATGGGATAAAATGACACAGGTTCCCAGCCAACCTCAAGAAAATTTCCATGCAATCAGGTACTCTGTAAAACAACAGTCCCCAACCACGTGGCACCTCCCTCCTAGGTATTAGTTTGGCTTCAAGAGACCCAAGGCTTAGCTAAAGCTGTTAATGTGCATATAAGATGAGATTTTTCCTTTTGTCTTGTTCTGTGTCTTGAGAGCTTGGCTTTGTGACCTCTTCGGTCTCCACTATCCAGAGGATGCATGTACTGGCATGCATCTTGGTGGCCAGTTGAGTAGACTGGGGTTTGGAGATGCACTCTCTTTGTTCAGCTCTATCAGCTCTCAGGAGAGTTTGTCATGAGGGGTCCCAGTCCACTGGGGGCCTTTTGTCATCTCAACCTTTGTTGCTTGTTAGGGCACTCTGCCTGTGCAGTGGAGTCCTTTGCTTTCTTGGGCTATTTTTGGGAGTGAACTTTCTAGATCTTGTGAGGGTTGCTTCTTTTACACTCTCTTTTGGGGATGTCGCTAGTGTCCATAGTTAAGCCATAAAAGGCTTATTGGTTTGAGTTGCTATTAAGATCCTACTGGTCAATGGCTAGAGGATAGATCCTTAAACTGGAAAAACTTCTAAATTGGAAAAATCTTTAGAGAGCTCTGGTAATGACTAGTCTTAAGAACTTAAATTTGGAGTCTCAGCTTCCTCTCATGGTCTCAGAGATGCTAATGAGCACTTCACTTGCTCCACCCCCCAGGGTAAATTGGTCTAGAGTTGAATTGTGCGCTTGGAAAGAGGGCCTTTATTAAACAGTTTCTGCAAACTTTTTAAAGATGTGATACATTGTCCTGAAGTTTTAGAACATAAAAATCTTTCGATTCACCTCTTAAGTTAAAAATCTCTCTAATATAAAGAAGCAATTGGAAAAATGTAGCTGAAAGGGTGGGTCAGTCTCTTATCATTCAGACTATAATCCAGTTCTTTAGGGAGCTGGAAACAACCATCTTTGTCCTGCAAATCACTGAAGGGCCAGAGGTATGCCTCTAGAAGGCAGTTCAAAATTCACTTGGCCTTTTTCCAATCCTGAAGGCTCCCTTGTTCCTCTTAAAATGCTCATAAATATTGGGATGTTAGAAACTTGTACAGCAAATATGCCCCAGAAACTCCATCTTGGAGAAAACTTGAATACTTTCTTTGTGCCTTTATGATGTAGTTGGACAGGTAGATCAACCTATAATGTCATTTAAGTTACAACCCAAGTTCTGAGGAATTAAGAGCAACTGTCCTTAAAAAAATCCTTGCAAGACTGGAAATGTAGCTCTAGAGGCTACCCATTTCCCTTATCTCAAAGAGCTTGCAAACTCTCTGGGAACTATCTAGCCATCACCAATTCCTAAGACTGAAGAAAAGAAAAAAAGAAGGAAAAAAAGAAAGAAAAACGGCCATAAGAGCACCCTCGCCAAAAATCTAGCATCTTGAGTGTCTTCTCCACAAATATTAGTAAAAAGCTGAAAACAAAATTTGGATTCATAACTATGGATCCTTGAATTACTGTACCTGATTCATGGCAGTAATTTTAAAATAATAGTTGGGGAGTCTCTGTGTATGTGTGTCTACATATATGTGTGTGTGTGTGTGTGTGTGTTGTGTGTGTGTGTGTGTGTGTGTGTGTGTGTGATATCTTACCTCTGGATGGTATAACTTCTAAAGAGCTCTATTCAATTGGCTTAAAGTAAGTGCTTATATAGGTTATTTCTAAATGTAATAGCAACTAACCTAAATGTCTTTCAAGTTAACATGATATAAATTAATCTTTGGTAACTGAAAGCTTATTTAAGATTGTTGGTTTGATTAAAATGGACATATTCTCAGAGTTATCAGCATTGGATATGATGTAGACATGCAGCCTTTATTCTACATTTTTGGTCAAATATGCTGATGTTATCTCTATTACAAAACTGGTTAGCAAAAATAATAATTTAAAATGATAGCTAATTTTGTCTAATGTCTCATGAAGTTTTGTAGGCAATCTAAATAATTATTGGGAACAAATAAACTAAATGGATGTGAAAAATATAAAAGTGTTGGGTGAGCTTTATAACAATAATCATGTGTTATGGCATGTATTTTTAAAATAACTTCCAAAATCTCTTTGGTAACTTGAAACTTTGAAATTTCGCTAGGTGAAATTAAATGATAAAAAAATTCATTGAATATCTGGGTCATTTTCAAATAAAAATACTGAAACATTATTGCTAAACATGGTAAGTTTATCTACTTTTGGCTTATTATGGAGAAACTAAAAGATGTTTAGGTCTATTAGTAAACATGTCTTGTATTTTATTAAAAATTGTACCATGAAGTAGCATGTTTTTAGAAATTATGAAGTGTTTATAAACTTGCAAAGCCACAGAATGCTAATGTAAAAGACGGTTCATAAGTGCTTACTTCTTAGTTTTCACTAAAAATTAAGGTCTTTAAGGGTTAAAAATTCTAATTAATATATGTGATTAAAGCTACTAAAAATTAATAAGGGAAACATCTTTGTATTCAAGGAAAGTAAGATGTATGTTTTCAGTAAAGAAGCTATAAAGAATGCAAATATTTTTGTTTGCTGTGTTAAGAAAGATAAATTTGTCCTGAAGTACTAGGAGGGAAGAAAGAAAGCATGGGATAAATTCTGAATGTAAAAAGAAAGTTATAGAAGGTTTGTGGAAGAGGAACCCTGGAGAAAGAATTTTGTGCATGGTCAAGTTGGCTAAGATCAAAATGAATTCAATTAGATAAATGAGTTTTAATATAAAAAGTAAGCTGTTGTAAAAATTAAAATTTGGTTTTCTCTCTCTTAAAAGAATAATTTTCTTAAACTTTTAGTCTGTTCTTGATAAAGAGATTATGAAAGGTTTTTTTTTTCCTTTGAGTAGTCTACCAGAAGAATAAGGATTTTATGTTGTATCAAAATAAATTACCTGTATAGTTTTTATGAGGTCTTTAATCACAGGCACTAAGGTTTTTCTTACAGCTATTTAATTCCCTGCATTTGCCAAAAAATCTTTAATTGTCATCATGGTTAAATGGATAACTAAGCATTGTCTCATGGGGACCTGTGATATTATGTGGGTAAATGTTATTGATATAAGTGTTTTAAAAATTATATAACATTCCTAAAATTCTGATCTGTCCTGGTTATAAGCCATAATTCTAGTCATTATCTTGAAGTATTGTATGTCACAGAAATAGCCAAGTTTCTTTGTCAATTGCCCTTTTTGAGTCTTTTGTCATTTGCAGATAGTTGTTTTACTCTGATGTTTTTGCAGATGTGTTTCATCTTCAGAGAGATTTATGGAAAGAACTCTGACATTTACTCTGGAAAACTGGTTTCTGATAAACTTTCAGGTTATAAAACTGAACTGGGTAAGAAATTACACAATTCTAATGGAGAAACACGGCCTCATAAAACTACTAATGGAAGATTAAGATAAAGAAATTAATTACACAGGACTGAATGAACTGATAAGAATGATTATAAATTTTATGACTTTTCATTTGAGATATTGCTGATTTTTAAGGA
Organism: Diceros bicornis minor; assembly: GCF_020826845.1. NCBI lineage: Eukaryota > Metazoa > Chordata > Mammalia > Perissodactyla > Rhinocerotidae > Diceros > Diceros bicornis. The sequence continues at coordinate 9,330,427 of NC_080770.1, forward strand.
AACTTTTTTCTCTTTTCTCTTAAGATGACTATAACTTATAGCAATTTGGTAAATTATACCTTTGTAAGCAGAATTGAAACATTTGTCTTTTTCTCCCTATCTCATCCCTCCAGAATTAGGAAACTCTTAGTGAGTATTGTTTTCACAGCAATACTGTTATTTGCATAAGTGCAATAAGAATCTATTCTCCTTATAACATGATACAATTGGAAACTTTGGTCATATTACCAAAGCTTTGACTGGAATGTCATATTTTAGAGAAACGTGGAGATTTAGATATGACAAGACAGCTAAGGGACAAAGATTGACTTCATAGAATAAAAGCCACTTGGAAATATTGGACTGGTACCTTGCTTACAGGTTCCCAGCAACCTTACCAGGTGAGTAAATAAAGTCACTTCCCTGGCAGGTGCAAAGAACTTCAGGATATTTTGGGGGAACCTCAAGAGAAGAGAGGAATTCACCCTTATCTATAGGTATTGCAAGTGGAGTCTGATGACAAGTCCTTGGCTTGGTTTTCCTGGCCTTGAGAGCCCTTTAAATTTCAATCTGAGATTGTTTATGAAAAGTTCCAGCAAAGCAGATTTAAAAGAGCCTATATGACCAATTGCTATTTTTCTTGTACTTATGTAAATAATTGGATGAAGTTTATTGAAACTAGACTTTTTTTTGCCAACCAATGTGTCTTAATTTGGCTATCTTTGGTAAAAATGAGGGTGATTTTAGAGAGAAAAATTATGTTTCAATAAAAACTATAGTAAACATTCATGGATATTAGATTCTAGTTTTGTTAATTATCTTTTAAGGTTTTTGCTTTCTATCTGTAAGCTGGACTGGATCCTGAATTCTTCTAGTCTTCTAAAATATCTGGCTACAAAACTCTAAATTAATGTTTTCAATTTCTTCCATCATTTTATTTGGAATCATTGAGAACTGAATTCGCCCTTTTTCCTGAAGCCCTGCAAACTGAAGCTGGACAACTTCATATAAACTTAAGGCAGATTCATGTCTGTTGCTGTGTAAGCCACTCAGAAGGATACCTGAACACCCAATGACATCATCAAAGACATTTCAAGCTGCAAAAGATGCTTCAACCCTGAAATGCTTCAACCCTAGAAATCTTCTTGACTGGCTGCCCCCTGGGCTCAGGAGCTGGTTTATAATTTGCTCCAACCATTAATCTTGTTTTTATTTTTTGTTTCTCTAAAAATGTTTTTTTAAATTAAATACCTGGTTACTTACTTATGCAATATAGGCCTAACTTTGGGAGCCCACCTGCATCACTGTCTTACTAAGAGACCCGTTCAATGAAATGGAAGAGCCTACACCCTTTATCAGCAGGAAGAAGCTAGAACAGTCGTTGCCCTATGTCCCTCAAGGTTGAGGAATGAACAACAAAAAGGGAGGATTTGTAACCACAGACCCTCCAAGACAAGTTCAACTGACCCCATCTCTTATCAACAGAGTGACTAAGAATTGCTTTTCAGAAAATTTGCAAAGTCACGTAGTCAGAGCATACACAGAAGAAGAAATCTTGACCTGAAGTGACCTCAGAACCAAAGATTCTCTTCCCCATGGAAACCAAGGACAGGGACATGACTGGAACTTAAAAGTTGGACTCTTACCAGAAGCAAGGTGTCCCTCATTCAGGAAGATCTGGTGTTAAAATTCCCTCCCCACCTCATCATTAATGTTTAAAACTCTATCATAAAAGTTTATAACCTCATCATAAATATTTAGAACCTTGTCATAAATGTTTAAACCTTACCATAAGTATTTGAAGCCCACCAATCAAAACCTGACCCCCCAGCATTTCTACATGCCAGCATGTTCTCCCTAACCTCTTAAATTTCACCCCAAATCCTGAATCGGGGAGACAGATCTGAGGGCACACACCCTCTGTCTCCCTGCAGATTGATCTTGTGGAATAAAGCTGATTTCTCCCCCAAAAGCTGATGCTGCAATTAATTGTTTTTTTTTTTTTTACCTGTATTGGGCAAGAGAACCCCAATTTTGTGCGGTAATGTACTTACTAACTAAAAGCTGGTATAACTATATTGATATCAGCAATTATAAGGTGAAAATTATTTCTAGACTGAAAGAGGATAAAATATGTGATATAATATGCAATTGTAGGGCCTGGGCCTTGCTTTCTCAGCAAGAGCCCACAAACCCATTGCAACCTTCTGGCTCCCTTCTGGGCAGGATGCCCAGCTGCTGGGATTTATAACAATCTAGGGCCTGGCCAGCCTGGATCTTACCTTATCTCACTTAAAGAACATCACATCTTAAAGTAACACAGAGCCCCTCCATGTGAACTATGGTTCCTGGGAACACTGGTTGTACCATGGACAGCCCCTTGGCAAGCATATAGGCTTTGTGTCCCCTGCCTATATAAGCAACCCCCTCTCCGCCCACTGTTGCGGGTGCATGTACAGCTGGCTGCCACTGGACCTCCCTGTAAGTAACTCCCAATAAACCTATACATCTCATCTCCAGGTCTTTTCTTTGGTCTCTCCACAACCTATCCCACACTGCTCACCCAACTGGGTGTGTGGCCAGACAGCAATATATTTGGTCTTTTTCCTCAGTTGCTTGCACAGATTTCCTAAAACCCTAGAAATTTCCTGAGTGATGAGTGTCCTTTGTCATTCATAATGAGAGTCTTTTTGATAATACCTGAGTTTATGCTAATGAGATGACTTAGGGTGGGGCTCTAGGTAGCCTTAGGATGGGGCTGGTCACCAGAAAGACCAAGTGATTAAAGAATTTGTACTTTCAGCCCCACTTACTGATCTCTGGGAATTGGAGAGGGGCTGGAGATTAAGCTCTATAAAAACTCTTCAACAAGAAGACTTGATGAGCTTCTGGTTGGTGGACACATCAAGGTACTGGGAGAGTGACAAGCCTGGAGAGGGCATGGGAGCTCCATGCACCATCCCCCTCATGCCTTTCCCTATGCATCTCTTCCATTTGGTTGTTCCTGAGTTGTATGCATTATAATAAACTGGTAAATGTAAGTAAATTGCTTTTCTGAGTTCTGTGAGCTGTTCTAGCAAATTATTGAACCTTAGGAAGGGTCATGGGAACTCCCAATTTATACCCCATTGACATAAGTACGGGTGGTCTGGGGCTTGTGAATGGTGTCTGAAGGTGGAGGGGGGCAGTCTTGTGCAGCTGAGCCCTTAAGCTGTGGGGTCTTCGCTAACTCTGAATACTTAGTGTCAGAATTGAATTGAATTGTTGAACACCCAGCTGGTGTCCAGAGAATCAGAGAATTGGTTGTTGGTGTTGGAAAACATTCCAAAAAGTTTCTGATATAAGTTTCAACCCACTGGGAAGATACAATAATTCTAAATTTGTTTGCATCTAATAAAAGTCTCAAAATAGATAATGGAAATTTTGGTCAATTGCAAGGAGAAATTGACAAATTCACCATCATAGTGGGAGATTTAAATATACCTCTCTCAAGAACTGATGAATCAAGGAGACACAAAAGTCAGTAAAGATACAGAAAATTTGAAAAACTTACCAACAAGCTGATTTGATGGACATATATGGTACAATTGTGGAATGTAGATTCTTTTCAACCACACACAAAGGAACATTTATGAAAACTGACCACATCTTGGGCCTTAAAGCAAGTCTCAACAAGTTTCAAGGGATCAGTAACATTGAGATCATCTTCTCTAACCATAATGTGATTAAGTCAGAAACCAATAACAAGGAGATAGCTAGAAAAACCCTACACTTTCAGAAATTTTAGAACACATTGTTAGATAAAATATGAGTCAAAGAGAAAAATATAATGGAAATTAGATAATATTTAGAATGAAATGATAACAAAATATTAGACATCAATATTAGGGCCATGTGTCTAAAGAGATACTTAGAAAGAAATTTATAGCATAAATCCTTACATTAAGAAAGAAAAAGTTGCAAATTAATGAGTTAATCATCCAATTTAGGAATACAAAAAAAGATACAAAGATATAGAAGGAAGAAAGTAAGAAGATATGAACAAAAACAAATGAAGCAAAAAGCATATAAAAGAGAGAATATATAAGTCAAAGTTTTAGGAATAAAAAGGCGACACAACTCCAGATGCTAAGGAGATCAGGCAAACAATAAGAAATATCAGTAAATAACTTTATGACAATAAACTGGAAAATTTGGATGGAATTGATACATTCCAAGAAAAGTATGTTATCAAAATTGAACCAAGAATAAGTAAAAAATCTAAGCAGTTCTATTACCATTAAAGGAATTAAATTAGTAGTTAATATTTTTCCCACAAAGAGATGGTGTGCCTGGATGGTTTTATAGGTGAGTTTTACCAAACATTCAAGCAACCCATGAATGAGATCTCTATGGAGAAAATATTGAAGGGCTTTGAAGAAAATCTAATAAATGGTGAGAGATACATTATTCATGGATAGGATACCTCAGTATCATAAATATGTTTGTTTCTTCCCAAATTCATCTGTAGATTCAATGTAATTCCAAACCAAATCCCAACAGGGTCTTTCCTGGAATTTGCAACCAGAATCTAAAATGGATATGGAAAAAGTAAAGAGGTAGGGTTAGCTTTTTTCCTTACCAAGAAGGAACACCAGGCAGGGAGACGTGTGCTCTGAAATATCAAGATTTATTATTAATTATTATTGTGATCAGATAGTGCATTTGTGGTGCAGGAATAGTTAAGCTGAGCAATGGAAGAGAGTAGAACCTCCAAAACAGACCCGCAAATATATGAACCCTTAATTTGCAACAGAGGTGGCACCGCAGATCCGTGGGGAAGGAGAACTATTCAGGGATTGGCAAACTATTTTTGTAAAGGGCCGGGTAGTAAATGTCTTAGGCTTTATGGGCCTCAAGGTGTCTAATGCAACTATTCCACTCTGCCATTGTAGCATGAAAGCAGCCAAAGACAATATGCCTCTATGTATTGTAATACATGGCTGTGTATCCAATAAAACTTTATTTATAAAAAAGCCAAAAACATAACTTCATTTGTGTACACCAAGATTTAAATTTCATGTACTTTTCATGGGTCATGAAAAACTATTAGTCTTCTTTGGATTTTTTTTCAAACATCTAATAATGCAAAAACCATTCTTAGCTACCAGGCTGTGTGAAAACAGGTGGAAGGCTGGATTTGGTCTGTGGGCCATAGTTTGCCAATCCTCAACCAATAAATAGTTCTCAAGCAACTGGATAATCATATGGATTTTGTGCTGTACAGAAAAAGTCAGTTTAGGGAGGATTTCAGACTTATATGTGAAAGGCAATGTATTAGGGTTCTCCAAAGAAACAGAACCAATAGGAGATATATATATATACATGGAGATTTGTTATAGGAATTGGGTCATGCAGCATGGAGGCTGAGAAGTCCCATGATCTGCCATCTGCAAGCAGAGAACCAAGAGAGCTGGTGGTGTAATTCAGTCTGAGCCAAAAGGCCCAAGAATCAGGAGAGCTGATGGTTTAAGTCCCAGAGTCCAAAGGCTGGAGAACCAGGAGCTCCGATGTCTGAGAGCAGGAGAAGACGGAAATCCAAGCTCAAGAAGAGAGAGTTTGTCCTTCCTCCACCTTCCTTGTTCTGTTCCCCGCCCTGAATAGATTGGATGATGCCTACCCACATTGGTGAGGGCAATCTTCTATACTCAGCCTAGTAATTCAAATATTTAATCTCTTCCAGAAACACCCTCACAGACACACCCAAAAATAATGTTTTACCAACTGTTTGGACACCCTTTAGCCCAGTCAAATTGACTCATAAAATTAATCATCACAGACAAAAATATAAAATTTTTAGAAGGAAACACAGGAGAACATCGTTATAATCTTGCTGTAGTTCATAAGTACACACACACACAAAGGATAAAAGAAGTAAAGCACAAAAAGATAAATTTGATTTTGTCAAATAAGAACATCTGTTTATCAAAACACACCATATGGTAAACGAAAAAGCAGGCTAACACTGGGAAAAGATGTTTGTAACACAAAAACTGACAAAGGATTAGTATACCTAGTACATAAAGAACTCATACAAATGAATAAGGAAATAGACAAACAATCCAGCAGAAAAGTGGACAAATATATTAAAGAGCCCTTCACTGAGGAGTAAATACAAACATTCAATAAACTTGTGACAAAGTGGGGCACTTCGTAAGTAATTATAGGAATTTGAATGAAAAGATCCTGTGCTATAGCTACCATGCTGACAAATATTTAAAAAGATGTTGAGCAATTGCAGTTCTGGGATACTGCTGGTGGGAAGGTTCATTTTGCCTTCTTTCTCTAAAGAAGCTGAAGGAGGTCATACCCTACAACCCAGCAACTCTGGTTTGGGGTCCTTTAGTGAATGATAATGTCAATTTAGAGGGTAACAGTCAATGTTTTTAGAAATATTAAATGAAACAGAATGATAGAGAATAGAATTTATCAGAGAGCATCTCATCTAGTTTTTTGGTAAATTTTTTGGTAAGACTTTTAATTACATACTTCGACTCTCTATATATCTTGACGCATTATAAAATGTATTTCTCATTGCGGGTCTTGGTCAAAAAGGAGTGAAAGCCTCTGCTTAAAGAAGAGCCTCCAAGTGCACCAGGAGGTTTGTGTGAGGATGCTCATGGCAGTTTTGTCAGTAACAGCGACATGCTGGGAGCACCCCCAATGTCCACTGACAGGACACAGGATAATTAAACTGTGCTGCATTCTACAATAGGAACACCGTGAACATGAATGAATAGTGGCTACAGTCCATCAACATGGAACCTAATCTTGAGCAAAAACACTCAAGGTGTAGAATGCACGATGTTTGATTCTGTTTTTACCAAATTCAGAAAATGCAACCTAATATATATTGTTAAGGGATATGTTTATATGTGTAAAGTATTTTCAAAAAGCAAGACAATAGTGGACACAAAATTCAGGATAGTGGCTACAACTGTACTAGGAGGGAGAGGAACACGGGGCTAATTTTTTTATGACAGCTTTGTTTAGAAATAATTCACATACCATACAGTTCACCCATTTAAAGTGTACAATTCAGTTTTAGTATATTCACAGAGTTGTGAAACCATCACCACAATAAATTTTAGAACATTTCATCACCTTAAGAAGAAACTCCATACCCCTTAGCTACCATCCCCCAGCCTCCCCAACCCCCTCAGCCCTAAGCAATCACCAATTTACTTTTCTGTCTCTATATATTTGCCCATTCTGGACGTTACATATAAATAGAGTCTAATAATATGTGGCTTTTGTGACCAGTTTCTTTCACTAGCATGCTTTCAAGGTTCCTCCATATTGTGGAATGGATCTGTATTTCCTTCCTTTTTATGGCCACATAATATTCCATTATATCATCATACTCCATTTTGTTTATCCATTCATAAGCTGATGAATGATTGGGCTGTGTCCACCTTTGGATAATCATAAATAATACTGCTTTGAACATTTGTGTACAGATTCTTTTGTATCATGGGGCTTATTTAAGATATTGGTTATTTTCTATTTCTTCAACTAGGTTGTTGCTGTATGGGTATTTCATTGTTATTTCTTACATCTTACCCTTATGAGTATTCTTCTATATAGATATAAGATTTAATAAAGCTCATTAAAAAGTATATGTAGTCTAAGATATTTCTGGAAGGATACCAAGAAATTGGTAAGTTTGCCTCTAAGGAGGGGTACTGGGTGGCTGGGGCTGGGGGTGAGGAATACAGAGGCTGATTTTTCCCTTTATGGCCTTTTATACAATTTAAAAAAATATGTATATATACATATGTACACACACTTAAGACCAAAGATATCTATTCCGGCTGTGGTCCTAGCTTTTGTGGCCTGCCCCTGCCCACTCTGCCCAGTTGGGAGCACTCTGGGCAGCAGCTGCATGACGGTAAGCAGTGGGACAGCAGAATCTCCAGCCCACCAGCCTTTGCTTTGACTCCCCTTTCATGTGGCTCTTGGGCCACATTTTTGACACCCTGAACAGATTGGATTAGGCGAAAAGCTACAAGCCCCAGAATGGGGACCGTGACGTTTCTTCTGTCTGCACCCTGCACAGCTTGGTGAGTCACTGTGCCAGCCCCGCCCTAGGTCTCTTCCACTGATAGCGCCCAGCCAAGTCTTCCCGCTCAGGGAAACAGGGCTGTGATGTTGTCTCAAGGGGATGGTGCTGTCTGGACCAAATGAGATCACCTGACTCAAGGCCAGCATCAAGTGGGGGCCAGCCCAAAGGGCACTGGCCAACGGGGAGGAGGTCGTTAGCTAAGCCAGCCCCATATCTCCCTGCAGAATCAAGGAGGGGGAGTACTGCCCGGTTTGTCCCACTGAGACGAGAGGAGAACGGAGTGGAGATGCTGAGACAGGCTGAGTCTCCACGATGGCAAGACCGTATTGCTGTGAGAGCGGCTGGTCTACAGAGATGCTTTAAATCCTCAATAGTTGTCCGGTCTCAGTTTCGGTCCACTTGTATCCTGACAATAAAGCTCTTTTTTTGCTAAGAGCATGAAGAATGTAAGTTACTGGTCCTCACTTCCCCACCCGCATGCCCCACAGTGAGGATGCTAAGCGCCCTCCCCACCCCCACGCACCCCTACCTGTCCAGTTCATCCAGGATGTTACAGCCCATAGATAGATGTCAGATACTTATTTAGGGCTTTGCGTGGGGTAGCACGCTGGTGCCTAAAAAAGCAGCCCCTCTACACCGAGGCAGTAGTGAATCTTGGGTTTCCATTTGATCCAGAACGCGTGTTTCTCAACTGTGGGCGAGAGGGAGAAAGGGGAGTGGTCTCTCCCCATACTTCCCGCAGAGCAGGCTCGCTGTTTCCTGTGTCGGGGAATGTGTCTCTGATGACATGCTTTGTCCAGTTCATCGGCTTTGAGGTTGGTGGAAGTGTTTGTATGTTCTGGTCACTATCAGTCCCAGTTTTCGGGTCTCCTTGGAGCTCCTCTCTTCTTTTCGAATTTCTTCACTTCGTCCTTCCTCTCCCCGTCCGGCCTCGTCCCCGCACCCACCCGACTTTGCTCGTTCCGCTCTCCTCCTCTCCCCTCTGCCCTGAGACTTGATTTTTGACCATGCCCCTGACCTCAGCCATCACCACGTCTTCTGCATCTACATCTCAGACTCTGATTTCTCTTTCCTCTCACTGATTTCCAGGCCTACTTGTCTGCTGGACATGTACCCTGGCCCTGCTTTAAGATAGAGCAGTTTTTATGGAAACTTTCATTTTATCTATTTAATTGCAGTTAAATGATGATTTAATTGCATAATGATGATTCGTGTTTTAAATATTTGTATGCCTGGGCAGGAACAGAGGGAAAACGAAACTTAAAGGGAATAAAAGGCTGGACATACAAGGAGCAACACACAGACAGAATCTTGACGGAAGGATGGCTTCGGTGAGTTCCCAGTGAGCTTTTATTTTAAAAACAGTAACTCTGTTAGTGGTGATATGGGGGGTTTCCTTGTTGGTCTGCAGCTCTGGCACAGAGGAGCACAGGTACATGCTGAGGCCTGAGGGTCTGGCTACCTGGGGATGGGAGGTGCGGAAGGGGGTGAGCTGCTCTGTGCCGTCCTGAGGGGGCAGGAATGGTGGACTCAGGGAGGGCACCCCTGCCCCACTGCCCAGGCCCCTCTCTTCAGTCACACTGTCTTCAGTAGGTGGAATGAGCTGGGGAGGGAAGGGCAGGAAAATGGCTCACGGCGGTGTGGGGCGGTGGTGGAGGGCTGTCGGAAAGGCATTCTCGTCCACCCTCATCTCCCAACAGCACCAGCATCCTTTTCCCTCCACCTCTTTATTCCTTCTTCCTCCTGACTCAACAGAAGCCACATTCCTGAGTGCCCTCTGCATCCTGACACCATGCAAAAGGCTTTTATTTCATCTTCTCAACAACCTGTGAAGTAGGAATAATTACCCCCAACTTATTACCCAAGAGGCAGAGAGGACATTCGAACCTAAGTGGGTCTGACTCCACAGCCTTTATTTTTTTTTTAACTAATTTTTTAAATTCCAAAATAAATATGTGAATACTTTTTCCTTGTTAAAAAAAAAAAACCCAAATCGAAACTATTAGCCTTAAGGCTGAAGTCTGCTTCCACCATCCTCCCCACTGTAGATAGTTCTTCCTCTGTACAGCTTGGTGTGTGTCCTTCCAGACTTTTCTACGATTTGCATACATAGATATAGTTACCTTATAAGTGTCCTTCTGTGGTTTTGGGTTTTGCTGTAGTTTTTAATTTGGTTCCCTGAGTACAGTTCATTTAGGAAATGCTTGAATGTTTGCCTTTATTTACCAGTTTTTGGAGTAATATGGTGATTCTTTTGCAACCTCCAAGGTGACTAATGAATTTTTAAAATATCATTATGAACACACAGATTTTAATATATTTGATGTGTTTCAATCTATGTGCAGTTATTATTCTTTTTGATGCTCAGATTGTCCCATTTTTGGTCAAGTTGACTCTTGGCTCCTGTAGTTAAAGGCTTTAATCTCAGCCATGTCTCCCCACCAGACTTCTAGTCGGCTGGCATCCTCCGCTCCCAGCAGCAGCTCAATCCCCCGTCAGGGTGGTCCAGCCCTGTGTGGCCCTGCTCAGCTGGGTCAGGGGAGGGTGGGTGCTGGCTGGCCTCAGAGCATTCCTGAAATAGAACTCCCTTGGCAAGGGCGTATCTTGCATTCTGAACGTGACCAGGGCAACAAACCTCCTGCTCATGCAAACACCAGAGGGCACAGCCCCTCCACCATCTCCATCCTCAGCCTGCGTCTTGGCCTGGAGCCCAGACTTTAGCTGCCGCAGGCTTGACTGGGACATTCCGGGATTGTTAAGGGCATAATGTAGGAAACATTCAGACTTGGTTTCCATCTTGCTCTTCTACTCCTTGGGTAAGGATCTTTGGCAAGTTACCTAACCGTCATGAGACTCAGTCTTCTCTCCTGTCAAGTAGGGTAATGTTGTTCTTATTCAAAGGAGTGGTGCAGAACGTGGGTCGAGTGTTGAGCACCATGTCTGGCACGTTGGGCTTTGTGGGTTGGAACTCTGTAACTCACAGGAATCACTCAGGCCCTGGTACAAGGTGGGTCACCCTCTATGGGGCATTTTAGTGCTCCTGGGAATCACATACTCGCTGATACAAACATGCACCATGCATAACATGCACTCACACCCAGCTTGTGCACACCACTGCACCACGTGGACTCCTGTGCTACACACCCACCCACACCATCCCTCATGGACACCCTCTCCATCTCTTCTTCGTCCCCTGAAGAGCTCATTCCCAGCCCTGTAGCCCCAGTAAAGGAGGGGCTTCCCACCTGTGCGAGGAGGGCTCGCTCCTCCCTGTGTCCTACAGGTGATGAACCGAGGGAGTCTGCAGGCTGGGCTGCGGCTCTTTGCAGGTCAGGTTCTAGAATGTTCCCTGCAAGGACTCACCTCTGCCTGTCTCTGGTTTTTCTTTCGCAGGCCAAACCGAGACCAAGGCTTGGAGACCTGATTGAGATTTCTCGCTTTGGCTATGAGCACTGGGCCGTCTATGTGGGAAACGGCTATGTGGCCCACCTGGGTCTCTCAGGTAAGGATGGGTTCTCCGCGTAAGCACAAGGGTTGAGGTGGAGAGTGTGAACAGTGACACAATTATATGCTTGTTCTCACTTCAGTGCCTGGCATAGTAGGCACTCAATAACCATTTGGTGGATGAATTATGCACTTCCCCACCAGGTGTATAAATTGCTATTCTTCCTAAGCAGTAAGTTCGTGGAGAGACTGTTGACCTTTATCCCATTAGAGAGTGGGGTTTATTTCCAGCCAACCCACTTGGGAAGCGTTGGGTTGAAAAGCAACCCTTCATAGGTCCAAACTCCTACGTATTTGTTGTTCTGGAAGGACAAACAAGGATTCCCCTTTGTTGTGCCCACCTGTATGAAGCTTGTTCTCCCAAGTGTCCACTCTTTTCGTGGACCCATTGTGCTAAGCCTGGGTTGTGCGTTGCACGAATCTGCACCAGCTGATTAGCATGAGAATTATGCTTTCGTTCTGCAGAAATTAAAGAACTGTGAGCATCAACATGAAATACAGTAACAATTGTGTTTTGACACCATAACCATATGTCTTCTCATAATTTCTTTTTCCATATTTTTTTATTATTAATTTTTTAATCATGTTTTTTCCATTGTGGCATCCACGTTGCCAAACCCTGTGCCACTGCCCATGAATCAGTATATATATGACATTGCTGCCCCTGTTCTTGTTGAAGTGCCTGATATACCACATAAAGTTTAGCATATTGGCTACTCATATTATCTCCAGTGGTGACAATTGTTTGTTGGGTGGATGGGTTATAGGCAACTGCTTTCCATTTCTGTGCGCTCGATATCATTTTGGCAGAACCATCCGTAAACCAGGTATGTTTTTGTTGTTCTTCAGTCAATTGATCATATGAGACACCCCATTTAACAGGAGATTTTGTTATATCAGTCTTGGATGACACAGTTGGCTCACTGCTATATTGAGACACTTGTTCATGCAATAGAGACAACCCCTTTGGGCCAGGTTTGGCCTGGTCTTGAATATACCATTTTTATTTGATGATGTTAAATTTTTGTGCATGTCCAATTTTATGAGTAACAGGCGTGCTATGAGTCCATTGCATGATGGGTATTTGAGGTCGCATAATTACCTCATGTCCCAGGGTAAGGCTTTCTGAGTCTATTAGAGCCCAATAGCAGGCTAACAACTGTTTTTCAAAAGGACTATATCTTTCACTGGAACAGGGAAGCTTGCGACTCTAAAATCCCAGAGGATAACGTCGGGCACCTTGTTTTTGCCATAAACTCCAGCTGGCATACTGATCAATGACATCTACCTGTAACTCAATGGGTCCAGGTTTAATTGGCCATAGATCTAAAGCAGTCTGAATAGCATGCTTGGCTGCTTCAAAAGCTTTTTTTTTGTTGTATTCTCCATTTAAATTCATATTTTTTCCTGGTAACTTTATATAAAGGTGCAAGGAGCCGACTTAAATGTGGAATATGTGCCCTCCAAAATCCGAATAATCCAATAAATTTTTGTGCTTCCATTTTGTTACGGGGTGCTGCAAAATCTAATATCTTTTGTCTAGCTTTAGGTAAAATTTCTTGTTTTTCATTATTCCAAAGTACTCCCAAAAATTTAACATTTGAACTCGGGCCCTGAATTTTAGCTGGATTAGTTTTCCATCCATCCTCCTCAAGTATGTCCATTATTTTTTTTAACTGTTGTTGTACTTTTTCTTCTTCATTTTTTTGGATCATAATATCATCTATATAATGTACTATTTGGACATCATCAGAAGCAGGTACCTTTGCCAAGGTTTCAGCAACCTGTCGATGGCAGATAGTGGGACTATGCACATATCCCTGAGGAAGTCTAGTAAAGGTATATTGTTGTCCCAGCCACGTGAAAGCAAACTGTTCTTGGACACTTTTAGGTATAGGTATGGTGAAAAAGGCATTAGCCAAGTCTATGACTGCATACCAAGTGCCTGGATAACATTGCACTTTTTCTATAAGAGTAATCAAATCAGGGACGGCCGCTTAAATAGCCGGAGTCACTTTGTTTAGCTCTCTGTAATCTACAGTCATTCTCCATGTCCCATCACCTTTTTTAACAGGCCAGATAGGATTATTCCAGGCTGTAGTTACTCTGCGAAGGACTTTTACAGCCAAATAATCTTTTATGGTCTCAGATATTTTTTGTTGTCCTCCAGGGATGCAATACTGTCTTTGATTGATCACTTGTGTGGCAGGTGGAATTTCTACTTCATGATGCAAACATCCCACAATTACAGCATTAATATGAAAAGACAAAGCTCTAATAGCAAATTGGTATTGTCCATCAGCCAAATTTAATGTCAATCCTTTTAGAATATCAATCCCAATTATATATTCTGGTATTGGCACAGTCATAACTAGATATGTGCGCCGGGGTAGTTGCCCAATTTGCATAGAAAGATTAGTGGTAACTGCCTGGATTTCTTTTCCTCCCAATCCAGTTATCAAAATTGATGTACCTTGAAACTTAGTTGGATTCCCATAGATAAGGGTGGCCTCCGCCCCTGTATCTACAAGTGCCTTCACACTAATTGTAGATCCATTCTTCTAAAATATTTTAATTGGTACATGTGGTCTAATATCTTTTCTTATAGTGGCACCAATCGATACAGAGGTTTGGCCTTCCCCTCAATCACATAAGTCAGCAAGAAGAGGATCCAAGGGAGGAGGTGGTGCACTAGGTGCAGCAGGCACTGGGTTGGAAGCATTCTTTATACTGTCCCCTCTGTTCACTTGTTTTACATTTAGCCCTTTTTCTTTATATAGTTTCCATAATTTTCTAGTGTCAACTCCATCAATCTGGTCTTTAGGTACTCCTGCCTGGAGTAGGGCCAAAAACATATCACCTCGAGTTATTTTATCCTTTTTAAAGAATGTTTCTCTTTTTTCTCTTCTTGGAGAATTTTCAGTTGTCTGCCAGTCTCCCAAGTCTGCTAGCTGCATAATCTTATCTGCAAGTGTTGATATAGGGTTTTTAGTTTCATTCATGAGAAGGGTTGTAATTATTTGTTTGTATGCTGGAGGTGTAGTTTTTATCAACTTGTTTCGCACCTGGACACTTAAAGTCATTTCATTTAAAGCTTCACCACACCCCAGAAACACAGCCCGTTTCATGGTTTCTTCTCTCATCTTTTGGACACAATCTTTTAAAGTATACCATGGTCTATTAGTGTCTGGCCACATATCATCCGTGGGGTATTTATCTTGAGCTCCTTTTATTGCAAGAGCCAATAAAGTTGTACCATCAGTGTCTTGTCCACGATCATTTGGGGGGTGAGCATTCATGCTCCAATCTCTGAAAGCTCCCCGTATTACTGGGTCATTGGACAAAATTACAAATTTAAAAGCATCTCCTGCATCCAGATTAATTCCTGTAGCACCCATATCATATAGGCCAACAAGCCAGGTTATAATGGCTTCTCTAGGCTTTTGTGTAGCCCGGGCTAAAATATCAGAAATTTCTTGTTGGTTAAAATCCTCAATCACATCTTTTCTTACAGGGTGATTACCATCCATTTCCATCCGCCGACGGCGAAGAGGACGTGCCTCTGTGCGTTTGGGCGGTTTTTCCTCTTCCTCATAATCAGTTTCAGAATCATCATCCCAGATATCACCATCCCATGTGTCCGGGTCCCACTTAGGACCGGCCGATGCTATGGCCATATGAACTTTTCGTTCGTTTACCTTTCCTCTTCTCTTTCTATATTTATATTTGGCAACTCTTACAGCAGCCTTTTCTGCTATAACTTGGTAGTTACGAGCCTGATCTCCCAGTGCATGATTTTGACATTGAATCATAGCCAAGCGAGACTGCAAATCTGAATTTTCTTTTTCTAAGAGTGCCTTCTCTTTCTGTATCTTATCCCTATCTTCTATAGCCCGACGATAAGCAGTCAGCAAACACCAACCTCGCCGTGCCAAAAAAGAAACATCATCTTTCTTTTTTTTTCCCACCGTCTGCAAAGCTTTGGTCACATCCAACGGTTCAAATCGTCGCAGACGAGCATCCCAAGCTTCACATAGCCCTGACCTACGAGCCCACTCCCCAGCCAGAGTGCAAAAGGGAGGGTCCTCCCATCCTGGAATTTCTTCCACCTTGGCTTCAGTTACCTTTCGTTTGAATAGGAAAGGCATCTCCTTAATCGAATCCTGCTCACAGCGCCAATTATGTTATGAGAGGTTCGGGGATTCGATCGGAGACGTAAAAGACACTTTCCACTCCAAACAAATGGACTGAAGGTATATTTTATTATATAGAGGATAGTAAAGGTGACAGTCTGCAAACAGATCCAAATAGGTCAAATATTAAGAGGGAAAAAACATCAGCCCGTCTGGAAAGGGAAAACACCCACATCGGCTGAAGAGAAATGACACAAATCAACCAGAAGGAGAAACACCAGGTTAACCGAAAAGAGAACACATCAAATCAATTACTTCATATCAAATCAATTACTTCATATCAAATCAATTACTTACAACATCCACGCCCCACTGCCGGGAGAGCTCTGTCAATCGACGCGGCTGGGCAAGGATCACACGTCCTGGGCAAGGTGTCCCTTCCACAGGTGGAACTCTCAACTGGGTCTCAGTTTCCAGCAGTTTTTATACCATCAGTAATTTTCAGAGTAAGCAATTACAGAGTTTGTAGAGCAAGCATTTAGTGTTCCCTTGCACAAAATGGTTATCAGTGGCGTACGTGCACTGAGCCCCCTGGCTAACGTCCCAGCCCAGTAGTTGTGTACGTGCATTGTTCTCTTTGGTTATCGTCCCAGCCCGGCACAGATGGCCAGTCCATCCCGTGCTACGACGCTCCAAGAGCCTTGAAATGTTACAACTTGCAACTCCCTCCGTGAGAGAAGGGCCAGTTCCCACCACGCAGAAAGCAGCTTTTATATTTCTTTTCTGTGCTGGTGGCTGTAGGTCAACGGAGCGGCCAAACATGGCTGTACTCATGTCAAGACACCCCCATTCCCACCCTGACCACTTATTTCAAAGAACCCACCCACTGCAGCCACACCCACCCCCTACAACCCTGGTTCCAGGCTATACACACCCTCACAAACACACTCACACCAAGACTTACCCGTCCTAAGTCCCATTTCTTCCATGCCCTACCAGACAGCTGAAAGCCACGACAGGAATAATTTTTACTAAAATTCCAGTGGCTCAAAAAGAGATTGAACCCAAATGTCATCTGGGAAGGCAAATGCTAAAACCTGAATTCAATATGGCAAATTTCAGGCACGGGGGTGGGCAGATAGAAACGGACTGGGGTTAGGATGCCTTCCCCCCAACACCTGCAGAGAGACTGATGGGAGTGGCCGGTGACCCTGGCAGCTCTCCAGGTGACTGAACCGTGAGGAGCTGGGACAATGGCCCTTTCTCTGCAGCGGGAGGGAGTACTGAGGGTCTCCAGGTGCTCTCAGCACTGCTGTCATCCTGGCAAGTGGCTCCCCTGAGCACCTGTCCCTCCACCCAGGGTAGCACAGAGTCTATCCCCTGGAGGACGGCTCCGTGGTGCATCCAGCAGGCTGGGAGCCCTGAGAGTTCACTTGTTTCCTTCATGTCCCAGTCTTCCAAGATCCCAACCTCCTTCAGAACATTCTGGTGATTCTGGTGGATGCACACAGAGGAAAACGCCTAGCCATCCATGAGGCAGGAGGGCAGCACTAGCAACTTCCCTGTGTCCTGCCAGCTGTCCCACAGCTGGCAGGAGATGGGGAAAGAGATGCTGTCTTACAAAAGTAACAGAATGATGTTGAAAGAGGAACCAGAGTCACACTGCACAGGCCTCAGGGTTCCTGTTTCTCCCACAGCAGCCATAGTTTTCTTACACTTTTCTTGAGCTGAAACACAGCTGTGGAATATATGCATGTTCTCTAAAGCAAGTTATAGTCCTCAAAAGGAGTTTTGCTGAGACCAAGGATTGTCCAGAGAGGTAGCACAACCATTCTATGAGCTTTTCATGAGAAAATAAAGTATGCTTTTATTAATTATATATATATTTCACATTTTAGTGAAATCCAGTTCACAGAAGTCAGTCCAGAGGGCAGGAGTCTGCAACTGGTCCTGTGTATTTTTAAACTTCTCAGCAACACACTTCTGGCAGGCGTTAACCTTTACAGTGATGGTGACAACTTTTTTTCATATAAAACTTTTTCTCACAATCACAGAGAAGAATAGGTGTATTTTCTATGTATTAGTTAATGAATTTGTTAATTAAGTGAACAAATTTTTATTGAGCACCACAGTAAGTCAGGAATTGTGAATAATGGGGCTCCCAATGTAACAGAGTCTGACAGTCCTATCTCTTGGGGTTCCTGTAGGTCTAGTGGGGAGAGGGGTATTTTCTTTTTTTTTTTTTTTTTAATTTTATTTATTTTTTCCCCCAAAGCCCCAGTAGATAGTTGTATGTCATAGCTGCACTTCCTTCTAGTTGCTGTATGTGGGACGCGGCCTCAGCATGGCCGGAGAAGTGGTGCGTCAGTGCACGCCCGGGATCCGAACCCGGGCCACCAGCAGTGGAGCGCGCGCACTTAACCGCTAAGCCACGGGGTCGGCCCGGGAGGGGTATTTTCAAAAGAACCACATGGATCAGTGTTCAGTTGCAGCTGTGAGAATCGCCACGCAGGGCAGATACACGGACACCTGAGACTCCTAAGGGTCATACGACCTGGTCCTGTAGGCCAAGCTCACTCTGGCAGGGCCTGGACACTTCCACTGTCCATCATGCTGGAGCGATTGATCCTGGACAGGACGTGAGGCCTGAGGAGGCAAGCCTTAGACAGCAGGAAGTGAGAAAGCCTTTTTCTCAGCCTTCTGGTTACTGGGCCTGGACTCTGCACAGAGAAGCAGAGCCCTCTGACCCAAAGGTCGCCCTGGAGCAAGGCAGGCATGGACCCTTCTGGAACCCCCAAATGGAGGTTGACATGTCAGCCTGGGAATCTGAGCAAGGCCCGCTTTGGTAGTAGCAATTGTGAGTTATTGTCTTTGATCTTCAACCTTCTGATAGTCCTGAACTTCCAAGGGAGTCTTGTGAATAGTTCCAGCCTGGACTCTACTGTGCTGCGGCATTATGGACCCTCCAGCTTTTCATGTTTGGGAAGGTAAAGCCCAGGGGAGGGTGACATCTCTAATCCTCAAGGCAAAGTGGTAGGGGCTGTGTTGACCAACGTGGAGGCTGGCCAGAGGGGGTGGCCATTCAGTAGGGTCACTGGTGGCAGCGGCTGGGTAAGGATGCAGAAGAACATGGGGGCCTGACACTTCAGAGACCACATCAGTGCTTATTCTGGGAAGTAGCAGAGGGATATTCTGAGGTGGCTCAATTTTTTTAAAGACTTTATTTTTTTAGAGCAGTTTTGGATTCACAGCAAAATTGAGAGAAAGGTACAGAGATTTCCCATACATGCTGTATGCCCTCTATATGCATAGCCTCCCCCATTATCAACATCCTTCACCAGTAGATGCATTTTTGTTATAATTAGTGAACCAACGTTGACACACCATAGTCACCAAAAGTCCATAGTTGACCTTAGGGTTCACTCTGGGTGTTGGTCATTCTATGGGTTTGGGCAGATGTATAATGACCTGTATCCACCACTTTGTATCATACAGAGTAGTTTCACTGCCCTAAACTAAGGTGGCTGATTTTCAGCATTCAACCCAGGGGCAATGTGGTCATGGAAAGGTAATATAATTCCATCTGGGAGACACAGATGAGTGAGGACTACACTTTTGAGTCAAAAAAGAAAATACTTTCTAAAAGGGAGAGCTGACAGAAGGAGGTCATTGAAAAGATGCTGGGAGATGTTTCTGTGTTGTCAGGGGGTTCAAGCACCGGATGGTGGGACTAGACTGGGAGGTAAATAAGTTTCTGTCTTCTTCTTCTTCTTCTTTTGTTTTCCACCCTGAGAGTGAAATGAATGATGTCTAATTACAACAACGGTCAGTCTACACGGAATGATGTAGACAATCCACTGACTACCTGCCACATACTGGACATCGTGCAGGGGTTTCTACACATCGTCTTATTTGATCCTCACGATGTCACTGTGAAGTGGCTCATGTCCCTCATCTCAAAGAAGAAGGAACTGAGGCTCTGAGAGTCAAGAACTTCTCCCAAGGTCGCACAGTAGAAATTGCTGGGAGTACCCACAGGTGCTGAGTTAATGTTACTTTCTTCCTTTCTGGTTCAGAAGTCTACAAAAGCACAGTGAAAGTCTTTTCTGAAGGGACAGATAGATACATTTATTGATTCTCCATTGTTGGTACAGTTAGCCCATCCTTCAGCCAGTGAGAGAGGAAAAGCGAGAGAGGGAAATACATGTTGCCCAAGTGTGAGCGTCAGGCAGACAGAGGAGCTGTGGGAGGCCTTCTCCTCTGGCCTCCACAGCTGCTCCTAACATAGGATTCTGTGGCTCCTTCAGGCTGTCAAAGGAGGAGGGGGTTGTAGAGTTTGAGGAGATTCTTCAAAAGAAAGATTTCGGGAAACAGTATCTCGAGAATGCAGGACATCTGTTCTCTAAAAGTGCATTTTTCCACCTGGAAGTGAGCAGCCCATGTTCAGAGTCCACACCAAGTCCAGGCAGGTTCTCTCTCCCTCCTAAGGACCTGGAGGCTACAGTCATTCTCCTGCTCTCCCTGGGGCCTGGCCTCTCAGCTTGCCTCTGAGCTGGCCAACCAGAGTCCTCCCCCGGGGAGGATGCTGGCTGTGTCCCAGAGGGCCCATTTCCTGGGCAATGGGAAGTTGTGACCATTTCTTAGTGGTGGGCTTGTCTGGGCTTGTCCTGACCACTGGCAGGATGGGCTGATGGAATCCTTTCGTGTGAGCTTTCTGGGTGAGGATATTTGTTCCTGAATCAGGGAGGGTTTGTGCCTGGTTTCCTGGGGCCAGTACTCCAGGGGTGAGACTGGGGCCTGCTTTGTGGTCTGGGTTCTGCCTGGGCTGTTCCCCTGCAGAGTGAGGGGCTGTGGCAGAAGCTGAGGGGAGATTTCAGGAAACCATGGCCACGGGCAGTGCACTTTCTTTTCACTGTGCACTGTGTACTGTTCACAAGTGCAGCCTGGAAACTTCTATCTCCAGCCCCACCTCAGCCCTGAACTCCAGACTCGTATGTCCAACTGCTGCTCAATATCTGCACCCAGATGTCTAACTGGTGATAAATAAATGAAGAGCAATAAGATATATTGGAATATATGGGGAAGCCACTTGGTTTAAAACTAATTTGGCCTGACTTTGTTTTTCCAGAAAGGCCTGACGTGGCCTGTCGAGCACGCATTGTACATCTGTTTTAAATATTTACTATGCCCCAAAGCCAAGAATGATGCTCTTAAAGATAGGGATGTTGCCTTCCCCCCCATCAGCATTTCTTTATAGATAAGCATTTCTTCCCAGAAACTAAAGATTAATTACTCACCTACTGTGCTCGTCTCATGACCACGCACCTGCTGACCTCTGACCTGCTGTGCTAGCAAAGCATCTCGTGATGGTAGTAAAAGGGATATTCCTGTCATAATTGATATATGTTCCTTGTTCCAAGATGGTATATAACCATTCTGTACACCCTACTTCTACGGAGCGCTTCCTTCCTTGGTGAAGGTTGTTTTCTCAAACTCCCTCATATAATAAACTCACCCCAATTTTGATTAGTTATGGATTATTTGTGTCAACACTGGCCACCTCAAACATCCCACCACCAAGTCCAAACTCTTGATTTCTCTCCCCAAACCTCCTCCTCCCGCCCTCATCCTCATCATTTACAGGGCCCCCCCCACCCAATCACGTGGGCTGGGAGCCCTGGAGGTGCTGTGGTGTGGCAGGAATGAGCGGAGACTCTGCAAAGGGACAGCTGGGGTTTCAATCCTGCTTCTGCCACTTGTTAGCTGTGTGCTTTGGGACAATAAATTTGGAAGACTGAGAGGGGTCGGGGGTGGAGGCTCTGCCCCAGATCTTATATAAATATGTTCCTGAGCTCTTACATAGGCCCATTGACCTGGAGCATCCCTTGCCTGAGTGCTTCTTGGGGCTTCTTAGGCCTAGGGGCCTGGGTTGGCCCAAAATCTCCCTGACAACCCAGGGGGGGCTTCAGGAGCTGCCTTCAGGGTGGATCTTAGAGGCAAAGGATCCCAGAAGGTCAGAGTGGGCCAGGCCTTCAGAGCTCCTGCATCTAACTCCTCCTTCTGCACATGGGCACTGAGTCCTAGAGAGGAAGTGACCTACCTAGTGACACTCAGTGGCTTAGAAACAGATCTGAGATTTGAGCTCAGAGGTCCTGACTCCCAACCAGCAGGTCTCTGAGAGCCCATGTTTGCGTTATTCATAGTGATTCTCCCCACTGGCTGCATAGCCCGCTGACCCCCACTCCAAGCAGACCTCCAGGAGGGAGAGGGATCACCCCAAAGAGGGTCTTACCTGCCTGCTGCAGGCCCTGCCGTTTCTTAGATGGGTGACAAAGCGCCCACAGTTCTTGCTCAGAAAACAGTACTCCACCTCCTCACCAATCTTCTCCTTTGCAGATATGATGATCTTGTTCACAGGCTATGGTCTGTACTGGTGGTCCAAGTAATTGTTGACCTGATAGCGGTCACCCCCCACTACGTCCTGCAGGCGCTCCTGTTTCACCACAGTCTTAGTGCTCCTACTGGAGGAGCCAGATCTGTGGCACTCACCTGGAATCAGAGGAACTTTCAGCCGGAGCGGCAGGGCAAGGAGATGTAGGGAGAGAGAAGGGGCAGGACAAGAAAGAAGGACGAAGAGAATCCACTCTTGAGCATTCGGTGTTTGTCCTTTCGCAAATGTGATTGGAGGAGTCACAGATTTTTCTTCTTTACTTAACAAGCTGTGAATAATTTTCAAGTCAATGAATGTTGGGATTGTCAATGGCTGCCATTGCATTCCATTATATGAATGTACATCATCCATATGACCAAACCCCTATTATTGAGCATTTAGGTTGTTCACAGAATTAGCCATTATATACAGTGATAGTAAATCATATTTGTTATTTGTTTATCTTTGTGTACTTGTGTATTTCAGAAAGAGATCAAATTTGTTTTAGCACCCACTGTATTTCAGACACTATGCTGTGCAGCTTTTTATATATTAGCTAATTTAATCTCCTTTTTAACTTTCAAGGTAAATATTATCGTCTCCATTTTACAACCAATATTGGACTCAGAGACACATTTTCAGACTTTTCTGCGCTGTGGAAAGTCCTAAAACCTGAATGTGAAACTGCCTCCCTCAAGCTCCAAAGGGCAGGCTCCTTCCATGGCACTGAGCTCAGCCTTAGGGAATCCTTCACGTAAGTGCCTTCTCTCCTAGGACCATGGAGAGGTCCACCGAGGAGCTATCAGCAGATGGAATCCAACTTTCATTCTATAGCGAGTCCATGTTTTATTTTTAAGAGGGAGAGTCAGTAATGAGCACGCTAATTAAGCATGCTTATTTTATGTTTCTAATCTAAAGGCTGACTTTTGTACTTAGAAGCCATCTCCTTAAAAAAAACTACCCACACCCTGAAAGTTAGGCACAAAAAGATCACATGCCCTCACTCTCATGCTTTCTCTTACAGGCCCCTCCTCAGGGTTTTATGGATCAAATGGCTTGATTTACCATCAATTCAGATATTTTTACAACTCTGTCAAGGTAGATGATAGGTTGCAGAAAACTGATAAGATGCAAATATATTATTCTGATCTTGACGATAATGATTTTTGTCTGGTGAAAATGCAGAAGCCAGTGAAGAAGAGAAGATAGAGGTTAGGGTATTATTGCTCTGTAGGAGAGGAATAATGTGCATCTCATTTGGCAGGCTTATTCCAGCATTTTTTTTTCTTTCATTAACTATACATACTTCTATTCCCTGCATTCTCCTTTTAACTGGCTTTTTCATCCTGCTGCTTCTGTTATCAATGAGTTAAATAAGTCGTTCATGTGTACTCACTATGCCCTTGTATGAGAATTGTTTTGATGTGTAAACCTGTGAGAGCTGCTTCTGTTAAGGAGTATTAAGTAAATACTTTCAAGACACCTTGTCTCTGAAATTGTATGAGCACAAAGAACACGGCACTGAGAAACATGCTTCTTTCTTTAAGACCATAGACCTTAGACCATATATCTTAGAGTTTCTATAAGAGAAACTTCCTTTAAGACCGGAGACCTTCAGAAAGTTTGCTGGTTTAAGTCATATTAGAGTCTGCATACCAGGGTAAACTGGACAGCTGGACAGATTTGAAGGCTGAAGCCAACCAGCTTCACTGGACGAGCCCACAAACCTCTTTCCCTGCTTCTGTGAGGATGTAGGGGACTCCCTGTGTTTACTCAATGGGACATGGATGTACGGTCTGCTCAAGTGCTGTTCCGGGAAAATCCAACCCAGGTTTCCCTTGCTCAGCTCTTTCTTTCAACTGTACTCGTGTGTTAACAAATATTTTGAAAATTATATTTTGGACAGTCCTTACTTATAGGAGCCAGATGGATCACATCACCACCTCCCACATAGATGGCCCAGTGCTCAAAGCCAATGTGGAAAATCTCAATCAAGTCTCCAGGCTCGGGTTCTTTACAAAACTGCAACAGAAAAACCCAAGATGGTGTTGATAGACTTCGAGGCCACAGCAGAAACCCTGGCTGGGGAACTTCAGCTTGTCCTGGGGATGCCCTTGCTGATGTTCATCACCTGGTGACAGCCTCTGGTGGCAGAAGAGCTCCTGGACCCTGTGGGGTCCTCGGCGTGCTGTCACTTTTAGAAGCTCCCCACAACTGGGGGCTGGATGCTTGGAGAAAATGACCTTGTGGAATGGCAGAGTGGAGATTTGTCCAATGTGTTTTAATTATGCGTGTGTGCATGCACGCATGTGTGTTGTATGGTGTGCATGTGCACACATGCACGTGTATATATATGCATGTTATGCATAAGTATATGTGTGTACTGTGTGTGTGTTGTGTGAGTACCTGTGTTGTGTGTGCGTGTGCACATACTGAGGTGCACACATGTGTACGTGGGTGCACTGTACATGACCTCCTGAGTGTGTTGACATGACAGCCTGCATGACAGCCAGCCCCATCCCCAGCAATGCGGGCAGATGAGTCTTGAGCTTCTATGTCCTTCCCAGACAGACCCTCAAGTTTTCATCATGCCTTCTGCCCATGGTTGTGCATGGCCACCCCGGCACCTCCTCTTTCTCAGATTTTGTCCTCTCCAGCCTTGGGACACCCACCTGTGGAGATGCCCACCTGAGAGACACAAACTGACAGCATCGTAAGGGGACCTGAGCCTTTGAAGGCACTCTTGTGGCGCTGCCCAGCTTCTGGCACTGAGGGGCTGCTGCACTCACACAGCCAGCCTCTGCTGGTTCCTTTCCTAAAATAACTGCAACCCTTACACCGCCCCTGGGGAAGGAATCATCACTCTATTGCTGAGGATCAGAGAGATGAAGGTGAAACAGCACATAAAATATTGACCAGCTTAAACTAGTTTTGCATCCTTAAAATGGGTTATTTCACTCAAGGCTGCTCAATAACAAAGATGGCACTGCACATGTGCCAGCGGGAATCCATAGCCCCGGGATTACCCTGGAACCAAGAATCTTCACAAATGGTGCCACCAGGGCCCTTTGTGAAGCCAGAAGTACTTCAGTAAAAAAAATCTGGCTTCCAGGAGCCCAAGTAGCTTGATTACCATATATAGACTGATTTGAGACTAGCCAATCAGCTTACACAGGCCCAGCTGCAGCTTAGGAACCCCTAACTCCTTAAATTTCACACTGAACCTTGGATCAGATAGACAGATTTGAGAGCCTTACCTCCTGTCTCCTCACTGGTCAAACTCCCAATAAAGTTCTTTGTTTCCTCAAAGCCGGTACCATAGTATCAGCTTTCATGCGTGTTGGGCAGTGAGCCCTTGCTCAGTAACAAAGGAACTTGTCTGAGAACAGTCAGCTGGGAAGCTGCAAGGCTGAGTCTTCTCTGCCATTCTTCCCTCTCGTCCTGATTTGTCCCTGCCTTCCTCCCCTTCCACACCTCCTTTCCGCTCTTTAAAGGCCTGGCCCAGGGCATCACAGCTTTGTGATTTGAGAAATTTCCCTCTCTGTGCCTGATGTCAGCAAATGACAAACCTCCTCCATCCCTCATCCCAGGCTGTCCAATCAGAAATCAGGGGTCAGCTCACCTTTGTCCTCATTCTCGTGCCAATACAAACAACCAATGATGACCCTGGAAGTTTCCCCTGAATTCACCTCTTGTCCACCTCTCACCCACTGACTTGGTTTGAGGCAGCCCTGTCCCTGCCTCCTGTCTCTGCCACTACACGTCGAATCTCCCCATTTCCACTATGGCCTTCCCAAAGGGCACATCTGGCCATGATCTTCCTCTGGCCCTAGGGCACACAGGGCACCCCCTTGGGGCAGCTCACAGTCCCTTCATGACTGGCCCTTCCTCTCCCCTCATTACCCACCCTGCACTCTAACCCCCAGGCCTCCCTCAACGCAGAGCTTGGTCTTGTCTCTGCTGCTCTGCACATTAGGTATCTCTGTCCCCAGCCACCTTCTCCATGCCCACTCTTCCTTTCTCCCTCATCAGACCTCCCAAGAGCCAGTATTTGCATCATTCCTGGTGATTCTCCTTTCTGGCTGCATAGCTGGGTCACCCCCACTCCAAGCAGACCTCGAGGAGGGGGAGAGATCACTCCAAAGAGGACCTTACCTGCCTGCTGTAGGCCGTTCCGTATCTCAGATGGGTGACAAAGTGTTCAGAGTTCCAGGGAAGATCACAGTACTCCACCTGCTCACCAATCTTCTCCTTTGCAGAACTGATGATCCTGTTCACAGGCCGTGGTCTGTGCTAGTGATCCAAGATGTTGTTGACCTGATAGAAGCAGCTCCCCACCACATCCTTCAGCTGCTTTTTCACCAATGCCCTGCCTCTCCAAATGGAGACGGTCCTGGAGGAGCCAGCCCAGGACTCTTTACCTGGAATCAGAGACACTTTCATCTGGAGCTGCAGGGGAAGGCAAGGTGGGAGAGAGAAGTGGCAGGAGAAGAAAGATGAAGGGAATCCACTCTTGAGTTTTTGGTGTTTGTCCTTTCACAAATGTGACAGGAGGAGTCACAGATTTTTCTCCTTTACTTAACAAGCTGTGAATATTTTTCAAGTCAATGAATGTTGTTATTGTCAATGGCTGCCATGGCATTGCATGATATGAATCTACATTATCCATTTGACCAATTCCCTATTATTGAGCATTTAGGTTGTTCACAAATTTACCCATTGCACACAATGATAGTAAATCATATTTGTTATTTGTTTGTCTTTGTGTACTTGTGTATTTCAGAAAGAGATCAAATTTGTTTTATTTTTTTTTAATTTTTTTTTTTGGTGAGGAAGATCAGGCCTGAGCTAACATCTGTTGCCAATCCTCCTCTTTTTTTTTTTTTTGCTGGGGAAGACTGGCCCTGAGCTAACATCCATGCCCATCTTCCTCTACTCTACATGGGACGCTGCCACAGCATGGCCTGACAAGCGGTGCATCAGTGCGTGCCTGGGGTTCCGAACCTGGGCCACCAGCAGCAGAGCGCATCCACTTAGCTGCTACACCAGGGGGCTGGTCCCCCAAATTTGTTTTAGTACCCACTGTGTTTCAGACACTATGCTGGGCAACTTTTATATATTACCTAATTTAATTTCCTTTCTAACTTTCAAGGTAAATATCATCATCTCCGTTTTACAACTAATATTGGACCGAGAGAGACATTTTCAGACTTTTCTGTGCTGTGGAAAGTCTTAGAACCTGAATGTGAAACTGCCCCTCTCAAGCTCCAAAGGCCAGGCTCCTTCCATGGTACTGAGCTGAGCCTTAGGAAATCCTTCACGTAAGTGTCTTCTCTCCTAGGACTGGGCACCATTCTTGGCAGATGGAGAGGTCCACAGAAGAGCTATCTGCTGATGGAATCCGAATTCCATTCTATTGTGAGTTCAGGTTTTATTTCCATTTATTTATTTTTTTGGTGAGGACGATTCGCCCTGAGCTAACATCTGTGGCAATCTTCCTCTATTTTGTACATGGGATGCCGCCACAGCACAGCTTCATGAGCAGTATGTTGATCCGTGCCTAGCATCCGAACCCTCAAACCCTGGGCCACTGAAACGGAGTGTGTGAACTTAACCACCATGCCACTGGGCCGGCCCCCATGTTTTTTATTTTTTAAGAGGGAGAGTCACTAATGAGCACGCTAATTAAGCATGCTTGTTTTATGTTTCTAATCTAAAGGCTGATGTTTGCACTTAGAATCCATCTCTTTAAAAAACTATCCACACTCTGGAAGTTAGGCACAAAAAGACCAAATGTCCTCACTGTCATGCTTTCTCTTATAGGTCCCTCCTCAGGGTTGTCTGGATTAAGTGGGCTTGTTTTACCGTTTAACATCCATTCAGATATTTTTACAACTCAGTCAAGGTAGATGATAGCTTGTAGGAAACTGATCAGATGTAAATAAATTATTCTGATTGTGATGACAATGAATTTTGTCCAGTGAGAATGCAGACACTCAGGGAAGAAGGGACTATTAACAATTATGATATCATTGCTCTGTATGACATGAACCGTTTGCATCTAATTTGGCAGGCTTATTCCAACATTTTCTTCATGAACTATTCATACATCTATTTCCTGCATTCTACTTTTAATCGGCATTGTCATCCTGCTGCTTGCGTTATCCATGAGTTAAATAATAAATAAATCGTTCACATGTACTCACTATGCACTTGTATGAGAATTTTTTTTGATGTGTAAACCTGTGAGAGCTGCTTCTGTTAAGGAGTATTAAGTAAATACTCGCAAGACTCTGTCTGTGAAATTGTATGAATACAAAGGACACAGCACTGAGAAACACGCTTCTTTCTTTAAGACCATAGACCTTAGACCATAGACCTCAAAGTTTCTTCAAGAGAAACTTTCTTTAAGACCATAGTCCTTTAGAAACTTTGCTGGTTTAAGTCATGTCAGAGTCTGCACACCCCGGTAAACTGGTCAGCTGGACAGATCTGAGTGCTGAAGTCCCCCAGCTTCACTGGATGAGCCCACAAACCTCTTTCCCTGCCTTTGTCAGAACCTGTGGGACCCAATGTGTTTACTCAATGGGACATGGATGTACGGTCTGCTCAGGTGCTGTTCAGGGAAAAACCAACCCAGATTTTTCTTGCTCAGTCTTTCTTTCCATTGTTTTCTATATATTAACAAATATTTTGAAAATTATATTTTGAACAGTCCTTACTTTTTGGAGCCAGATGGATCACATTACCACCTCCCGCATATATGGCCCAGTGCTCATAGCCAACGTGGGAAATATTAATCCAGTCTCCAGGCTCCAGTACTTCATAAAACTGCAAGAGAGAAACCCAAGAAGGTGTAAACAGACTTCTAGGCAACAGCAGAGACCCCGGCTGGGGAGCTGCAGCTCAGCTGGGGGACCCCTTGTTGATGTTCATCACCTGGTCAGAGCCTGGGGTGGGGGAAGCACTCCTGGACCCTGTGGGGTCCTCAGCCTGCTGTCACTTTAGAGGTTCCCCCACAACTGGGGGCTGGAAGCCTGGAAACAATGATCTTGTGGAATGGGAGAGTGGAGATCTGTCCAGAGTGTGTATATAATGCATGTGTGTGTGTGTGCAGTGCAATGTCAATATGCGTGTTCATGTACTCAAGCGAATATATGTGAATGTTATGCATATGTATATGTGTTGTGTGTGTTTTGTATGTGCATATGTGTGCATGTGAGTACTGTGTATGTGTTGTGTATGTTGTGTGTTTATGCATGTCGTGTGTGCATGTGCGCATACTGAGGATACAGACGTGTACATGCAGGTGCATTATACTCGTGCTCCTGAGCATGTTGACTTGACAGCCTGCACGTGGCAGCCCCTTCCCCAGCAAAGCTGAGCAGGTGAGTGTTTTGCTTCTGTGCCCTCCAGACGGATCCTCATGTCTTCATCACGCCTCCTGCCCCTGGATGTGCATGGCTGCACCAGAAACCTCCTCCTCCTCAGACTCTGTCCCTTCTAGCCTCAGGACACCTGCCCTTGGAGATGCCCACCTGAGAGACACAAACTGACAACATCATAACATCACCTGAGTCTTTGAGGGCACTCTTATGGGGCGCCCAGCTTCCAGTACTGAGGGGGCTGCTGCACTCACACTGCCAGCCTCTCCTGGCCCTATTCCTACAATAACCGCAACCCTCACACCGCCCTGGGGAAGGCAGCATCACTCCACTGCTCAGGTGGGACTCTGAGGATCAGAGAGATGAAGCTGAAACAGCATGTAAAACATTAACCGACTTAAACTAGTTTTGTTCCTTAAGCAGATTATTTTGATGAAGGCTTGCACAATAACAGAGACAGCACTTTTCACATGCCAGGTGCATACCCAGAGCCCCAGGATGATCCCGGAACCGAGAATCTTCAGAAATGTTGCCACCAAGGTCCTTTATGAAGTGAGAAGTCCTTCAATAAGGAAAATCTGTCTTCCAGCAGCCCAAGTAGCTTGATTACCATACATGGAGTTATTCAAGACTAGCCAATCAGCCTACATGGGCCAAGTGCAGCTTAGTAGCCCCTAACTCCTTAAATTTCACCCTGAACCTTGGATCAGATAGACAGATTCGAGAGCCTTGCCTCCTGTCTCCTTGCCGGCAACCTACAAGCAAAGTTGTTCTTTTCTCAAAAGGCAGCACCATAGTATCAGCTTCTATGTGCATCAGCCAGCGAGCCCTTGCTCAGTAACAAAGAAACTTGCCTGAGAAGAGTCAGCTGGGAAGTGGCCGAGCTGGGTCTTCTCTGCCACTTCTCCCCCTGGTCCTGAGTCGTCCCTGCCTTCCTGCTCTTCCACATCTCCTTCTCCCTCCTTAGTGTCCTGGCCCATGCCACTGCAGCTTCATGATTTGAGAATTTTTCAGTTTTTCTCCTTCTCTGTGCCTGATCACAGACAATGACAAACCTCCTCCATCCCTCATCCCAGGCTGTCCAATCTGAGACCAAGGGTCAGCTTACCTTTGTCCCATTTCTCATGCCAATACCGACACCCGATGCTGACCCTGGAAATTTCTCATGAAATCACTTCATCTCCCACCTCCCACCAACTGACTTGGTTCGGGCAGCCCTGTCCCTGCCTCTGTGACCCGTGTGGGCTCCTGACTGGTTCTTCTCCTCCTGTCGCTGCCACTCCATATCCAGTCTCTCCAAGATCCACTGTGGCCTTCCCAAAGGGCACATATGTCCATGGCCTTCCTCTGGCCTCAGGGCAGAGTGCACCCCCTTTGGGTAGCTCCAGGCCCTTCGTAGCTGGTCCTTCCTCACCCCTCCTCACACTCCCTGCACTCTGCCCCCCAGACCTCCCTCACCATAGAGCTTGCTCTTGTCTCTGCTGCTGCGAACATCAGGTATCTCTGTCCCCAACCACCTTCTCCACAGTCACTCTTCCTCTCTCCCTCCATGTGACACTCCAAGAGCCCACGTTTGTATCATTCATGGGGATTCTCCCCACCGGTTGCACAACCCAGTCACCCCAACCCCAAGCTGACCTCCGGGAGGGAGAAGGACCACCCCAAGGGGACCTACCTCCCTGCTGTAGGCTGTGCCGTATCTCAGATGGGTGACCAGGTGCTCAGAGTTCCTGCGCAGAACACAGTACTCCACCTCCTTACCAATCTTCTCCTTTGCACATCTGATGATCTTGTTGGCAGGCCGTGGTCTGTGCTTATAACCCAAGTAGTTGTTGATCTGATAGAAGCAGCCCCCCGCTACATCCTTCAGCTGCTCCTGTTTCACCACTGCCCTGCTGCTCAGAATGGAGGAGGTACTGGAGGAGCCTGCCCCAGAGTCCTCACCTGGAATCAGAGACATTGTCACCTGGAGCTGCAGGAGAAGGCAAGGTGGGAGAGAGAAGGGGCAGGACAAGAAACAAGGACGAAGGGAACCCACTCTTGAGCTTTTGGTGTTTGTCCTTAGGGATTGGAGGAGTCACAGATTTTTCTCCTTTACTTAAAAAGCTGTGAATATTTTTCAAGTCAGTGAATGTTGGGATTGTCAATGGCTGCCATTGCATTCCATGATATGAATGTCCACCATCTATTTGGCCAATCCCCAATTATTGAGCGTTTAGGTTATTCACGAATTTAGCCATTATACACAATGATAGTAAATCATGTTTATTATTTGTTTGTATTTGTGTGTTTGTGTATTTCAGAAAGAGATCAAATTTGTTTTAGTACCCACTGTTTCAGACACTATGCTGGCAACTTTTCATATACTACCTAATTTAATCTCCTTTTTAACTGTCAAGGTAAATATTATTATGTCCATTTTACAACCAATATTGTACCCAGAGAAACATTTTCCAACTTTTCTGTGCTGTGGAAAGTCCTTGAGCCAGAATGTGAAACTTCCCCTCTCAAGCTCCAAAGGGCAGGCTTCTTCTCCGGCACCGAGCTGAGCCTGAGGGAATCCTTCATGCAAGTGTCTTCTCTCCTAGGACGAGGCACCATTCTGGGCACATGGAGAGGTCCACAGAAGAGCTATCTGCTGATGGAATTCCAAATTCCGTTCTAAAGTGAGTCTCAGTTTTATATTTTATTTTTTATTTTTTTGTGAGGAAGATCAGCCCTGAGATAACATCTGATGCCAATCCTCCTCTTTTTTCTGAAGAAGACTGGCCCTGAGCTAACATCCATGCCCATCTTCCTCTACTTTATATGGGACGCCGCCACAGCCTGGGTCAACAAGCAGTGCGTTGGTGCGCGCCCAGGATCCCAACCGGCAAACCCTGGGCTGCCACAGCGGAGCGCGCGCACTTAACAGCTTGCGCCACCCGGCCGGCCCCTCAGTTTTA
The DNA here is from genome assembly GCF_020826845.1 of Diceros bicornis minor. Lineage (NCBI taxonomy): Eukaryota > Metazoa > Chordata > Mammalia > Perissodactyla > Rhinocerotidae > Diceros > Diceros bicornis. The sequence continues at coordinate 9,362,907 of NC_080770.1, forward strand.
TATTTTAAGACGGAGAGTCACTAAGATCATGATTAAGCATGCCTATTTTATATTTCCATTCTAAAGGCTGTTGTTCGCTCTTAGAATCCATGTCCTTAAAAACAATTACCCATACCCTGAAAGTCAGGCACAAATAAAACCACAGTCCTCACTGTCATGCTTTCTCTTATAGGCCCCTCCTCAGGGTCATCTGGATTAAGTGGGTTTGATTTACCATTTACCATCAATTTAGATATTTCTAAAACTCTGTCAAGGTAGATGATGGCCCGTAGAAAACCGATAAGATGCAAATAAATTATTCTGGTTGTGATGACAGTGATTTTTGTCCAGTGAGAATACAGATGCTTGGTGGAAAAGAGAACATCAAAAGTTGTGGTACCATTGCTTTGTAGGACATGAACCATGTGCATCTAATTTCGCAGGCTTATTCCAGCTTTTTTTTTCTTTCATTGACTATTCATACATCTGTTCTGTGTATTCTCATTTTAACTGGCTTTGTCATCCTGCTGCTTCTGTTATCGATGAGTTAAATAAGTCGTTCACATGTACTCACTATGCACTGATATGCCAATTTTTTTGATGTGTAAACCTGTGAGAGCTGCTTCCATTAAAGAGTATTAAGTAAATACTCTCAAGACACCTTGTCTGCGAAATCACATGAGTACATATGTCTATGCAGAGTAGCATAGACAAGAGCCCTTTGGAGCTTGAGAGAGGCAGTTTCACATTCAGGTAAATACTCTGAAGATGTTTTCTATGAAATTGTGTGGGAACAAAGGGCATAGCACAGAGAAACATGCTTTTTTCTTTAACAACATAGACTCAGAGTATAGACTGAGTTTCTTTAGAGAAACTTGAAGACTGTAGATCTTCAGGAACTTTGCTGGTTTAAGTCATATCAGAGTCCGCACGTCAGGGTAAACTGGAGAGCTGGGCAGATCTGAATGCTGAAGCCACCCAGCTTCACTGGATGAGCCCTCGAACCTCTGTCCCTGCTTCTATGAGAATCTATGGGACCCCCTGTGGTTACTCAATGGGACATAGATGTATGGTCTGCTCAAGTGCTGTTCAGGGAAAACCAGCTCAGGTTTTCCTTGCTCACCTCCTTCTTTCCATTGTTCTCATTATGTTAATAAATATTTTGAAAATTATATTTTCAATAGTCCTTACGTATTGGAGTCAGATGGATCACATCACCATCTCCAACATAGATGGCCCAGTGCTCATAGCCAATGTGGGAAATATTAATCAGGTCTCCAGGTTCAGGTACTTCACCAAGCTGCAAGAGAAAAACCCAAGATGGTGTAGACAGACTTCTAGGCAACACCTGAGACTCTGGCTGGGGAGCTGTGGCTCGACCTAGGGACCCCCTTGCTGATGTTCATCACTTGGTGAGAACCTGGATTGAGGGGAAAAGCTCCTAACACTTGTGGAATCCTCAGCCTTCTATCTCTTTTAGAGGTTCCTCCACAACCAGGAGCTAGAAGCCTGGAAACAGTGACCTTGTGGAATGGGAGGGTGGAGATTTGTCCAGTGTGTGTATATTATGCGTGTGTGTGTGCCCACGTTTTTGTTGTATGGTGTGCATAAGTGTGTATGTGCATATGTGTGTGTTAAGTGTATGTTTTGTGTGCATGTGTGTGTGTTCTGTGTGTGCATGTGTTTTGTATGTGTGTTGTGTGTGCATGTGCGCATACTGAGGATGCAGACACGTATATGCAGTTGCATTGTACAAGTGCTCCTAAGTGTGTTGACATGACAGCCTGCCTGTGGGAGACCCAGCCCCATCCCCAGCAAAGTTTGCAGGTCAGTCTTGAGCTTCTCTGTCCTTCCCAGACGGACCTTGAAATCCTCATCATGCCACCTGTCCCTGGTTGTGCATGGCCACACCAGGTACCTCCTCCTCCTTAGACTCTATCCCTCCTAGCCTCAGGACACCTATTCTTGGGTGTCCTAACAGGACCTGTGCCTTTGATCGGAAACTTGTGGGGCTTCCCAGCTTCCCACACTGTGGGGGCTGCTGCGCTCACACAGCCGGCCTCTGCTGGCCCTTTTCCTACAATAACTGCAACACCCACACTGCCCCTGGGGAAGGAAGCTTCACTCCATTGCTCAGGTGGGACGCTGAGGATCAGAGAGATGAAAGTGAAACAGCACATAAAATGTTGACCAGCTTAAACTAGTCTTGCTTTCTTAAAACAGCTTGGTTTGATGAAGTCTTGCTCAATAATACAGATGACTCTGCACATGTGCCAGGTGGGAACCCATAGCCCCAGGCTGACCCCAGAACTAAGAATCTTCAGAAATGATGCCACCAGGACCCTTAATGAAGCGAGAAGTCCTTCAATATGAAATATTTGGCTTCCAGCAGCCCTAGTAGGTTGATTACCATAATGGACTGATTTGAGACTAGCCAAGTAGCTTACATGGGTCCAGCTGCAGCTTAGGAGCCCCTAACTCCTTAAATTTCACCCTGAACCTTGGATCAGATAGACAGATTTGAGAGCCATGCCTCCTGTCTCCTTGCCAGTCAACCTCCCTGTAAAGTTCTTTTCTCAAAAGGCGGCCCCATAGTATTGGCTTCCATGTGTGTCAGGCAGCGAGCCTTTGCTCGGTAACAGACGAACTTGCCTAAGAACAGTCAGCTGGGAAGTGGCTGAGCTGTGTCTTCTCTGCCACTTCTCCCCCTGGTCCTGACTTGTCCCTGCCTTCCTCCCCTTCCACACTTCCTTTCTTCTCCTCAATGTCCTAGCTCAGGACACCGCAGCTTCATGATATGAAAATTTTTCAGTTTTCTTCTCCTTTGTGCCTGATCTCTGTGAATGACAAACTCCTCTATCCCTTATCCCAGGCTGTCCAATCTGACACAGGGGTCAACTTATCTTTGTCCTTGTTCTCATGCCAACCAACAACCAATGCTGACCCTGGAAGTTTCTCCTGAATTCACTTCCTTGCCCACTTTCCATCCACTGACTTGGTTCAAGGCAGCCCTGTCCCTGCCTCTGTCACCCCCAGGGGATTCTGGCCAACCTCCTCCTCCTGTCCCTGCCATTCCACATCCAGTCTCCCCAAGACCCACTGTGGCCTTCCCAAGGGGCTCATTTGACGATGGCCTTCCTCGAGCCTCAGGGCACATGGCACGCCCCTTGGGCAGCTCATAGACCCTTCATGCCTGGCTCTTTGCCACCCCTCCTCACCCTCCCAGCCCTCTGCTCCCCAGGCCTCCCTCACCACAGAGCTTGCTCTTGTCTCTGCTGCACTGCATGTCAGATACCTCTGTCCCCAACCACCTTCTCCACACCCACTTTTCCTCTCTCTTCTTATCAGACATCCCAAGAGCCCATGTTCGCATCATTCATGGGGATTATCCCCACTGCTTGCACAGCCCGGTCACATCAACTCCAAGCAGACCTCTAGAGGGGAATGGAATCACTGCAAATAGGGCCTTACCTGCCTGCCGCAGACTGTGCCATATCTCACATAGGTGAAAAAGTGCTTGCAGTCCTTGTGCCGAACACAGTACACCACCTCCTCACCAATCTTCTCCTTCACAGATCTGATGACCTTCTTCACAGGCTGTGGTGTGTAAGCATGGTCCAAGTAGTTGTTGACGCGATAGTGACAGCCCGCCACTACGTCCTGAAGGCGCTCCTGTTTCACCACCGCCCTGGTGCTCCGAATGAAGAAGGTGCTGGAGGAGCCAGCCCTAGGGTACACACATGGAATCAGAGACACTGTTTCTGCAGGGGAAGGAGATATAGGGAGAGAGGGGAAGGAAAAGAAAGAAGGATGAAGAGAATCCATTGTTGAGCTTTGAGTGTTTGTCTTTTCACAAATGTGATTGGAGGAGTCACAGATTTTTCTTTCTTAACAAGCTGTGAGTATTTTTCAGGTCAATGAATGTTGGGATTGTGAAAGGCTGGGTTTGCATTTTGCATTCCATTATACGAATGTACATCATCTATTTAACCAGTCTCCCATTATTGAGCATTTAGGTTTTACACAAATTTAGCCATTACACACAATGATAGTAAATCATATTTGTCATTTATTTACCTTTGTGCACTTGTGTATTTTAGAAAGCGTTTAAATTTGTTTTAGTACCCAGTGTGTTTCAGACACTATGCTGTGCAGCTTTCATACATTAGCTAATTTAATCTCCTTATTAACTTTCAAGGTAAATATTATCATCTCCATTTTACAACCAATATTGGACCCAGAGACACATTTTCAGACTTTTCTGTGCTGTGGAAAGTCCTAGAACCTGAATGTGAAAGTGCCTCTCTCAAGCTCCAAAGGGCAGGTTCCTTCCACGGCACTGAGCTGAGCCTTAGGGAATCCTTCACATAAGTGTCATCTCTCCCAGGACCATGGAGAGGTCCAGTGAGCCGTTATCAGCAGATGGACTCCAAATTCCATCCTATAGTGAGTCCAGGCTTCATTTTTAAAGAAGGAGAGTCAGTAATGAGCACGCTAATTAAGCATGCTTATTTTATGTTTCTAATCTAAAGGCTGATGTTTTCATTTCATTTCATTTAAATGATGTTTCATTTATTGCACTTTCATAAGAAGTGCAATAAAAAACTACCCTCACCTTGGAAGTCAGGCACAAAAACCCCATATGTCCTCACTGTCATGCTTTCTCTTACAGGCCCCTCCTCAGGGTCATCTAATTAAGTGGGCTTCATATACCATCAATTCAGATATTTTTACAAGTCTGTCAGGATAGATGATCACTTGTAGAAAAGTGATAAGATGCCACTATATTATTTGATCTTGATGACAATGATTTTTGTTTGGTGACAATGCAGATGCTTGGTGGAGAGGAGAACATCAAAGGTTATGGTACCATTGCTGTGTGGGATATGAACCATTTGCATCTAAGTGGGCAGGCTTATTCCAGCATTTCTTTTGTTTCATTGACTATACAGACATCTATTTCCTGCATTCTCCTTTTAACTGGCTTTGCCATCCTGTTGCTTCTGTTATCAATGAGTTAAATAAATTGTTCACATATACTCACTGTGCACTTGTATGAGAATTGTTTTTGATGTGTAAACCTGTGAGAGCTGCTTCCATTAAAGAGTATTAAGTAAATAATCTCAAGACATCTTGTCTGTGAAATCACATGAGTACAAATGACATTGCACTGTGAAACATGCTTCTTTTTTTAAGACAATAAATCTTGAAGTTACTTTAAGAGAAACTTTCTTTAAGACCGTAGACCTTCAGAAACTTGGTTGGTTTAAGTCATATCAGAATTTGCAGACCAGCGTAAACGGGACAGCTGGACAGATCTGATGGCTGAGGTCGCCCAGCTTCACTGGACAATCCCATGAACCTCCTTCCCTGCTTCTTTGAGGAGGTAGGGGACCCCCTGTGATTACTCAAAAGGACATGGATGTATGGTCTGCTCAAGTGTGGTTCAGAGAAAATCCAGGTCAGGTTTCCCTTGCTTAGCTCTCTCTTTCAATTGTTCTCATTATGTTAACAAACATTTTGAAAATTATATTTTCAACAGTCCTTACGTTTCGGAGCCAGATGGATCACATCACCACCTCCCACATAGATGGCCCAGTGCTCATAGCCAACTTGGAAAACCTGAATCAGGTCTCCAGGTTTGGGTTTTTCATAAAGCTGCAAGCCAAAACCAGAGATGGTGTAGACAGACTTTTAGGCAACAGTGGAGACTCTGGCTGGGGAGCGTCAGATTGGCCTGGGGACGCCCTTGCTGATGTTCATCACCTGGTGAGAGCCTGGGGTGGGGGAAGAGCTCCCGGCCCCTGTGGGGTCCTCAGCCTGCTGTCACTTTTAGAGGTTCCCCAGAAGCATGTTCTGGAAGCCTGGAAAAAATGACCTTGTGGAATGGGAGAGTGGAGATCCGTTTTTTTGCATGTGAGTATGTGTGTTCATGAGTGTGTTGTGTGTATCTGTGTGTGCATATGTGTTGTAGTATGTCTGTTCATGTGTGTTGTGTGTATCTGTGTGAGCATATGTGTTGTAGTATGTGTGCTGTGTACCTGTGTGTTGTGTGTGTATGTGTGTGTTTTATGTATGTGTGTCTGTTTGTGTGTACTGTGTATGTGTTGCATATGTGTATGTTGTCTGTGCATGTGTGTTGTGTGTGCATGTGGACATACTGAGGATGTAGACTTGTATATGCAGGTGTGTTGTACGTGTGCTCCTGAGCACGTCGACACAACAGCCTGCAGCTGGCAGACTAGAGCCCATCCCCAGCAAAGTCGAGCCGATGAGTCTTGACGTTCTCTGCCCTTCCCAGGTGGACCCTCAAGTCCTCATCATGCCTCCTGCCCTGCTTGTGCATGGCTGCACCAGGCACCTCCTTCTCCTTAGACTCTGTCCCTTCCAGCCTCAGGACACCCGTCCTTGGAGATGCCCACCCGAGAGACAGAGACTGACAGCCTCCTAAGGGGACCGGAGCCTTGAGGAGACTCTTGTGGGGCCGCCCAGCTTCCAACACTGAGGGGCCGCTGCACTCACACAGCTGGTATCTGATGGCCCTTTTCCTACAAAAACTGTAATCCTCACATCGCCCCCAGGAAGGAAGAATCGTCAGGTGGGAAGCTGTGGATCAGAGAGGAAGGTGAACTAGCACACAAAACATTGAGCAGCTTAGACTAGCTTTGCTTCCTTAAAACAGGTTATTTTGATGAAGCCTTGCACAATAACAGAGATGGCGCTACACATGTGCCAGGTGCGTACCCAGAGCCCCAGGATGACCCCGGAACCAAGAATCTCCAGAAATTTTGCCACGGGGGCCCTTTGCAAAGCAAGAAGTCCTTCAATAAGGAAAAAACCAGCTTCTGGACTGGAATCATCTCTGGACTGATTCCAGACTGGTCAGGCCGTTTACAGGGGCCCAGCTGCAGCTTAGTAGCCCCTAACTCCTTAAATTTCACCCCAACCTTGGATCAGATAGACAGATTTGAGAGCCTTGCCTTCTGTCTCCTTGCCAGTGTACCTCCCAATAAAGTTCCTTTGTTACCTTGCATAATAACAAGGGAACTTGCTTAAGAACAGTCAACTGGGACGTGGCCGAGCTGCATCTTCTCTGGATTCATCCTTGCCTTCCTCCCCTTCCACACCTCCTTCTCCCTCCTCAATGTCCTGGCCCAGGGCACCACAGCTTTGTGATTTGAGAATTTGTCAGGTTCTTCTTCTCTGTGCCTAATCACAGAATGACAAACCTCCTCCAACCCTCATCCCAGGCTGTCCAATCTGAGGCCAGGGGTTAGCTTACCTTTGTCCTCTTCCTCATGCCAATACCAACAAGCAATGCTGACCCTGGAAGTTTCTCCCAAATTCCCTTCATCTCCCATCTCCCACCCACTCACTTGGCTCAGGGCAGCCCCATCTCTGCCTCTGTGACGCCCATGGCCTCCTGACCAGCCCCCTTCCTCCTGTCCCTGCCACTCCACATCCAGTCACCCCAAGACCCACTGTGGCCTTCCTAAAGGGTACATCTGGCCAAGACCTTTCTCTGCCCTCAGGGCACAGGACATGCCTTTTGGTCAGCTCCAGGCCCTTCCTCACCCCTCCTCACCCTCCCTGCCCTCTGCCCCCTGAGTCCACCCTCCCCACAGAGCTTGCTCTTTTCTCTGTTGCTCTGCACATCATGTATCTCTTTCATCAACCACCTTCCTCATACCCACTCTTCCTCTTCCCCCTTCATCAGACATCCGTACTCTGAGAAGCTGCCCTGAAGGCCCCAGCCTGGCTCAGCGGCCACTCTCTGGGTCCCCAGGCCCCCAGGACCTCCACCTCTCCCTGCATGGGTCATGTGCTGCAATTCTCTGTGCCTGTCTACACCCTCTGTGGGCTTTGAGCTCCATTCAGGCAGGAACCCATATGCTCATCCCTCCTTCCCTGCATATCCAGGATCCAGTGAAGGGCCTCGTGTGGAATGGGGGCCAAGGAAACATACATGGAAGAGGGCTGGAGGATCAGCAGGGCCAGGACATCTCCCTAGCTCCTCCTGTGTCTCAGCCCAAAGTGGCCCCATCAGCTAGGACAGGGCAGGGTCCAGAGATGGTCTCCATTTGGAGAACATATAGGGGCTATTCACTTTATCCTCAAATGTCTAAGAGCACAGCCAGGCCGCTGTCAACAGCAACCAGTGAAAAGCCAAAATGTCAGCTTGAGTCCCTGTTTGGATAAGGAAATGGGGCAGGATGTAGGCACTGGGGACAGAGCAGCACCCTTGCAGATGAAGGCCAGATGTCCTCCCTTCATGTGGAATATGAGGTGCATCTTGCAGGAATGTTTGATTTTCAATGATGTCAGGAGTCCAACTTATGAGCCTGCCCCTGACTGGAACTTCTCTAATTCAGAAAAATTGGGCAACTTGGAAGGGAGATTTCAGATTCAGAACGCTGAAATTCGGATGCACTTAATAAGGCAGGACAAATGCCATGGAGGAAAGAGGAGAGAGAAAAGGCTGGAGCTGAGAAGGCACCGAACTCCAGCTGGCAGCTGAGGCAGACAAGGGGGGTTCACTCACTTCCCAGTCCTGAGGTCCCCCCATGACCTACACCCCAACTTCTTCCCCAACTCAGGCAGGCACAGCTCCCAGACACCCACAGTTCCTTCCACACAGGGTTCCCCAGTCCCCCTACACTGTGCCAGACATAGAGAGGAGGATCACTTTCCCAAAGACCTCACGGTCCTGCTGGAAAAGCAACTTTTAAACCACAAATTCAGTTTTCCATGAAAGCCTTCTAAAACCTTTCCAAGCTCTGGAGTTCACTGTACCTGAGGCCAGGAACCCGGACTGAGGCCTTTATAGGAGGGGAGCTGCCGTCCACTATAGAATCAATAGTGGAAAGTTCCAGGGGCCTTACCAAAACCATCTTGAAGCCAAGTGGTGTCTGGTGTTCTGCTGCTTATGGACCAGGTTTTATACCAAACTTGAGAATTTCACTTTCAGTTTCCTTCTGACATTACTCATGAAGACCAGAATTTAAAAATAGGATATTGTTCTATGTTGAAAGGCTAAGGGTTGTCTACATCTAACAACATGGAATCATTGGTGTTTGAAAGCCACCATGGAAGCATCCCAAGTAGAAGGGAGCCCTGCATCTCTGCCCCTGCTTGAGAAATCAAAGATCTCTTCCAACGAGAACCCCGGGCAACTGCTTTTGTCTGAAGAAGAAGGGGAGTTTCAAGGCGCAGAGATGTCGATCCCAATCCACCCCATATGACATTGTCTTATAACAAGCTCCAGAAATACTGGGCCCAGATGTGTGGGCCGACCAGAGGGGCTCCTGCATCCTGCAGGAGAAGACCTCCAGATGGTGGATGCCTTAGAACAAGATGGGCCTAGGAGCTCATTGCCCTGTTAGGTTGCATTTGTCTGCAAAAGGCCGGTCTTAGCTAAAAGGGGCTTCAACTCTCTGGACGTTCATTGTCCCTGCAACAGGAGGACAGGAGGCTGGTGACTCAGGTTCAGTTCAGCAGCTCACGAGGCCAACCGAGGACCCAGGCTCTTTCATCTTTCTGTCATGCTGGTCCTGTATCTGGCATGATGCCCAGCATGGTCCAATACCATTGGAGCAGCAGCCCCAAGCGCCACCTGTAGGGAAGAACTAGACCTCTCTGTGAGTCACCTGGATCTGCAGGAGAGGCTCTTTTTGCCCTAATAACATCAGGAACTTGGTTATTCTTGGAGAAGGAGATTGTTGGTGTTGGGGGAGAGATTGGTTAGGCAACCAATATGTCTATCGTACTCATCGATCTCCTAATCGACTGTCACAAATATAGGTTCTTTATAGTCTACTTGGGCTGCCATAAAATCCACAGAGTAGGTGGCTTAAACAAAAGAAATTTATTTTCTCACAGTTCTGGAGGCCGGAAGTCTGAGTTCAAGGTGCCAGCATAGTCAGTTTCTGCTAAGACTCCCTTTATGGCTTGCAGACAGTCTCCTTCTCACTAAGCTCTCACATGTCCTCTTCTCTGTATGCACATGAAGAGAGAGAGCAAGCTCTCTGGCATCTTTTCCTATAAGGCCACAAATCCCATCAGACCAGGGCCCCATTCTCATTGTCTCATTTAACCCTAATTCCCTCCCAAAGGCCCCATGTCCAGATACCATCACATTGGGGATTAAAGCTTCAACATATGAATTTTTGGCAGACACAAAAATTCTGTCCGTAACAGGACTACAATGAGACTGGAACTACTTCACAAACAATCAGGCTGATTCCCTGAAGGTTTAGGAGAAACGGAGGCAGTTGGCTTAGCAGGGGCTGGAAGAGAAAGCAGCAGGCCTGTGGAGATGGCAAGACCCCATCAGAGAGAGCTCGTGCCCAGGACATTCTGGAAGGACACCGCCCCTCCCAACAGTCCCTCCTGGCCCCAAGTCTACTCCACCAGACACAGCCCCAGACCTGGTGGTCCAAGATCCATTGGCTCCTCCAGGCCTGGCACAACCTATTCTGTTTCAAAGTGACATTGACTCTTTTTTTTTTTTTAATTTTTTGTTTATTGCAGTAACATTGGTTTATAACATTGTATAAATTTCAGGTGTACATCATTTTACTTCTATTTCTGCATAGATTACATCATGTTCACCACCCAAATACTAATTACAACCCATCACCACACACATGTGCTGAATTATCCCTTTCACCCTCCTCCCTCCCCCCTTGCCTCTGGTAACCACCAATCCAATCTCTATCTCTATGTGTTTGTTTATTGTTGTTATTATCTACTACTCAATGGAGGAAATCATACGGTATTTGACCTTCTCCCTCTGACTTATTTCACTTTGCATAATACCCTCAATGTCCATCCATGTTGTCACAAACGGCTGGATTTCATCATTTCTTATGGCTGAGTAGTATTCCATTGTGTATATATACCACATCTTCTTTATCCATTCGTCCCTTGATGGGCACTTAGGTTGCTTCCAAGTCTTGGCTATTGTGAATAACGCTGCAATGAACACAGGGGTGCATGTATCTTTATGCATTGGTGTTTTCAAGTTCTTTGGATAAATACCCAGCAGTGGAATAGCTGGATCATATGGTAGATCTATCCTTGACTTTTTGAGGAATCTCCATATTGTTTTCCATAGTGGCTGCACCAGTTTGCACTCCCACCAGCAGTGTATGAGAGTTCCCTTCTCTCCACATCCTCTCCAACACATGCTGTTTCCTGTCTTGTTAATTATAGCCATTCTGATGGGCGTGAGGTGATATCTCATTGTAGTTTTGATTTGCATTTCCCTGATAGTTAATGATTTTAAACATCTTTTCATGTGTCTGTTGGCTATCTGTATACCTTCTTTGGAGAAATGTCTGTTCAGGTCTTTTGCCCATTTTTTAATTGGGTTGGTGGTTTTTTTTGTTGTTGAGATGCATGTGTTCTTTATATATTTTGGAGATTAAGCCCTTATCAGATGTATGGTTTGCAAATATCTTCTCCCAATGGTTAGATTGTCTTTTCGTTTGTTGATGGTTTCCTTTGCTGTGCAGAAGCTTTTTAGTTTGATGTAGTCCCATTTGTTTTTCTATTGTTTCTCTTGCCTGGTCAGACATGGTGCTTGAAAATATGTTGCTAAGACCGATGTCGAAGAGCGTACTGCCTATGTTTTCTTCTAGAAGTTTCATAGTTTCAGGTCTTACATTCAAGTCTTTAATTCATTTGGAGTTAATTTTTGTGTATGGTGTAAGGTAAGGGTCTACTTTCATTTTTTTGCATGTGGCTCTCCAGGTTTCCCAACACCATTTGTTGAAGAGACTTTTTTTTTCTCCATTGTATGTTCTTGGCTCCTTTGTCAAACATTAGCTGTCCATAGATGTGTGGGTTTATTTCTGGGCTTTCGATTCTATTCCATTGATCTGTGTGTCTGTTTTTGTGCCAGTACCATGCTGTTTTGGTTACTATAGCTTTGTAGTATATTTTGAAATCAGAGAGTGTGATACCTCCAGCTTTGTTCTTTTTTCTCAGGATTCCTATATCTATTCTGGGTCTTTTGTTGTTCCACATAAATTTTAGGATTCTTTGTTCTATTTCTGTGAAAAATGTTGGAACTTTGACAGGGATTGCATTGAATCTAAAGATGGCTTTAGGAAGTATGGACATGTTAACTATGTTAATTCTTCCAATCCAAGAGCTCGGAATATCTTTCCATTCCTTTGTGTCTTCTTCAATTTCTTTTAGCAATGTTTTATTGTTTTCCGTGTACAGCTCTTTCACCTCTTTGGTTAAGTTTATTCCTAGGTATTTTATTCTTTTTGTTGCAATTTTAAATGGGATGGTATTCTTAATTTCTCTTTCTGCTACTTCGCTGTTAGTGTATAGGAATGCAACCGATTTTTGTATGTTGATTTTGTATCCTGCATCTTTACCATATTTGTTTATTACTTCTAAAAGTTTTCTGGTGGAATTCAGTAGGGTTTTCTAAATATAAAATCATGTCATCTGCAAATAGTGACAGTTTCACTTCTTCCTTTCCAATTTGGATCCCTTTTATTTCCTTCTCTTGCCTGATTGCTCTGGCTAGGACTTCCAGTACTGTGTTAAATAGGAGTGGTGACAGTGGGCATCCTTGTCTGGTTCCTGTTCTTGGAGGGATAGCTTTCAGTTTTTCACCATTGAGGATGATATTAGCTGTGGGTTTCTCATATATGGTCTTTATTATGTTGAGGTACTTTCCTTCTATACCCATTTTATTCACAGTTTTTATCATAAATGGATGCTGTATCTTGTCAAATGCTTTCTCTGCATCTGTTGAGATGATCATGTGATTTTTATTCTTCATTTTATTAATGTGGTGTATCACGTTAATTGATTTGTGAATGTTAAACCATCCCTGCATACCTGGAATAAACCCCACTTGATCATGGTGTATAATCTTTTTAAAGTATTGTTGTATGCGATTTGCTAGTATTTTGTTGAGGATTTTTGCATCGATGTTCATCAGTGATATTGGCCTGTAATTTTCTTTTTTTTGTGTTGTGCTTGTCTGGTTTTGGTATCAGGGTAATGTCAGCTTCATAGAATGAGTTAGGGAGCTTCCCTCCCTCCTCAACTTTTTGGAAGAGATTGAGAAGGATAGGTATTAAGTCTTCTTTGAATGTTTGGTAGAATTCCCCAGGGAAGCCGTCTGGTCCTGGACTTTTGTTTTTGGAGAGGTTTTTCATTACTGTTTCGATCTCCTTACTGGTGATTAGTCTATTCAAATTCTCTACTTCTTCTTGATCCAGTTTTGGAAGGTTATATGATTCTAAGAATTTATCCATTTCTTCCAGATTGTCGAATTGGTTGGCATATATCTTTTCATAGTATTCTCTTACAATCTTTTGTATTTCTGAGGTGGCTGTTGTAAATTTTCCTCTTTCATTTCTGATTTTACTTATTTGTGCCTTCTCTCTTTTTTTTCTTGGTGAGTCTAGCTAAAGGTTTGTCAATTTTGTTTATCTTTTCAAAGAACCAGCTCTTGGTTTTATTAATTTTTTCTATTGTTTTTTTGGTCTCAATTTCATTTATTTCTGCTCTGATTTTTACTATTTCCCTTCTTCTACTGATTTTGGGCTTTGTTTGTTCTTCTTTTTCCAGTTCCTTTAGGTGCATTGTTAGATTGTTTATTTGACATTTTTCTTGTTTGTTGAGATAGGCCTGTATCGCTATAAACTTCCCTCTTAGAACCTCTTTTGCTGTATCCCATAAATTCTGGCATGTCGTATTTTCATTTTCATTTGTCTCCAGGTATTTTTTGATTTCTTCTTTGATTTCTTCCTTGACCCAGTCGTTGTTCAGTAGCATTTTGTTTAATCTCCACGTATTTGTGCCTTTTCTGATTTTCTTCCTATAGTTGATTTCTAGTTTCATACCGTTCTGGTCAGAAAAGATGCTTGGTATTATTTCAATCTTCTTAAATTTATGGAGACTTGTTTTGTGGCCTAATATGTGATCAATCCTGGAGAATGTTCCAAGTGCATTTGAATAGAACGTGTATTCTTCAGTTTTTGGATGGAATGCTCTGTATATATCTACTAGGTCCATCTGTTCTAGTGTATCATTTAGGGCCAATGTTTCCTTATTAATCTTCTGTTTGGATGATCTATCCATTGGTGTAAGAGGAGTGTTCAAGTCCCCTGCTATTATTGTGTTACTGTCTATTTCTGTTTTTATGTCTGTTAATAATTGCTTTATATATTTAGGTGCACCTACATTGGGTGCATAGATATTTACAAGTGTTATATCCTCTTCTTGGAATGTTCCCTTGATCGTTATGTAATGCCCTTCTTTGTCTCTTTTTACAGTTTTTGTTTTAAAGTCTATTTTGTCTGATATGAGTACTGCTACCCCAGCTTTCTTTTCATTGCCATTTGCATGGAGTATCTTTTTCCATCCCTTCACTTTCAGTTTGTGTGTGTCTTTAGGTCTGAAGTGTGTCTCTTGTATGCAGCATATATATGGGTCTTGTTTTGTTATCCAATCAGCCACCCTATGCCTTTTAATTGGAGCATTTAGTCCATTGATGTTTAAAGTAGGTATTGATAAGTGTGTACTTACTGCCATTTCTTAACTTTTTTTTTCTCAATGTTTTAGTAGTCCTTCTCTGTTCTTTTCTTCTTCTATACAGAATTGATGGTCTCTTTAGCTTGACCTCTGTCTGAAAGCTCTACTCTTTAACTCCCCTCCTCCCTCCTTTTATGTTTTTGATATCATATCTAACCTCTTTTTTGTGCATTTGTATCTATTACCCTCTTATCATGGAAATAGATAATTTTTCCTATTTGTGGTCTTCTCTTTTCCCCTTAAATCAGTCCCTTTAACATTTCTCGTAGCACTGGTTTCTGGTGACAAACTCCTTTAATTTTTGCTTGTCTGGGAAATTTTTGATCTCTCCTTCCATTTTGAATGATAACCTTGCTGGGTAGAGTATTCTTGGCTGTAAGTTTTTTCCTTTTAGCACTTTAAATATATAATGCCATTCTCTTCTAGCCTGTAAGGTTTCTGCTGAGAAGTCAGCTGATAGCCTTATGGGGTTTCCTTTGTATGTAACTTGACTTTCTCTTGTAGCTTTTAGGATTCTCTCTTTATCTTTAATTCTGGACATTTTGATTATGATGTGTCTTGGTGTGGGCCTCTTTGGGTTTATCTTGTTTGGGGCTCTCTGTGATTCCTGTACCTGGATGTCTGTTTCCTTCCTTAGGTTAGGGAAGTTTTCATCTATTATTTCTTGAAATAGATTCTCTGCCCCTTTGTCTCGCTCTTCTCCTTCTGGGACACCTATAACATGGATGTTACTGTGCTTGATGTTGTCCCAGAGGTCCCTTAGACTGTCCTCACTCTTTTTAATTCTTTTCTCTTTTACTTGTTCAGCTTGGGTAATTTCTTCTAATCTTTCGTCCAGCTCACAGATCCGTTCTTCTGTATCCTCTACTCTGCTTTTGAGTCCCTCTAATGAATTTTTCATTTCCAGTATTGTATTCTTCATTTCTGATTGGTTCTTTTTTATATCTTGCATTTCTTTGTCGACATTCTCACTGAGTTCATCTATTCTTCTCCCCAGATCAGTGAGCATCCTTAACACTCTTAGTTTGAACTCTCTGTCGGGTAGGTTGCTCATTTCTGTTTCACTTAGTTCCTTTTCTGGGGTTTTGTCCTGTTCCCTTACTTGGAATGTATTCCTTTGCCTCCTCATTTTGCCTCTTTCCCTGTGCCTGTGTCTATGTATTAGGTAGGTCAGCTACGCCTCCTGCTCTTGGATAGTTGACCTTATGTAAGTGATGCCTTAGGAGGCCTGCGTTGTGGTTCCCTCAGTTCTCAATGTTCCAGGAGTGACCCCTATGTGGGCTACGTGTGTCCTTCTGTTGTGGCCTGTTTGCTCTCCCTTTAGGTGCCCAGGGAGGCCGAGTTATGCTCCTGGCAAGCTGTTATAATGCTCAGCTGCTTGTAGTTGTTGTGGGCCCTTCAGTCTCTTTATCAGGTGTGGGGAGCCCCAGCACAGTTGGCTGCAAGTTCTAATACCACATTTGTGTTGCAGTATGTCTTTTAAGTGATTAGGCCCCCAGTGTGGCAGGTTGTTAGGCTCAGGGCCTTCCAATTGCTGTAAGCCTCCAGCCTTTAGGTCTCTTGTCAGCTCTCTGAGGATTGTAGCTGGGTGGGGCTGGCCTCAGGCACAGGAGCACCCAATTGTTTCAGGCTTTGGAAGGTGGGGCAAACCCCCTATGTGGGTCTTTGAGAAGCACAAGTCTTCTGCAGCTGACAAGCCCTGCCGCCCACAGGTCCACACACACAGTCAACACAGTCCTGCCTCGTGTGCGCGCCCCGACCTCCCGAAGCAGACCTAGTCTCTCTTCGGCGGGAGCCCCACACACTCCACCACCGCCCCACACTCTCCACCCACTCCTTGTGCATGCCCTGCCCCACTGACATTGGCTCAGTTGCCAGGCTGCAGAGAACGCAGTCACCAATCTCTGCAGGCCCACAAGTTGCCTGAGGGCTTGTTGTTGGGTGGGGCCAGTCTCTAGGGTGGGCTGCCTGACGTGGCTGAGCTGGATTAAATCGGTGCTCTAGTGGGTGGGGCAGACCTGGGCTAGCAGACCCCAGGGAGAACTCCAATGGCGTCTGTGTCAGCACGCCCACCGCAGACCACAACAATGGCTGCCGCCAATGTCCCAGTCCCTGGAGAGCTCTCACCTCTCACCGAGATGCACACAGGGCTTATGAGGTGGGTCTCTTTTCACCAAAGCACTATGCACCTTTCTTTCTGGTGATTTTAGGTTTCTGAAATGGGTGAATTTGCATGTGGGCCCTTTAAGAGCCGGTTTTAATTTCTTGGTGAACCAGGTTTTCTGGGGGTACTCCCCAATGTTTTAGTAGCAGGCAAAGTCAGATATTATGCCACTCGTCTCGATTGTGCTGGGTCCACAAAATGCCCCCAGCGGGGAAGCTCCCAGCTCAGGGTCCCGCTCCTTCAGGGAGGCTGCGTACCTGTGGGCTGCTCCCGGGCGGCCGTGAGGCGCTGTGGCTTGTGAAGGCGGCGTTTTTCCTCTCCAGAAGGGAGTTTCTGCCTCTTCCACCTCAGTTAGGATTGTCCGTTGTTGCAGGAGATCCTCTTATCCAGTTTTCAGTTCTGTCTCAGGGGTAATTTTTCCACTAGTAGTTGTAAACTGGCTGTGTCCGTGGGAGGAGGTGAGTTCAGAGTCTGCCTATGCCGCCATCTTGACTTCCTCCCCCAACCGACGTTGACTCTTAAATTTCAGTGGCACTTCCCTTTTCCTGTTTGTAAAAGCGATATAACGATAGAGGACTAATCACTTCCCAGCAAATGAGGGTGGGAATTTCAAAATGGAAAAAGCAGCGAAGAAAAAAGTAGTCTGTAAGGTCTCACCCCTTGCACACAGTGTCATTTTGGGCAGTCGCCTCCTCTCTCCTTGCCTCAGTTATCTCCTCTTAAGATTGAGGGCTTCACATTTTTCTGCTCTGAGAGGCCGTGAGTCTGCGGACCTGGAGGTACACAATGGGCAGGGACTGTGGCCTTTGCTGGTCCAGCCTGGGTCCCTGTCACTCACCTTCAGGTTCTGCGGTCTGTCTTCCGTTGTCAGGTGGATTCTTCGTCTTGAGGTCTGTGCTTCCCCTCTCAGCTCTTCTTCTCGTGCCTCAGCTTCCGGGAGGTGACTCTGTCTTCTTTCCTCCTCAATATCCTGTCAAATTTTCTTTAGCATTTTAAAAGTTCCTGGTGCCGATTAGCTCTGAAAAATGCTCATCTAGTTTTGTCATTTACCCCACATCTTGGCCCCACATGTATTTCTAGGGTCCTACCTCATGTCTAAATAATAGATACAAATGTCACCCCACATGTTAGCACTCATGTGTAAAAGTAGCAGTAGTTTTTCTCGTGTACTTTATCAGGAGAAAAATCCTTCTGTTCCTGTTTTTCTGAGTTTTCATCACATACACCGGTTGGAATTTTTCCAAATGCATTTTCTGGGTCTACTGAGATGATCATATATTTTTTCTTTATTAATCTGTTAATGTCGTCAATCACACTGATTAATTTTGAATGTTACACCAATGTTGTATTTCTGAGATAAACCATACTAGATCATGATACAGTATTGTCTTTCTAAAATATTTTTTATTTGATTTGCCAAAATTTTGATAAGCATTTTTGCATCTATGTTCATGAGGTGTAGTTTTCTTTTCTTAATATATTTCCTGGTTTTCATATAAGAGTAATTCTGGACTTACAAAGTTAGTGGAAAGTATTCCATCCTCTACAATTTTACCAGAGTTTGTCTAGAATGGGTATTATTTCCTCCTTAAATCTTTGCTAAAATTCACCAGTGAAGCCACCTAGGCCTGGAGGTCATAACTACAAATTCAATTTCTGTGATAGTACAGGGCCATTTAGGTCATCTGTTTCTTCTTGACTGATCTTTGGTGGTGTGTCTCCTCCAAGGTATTTGTTCATTTCCTCTAAATCTAATTTCTTGGCATCAAGTTATCCAAAATATTCCATCTTTATCACTGTAGTAATGTAGAATCTACTGATGTCGCTGCGAGTGGACAGTAGGTGAACTCTCACACCTGATATTGGTAATTTGTGTAGTTAAAGGAGTATCAATGTTATTCATCTCAAAATACCAACTTTGGGCTCATTATTTTTTTTTATTGTTTTCCTGTTTTGTAGTGAATTAGTCTCTCCTCTGGTTTTTATTATTTCCTTTCTTCTTTTTACTTTGGGTTTAATTTGCCCTTATTTTTGTATTTTCTTAAGGAGAAACCTGAAGTTTTTGTTTCAAGACTTTTTTTTCATTTCTAATATATGTATTTAGTACTTTAAATTTCCTCCTAAGTACTGTTTTTGTTGCATCTCACAAATTGTTACTTTCTGTTTTTATTTCCACTCAGTTCAAAATACTTTCAAATTTTCCTTTTAGTTTTTCATTTGAACAATTGGTCGTTTGTAAGACTGTTATTTAGTTTACAAATATTTGAAAAATTTCCAGACATATTTCTGTAATTATATTCTCATTATATTCCATTGTTGTTAGAGAATTTTGTCTCTATTATTTGACTCACTTAAAATTTATTAAGATTTTTTTTATTCCCCAGAATATAGTCTGTCTTGGTAAACGTTTCTACTGCACCTGAAAAAAAGTATATTCTGCCATTGATGGGGTGAGTGATCTTTAATGTCAATTATGTCCAGTTTGTGGTTGATGTTGCTCAAGTCTATATTTAGTAATTCTAAGTCTATTTTTTCTACCAATTATTGAGAGAGTGATGTGTATGATTCTGACCTTGATTATAGATTTGTCTATTTCTCCATTCAGTTCTATCAGTTTTTCCTTCATTTTCTTTGAAGTTCTATTATTAGGTGCATAAATATTTAGGTTTATGGAGTTTTGATGAATTGATCCCTTTATCACTTAGAAACGACTAGCTTTATCCCTGAGATTCTTCTTCCCTCTGAAGTCTGGTAAATCTATCTGTTATCAATATAGCCACTTTATTTTTCTTTCAACTAGTGTTGGCATAGAATATGTATCTCCTTCCTTTGCCTTTAAGATTAAGAACAAAAGGAAGTATCTGTGTCTTTATATTTAAACAGAGTATTATAGACAGTAGATATTTGGGTTTTGCTTTTTTAACCCAATCTGACACTGACTATCTTTTCTTTGGGGAACTTAGACCATTTACATGTAATCTTCTTGTATATATATATATGTTTTTATTATTGCTATCTGTTTTTTATTTGTCCCATGAGTTCTCTGTTCCCCTTTCCTCTACTTATGCCTTTTTTTCTTAAGTGAGTATTTCTTGTTTCCATTTTACCCCATTTATTGACTTATTAGATTTGCCTCCTTTGTTGTATTTTTAATGATTGCTTAAGTTCAGAGATTCTCAACCTCACCACTATTGACATTTTGAGCGGGATAAGTCTTTGCTATGGGGGCTGTTCTGTGCATTATAGGATGTTTAGCAACATCCCTGACCTCTACCCACTAGATGCCAGCAGCACCCCTCTAGTTATGAAAACCAAAATTGTTTCTAGACATTGTTAAATATCTCCTGGGGAGCAAGATAGCCTCTGGCTGAAAACCACTACTTTAGGGTTGATAGTAATATCTTTCCCTTATCACAGTCTACCTTCAAGTAATATTTTTAAACCACTTGGTGTATAGTGTAAGAAGCTTGAAACAATATACTTTCATTTCCTCCTTCCTAATCTCTGTGCAATTATCATACATTTTACTCTACACGTGATACATACCCACACGGTAAATTTTATTTTATTTTTCCTTCAAATGTTCAATTATCTTTTAAAGAGATTTTAAGAATAAGTTTTGTAACTGCTAGTCACGCATTGCTGATCATTAACCTATAATGTAACCAGCCTATTGTACAAAGGCCACAGGGACGTGTTTTAACATGTTTCAGCAAGTTCTGAAATCTGACGTGAAACTTTGCTGACACTGGCATGAGTTATTTTTCAGGAACTGAAAAGGTGTGAGGAGGCCACTCAAGACTGAAACCCACTGTTAAGGAAAGAAATAACATTGGACCCTGTGGGCAGAACAGAAGGAGAAATCTGGATAATGGATGCCAGAAATAGCCTGACGCCCTCCCTATTTTTCCATCCTCCCTGTATAACTGCCTCAAAATTTTGTGCTTGCTGAAGATGGTCTTTGGGACATGAGTCCACCATCTTCTGATTTTGCTAGGTAATTGAATAAATCCCTTTCTCGACCACTGAACTTTCTTGCAATTGGTTGGCGTCAGGTTGCGGCAAGCAGGAGGAACCCTTCCTCGGTTACCGTTTGTGGTGAGGGAATAATTCTGAATCCTGATTGTGGTCATGCTTACACAAATCTAGAATATACACCCCACCAAAAAAATGAGCGTATGTAAAATCTGATTGATTTTGAATAAGTTCTGAGGTTTACTTAAGAGTATTGTACTGTCAGTTTCCTGGTTTTGATAATATACTGTGGTTATGTAAGGTGTCAACCAGAAGAAGCCAGAGGAAGAACACACAGGAATGGTACCTACTGTTTCGGGAACGTCTTGTGATTTTTTAAATATTTCAACATAAAAATTTAATGAAAATAAAGTCTTTTATATTTATGTATATATTTTCTGTTTCTGGTGCTTTTCTTTCCTTTTTGAAAATTTCGTTTTCCATTTGCTATCATTTCTGGTTAGCCTAAAAGAGTTCATTTATAAATCTTGTGTTGCAAGCCTCCTATTGATGAATTCTTTCAGCTTTTGTGTGTTTAAAAAGTCTTTTTTTGCCTTAATTTTCAAAAGATATTTCCAATGGATATAGAATTCCGGGTTCAAAGTTTTGTGTTTCTTTTCTTTTTGCTACTTTAGCTGCACAGTCTCAGTCTTCCATTGGCTCTTGGGAGAAGTTCCTATCATTCTTATCTTTGTTCCTTGTAAATAATATATCATTTCTCTTACTGCTTTGAAGTTTCCTCTTATTGCTAAGCTTAAGCAATTTGATTAAGATATTCTTTGATGTAGTTTACTTCTTGTTTCTTGTACTTGAGGTTCATTGAGCTTCTTTATCTGTGGGTTAATAATTTTAGTCAAATTAGAAAATTTTTTGGTCAATATTTATTCAAAATTTTTTTGTCCCACCCTGCTTCAATTACACGGGACTTGAATTATGCGCATATTAAGTTACTTAAAGTTGTTCCACAAGTCACTGAAGAACTCTTTACTTCTCTCTGTGCTTATTTTGGACAAATTTTTCTTTTTGGTCTTGAAATTTACTGATGTTTTCTTCAAGAGAGTCTAATCTGCTGTTAATTCCAACTAGGGTTCATTTTATCTCAAATATCATATTTTTCATTTCTTAAAGTTCAATTAGGTCTTTTGTATATCTCCCTTTATGTCTCTCTGTAAGGGGCTCATGCTGTCCTCATCCTTCTTAAACACAGATTATACTTATAAGAATTGCTTTAATGTCCTTGCCCATTAATTCTTATATCAGTTCTGGGTCTGTCTTTTCTGATTGACTTTACTCCTCAATATGGGTCTTGTTATGCTTCTTTTCATTCCTGATATTTTTGGGTGGATAAAATTTACTGCAAAAGTTTTTGTTTTTAGTTGCTGAAATCTTTCGTTTTCCTTAAATGATTTTGAGCTTTGTTCTGGAACACAGTTCAGCTACTTTGAAATAGTTTGATCCCTTCAAGATTGGATTTTAAACATTTTAAGGCCATTACTAAAGTAATACTCTTCTGAATACCCGATTTGCATTCCCATTTATTATTTCTAGTCCTTTGTGGCCCTCAGAAATTGTTCCTCCCTCTCCTTTCTGGTGTTTTTTTTTTCTTCCTGTCCTTACACTCATTTTCTGACACATATTCATTGCTTCCTATTTAGCTGAAGAACCAACGGGAGCTTTCCAAAGACCACTGGAGCTTTCCCTCTGTGTAGTATTCTCCCCTCCCTGACTCTGGTCTGCAAATTCTAGGCACCAGGACCTGCCCAAATTCTCAACTCTGTCTCCTCCACTTGAGGAGAACACAGGACTCTGATGGGTGCTATCTCCTTGCACTGAAGCCAGGAAACTCTCCCTAGGCTATGAGCTGGGGTAATAGTAGAACTCACCTTGTTTGCTTCCATTTATCAGAGATCACTGTCCTATGCTGCCTGTTATCCAATAACTAAAAACCACTGTTTAATGTATTTTGTTCAATTTTTCAGTTGTTTAAACCAGAAGGGTAAATCCGGCCCCTGATACTCCATCACATTGGAAACTTAAAGTGCCATACATCTTTAACCATTATTTCTTTAGTGATTAGTAAAGCCACCTCTGTCATGTACCATTTCCAAATACCCACAGGTTTGTTTCCAGGCTCTCTTTTCATTTCATCTATTGCCTGTCTCTGCACCATTACCACACTGTCTTATAAATTTGGTATATAGGACCTTCATACATATGAGACATATATAAGTCACCCTCCACCTTCCTTTGCTTCAAAGTTGTCACGATAATTCTTGCTACTTTCTCTTCTATTTGGCAAGTTTAATAAAAAGTTGTTGAAATTTTTATTGGAGTTGCATTGTGTTTACAAGTTTGTGATTAACTGACAAATCCTTAGAGAATATTTCTTATTTATTCATTTTACATCTTCCCACAGCTTTTAACAGTTTCCTCTATACAGATTGTAGTGGATTTATTCTGAGTCACTATATATTTTTTATTTGAAATTGATCCAATTTTCTATTATATTTTTCATTTACATCATGAATGTTATTAATTTATAAAAGTTGATCTTGTGTACAGCCATCTCACTGAACTCTAAAATTCGACCTAATAGTTATTATGCATATCTCATGGATTAAAAACAGCTTCATTTTTATGGTGGTACTTTCTAAATTTTACTATTATGTATATTTGCTCTAAGTTTTTGAACGGTCCGTTTATAAGTATAAGGAGGATCTTTTCTACTGTCAGTATGCTATGATCAATTTTTAAGTCATGAATGATTGTTGAATGATATTGAATGTATTTTCTACTTCTACTGAGATGATCATGCCATCTTTCTTTTTACATCTGTTCATGTGGCCTATAGAATCCCTGATATTAATTTTTTGTTGGCTGTGTACACTTAGCTAAGCTGGAACTATCTCTGTCCAAGAATTTACCTCAGCGTTGGGTTCCCAGGTAGGGTTGGCTATACATGAAATTTGCATAAGAATTAGAAAGTGGAAGCTTTGTGCTCTGAATGTCAGTTTAGGGAGCCAATTCACACATGTTCTCGCTGGTCTGCTGGTTCACCTGGTCTGCTGGGGCAGTTCCAGAGCCTGCAGCTCCACCAGCGCCTACTGCGTCTCCTCCTTCTGCTTCTCTGAGTTCTGCTCAAGGGGTGTACAGCTCTGGGGGAAGGGCGCCAGCTCCTCTAGCAGGTTACTTGCACACTGAGGTTTGAAGTGGAGAGACAGACTCGAATTTCAGTTTAGACTCACGGGTTTCATTTCCTTTTCATCGGTTCCAATTTGTCTTTCCTCTCTCCCTCTTCACATCTTGTTTTTCTTTCCAACTGCTGACCCCGGGGGTCTGGCTGGCCCATAGTGACTTTAAACTCAGCACCTGATGCAAATGCTGTAGTCTTCCCTTGTCTTCTTAACCAGCTCCTACAATTACGTGAAGTCTAATTCCTATAATAAATTCACTTAGTCGTATCACAGTGATTCTGCTTTGCTGTCTAATCCCTGACTGATACAAATATCATTTCCAGAAGTGCATCCAGATGAACAAAATCTGAGGGATGAGTTTCTGAATTGGTTCTGGGTTATCTGGAATTGCTTCTCTGCACCGAATAGATTTAAAGGCTTTAATGACACCATTGCCAGTGGCAAAGGGGACAATGGTGGTCCACGGCCTGTGGCGACAAAAGTTACTTAAATTATCACCAGTCAACACCTTTAATAAAATGCCATGGATGGAAAGGCAAGTAGCTACTGTCACAGAACATTCTGGTAATAAAGAGTAAAATTAGCATGGCTGGTTGCTTCTAAATGGATGGAAGAGAACTTGAGTAAAGAAAATTATGAGCTCAGAGCCTTAAGTTCACAAGGTAAGGTAAGATCGATGTAAGGAACCAAAAAGCCTTAAGCACTGCTCTACCATTTAACCACAGAACTCAGATTTCTCAAAACCAAACCTAAAGGCGAATCCTGCAGGCGACTGATCAAGGCAAACTGAATTCTCATCCTTAATGTGTCTTTTATGCTGAAATTAGCCATTGATTGAGAAGCAGAGGGACTCTGAAAATTGGAATGGGGACACGTGGGTAGATTCCAACGAAGCTGGAGACCTTGAACTTCCAAATTCTGCTGTCTCCTTGGCCCATAGAAGCAGCCCTTCTTCCCCTATTTAAGGGCAAAGGTAATATGGAGTGGACAGTGGAATGAGGTAGGTATGAATACCAGCTAGACCATGTGACCAGTCACAGAAGCAAAGACAGTAACAGTGTTATGGCTGAATATTTTTGTCCCCCCCCAAATTCATATGTGAAGCCATAACTTCTAGTGGGACTATATTTGCAGGTAGGGCCTTTACAGAAGTGAATAGGTTAAATGAGGTCATAAGGGTGGGCCCTTATTCCATAGGATTGGTGTCCTTATAAGATGAGGCACTCCATCTCTCTGTTCTCATACACACACTGAGGAAAAACTATGTGAGGACTTAGCAAGAAGGCAGCCATCTGCAAACCAGGAAGAGAGCTCTTACCAGAAACCAACCCTGCTGGAATTTTGATCTTGGACTTCTGGCCTCCAGAACTGAGAAATAAATTTCTGTTGCTTAAGGCACCCAGCCCGTGGTATTTTGTTTTGGTAGCCCAAACCGACTAATACAAATAGTTACGACTATTTCTTTTTTATTTGGTTATGAATATGTTTATTAGCCATTCTTTTCTTCCTCTCTCTCATTCTCTCACCATCTAACATAAGATGTATTAATAGGAGTGAACCTTACAGCTCAGTAGTTAAGTTACAGTTAAGATGGATACAGGGACTCCTGTGTCCTCTTTCGGGAAGATGGTAAATGTTTTGATTGTATGAAAGATACTTATACAGCATGGTAGTGGAGGCACGATTTTACTGTGGACTTCAACTGGAATTTAAGTCTGGTTAAGAGGGGCATGGATGCCAAGTTGACAAGGAGTGAACTGTGGCAGCTTTGTACCATGACAGTTTAGGTAAGCTGGAATGATGTTTCCCAGAATTCCCTTCTCTGTGTTGACCCAGGTTGGATTGGCCATAAAGGAACCTTGTGTGAGTACTGCAAGGCAGAAGTAAAGTTACTCCAGGTCCAACACCAGCCACAAAAGCAGCAATCTTTCACGGACTTTCAGACTAGGACCACAATTGCAGAAGATCTACTTGCTATTATTAAGCTCTTGTTCTAGATATCTCCTGGTCTGGATTCACTTACTGAACCCTTATTGGACACATTCATTTGTTCATTCCTAGGATAAATCTCACATGATCGAACAGGGGTATTTTTATAAACTTTTCATTTATTTCCTTGGATTCTATACAGAAGGTTGAGTCTATGTTCATCAATGGGATTAATACACAATTTTTGTACAATTCTTATCAAGCTTTGGTCTTTATTTCATATTATCCTCATAAAGTGATTTGGATAGCTTTCCCACTTTTTCTGTTCCCTAAGACAGTTTATATCAGATATGGATTAGCTTTCCTAGAAAATATTCTGGGCCTGTTGTCTTTTACTAGAGAGAAACTGTTGATTACTAATTCAGTTTTTCTTAATGGTTATTGCTTTAATCAGCTTTTTTGTTTGCTTGGGGTCAATTTTGTTATGTTATTTTTTTCTAGAAAATTATTTGTTTCATTTACATTTTCAAATATATTGACAAAATATTGTCCAAATAATTCACTATTCAAGATATTTTGTGTCTTTCATTATGGCCATTTTTCTCTTTTTCTTATTTTTTATGTGAAAATACTTATAGATTCACAGGAAGTTGATAAAATAGCACATATTATCTTGCCCTGTTTCCCCCAATGGTAACATCAGGCATAACCATACTACAATTTTAGACCAGTCAATTGACATGGGTATAATCCCCAGATCTTATTCCTATTTCACTAGTTTTATTGGTACTTATTTGAAGGTACGTTTGTATTTCTGTGCCACTGTGTCACATGTATAGATTTATGTAGCCACCACCAAAGTCAAGATACACTGTTCCATCATCACAAATATCTATCATGGTCTCCCTTTATGATTACACATTTTTCCCTCCTACTCTCTCTTTTCTCTGGTTCTTAACCCCTGACAACTCCTTATATATTCTCCATTTCTACAATTTTGTAATTTAGAGGATATTATACAATTGAATCATATCCTATGCAAAGTTTTAGCTTTTTTCACTCAGCATGATGCCCTTGAGATCCATCCTAGTTGTCTGGGTATCAATAGCTTGTTACTTTTTATTATTGAATAGTATTCCATGCATGTTGCCTCTCTTGTTTATTTCTTAATTTTTTTAAATCATCAAATACCACTCCACTTGTCACCCATTAGCAATCTCTCTAGTATGTGTAACATGCATCTTAATTATTTTAAGTTTTCTTGCTACATGTGTATTGTTATTTGGTATTTGCCTAATGTTACTGGGTCCTATATCCCAACCTGATTTCCACATTTTTAATTTATGACTATTTTTGAGCCATATGTACATCTAATCCATTGCTTTTGCCTGATGCTGAGAACTCTATGAAACCCATCCACTATGTTTTAGTCATTTGCTCTTCCATTGTTGGAGACTCCAGTAACTTCCAACTAGCTGCCATCGCAAATAACATCCTCATACCTGTCTGCTTATGACCCGCAGGAGAATATTACTGTAACGTTAAAAAGAAAAGGAATTATCATTTTTTATGGCTGAGTAGTATTCCATTGTATATATATACCACATCTTCTTGATCCACTCATCAGTCGAGGGACATTTAGGTTGCTTCCATGTCTTGGCTATAGTGAATAACGCTGCAATGAACATAGGGGTGCATAAGCCTCTTTGGATTGTTGATTTCAGGTTTGTTGGATAGATTCCCAGTAGTGGGATAGCTGGATCATAGGATATTTCTATTTTTAATTCTTTGAGGAATCTCCATACCGTTTTCCATAGGGGCTGCGCCAGTTTTCATTCCCACCAGCAGTGTATGAGGGTTCCTGTTTCTCCATATCCTCTCCAACATTTGTTGTTTTTTGTCTTAGTGATTATAGCCATTCTAATGGGCGTGAGGTGATATCTTAATGTGGTTTTGATTTGCATTTCCCTGATGATTAGTGATGTTGAACATCTTTTCATGTGCCTATTGGCCATCTGTATATCTTCTTTGGAGAAGTGTCTGCTCATTTCCTCTGTCCATTTTTTGATCGGTTTGTTTGTTCTCTTGTCCAATTTGCAACAACATGGATGGGCCTGGAGGGTATATGTTAAGTGAAATAAGCCAGAAAGAGAAAGACAAACACTGTACGATCTCACTCATATGTGGAAGATAAACCAACACATGGACAGAGAAAACTGTATTGTGGTTACCGGGGGCAATGGGGGTGGGAGGTGGGCACAAGGGGTGAAGGGAGACATATATATGGTGATGGACAAACAAAAATGTACAACCCCAAATTTCACAATGTTATAAACTATTAAAACATCAATTAAAAAACAAAAAGAAAAGGAATTGATAGGTCATAGGGTATGCATGCTCTTACTTTGAAAAATGGCCAAACTGATCTCCAGAATGTTTGCACCAGGCTGAACTCCTAAGGGCAACGTATTGTGCTCCCTATTCCTCAAGTCCCCAGCAGCACCTGGCATTATCCACCCTCCTAACGTTTAACACTCTAACCCAGGGTAGTAAATGCTTCCAAAATATTTGTGAGAGCTAGAGGAGCAGACTATATGATGAGATACCAAAAATGGTTCCCAGAATCATGCCACAGAAATGGCCCACCAAGGAAGCTGCCTCTTCTGCTACAGCAGGAAGCTGAAACGTGATGACAAGCCTGGGAATAAGGAAACTGCTGTCCTCTAGGAGACCCAGAATCATGATGCCTTATATAAATTGTCTCTTTATACTTTTAGATTTTTTTTTTTCATTTGAGTATTCTGTCCTATTCTTGTTCATTTGGAAGAATTCAATAAATATTCAGGACATCAGTTCCTTGTTTGTTTTACCCCAAAATATCTCCCATTTACTTTTGCATTATGTTCTTTGGTGAACAAACATCCAATAATCAGAAAACGTCTGGATCTGGATACTATGGCATAGATGCATTTCTACCTATTTCTTGAGCTAAATACAGCTAAAGACCTTGGATATTACAAATAAAACAACCAAAAGTAAACTCTTAAAGACTTTAAAGGTGGAGAGAAGAAAGTAGACAAGCTAAGGAACCAGGGATTTGAGGAATGACATAGTGGTGAGTTCGCTTACTATCTTTTTGTCTCGTATACTCTAGACTGTGTTCAAGAGAAACCTGTAACTTAGAAACACAAACAGGTGCAGACGACGAGAGCCCTAAGAGGGGATCCATCGAGGTGTCAGATAGGTGTGGGGTGAGGGGAAGAGAAGATGACCACAGAAGGGGGACCCCGGAGCCACTGGCTGAAGTCTGTACTGGGTGTGGGGTCTGGTTAACGCGGAGGAGCAATGGCCAGGAGGTGAATGACTTGGAGACTTGGAGGGGTGGGGCCCAAACTTAGCAGCTGGCTATATCACTTCCTCCCTAGGAGTTTATTAAAAATGCAGATTTCTAGGACCAGTATGTCTGAGGTGGGGTCTAGGAATCAGCATGTTCAAAATGCTTGGTGTCAGAACCACTGACAAGGCCTATGGGGAGAATGAGGGAGCCAGCAAGGCCAAAGCCAGCCTCTGCCCCCCTTCCAGGCACAGGCAGGGTAGGCAGGGGCCAAATAAATAGCTCTTGGGGCTTGCAGCGGTCCTGAATCCTGCTGATTGCTTTTTCTCTTTCTGAACAGCCATTTGTGGAGGGCAGCAGCGAGTATTCAGTTGGACATGTGAGTCTCTTGGGAGCAAGGTTGGCCCTTGTGGTCCCAGCCACACTAGCTGAGCTGCTGGTTCTCCCTCCTCCCCAGCACGACTTGCCCTTCCCTGGGCTGCTGCTCACATGGCAAAGGCCCAGCCGCTTTTCCTCCCTGTGCAGTTGCCGTGGATACAGCCTGCTCCACCTCAGTCCCTGAAGATCCTGGATTGGCCTCTCCCAGTGGAGCTTGAGAAGATGGATGGGCACGAGTTGGCTGTGGGGAATGGGCAGGGCCCCAGTATTTCTATCAGAAGATCCCTTTAGGTTGGAGCTTTCAATTCCCAGAGCAAGCCTTCGAGGTAGCTGGGGTCGGCCTGCAGGGCAGAAGGGGAGATGAGGCCCATGTACTTCTCCAAGGCCACACAGACCCTCCATCCAGGTCTTCTCCATTATTCCAGAGCCGGTGTCCCTCTGAATTCAAGAGGACCCCACTGGGGCTCCAGTGACTCACTTGCATTGTGTTTGAGAGAGACAAACACCAAACACCCCCAATTTTTAATAATAATAACAAGAGGTTCCCTCACTGAGCAATCACCACGTGGCCTCCATGTCTCCTCTTTCTTTCCTTGGCAGCCTTTCCTGCTGAAGAGCCCCCAGCTGGTGAGTGACCTCGCTGGGAGGTGTAGTCCCTCCCCTGCTCCCCGGGGTGGGAGGGCACCACCACCTGGTGGAAATGCCCTCAGGGTTCTTCCTACCTTTGTACAAAACTGCAGGCTGCGGGTGGGCTGGCAGCTTCATTGTACCTTTTGTCCATTTATTCTGCACACAATTAACTGATACCGTGCCAGGCCCAGGGCTGGGCTCTAGGATAGAGGGCTGAGCCAGTCCCAGCCCTCCAGTTGCTCACAGGCTGGTGGGGAGGCAGACCAATGAACCAGCCAGTACATTTCCATTGGGCTGCAGCGATGGGGGACATACGTGGTGCTCACAGCACGGAGGGGCCCGGAGCTCAGCCTGGAGAGGCCAGGGAGAGCGGAGTACAGGAGGCCAGGCCTGCAGTAGGTGTTTAATAAATGAGCAGAGCAGAGTCTCCTCCTGGCTGCAGGCCTAGAGGCAGAGACTCACCTGCTCCAGGGCTCCCGGCCCCCAAGGGCAGCCCTGGAAGCCACTCCTGGGGATGGGAGCCCCCCCAGCCCCCAGCCCCTCTGTGAGTGCCTTCTCAGTCATCTCCCTGTTCCTTCAGGAGGTGCCCTGCTCGCGTGCCCTTCCCCGGGTCTCTGGCCCGCACAGGTCATCATAGTGCGGGGGCTGGTCTTGCCAGAGCCAGAGGAGTAAGTATGCAGATGGCGGGAGGGAGAAGCCTCTCTGTGCCGGGCCCTAGCCGTATAAGCATTTCCTCCTTATCTCCAACACCACCACTTAACCCCCATCCTATAGATGAGGACAGAGGAGAGGTAAGGTACCCAGGGTCACAGAGCCCCTGACAGTCGGGCTGGGATTGGGATCAGGGCTCAGGCTGCCTCTCTGACCCCGGCAGCCCCATTTGTGGGAGTGTCTTCCCTGCCTGTTCATCTGGTCAGGCCAGCCTGCCTCTGGTCGCAGGTCCCTGCTGGGGCCTCAGGAAAGGCCCTTTGCAGGCACAGGCTGAGACCCAGTGAGAGGATGCGACCTGCCTCGGTGACACAATGCCCGGTTGAGGAAACACAGCCAGGGGCCCCCAGGGAGGAGGTGCAGGGAAGTGGGGACTCGGAGGGACGCAATAACTAACATCTCCACCAGGGGGCGCTCCCGTTCCTTTTCCCAAACCTGGGAGCGCCAAGCCAGTTAGAGGAGGGTCTTTTTCTTTTTTTTTTTCTTTCTTTTTGTCTTTCTCTCTTTCTTTCTTTCCTTCCTTTCCTTTCATCCTTCTGGAAATGCTTTGGATTTCTGGGCCAGATTGCCTGGGTCTGACTTCTGCTGAGGACACCTTCATGGCAGTTACTTTCCTTTCTGTGCCTCAGTTTCCCTGTCTGTAAAAGGGGTGATAATAGTGGGGCTTCAGGGGTGGTGTAAAGGCTTAGAATTGTGCCAGGCGCACAGCAAGTGCTCCACAAACGTGGTGGCACCAAATTCTCTCGATGGAGGGGCAAGGGGTAGGGGGGCATCCTGTGCACTCCCCGCCGGATCCCCTTTTGTTTTGTTTTTGTTTCTGAAGTCACTGCCCTCACTAAACCCTGGCCCCGCATGCTCCTGATCAGGCCTGTGAACTCTGGGCAGGCTGCCTCCCAACCCAGGACAGCATGGCCTCCAAAGCCAGGCACACTGGAGTGGATTCCTGATTCTCCCTCTGATAAACTGTGTGTCGTGGGCAAGTCCCTACACCTCTTTGAGTCTGGAGTCCTGAGTCTCCCCATCAGAAAAAAAGGAGAGAGATAATCCCAACTTTATAGGGAAAATGAAAAAGTTCCAGGTGATAAAAAGAACACCTCTCCCTCCCAAACTTGGAGACCTGAGACTAGGTTTATATCTTAGTTCAAAGTCACATGATTATTATTAGTGACACAGCAAGTAATTTTTTTAAATTTTATTGAGGTCATTTGGCTTTTAACATTGTGTAATTTCAGGTGTACATTATTATATTTGATTTTCTGTATAGACTGCATCGTGTTCGCCGCCAATAGTCTGGTATTTATCTATCACCATAGACATGTACCCCTTTACCATTTTTGTCCTCCGCTTACCCCCTTTTCCTCTGGTACCCACTACTCTGTTCTCCTTATCTCTGTGTTTGTTTCTTTATCTTCTGCATATGAGTAAAATCATACAGTATTTGACTTTCTCTATCTGACCTATTTCACTTAGCATAATACTGTCAAGGTCTATCCATGTTGTCGCAAATGTCACAGTTCTGTCTTCTTTTTATGGCTGAGTGTTATTCCATTTTTACACCACATCTTCTTTATCCATTCATTTGTTGGTGGGCACTTGGGTGGCTTCCACATGCTGGCTACTGTGAACAATGCTGCAATGAACATAGAGGTGCATAAATCTTTTGTATTTTTGATTTTACGTTCTTTGGATAAATACCCAGAAGTGGAATAGCTGGATCATATAATATTTCTATTTTTAGGTTTCTGAGAAATCTCCATACTGTTTTCCATAGTGGGTGCACAAGTTTGCATTTCCACCAGCAGAGTATGAGGGTTCCCTTTTCTCCACATCCTCTCCAACACTTGTTAATTCTTGTCTTGTTAATTATAGCCATTCTGATGGGCATGAGGTGATATCTCATTGTAGTTTTGATTTACATTTCCCTAATAGTGATGTTGAACATCTTTTCATGTGCCTGTCGGTCATCTGTATAAGAAATGTCTGTTCAGGTCATCTGCCCATTTTTTGATCAGGTTGTTCATGTTTTTGTCGTTGAGTTGTATGAGACTTTTTAAACATATTTTTGAGAATAACTCATTGTCAGATATATGATTTGCAAATATTTTCTTCCAGTTGGTGAGTTGTCTTTTCATTCTGTTGAGGGTTTCTTTTGCCTTGCATAAGCTGTCAATCTGATGTTGTCCTATTTGTTTATTTTTTCTTTTGTTTCCCTTGCCTGAGTAGACATGGTGTCAAAAAGATACTGCTAAGACTGATGTCCAAGAATGTACTGCCCATATTTTCTTCTAAGAGTTTTATGGTTTCAAGTCTTATATTCAAGTCTCTAATCCATTTTGAGTTAATTTTTGTCTGTGGTGTAAGATAATGGTCTACTTTCATTCTTTTGCATGTGGCTGTCCAGTTTTCCCAACATCATTTATTGAAGATATTTTCCTTTCTCCATTGTATGTTCTTGGCTCCTTTGTAAAAAACTAGCTGTCCATAGATGTGTGGTTTTATTTCTGGGCTCTCAAGTCTGTTCCATTGATCTATGTGTGTGTTTTTCTGCTAGTACCATGCTGGTTTGATTACTATAGCTTTGTAGTATAATTTGAATTCAGGGACTGTCATACCTCCAGCTTTGTTTTTTCTCTCAGGATTGTTTTTGCTATTTGGGGTCTTTTGTTGTTCCATATAAATTTTAGGATTCTTTATCCTATTTCCATGAAGAATGTCATTGTGATTCTGGTTGGGATTGCATGGAATCTGTAAATTGCTTTAGGTAATGTGGACATTTATCTATGTTTATTCTTCCAATCCATGAGCATGGAATATTTTTCCATTTCTTTGTCTTCTTTGATTTCTTTAAATAATGTTTTCTCGTTTTCACAGTATAGGTCTTTCACCTTCTTGGTTAAATTTATTCCTAGTTATTTTATTCCTTTCGTTGCAATTGTAAATAAGATTGTATTCTTGACTTCTCTTTCTGCTAGTTCATTATTAGTGTATAGAAACACAACTGATTTTATGTTGGTTTTGTACCCTGCAACTTTACTGTATTTGCTGATTATTTCTACTAGTTTTTTTTTTTTTTTTGTAGATTCTCTAAGGTTTCTCTATGGAATCATGTCGTATGCAAATATTGAGAGTTTCACTTCTTCCTTTCCAATTTGGATCCATTTTATTTCTTTTTCTTGACTAATTGCTCTGGCTAAAACTTCCAGATCTATGTTGAATAGGAGTGGCAATAGTGGGCATCTTTGTCCTGTTCCTGTTCTCAGAGGGATGTCTTTCAGTTTTTCCCCATTGAGTATGATGTTGGCTCTGGGTTTTTCATATGTGGTCTTTATTATGTTGAGGCACTTTCCTTCTATACACTTTCTATTTAGAGTCTTTATCATAAATAGACGTTGGATCTTGTCAAATGCTTTCTCTGCATCTATTGAGATGACCTTGTGATTTTTATTCTTCATTTTGTTAATGTGGTGTATCACATTGATCGATTTGTGGATGTTGAACCTTCCCTGCATCCCTGGAATGAATCCCACTTGATCATGGTGTATGATCCTTTTAAGGTACTCTTGTATTTGATTTGCTAATACTTTGTGGAGGATTTTTCATCTATGTTCGTCGGTGGTATTGGCCTGTAATATTCCTTTTTTGTGTTGTCCTTGTCTGGTTTTGGTATCAGGGTGATGCTGGCCTCATAGAATGAGCTAGGAAGCATCTCATCCTCTTCAATTTTTTGGAATAGTTTGAGAAGGCTGGGTATTAACTCTTCTTTGAATATTTGGTAGAATTCACTAGGGAAGCCATCTGATCCTGCACTTTTGTTTTGAGGGAGGTTTTTGATTACTGTTTCAATCTCTTTGCTTGTGGCTGGTCTTTTCAGATTCTCTGTTTCTTCTTGATTCAGTTTTGGGAGGTTGTATGAGTCTAAGAATTTATCCATTTCTTCTAGATTGTCCAGTTTGTTGGTGAATAGTTTTTCATAGTATTCTCTTACAATCCTTTGTATTTCTGTGGTGGCCGTTGTAATTTCTCCTCTTTCATTGCTGATTTATTTATTGGAATTTTCTCTCTTTTTTTCTTAGTGAGTCTCACTAAGGGCTTGTTCATTTTGTTTATCTTCTCAAAGAACCAGCTCTTAGTTTCATTGATCTTTTTTATTGTTTTTTAAGTCTCCATTTCATTTATTTCTACTCTGATATTTATTATTTTATTCCTTCTACTGACTCTGGGCTTTGTTTGTTCTTCTTCTTCTAGTTCCTTTAAGCATAGTGTAAGCTTGTTTATTTGAGATTTTTCTTGTTTGTTGAGGTGGGCCTGTATTGCTATAAATTTCCCTCTTAGTACTGCTTTTGCTGCATCCCATAAGTTTTGGTGTGTTGTGTTTTCATTTTCATTTGTCTCTAGGTATTTTTTGATTTCTCCATTGATTTCATTCATCCAATAGTTGTTCAGTAGCATGTTGCTTAGTCTCCACATATTTGTGACTTTCCCAGCTTTTTTATTGTGGTTGATTTCTAGTTTCATAGCATTGTGTTGGGAAGATGTTTGATATGATTTCAATCTTAAATTTATTGAGGCTTGCTTTGTTTCCCAGCATATGGTCTATCCTTGAGAATGTTCCACGTGCACTTGAGAAGAATGTGTATTCTGCTGTTTTGGGATGGAATGTTCTATATATATCTATTAAATCCATATGGTGTAGTATTTCATTGAAGGGCAGTTTCCTTGTTGACTTTCTGTCTGGATGATCTACCTATTGATGTAAGTGGGGTGTTAAGTTTCCTTGCTATTAGTGTGTTGCTGTTAATTTTTCCTTTTAGGTCTGTTAATAGTTGCTTTATATACTTTAGTGCTCCTGTGTTAGGTGCGTATATATTAATAAGTCTTATGTCTTCTTGATGGAATGTCCCTATTATCATTATATAATGGACATCTTTATCTCTCGTTATCTTTTTTATCTTGAAGTCTCCTTTTTCTGATATAAATATGGCTGCACCTGCTTTCTTTTGCTTGCCATTTGCCTTGAATATCATCTTCCATCCCTTCACTCTGAGCCTATATTTGTCTTTAGAGCTGAGATGTGTTTCCTGGAGGCAGCATATTGTTAGGTCTTGTTTTTTAATCCATACATCCACTCTGTGTCTTTTGATTGGTGAATTCAGTCCATTTACATTTAGAATCATTATTTATATGTGAGGGCTTAATACTGTCATTTTATCTTTTGTTTTCTGGTTGTTCTATATTTCTATTTTTTCATGTCCCTTGTATTTCTGTCTGCCATTTCAGTTTGATGGTTTTCTGTGATGATTTTCTCTTTATTTATGATTTGTGTTTCTGCTCTGATTTTTTCTATTGTGGTTACCATAAGTTTTGTATCAAAGATCTCATAGATGAGATAGTCTATTTTCTGATAGCTTTTTATCTCCATTAGTTTATGCAGGTTCCATCCCTTTCTGCTTCCTCTTCTATGTTTTTGTTGTCACAAATTATTCTTTTTTGTGTTATGAATTTGTGACCAAATTTAAGTGTTTATAGTTATTTTTGATGCTTTCTTTACCCTTATCCTTTACTTTTCAATTAATTGTCTGCTAACATATTCTGATATAGAGCTGCAATTTTCTGATTTTTTCTATTTATCTCCTTGCTCAGAGTGTTGTAAGCCTTTGCCTTTCTGTTTCAGGTAGGAGGGCTCCCTACATCATTTCTTGTAAGACAGGTCTAGTGGCCATGAATTCCTTCAGCTTTTGCTTGTCTGGGAAAGCTTTTATTTCTCAGTCATATCTGAAGGAAAATTTTACTGGATAGTGTATTGTTGGCTGATACTTTTTGTCCTTCAGTATTTTGAATATATCATTCCACTCTCCCATAGCCTGTAAAGTTTCTGCTGAGAAATCCACTGAAAGCCTGATGGGCATTCTTTTGAAGGTTACTTTCTTCTGTCTTGCTGCCCTTAATATTTTTTCTTTGTTGTTGACTTTTGACAGTTTTAATATTATATGCCTTGGAGAAGGTGTTTTTGTATTGAGATAACTAGGAGTTCTATTAGCTTCATGTAGTTACATGTCCACTTCCTTCCCCAGGTTTGGGAAGTTCTCAGCTATTATTTCTTTGAA
This sequence comes from Diceros bicornis minor, assembly GCF_020826845.1. Lineage (NCBI taxonomy): Eukaryota > Metazoa > Chordata > Mammalia > Perissodactyla > Rhinocerotidae > Diceros > Diceros bicornis. Next base: position 9,399,909 of record NC_080770.1, read on the forward strand.
TGAGCTCTCTGCTCCTTTCTCCTTCTCTTCTCTCTCTTGGATACCCATAATCCTTATGTTACCTTTCCTAATTGAGTCAGATATTTCTCAAAGAATTTATTCGGTATTTTTAAAATCTTAGTTCTCTCTCCTCTTCCACTTGAATCATTTACATGTTTCTATCTTTGAGCTCACTGATTCTCTCCTCCATAAGTTCTGCTCTATTTTTTATGCTTTCTGTATTATTATTATTATTATTATTATTTGTGAGGAAGACCAGCCCTCAGCTAACATCCAATGCCAATCCTCCTCTTTTTTTTTTGCTTAGGAAGACTGGCCCTTGGCTAACATCCATGCCCATCTTCCTCTACTTTATATGGGATGCCGCCACAACATGACTTGCCAAGTGGTGCGTCGGTGCGCGCCCTGGATCCGAACCGGCGAACCACGGGCCGCTGCAGTGGAGCGCGTGCACTTAACTGCTTGTGCCACCAGGCCGGCCCCTCTGTATTATTTTTTATCTCATTAATTGTATTCTTCATCTCCAGAATTTCTGTTTTTTTTTTTTTAGAGCTTCAATCTCTTTGGTGAAGTATTCTTTCATTTCATTAATTTTTTCTCTGAGCTCATTGAACTGTCTTTCTGAGTATCTTTGTAACTCACTGAGTTTCTTTGTGACAGTTATTTTGAATTCTCTGTCAGTCAGATTGTAATCTTCTGTGACTTCAAGTTTGGTTTCTAGAGAGCTATCATTCCCCTTCTGTTTTGCCATGATACTGTAGTTCTTCATGGTGGTTAAATAATTGATCCTCTGCTGGCCCATTTATGGTAGTAACCACCTTTCTTATTTGGGTAAGGCTTTGGCTACTTTGGTTCTGAGCTGCTTCTGGTTGTATATGAGAGCCTGCACTTTCCACCCTCCACTGCCTCTGCAAGAGATGTTGTCAGTATCCTCCTTTTGCTGCTCATGCCTCTCAGATTGCTGGTGCCTTGCTGCTTTCAATGTCCCTGCAGTCTCAGGTGTTGCTGCCAGGGCCACCAAGCTGTGAGTACTTCTGCTGCTTCCGGGATCACCTAGATCTCTTGTTCCCCTATTTTCTCTCCACTGGCTTGGGTGCTGCCGCCCCATGAACCACCTGCACTGCTGCTCCTGGGTTATCTGGGGGTATTGGCAGCATCGCTGCCAGGGGCCCTGGGTTCACAGGTGTCACCATTGCTGTCAGGGGCCCAGGTTCTTGTATGCAGCCCTCACTGCTGATAGAGCCAGTGTCAGGGGTGCTGCCACTGGGGGCTGGCTCTCAGGTTCTATTGTGGCTCCTGTCACAGGTGCCACCTGCCACTCACAGAAAGTTGTTTAACTGCTCATCCCGAGGGCCATGAATTCACGTGCCCTCAGAGGCCTGACAGGTTATGTAAATAGTGAGGCACCAGGCTGGGAAGGTGGTGAAATGGAAAGAATATTTCCATAGACCCACAAATGCCAGATATTATGATTAATTTAGAGAAGCTGAAACCATTGTTTATATAACTCTCAATTTTTTAACATGGTGACTTAAAGTTGAGGAACACTATGGACCAGCCAGAACCTTTCTACAGGCACATTCAGCCATGGGCCACCAACATCAAGACAGCACAGTGCCTGGCACTTAGCAAGCCTGAGATAAATGCTGCTGCTGCTGTGATTACTGTTGTTTCTGAGAGCAAGAGTGGCTTGAGCAGGACAGAGCGAGTGAGAGTTGGAGAGTACGGGGTTCACTTGCATTAAAAATTTGTCATTCCCTCTCTATCCTCTCCGCCTCAAGTACTGAGGATATGGGGATATGGCTGCAGCCTTGAAGAGCTTCACTGGGCAACTGGAGGGAGTCCATTTCCCAGCTGAGCACTGTGCAGATGGGGCTGAGGTGGGGGGGATGCTGAGGCCTCCAAGAGTTCTCAGGCCAATGGGAAGACAAAGCCTTTCCAGGGAAGGGGAAGGAGTTTGGGGCTGGAGGCTCTATAAGTCCACTCTCCAGGGTCCCTGCCTTTCAAGCTTCTTCCCAATGTTGAGTTCCTGCCATCTCCTTCCAAAAGATGGAAATGTACAGAGTGTCCTCCTGGGGCAGATCCACCAGAAGTCCCTGAGAGGCCCACCCAGGTCAGGCCCTTTCTGCACTTTGCCCCACCATCTGCATCCTGTGTCTCCTCTCAACTCTCAACCACTTCCTGCCGAGGAGTCAGTCAACAACAGCTTCGGGGCTGTTGTTTCAAAGAAGATGACGTCAGAAGCTCCCAAGACATGAAACAGAATCTGGCTGCCCTATTTGAGAGGCAGGTGCCAGGCAGCAGAAAGACCCACCCAAACCTGGAGTCCTGAATTCTGGTTCACATCCCAGCCCAAAGCCCCACAGCTATTACTAGTTATGGAGGAAGTCGTTTAACTTCTTGTCCTCATGACACAGGATTTCTGTGAGGATTCCAGAAAAACAAAGACTAGCATAGTAAAACACCTACTGTGTGCCAGGTTCTTGCTAGATTTCACATACGTTATCTCCTTTGTTCCTCTGAATGACCCAATGAGGTAGGTAGTATGAACCTAAGAAGCAAGTTTGCCTGTTATTTTACTTCAAAATGAGTTTATTTGGGGATAGCCAAAAGAATTGGAATCCGGGATGTGCATGCTGTGGAAAACCATAGGCAAATCCAGCAAACAAAGGAGGGGAGCTGCTTTTATAGAGAAAAGGGGGGAGTAGGGAGGGGCTGTTCTAAACCAAAGTCCATTGGGGGAAAATAACAGTTCAGGGCAGCAAACGGCTTCTGATTGGCTGAGCTGCAGCATTTCTCATTGGCTGGACTGTTGCTGGGTTGGGAGAGAAGTCTTCCTTCAGCAGTAAAGTAGTTTTACTTCATGTCCAAGATGGAAGCCTCCCTCTCTTCCTGTTTGGTGTAATTGACCATGTGTGATAGGGCTGTGAGCTCCCCCTACAGGCCTTCCTGAGTCCAATTTAATTAAGATTTATTTTATAAATTTCTACAATAGCATATTATATGATAATATATTTTAAAAAATAGGCGTGATTTGAGTGCTTATTATACCCCAGGTGCTGTTCTAAGCCCTTGTGTTAACAAATATAATTCCCACAACAACCCACAAGGTATGCACAGTACTCTTGTTATCCCCACATTACAGATGAGGAAACCAAGGCACAGAGACAGTAAGTGACTTGCCCAAGGTCACAGAACTAGAAAGTAGCAGAGCAGAGTTGAACCCAGGCAGCCTCACTCTAACCCCTATGCTTTGTGAAACACTTAAGACAATACCTGGCACGAAGTGAGCACTCAACACATGTTAGCTATTACTATTGTAATTATTCACATTTTGAGGAGGGGAAACTGAGGGTCAGGCAAGGCAATTTGCTCCCCCGTGGTCCTCCAGCCAGCAGGTGGCAACGTGGGGATTCAGTCTCAGGTCCTCTCAGGTGTGCCTAAGACTCCATCAGGGGTTTCCACCTCTCCGAGCTGGTAGGTGTCCAAGTGCTTGTTTCTGGCGGGGAATCTGCCAAATCTTCCAGCTGCTCTCCCACCTCCATCCTCCTCTCAAGGTCCAGCAGCCACAGCCCAGAGGAGTCAGGGAGCCATGGCCTGGGCGCTACGGATGCTGAGACCCTTCTCGGCCCCTCTGCAGTTTCTCACTGAGCCTGTGGGAGGAGGCTGCCCATGTTTCAGTGATGCTCAGGGCTTCCTTTGGAGACAAAACTCTGCCCTGGATTTCATCCTGGGGACGGAAGGAGCTGATCTTGGCCCCCTTCCTCTTCTACCCCCAGCCATTCTTCGAGGTTAGTCAGAGCCTAGTGGCCTCATCCCTCAGGGGTGGAGTGCACAGATGCGTTCCTATCCAGGAGACTAAGGAGTGCGTGCCAGGGGCAGATGACAGAGCCCACTGTGGGAGGGCACATCCATGCTTTGGCTCTCAAACCTTAATGCTGGCCCCACTGATCCCACACCTAGAAACCCAGATTTGATTAATCAAAAGCCCCTCTAAAGACTCCAATGTGCAGCCGGGGTTGAGAATCAGAAACAACCCCTGTTACACATGGCGAAACTGAGGCCCATGGCTGGGAAGTTCCTTGTGGAAGGTCACAGTGGGCTGGTGACAAGTGGGGCCCATTGTCCTGTTCTTTTTTTCCTACCACATGGGTCCAGTCTTTGTGTCCTCCAAGGGGGGGAAGGGCGGCCTGGGTCCGCAGGTTGCACAGACCTGAACCACTCGCTCATACTGTGGCAGCGACCCACATATAAAGTGCAGAAAGATGGGCACGGATGTTAGCTCGGGGAGAATCTTCCTCAGCAACAAAAATAGAAACAAGGAACCCGAGTCATCCTGCACAGGCCTCAGGATTCTTGTTTCTCCAGCACCAGTCACAGTTTTCTTAAACTTTTCTTGATCTGAAACACAGTCTGTGGAATTATATATGCATGCTCTCTAAGGCAAGTGACAGTCCTAAAAAAAAGTTTTGTTGAGACCAAGGATTGTCCAGAAGTAGCACAACAATTTTACGAGCGTATCACAAAAAACAAAGTATGCTTTTATTAACTCTATATATTTTTCACATTGTAGTGGAATCCAGTTCACAGAGGTCAGTCCAGAGGGCAGGAGCCTGCAACTGGTCCGGTGTATTTTTACACTTCCCAGCAACACGCTTCTGGTGGGCGTTAATCTTTACAGTGATGGAGACAACTTTTTTTTTCATAGAAAAGTTTTTCTCACAATTGCAAAGAAGAATAGGTGTATTAGTTAGTGAACTTGTTAATTAAGCAAACAACTTTTTATTGAGCACCACAATAAGGCAGGCATTGAATAGTTCCAGCCTGGTCTTTACTGTGCTGTGGGCATTAGGAACCCATCAGCTTTGCATGTTTGGGAAGGTACAGCCCAGGGGAGGGTGGCATCCTTAATCCTCAAGCCAGAGTGATAGGGGCTGTGGTCACCACCATGGAGGATGGCCAGAGGGAGTGGCCATTCAGTAGGGTCACTAGTGGCAGAGGCTGGGAGAGGATGCACAAGAACACGGGAACCCGACACGGCTGAGACCACACCCAAGGCATGCTGGGAAGTAGCAGAGGGATATTCTGAGGTGGCAAACTTTTTTATAAGACTTTACTTTTTTTAGAGCAGTTTTGGATTCACAGAAAAATTAAGAGAAAGGTACAGAGATGTCCCATAAACCTCCTACCTCCCCCCATGCATAGCCTCCCCCATTGCCAACATCCCTCACCAGGATGCATTTTTATTGCAATCGATGAACCGACAGTGACACATCATAATCACCCAAAGTCCATAGTTGACATTAGGGTTCACTCTGGGTGTTGGTCATTCTATGGGTTTGGACAGATGTATAATGACGTGTATCCCTCACTTTGTATCAAATAGAGTAGTTTCACTGCCCTAAACTAAGGTGGCTGATTTTCAGCATTCAACCCAGCAGCAGCTTAAGCCATGGCAATGTGGTCATGGCAAGATAGTATAATTCCATCTGGGAGACACAGATGGGTGAGGATTACACTTTTGAGTTAAAAAAGAAAAATGCTTTCTAAAAGGGAGGGCTGACAGATGGAGGTCATTGAAAAGATGCTGGGAGATGTTTCTGTGTTGTCAGGGGGTTCAGGCACCGGATGATGGGACTAGACTGGGAGGTAAATAAGTTTCTGTCTTCTTTTTTTTTTTGTTTTCCACCCTGAGAGTGAAATGAATGATGTCTAATTACAACAATAGTCAATCTACATGGAATGATGTAGACAATCCACTGACTACCTGCCACGTACTGGACATCGTGCAGGGGTTTCTACACATCATCTTATTTGATCCTCGCGACATCACTGTGAAGTGGCTCATGTCCCCCATCTCAGAGAAGAAGGAACTGAGGCTCTGAGAGTCAAGAACTTCTCCCAAGGTCACACAGTAGAAATTGCTGGGAGTACCCACAGGTGCTGAGTTAATGTTACTTTCTTCCTTTCTGGTTCAGAAGTCTACAAAACCACAGTGAAAGTCCTTTCTGAAGAGACAGATAGATAGATTTATTGATTCCTCAGTGGGGGTACAATTAGCCCATCCTTCAGCCAGTGAGAGAGGAAAAGCGAGAGAAGGAAATACGTGTTGCCCAAGTGTGAGCATCAGGCAGACAGAGGACTGTGGGAGGCCTTCTCCTCTGGCCTCCACAGCTGCTTCTAACGCAAGAATCGGTGGCTCCTCAGGCTGTCACTGGTTTTGGGATCGTTTCTTCAAAAGAGAGTATCCCGTGAAACCCAGAATTCCGAGTACCAGGGTCACCTCTCCTGCAATCATGGCGTGTTCCACCTGGAAATGAGCAGCCCATGTTCAGAGTCCACAGCAAGTTCAGGCAGTTCTCTCTCCCTCCTAAGGGCCTGGAGGCTACGCACCTTCTCCTGCCCTTTCTGGGGCCTGGCCTCTCAGCTTCGCTCTGAGCTGGCCAGCCCGGAGTCCTCTCCCAGGGAGGATGCTGGCTGTGTCCCAGAGGCCCCATTTCCTGGGAAACGGGAATTTGTGACCACTTCCTAGTGGTGGGCTTGTCTGGGCTTGTCCTGACCACTGGCAGGATGGGCTGACGGAATTCTTTCGTGTGAGCTTTCTGGGTGTGGACATTTGTTCCTGACTTAGGGTGGGTAGGGAGGAGGGTTTGTGCCTGGTTTCCTGGGGCCAGCACTCCAGGGGTGAGACTGGGGCCTGCTTTGTGGTCTGGGTTCTCCCTGGGCTGTTCCCCTGCGGAGTGAGGGACTGTGGCAGAAGCTGAGAGGAGATTTCGGGAAACCATGGCCACGGGCAGTGCACTTTCTGTTCACTGTGCACTCTGTACTGTTCGCAAGTGCAGCCTGGAAATTTCTATCTCCAGCCCCACCTCAGCCCTGAACTCCAGCCTCGTATGTCCAACTGCTACTCAATATCTGCACCTAGAAGTCTAACCGGTGATGAATAAATGAAGAGCAATAAGATATACTGGAATATATGGGGAAGCCTTTTGGTTTAAAACTAATTTGACCTGAACTTGTTTTTCTTTCTTTTTTTTTTTTTTGTGAGGAAGATCAGCCCTGAGCTAACATCCATGCCAATCCTCCTCTTTTTGCTGAGGAAGACCGGCTCTGAGCTAACATCTATTGCCAATCCTCCTCCTTTTTTCCCCAAAGCCCCAGTAGATAGTTGTATGTCATAGCTGCACATCCTTCTAGTTGCTGTATGTGGGACGCCCCCTCAGCATGGCCGGAGAAGTGGTGTGTTGGTGCGCGCCCGGGATCCAAACCTGGGCCGCCAGTAGCGGAGCATGCGCTCTTAACCGCTAAGCCATGGGGCGGCCCCAAGCTTGTTTTTCTAGAAAGCCCTGGCATGGCCTGTGGAGCATCCATTGTATGTCTTCTTTAGTTATAATATCCCAAAGCCAAGAATGATGACCTTAAAGATAGGAATGTTGCCTCCCCCATATCAGCATTTCCTTATAGATAAGCACTTCTTCCCCAAAGCTAAGGATTAATTACTGACCTACTCTGCTCATCTCATGACCATGGACCTGCTGTGGTAGCAAAGCATCTCGTGATTGAAGTAAAAGGGATATTCCTGTCCTATTTGATGTATGTTCCTTGTTCCAAGATGGCATAAAACCACTCTGTACACCCCATTTCTTTGGCATTCTTCCTTCCTTGGTGAAGGTCATATTCTCCAAGGCTATATAGTCCACAAAACTGGCTCATATAATAAACTCATCCCAATTTTGATTGACAGATTGACTACAGATTATTTGCGTCAACCTCGGCCGCCTAAACATCTCATCACCATGTCCAGACTCTTGATTTCTCTCCCCAAACCTCCTCCTTCCGCCCTTGCAGGGCCCCCACCACCCAATCACGTGGGCCGGGAGCCCTGGAGGTGTTGTAGTGTGGCAGGAATGAGCAGACACTCTAGAGAGGGACAGCGGATTTGAATCCTGCTTCTGCCATTTATTAGCTGTGTGCTTTTGGCCAACAAATTTGGAAGACTGTGAGGGGTTGGGGGTAGAAGCTCTGCCCCAGATCTTACATAAATATGTTCCTGAGCTCTTAGATAGGCCTATTGTCCTGGAGCATCCCTTGCCTGAGTGCTTTTTGGGGCCTTAGGAGAACTGCCATGGTCCCGGGTTGGACCAGACTCTCCCTAACAATCCGGGGGGGCTTCAGGAGCTGCCTTCAGGTGGATCTTAGAGGCGAAGGTTCGCAGAAGGTCAGAACTGCCCTGGCTGGCAGGGGCCCTCCAGCCTAACTCCTCCTTCTGCACATGGGGAAACTGAGTCTTAGAGAGGAAGCAACCTGTCCAAAAACACCCAGTGGCTTAGAAGCAGATCCAAGATTTGAGCTCAGACATCCTGACTCACAGCCAGCAGGTCCCCGAGAGCCCGTGTTTGCGTCATGCACAGTGATCTCCCCTCTGGCTGCACAGCCCGCTGACCTCCACCCCAAGCAGGCCTCCAGGAGGGAGAGGGCCTTACCTGCCTGCAGCAGGCCTTGCCGTATCTCAGACAGGTGACAAAGTGCTCACAGTTCTTGCTCACAAGACTGTACTCCACCTCCTCACCAATCTCCTCCTTTGCAGAACTGATGATCTCGTCCACAGGCCGTGGTCTGTACTGGTGGTCCAAGTAGTTGTTGACCCGATAGCGGCAGCCACCCACTACGTCCTGCAGGCGCTCCTGTTTCACCACCGCCCTGCTGCTCAGAACGGAGAAGATGCTGGAAGAGCCAGCCCCAGGGTACTCACCTGGAATCAGAAACATTGTCCACAGAGATGCGGGGCAAGGCAAGGTAGGGAGAGAGAAGGGGCAGGACGAGAAACAAGGATGAAAGGAATCCACCATTGAGCTTTTGGTGTTTGTCCTTTCACAAATGTGATTGGAGGAGTCACAGATTTTTCTCTTTTGACTTAACAAGCTGTGAATATTTTTCAAGTCAATGACCGTCAGGATTGTCAATGGCTGACATTGCATTCCATGATATGAATGTACATCATCCATATGACCAATCTCCTGTTTTTGAGCATTTAGGGTGTTCCCAAATTTACCCATTATAAACAGTGATAGTAAATCATATTTGTTATTTATTTATCTTTGTGTACTCTTGTGTATTTCAGAAAGAGATCAAATTTGTTTTAGTACCCACTGTGTTTCAGACACTATGCTGGGAAACTTTTCATGTATTACCTAATTTAATCTCCTTTTTAATTTTCAAGGTAAATATTATCATCTCCATTTTACAACCAATATTGGACCCAGAGACATTTTCAGACTTCTCTGTGCTGTGGAAAGTCCTAGAACCTGAATGTGAAAGTGCCTGTCTCAAGCTCCAAAGGGCAGGCTCCTTCCATGGCACTGAGCTGAGACTTAAGGAATCCTCCACATAAGTGTCTTCTCTCCTAGGACTGGGCACCTCTTTGGGCACATGGAGAGGTCCACAGAAGAGCTATCTGCTGAAGGAATCCAAATTCCATCTTGTAGTGAGTCCAGGTTTTATTTTTTAAGAGGGAGAGTCACTAATGAGCACGTTAATTAAGCATGCTTATTTTATGTTTCGAATCTAAAGGCTGATGTTTGCACTTAGAATCCATCTCCTTAAAAAAAACTATCCACACCCTGGAAGTTAGGCACAGAAAGGACCAAATGTCCTCACCGTCATGCTTTCTCTGACAAGCCCCCCTCAGTGTCATCTGGATGAAGTGGGCTTGTTTTACCATTTACTATCCATTCAGATATTTTTACAGCTCTGTCAATGTAGATGATAGCTTGTAGAAAACTGATAAGGTGCAAATATATTATTCTGATAGGGACGACAATGATTTTTGTCCAGTGAAGATGCAGACGCTTGGTGGAGAAGAGAACGTCAAACTTTATGGTACCATTGCTCTGTAGGACATGAACCATGGGAATCTAATTGGGCAGGCTTATTCCAGCGTTTTTTTTTCTTTCATCGACTTTACATACATCTGTTGTCTGCATTCTCCTTTTAACTGGCTTTGTCATCCTGCTGCTTCTGTTATCGATGAGTTAAATAAATTGTTCACATGTACTCACTGTGTACTTGTATGAGAATTTTTTTTTTTTTGATGTGTAAACCTATGAGAGCTGCTTCTGTTAAGGACTATTAAGTAAATACTCTCAGACACCTCATCTAAATTGTACAAGTACAAAGAACACAGCACTGAGAAACATGCTTCTTTCTTTAAGCACAGACCTTCAGAAACTTGACTGGTTTAAGTCATATCAGAGTCTGCATATCAGTGTAAACTGCTCAGCTGGACAGATCTGAATGCTGAAGCAGCCCAGCTTCACTTGATGAGCCCACGAACCTCTTTCTCTGCTTCTATCAGGACCTAGGGGACCCCGTGTGATTACTCAATGGGACATGGATATACGGTCTGCTCAAGTGCTCTTCAGGGAAAATCCAACTCAGGTTTCCCTTGCTCACCTCTTTCTTTCATTGTTCTGATTATGTTAACAAACATATTGAAAATTATATTTTCAATAATCCTTACTTGGAGGAGCCAGATGGATCACATTACCACCTCCCACATAGATGGCCCAGTGCTCATAGCCAACGCGGAAAATCTCAATCAGGTCTCCAGGCTCCGGTTCCACAGAAAACTGCAATGGAAAAATCCAAGATGGTGTAGACAGACTTCTAGGCAACAGCAGAGACCCTGGCTGGGGAGCTGTGGCTCGGATGGGGGACCCCTTGCTGTTATTTATCACCTGGTGAGAGCCTGACTGGACAGAAGAGATTTGGGCCCCTATGGGGTCCTGGGCCTGCTGTCACTTTTAGAGGTTCCTCCACAACCGGAGGCTGGAAGCCTCGAAAAAATGACCTTGTGGAATGGGAGAGTGGGGATCTGTCCAGTGTGTGTCTATTATGCATGTGTGTGTGTGCACGTGTGTGTTGTGTGGTGTGTATGCACATGTATATATGTGCATGTTATGCCTATATGTAGGTGTGTTATGTGTTTGTGTGTTGTGTATGAGGATGTGTGTCATGTGTGTGTTGTGTGTATGTGTGCATGTTCTGTGTGTGTACTGTGTATGTGTGTGTTGTGTATGTGTGTTATGGCGTATGTGTGTTTTGTGTGCATGTGTGCATACTGAGGATGCAGACATGTATATGCAGGTGCATTGTGCAGGTGCTCCGGAGCGTGTTAACATGACAGCCTGCATGTGGCAGTCCCAGGCCCAACCCCAGCAAAGTCGGGCAGGTGAGTCTTGAGCTTCCCTGTCGTTCCCAGACAGACTTTCAAGTCCTCATCACGTCTCCTGCCCCTGGTTGTGCATGACCGCACCAGGCTCCTCCTCCTCAGACTCTGTCCCCTTCAGCATTGGGACAACCGTCCTTGGAGATGCCCACCTGAGAGACAGCAACTGACAGCATCCTAATAGGACCTGAGCCTTTGAGGGGACCCTTGTGGGGCCACCCCGCTTACAGCACTGAGGGGGCTGCTGCACTCACACAGCCGGCCTCTGCTGGCCTTTTTCTACAATAACTGCAACCCTCACACCACCCCAGGGAAGGAAGCCTCACTCCATTGCTCAGGTGGGAAGTTGAGGACCAGAGAGATGACAGGATTTGTCTGAGAACAGTCAGCTGGGAAGCGGCTGAGCTGGGTCTTCTCTGCCACTTCTCTCCCTGGTCCTGACTCTCCCCTGCCTTCCTCCCCTTCCACACCTCCTTCCTGCTCCTCAATGTCCTGGCCCAGGGCACCACAGCTTCATGATTTGAGAATTCTTCAGTTTTTCTCCCTCCCTGTGCCTGATCTCAGCCAATGACAAACCTCCTCCATCCCTCAGCCGTCCAGTCTTAGACCAGGGGTCAGCTTACCTTTGTCTACTTTCTCATGCCAAGCCAACAACCAATGCTGACCCTGCAAGTTTCTCCTGAATTCCCTTCTCGTCCACCTCCCGCCCACTGACTAGGTTCGGGGCAGGCCTGTCCCTGCTTCTGGGGCAATTCTGGGAGTTGCCCAGATTCTGGAAACTGGGAACTCTGGGAATTCTAGGAACTCCCCCACAGCCTCCCGACCGGCCCCCTCCTCCTGTCCCTGCCACTCCACATCACGTCTGCCCAAGACCCACTGTCGCCTTCCCAACGGGCACATCTGGCCATGACCTTCCTCGGGCCTCAGGGCACAGGGCACGCCCTTCGGGCAGCTCCCAGGCGCTCAGGACCCGTCCTTCCTCACCCCTCCTCACACTCCCTCTGCTCTCCCCGCCAGGCTGACTGAATCACTTCCTTTCTCTCAGCACAGAGCCTGTGCTTGTCTCTGATGCTCTGGACATCAGGTATTTCTGTCCCCAAACACCTTCCCACACCCTCTCTTCCTCTTTCCCCCCATCAGACATCACTCCCCTGAGAAACTGCTCTGAAGGCCTCAGCCCGGCTCAGCTGCCACTGTCTGGGTCCCCAGGCCCCCGGGACCTCCACCTCTCCCTGCATGGGTCATGGGCCTGTCTGCACCCCCTCTGGGCTTTGAGCTCTGTTCAGGCAGGATCCTGTATACTCATCCTTCCCACCCTGCATCTCCAGGATTTGGCAAAGGGCCTGGCTTGGGGGCCAAGGAAATATACATGGAAGAGGGTTGGAGGATAAGCAGGGCCCGTCCAGCTCCTCCTCCAACTCAGCCAGGGCAGGGCAGCCCAGAGACCATCCCCACTTTGGAATCACAAAGGAATTTTTCACTCTGAAAGTAACTAACTAAGGCAAGGCCTGGGCTCTGCACACAGCAGCTGGGGCAGATGAAATGTGAGCTTGGGCTCTGCCCAGATAAGGAGATGGTTGCCCAGGCAATAGAGCCCTGATTTGGTTTTGGCAGCAATAAAGTTCCTCCCCAGAACTGAGTGATACACAGGGTGGACGACCCTCTAAAGTGTGATGTGTGTCTTTCCAGAATTGCCCCGTTTCCAATAATAGCCCAAGTCAGCTTGTTCCTTTTCAGCTACACACCACTGAGCTCCGCCTGCCCCTCCCTGGAAACTGTGTGAATCTGGACGTCAGGGCTGATGAGAGAGGAGATTCAGACTCAGAACGCTGAAATTCAAATGCACTTAATAAGGCAGGACAAATGCCATGGAGGAAAGAGGAGAGAGAAAAGGCCGGAGCTGAGGAGGCACGGAACTCCAGCCAACAGCTGAAGCAGACAAGGGGAGGCTCACTCACTTCCATTCTTGGAGTCCCACCCTGGCCACACTCCAGCTTCTTCCTGCAACTCGGGCAGCCACAGCTCCCAGACACCCACAGCTCTTCCCACAGAGGGGTCCCTGCATGCCCCAACCCACTGTGCCAGACACAGAGAGGAGGCTCACTCTGCCTGAAGACTGACGACCTCATAGTTCTGCAGGAAAAGGGACCTTTAAACAACAAATACAATGTTCCATAAAAGTCTTCTAAAGCCTTTGCATGCTCGAGAGTTAACTGTGCCCAAGTCCAGGAACCCAGACTGAGGTCTTTATAGGAGCAGAGTGGCCCCCCCGCCCTGTGCTAGAACCACTGATAGAAATTTCCAGGAGACTTACCTGAGCCATGGTGTACTGGGGTTCTACTGTTCACGGACCAGCTTTTATATCAAAGTTTAGAATTTCACTTTCACTTTCCTTCTGACACTGTTTGAAAACTACTCAATACTAAACATTTTTAAAAGAGAGACTAAATATTTTCACTAAACAGAAAGGCCAATGGTTACTTACCTCAAAACATGGAATCATTGGTGCTTTACAGCCACCCGGAAGCAGTCAGGGTAGGAGGGAAGGTTGATAAACTGCTCCTGCTTGAGAAACCCCAGGTCTCTTCCAAAAAAAGCCCTGGGCAAGTGTTCTTACTCTGAGAAGGGGCAGCATTTAGAGGCACAGAGGTGTCAACCCCCAGTGCACCCCATAGGCCATTGTCTTGTAACGACTCTAGGAAATATTGGGTCAGAAGCCATGGGGCAGGTCATACAGGGTGATGTATTCCAGGGGAAAAGCATTCAGATGGTGGGTGCCTTGGACCAGGTGGGGCCCAGGAGATCATTGCCCCCATAGGATGCGTTTGGCTGCGAGAAGCAGAAGAGGGTTACAACAGCCTGGACGTTCACTGTCTCTGGAACAGGAAGCCAGGAGGTGGGTGACTCTGCTTCAGTTCAGCAGCTCACAAGACCACTGAAGACCCAGGCTTTTCCATCATGCTGGTCCTGTGTCTGCAGTGACATCCTGCGTGGTCAACTATGGCTGCAGCAGCCTCAAGTGGCACATTTTCACCTGGCAATGTCCAAAAGCAGTAAAGGAAGGTGTTTCTCACCCTTTGTCTCTTTTTTTCTGGGGGTAAAGTCTTTTCCATAGTCCCCTGGCTGTCTCACTCCCATCTTTCACTGTCCAAATTTGGGTCACATTTCTACTCCCAAACCAATTGTGGGCAAAGGGGAAGGGGCTTCCTGGCAGGCTCAGACCACTCACAGTGCGTCAACTGGATCTGTGGAGGGGCTCCTACTGCCCAGTGAACAGCAGGGCTCTGTGAGCCTGGGAGAAGCTGAGTGACAGTGGTGTGTGTATGGGGTGGGGGAGAGAGACGGTTGTTAACTAGGAAACCAGCACATAAGATGCACTCACCTACTTCCCATCCACCATAACAAACAGCTTTATTATAAGGCAACAAAGAGGCTGAAACCAGTTCTCAAACACTCAGACTGCATCTCTATATGACCTAGCAGGAAAAATGGGAGTGATTGACTCACTGGAGATACGAAGACAAAGCAGCACACTTTCGGATGTGGGCAGAGCCCCCATCAGAACGAGCTCATGCCCCCGAGGACTCAGGAAGGGCACAGACTCTCCCAACGTGAGCCCCTGGCCCCAGGTTACCTTTACCAGACAGAGCTCCAGACACAGTGGTCCAATGTCCATTGGCTCCTCTGGCCTTGGCCTCAGGCCTGGTACCACCCATTCTGTTTCCAAGTGACCTTTATTTGTAAAAGGACCATGAGAGTCACTGGCTGTTTACCTCCCGGCATTAAGGTCATGTTCAAAATGGAAAAAGCAAAAAAAAGTCAGCTGCCAGGCCTTGTCTCTTTCAAGTAGTGTCACTTTGGGCAGTTGCCTGCCCTCTCCTCATCTCAGTTACCTCCTCTTTAAGAGTGAGGGCTCCATCTTTGTCAGCCAAGAGGCTGTGAGTCTGGACTTGGACCTGTGGACCTGGAGCTACAGAAGGGTGGTGGCTCTGGTCATCGTTGGCCCAGCTGGAGCCACCTCTGTCACTGGACTTCAGTTACTGAGGCCTGTCTTCAGGTTAAAGCTGTGAGGTGCATTCTGCAGCTGAGGTCTGTGCCTCTCCCTTCAGGCGCTCCTCTCCTGCTTCCATGTCTGGGATGTGACACTTGCCACGCCCTTCCTGCCTTCTTTCCTCCTCAGCTGCTCTGCTGTCAGGGTTGATCAGCTCCTGAGCAATTTATGACATTGATCCACCCTGCAAAATGTGCAGCTAGCTCTGGGATTTATTCCACATCTTTGCCCACGGACATTTCTAGGGTCTTCCCTCATGCTAGCCAGTAACACATCAGAACACATCCTCCCATGTCAACCAGAAGAGCAGGAAGGACAAGGCATCTGAGGGAAGAGGTAGTGCCCATCATCAAGGTTGCACTGCTCCCTAGGTGAGCAAGTGACAGGGGCTGTCGGGGGTCTAACTCTGAGATGACTACCTCGTGCAATACCCAACATATGCTGGGACCTCACCTTGGACCTTTAATCAACAGGTATAGAGTGAGTGCCTACTGTGTGTCAAGCACTGTCATAGGCAGTCGGAGATCCATTGGTGAACAAGACTGATAAGAAACGGTGCCATAGTGGATCTTACCTCCTTGCTGAGTAGACCAACAAAAATTTAGTAAGATAGATATTGTGTGAGATGGCCACAGTCTGAAAAAATGGAGAAGGGAATGGGGGTGGTAGCGATGGGGAGGTGCGATTTCAGATAGTGTGGCTGGGGATGGCCTCACTGAGCAGGTGACTTTTGAGTAATTAACACAAGAAGGTGGGGAGTGAGCCCTTCACGTAGATGGAGAAAAGACTGTCTAAGGCAGGGAAGCAGCCATTGCAAAGGCCCTGAGGCTGCATATGTCTGCCAGGGTATCTGGAGCCAGGGAGCAGGTCATAGGAGTTGATAGCCGAGAGGTAACAAGAACCTGATGTACAGGGACTGCAGGCTCCTTTCAGGTTGTTGATTTTTACTCTGAATTAGACAGGAGCCACTGGAGGGTTGGAGCACAGCAGTGAGGTGCTCTGACTCGTGTAGTTTTCATAGACTGTGTCTGGTTCCTGTGTTTAGAATAGCCTGTGCAGTCAAGAGTGGAAGGCAGAAGAGCAGTTTGCAGTCTTCCAGGCAACAGAGCAGCAAGAAGTGATTCGATTCTTGATATATTTTGAAGATAGGGTGTATTAGTTTGCTAGGGCTGCTGTAACAAATACTATTGACTTAAAAAGAGAATTTTATTTTCTTGTGATTCTGCAGGCTAGCAATCCAAGATCAAGGTGTCAGCAGGGTTGGGTTCTTCTGAGGTCTCTCTCCTTGGCTTGTAGATGGCCGCCTTCCCCCTGTGTCTTCACATGGTTGGCCATCTGTGCATGTCTGTGTCCTAATCTCTTCTTCCTATAAAGACACCGGGTGGATTAGGACCCACCCAATTGACCTTATTTTAACTTAATTACCTCTTGGAGACACTATCTCCAAATACAGTCACATTCTGAGGCACTAGGGGTTAGGACTTCAACATATAAATTTGTGGAGAATACAATTCAACCTATAACACTTACTTTTTGGCATAGCAATAATCCACGTTTGTCTTGTGTTTTCCCTGTCCCTACCCTGGAGTTAGTCATTTGTCCAAGGAGCCTGGTTCCTTTCAATGGATAGCGGTATGTAGAAACTAAAATCAGAAGATTTAAGGAACATCTGATTTAGTTCTGTATCTTGGAGCCAAAAATATTCTTATGGGGACATTGAGCCTTTCTCTCTAAAGCAGTGTCACACACCCCACCGACAGGATTTTCCTCTCGGGAGGCAGGGTCCCTCCAATCTGCACCCCTTTCCCTACTGCCCAACAGATACTTGGATTTGCAGTTCCCTGATGGAGAGAGGAAGAGAGGCTCCTTCTGGGGGTGGTTGTGGGAGACAGCATGAAGGTCCCATTAATTTGTGTCTATCTGGGTGTCAGCTCCCAGGAATTGGTGTCCTGGGGCTGGAGAGGGAATCTGAGAAGGGAATCCTTGTGTCACATGGCCATGGACAGAGTGGGCAGGAGGAACACGGTCAGGACCTCAGGGTCAGGCTGAAAAAAGGGAAGGGGAAACAGCTAACTCCAAGTTCTCCTGGGTTGTGCCTGGTGCTCTGACACACTGAATATGCTTGTTCATGAGGCACATGTGTCCACATGCACAAACACAGAAAGCAATTTGCACATGTACTCAGTCTACAGAGCACACACAATATTCTCACGTGCACACACACACACACACAGCTGGACAAACTCGCCTCTTCCACATCTCTCAGCAGGCATTTCCCTGGGCTCCAGTCCCTGGCACCCCCACAAAGGGCAGCACCCCCATGAGTCACAGCAAGGCTGGGGCACCCTATGCATGACAGGAGCTCGCACTTGGCTGGATCCACCCAGGAATACCAGAGCCTGGTGGGGAAGATGAGGCTTAGTCTACACACCTTCCTCTCTCTTCATCTCCTGGGTTGTCTATGGCAGACAGCCCCAGAGCCTGGACACGTGATTGCAATTTTGACCCCAGCTGTGATCACTGGAGGACAGTCATTGGTCCATGTGGCTTCTCCAGGTAGGGACACAGTTTTCTGTTTAAACATCAGCCTTGAGTTTAGTAGTAGTAACCTTTGGTAAACTAAGGTCAGTAATTGCTCTGATGAGTCCATCAGCTGGTCCTTGAGGAAATAAAATCCTAGAGACCTTTCTTCACTGTCGAATGAAACTTATTCTGCATCAATAGAGTTGTATTTTTTCGTAAACACCCTCATGTGTCTCAAAAGTGTCAGGTGACAGGATGTAAGAGAAATGTCAGGAGCAGAACCTGTTTGTAAATGACCCTCACTGTGTTGGCCTGTCCGCAGAGAGGTCTGGGCCTTCAGAGAGTGTGAGCCTGGTTCCAAATCCTGGCTGCACCACAGCTCAGCAGAGACCTTGAATATGCTGCTTAATCTCTTTGAGGCTCAATGGAGAGTTTGATAAAATGGGGATAATAATACTTACCCTGTGAGGTGATGGAGGTGATTAAGTGAGATAATATATCAAAAAGCAACCAGCATAAGTGCCTGGCAGAAAGGAAATACTCAGAATGTGGTGTTCTCTTTGCCTATCAGACAGAGGTACAAAGGTACTCAAAACATCATTTTAATAATAATGAAAATTTGGAGACAACCTAAATGCTAGAATTGCCAATTGGTCAAATAAGTTCTAGCTCATCCAGGTGGGACTGACAAGGAGCTCGGTGACACTCTCTACAGTGGCTGCGCACGTCTGTACAGGTAGATGTGCATATCCCCTCAGAAGCACATGGACACAGTCACTCAAAACACATGCTCTAGACACATGCTCATCCCAGGGACCAAATGGGTCACACATTCAGATACACTCTCCACTCCTTGTGTCTCCAAGGGGATCTTTTCCAGTCTCAGCACTGTCAGCCATTGGAAGGCACTGGCAGGGATGGCAGGGAAGGGACCTCATCTGTGAGGAGGGCTTTCTCCTTCCTGTTACTGAGCTACGGATCCGCCCCAGCCAGGGGAGCTGGCATTTCCAGAGACTCCGCAGATTTATCTATATCCATTTTTTTCCTGTAACAGACAGCATACCAGAGCCAAATTCCAGAAAGCTGATTGAAATTTTATGTTCTGACGAAGAGCACTGCGTCATGTGTGTGGGAAACGAGAATGTGGTCTGTGTTCCTTATTCACGTAGGGCAGAACCAGCTTTACATGTCACTGTCCACTCAGGAACACATAGGGTATTTTAAATAGTGGAATTTAATACAGGAATTGGTTACATAGGTTTTGGAAGCTGAGAGATTAAAAGGGGGACACCAAGGTAACCTTTTACGATCACGAAATATCCTTGGTTATTCTTACTAATGATTTTGGTCTTGATTACTATTTTAGCTGATATTCTAGAAATTCAATGCGATAACAATCAACACATCCACACAGGCACGTGCAGGTGAACGGGCATCTGAATGAATGTGTACTCAGCAGACACACTCCCCGGACCCTCCCTCCTTTCCACGTCTTAGGGAGTTGGGGGGCATGTTTCCCAGGTTCTGGCCTCCAGAGCCTGCATAAAGGGGATCCTGGGAGAGTGACAGCAGGGCCTGGCCTCCCTCCCTGGTTTCCCATGAGATGAAGCTGCAGCATAGCCCCTTCCCCAAAAGAAACCACTCCCTTGGGGGGGCGGGGACTCCAGTTCATGTACATCTGGTGGTTCTATCACAGGCAGTCCAAACGCCATACCTGGAGAACTGGCGGAAACTTTTTGGAGTGGCTATGAGCACAGGGCCATCTACGAGGGAGACAAGAGTGTGGTTTATCTGGTCCCTCCAAACAGGTAAGGATTTTCAGTTTACCATATCAGCCCTTGATTTTAGAAGCATGAACGTGTGCACACAGAATTGTAATACTGTGGTTTCCTAAGAAAACTTTGGATTCTTTGGAAATAAATGACTCTGGACCTTTAATCTCTGTAGGATGGAATTTGTTCTACATCAATTGTGTTGCATTTTTTGGTAAACCCTCTCGCATGTCCCAAACAGAACTTGTTTGCAAAAGGTCCACAGGTCAACCTGGCTCCATGGGGAGAGTGGCCCTTCAGAGTTTGTGAGTCCTGGTTCCAAATCCTGGCTCCAAAACATCTCAGCAGAGACCTGGGTGTGCTACTCAATCTCCCTGAGGCCCAAAAGATGGTTTCATAAAGGGAGGATGTTAACACTTACCCCTTAGGGGTGGGGAAGGGATGAAATGAGATAACATGTCAAACACCAGCATGGGGCCTGGCACAAAGGAGGTAGTTAAGAAAAGCTGTCTCCTTCTGAATAATCAAATGAAGAGCAGGATCCATTGAATCACTGAATCCTACACATAGTGAGACAGAAAGAGAACGTGTGGTGGTGGAGCACCCTGAAAGGTGAGCATGGAGCTCCCTGTCCGGCTCCTTCCCCTCCTCTTTCTGCACTGCACCCTCATACCCTCCAGAGTTGAGAGTCTGTCTGTGATTCACAGGTAAGTTCTTCACGTCCTTAAGCAACAGGGTCAACAACTCCTGGACTATGTAGAATACAGACCCCGGCCCACGGATATGATCATCAGTTCTGCAAAGGCGAAAGCTGCTGAACGGATGGAGTACACCCTGTCTGGAAAGCAAGGTGAGCACTCCATCACTGATCTGCGATAGGTCCCCACAGGTGAGACACCTTTGGCATGATGCCTCATTTTCTAGGGTTCTGCTCGTGCTGGGGGTGAGGGGCGTTGGCAACATCAGTGGGGCCAACACGTTATTTGTCACAATATGAGTGAGAGCCACCATTTATTGAGTTCCAACTTGGTATGAGACGTTTTAAGTAATTTGGACTCATAAATTCTCACAGCCATCCTGCTAGGTTGATGTCGTTTCATACTTTTCCATATGAGCACCCTGAATTCGCCCAAACCCATGAAATCTAAGCTTATTGAGGCATCAGGATTTGAACACTGGGACATGTTTTCCTCCCGGTACAGCACTGTTTCCTTTGGGAACTGTGTTCACGAGGATGGTCAGTGGAGAGCCCAGAGGGCACACACTGACTAAGACAGAAGAGCTGGTTCTCACTCTGGTGCCCATGGACCAGCTGTGTGACTCCTGACAAGCTATTAGCCAGTCTGCCCTTCTTTATCTTTCTATCCCATCTACATCCCAGGGTTCTCACAAGAATGAAGTGTATGGGAAAGTGCCGGAAAACTGAGAGTGCTGCTCAAATGTGAGCCACTGTTATGAATGGTGTGTCATCCCCACAGCCCTGTGGGGGGATCAGAGAATGACTTATCATCTCTGTTCTACCGTGGAGGGAACTGAGGCTCAGACGTCACAAGAGGCACATTCTCCACTCTCCCTCCAGCCCTTGGTATGCACAAGGTGAGAGGATACAACGTCAGCACAAATAAAGCAGTCATATTTCTATATAACTGCAATAAACAATTCCAAACTGAAGTTAAAAAATACCATAATAACCCAAAACTATCAGATACTTAGTTATAAATCTAACAACACATGTACAGGGTCTGTATACAAAAACTAGAAGATGTTGATGAAATAAATAAGAGATACAAGTAAATGGAAAGACATATTGTGCTAATGGATTGAAAGATTCAACATAAAAAGAGGTCAATTCTACCCAAGTTGTTCTTTAAATTTAATGCAATTCCAGTCAAAATCCTGCAGGATATTTCATAGGTATGGACAAGCTGACTCTACAATGTATATGAAAAGGCAAAGAAACATGAATAACTAAAATAATTTGGAAAAGAAGAATAAGGTTGAAGGGATTACATTACCCAATATCAAGATTTACTATAAAGATACAGAAGTCAAGTCAGTGTGGTATTGGCAAAGAGATGGATACACAGATTAACAGAACAGAATAGAGAGTCCAGAAATATGGCTGCACGAATATGGCCAATTGATTTTTGACAAAGTTGCAAAAGTACTTCAATGAAGAAAGACAGATAGTCTTTTCAAAAATGTTATTG
Source organism: Diceros bicornis minor (assembly GCF_020826845.1). Lineage (NCBI taxonomy): Eukaryota > Metazoa > Chordata > Mammalia > Perissodactyla > Rhinocerotidae > Diceros > Diceros bicornis. The sequence continues at coordinate 9,421,692 of NC_080770.1, forward strand.
GAAGAATTGGACATCCATATACAAAAACAAAAAACAAATAAAACAAAAAAACTTCAACCTAAACTGCACATCATAATTAACAATTAGCACAAAATGGATCATAGATCTAAATGTGAACTATAAAGTATAAAAAAATTAGAAGAAAACAAAGGATAAAATCTTCATTAGGCAAAGAAGTCTTAATATGACACCAAATGTACAATCCATAAAAGAAAAAAAATCGATGAATTGGACTTCATCAAAAGTTAAAATTTTTTCTCTCTGAAAGAATCTGATTAGAGAAAGAAAAGACATGCTTAGACTGAGAGAAATTATTTACAAATTACATATTTGATAAATGACTTTTATCCAGCATATATAAAGAACTCTTAAAAACCAATGATAAGAAAACAACTCAATTAAGAAAGGGAGAAAAATCTGAACAAGTGCTGCACCAGAGAAAATACATGAATGGCAGATTAGCACATGAAAAGATGCTCAGCATTGTTAGCCATTAGGGAAATATAAATAAAAACCACAATGAGACACCCCTACACACCAATGAGATGGACAAAATAACAAACACTGACAATAACAAGTACTGATGAGGATGCAGAACAACTGGAAATCACATACATTGTTGGTGGGGATGCAAAATGGTTCAGCCACTCTGAAACAATTCCGGGATTGGTTTGGCAGTTTCTCATAAAGTTAAACATGCATTTACCATCTAATCAATCAATCCTACTCATAGGTACTAACCCTAGAGAAGTGAAAAGTTATGTTCACACAAAGACTTGTACGCAAAGGTTTATCATAGCTCTATTCATAATTGACGAAAACTGAAAACTAATTCAATGTTCTCCAGTGGGTCAACAGATAAACAAATTGCGGTACAATGGAATACCACTCAGTAATAAACAGGAATGGGTCACTGATACATACAGCAACTTAGATTAATGTCTAATGGAATTTATAACTTCCAAATCAGTATAAGAAAAAAAAAGGGAGGATGATAAAGAAGACTTTGTCAATCCAACAGCAAGCAAGAAAGTTGAAAATATAAGGAAAAGTAGCATGGTAAAGAGAAAACACAAAACAGGATGGTGTAAATAAAACCAAACATGCCAGAAATCACGGTAATAGAACCGTGGCTGGGCACACGGCCCTCCCGCCAGAGATCATGTCCAGCCTCCCTTGCTGACAGCGTGGCCCTGTGACTGAGTGCTTGCCCATGAGATGTGAGTGTGAACAGTGTGTTCCAATCCCAGGCTGGGGCTTGTGAAACCAGGTGCCTTGTCCACATTCTCTCTTTGCTTTCTTAGTGGCTGAAACCTAGCCATGGTGGCGACTGAGTTTCAGCCACACAGATGATGCTGATGCCCTGGGAGTGGTGGGACGATGACTAGGATGATCCTGAAGGTCCTCGGGGAGCAGAGCCACCTCGCTGACCTGGACCATTTTCTCCTGACCTCGAGAAATAAATGCCTCAATTCTTTAAGCCACTGTATTTTTGAGTGTCTTTGTTAGGCTACAACACCTGCCTCCTGGTCTAGGTCCTGAAGGAAGATGAGCCAGATCCCAGGCTCCTGGTGGAGGGAGGTGCAGAGTTTGAAGATCCTTCACACTCTGGTGCCTTCCCTCTGCAGTGGGGCCCAAAGCCCCTGCAGACACAGGCTCATGGCCCAAGAAGTGAGCCAGGCCTGACACAGTGGTGACAAGTGGACAGTCTAAGGAGAGGAGGAGAGCGAGGCCATACTGTGGGGTCTCAGGCATAGGCTGGCCCTCCTCTTCTCTGGCCGAGATCCTGGATCCCTCCTCAGTGGTGGACACAGTAGAGCTGGACACTACCACTGATCCGGAGCTCCCTCAGCCGCTCCAGGGCCTCCTGGTCCAGGCTAGTGGCTCCCAGGCCCTGCCCATTGAGTGCCAGCTTCAGCCCTCCCACCTGGCACAGGAGCAGCACCTGGAAAAGAAGGGATGAGGTGCTGCAGCCTTCCAGATAGACCCTCCACCACCTGCCTGATGCCCCACCCAGTGAGCCTCTCCTCCCCTCAGAGGACACAAACACTAGAGGAACGTGGTGGAAAAGAACAGGACTAGGGGCCCTGCTTGTCACCAGCCCACTCTGACCTTCCACAAGGATCTTCCCAGCCCTAGGCCTCAGTTTCACCAACTCTAACAGGGGTTGCTTCCCCTGGAGGAGTGGTTCTCAGCCCTGGCTGCACATTGGAGAGTCATTAGGGTTTTTTTTTTTTTAATAATGCTGTTGCCAGGGCCCGCCCGATTAATTAAATCTAGGTTTCTGGTTGTGGGATCCTTGGTGCCAATGTGGAGGGTTGAGAGCCATGGCATGGGTGTTCTCTACCCCAGCAGGCTCTGGCTCCCCCAAACCCCCAGTGACTCCCAGTCTCCAGGATGGGAATGCAGCTCTATGCTCCACGCCTGAGGGACAGAGGGACGAGGCAACTTGTCTTTGACCAACCTCGAAGAATCGCTGGGGGTAGAAGAGGAAGGGGGCTGAGATTAGCTTCTTCCGTCCCCAGGACGAGACCCAGGCCAGAGTTCTGTCTGCGAAGGAAGCCCTGAGTGTCACTGGAACATGGGCAGCCTCATCTCTCAGGCTCAGTGTGAAGCTGCAGAAAGGTAGAGAAGGGTCTCAGCTTCCGTAACCTCCAGGCTATGGCTCCCTGACTCCTCTGGGCTGTGGCTGCTGGGCCCTGAGGGGAGGATGGAGATGGGAAAGCAGCTGGAAGATTTGGCAGATTCTCCCCAAAAAACAAGCCCTTGGACATCTACCAGCTCAGAGGGGTGGAAACCCCCGATGGGGTTTTAGGCACACCTGAGATGACCTGAGATTGAATCTCTACATTGCCACCTGTGGGCTGGAGGACCACGGGGGAGCAAATTACCTTGCCTGAGCCTCAGCTTCCCCTCGTCAAAATGGGGATAATTATGATAATAGTAGTAGCTAACATTTGTTAAGTGCTAACTGTGTGCCACGTATTATCTTAAGGGTTTTGCTAATAGCATAGGGATTAGAGTGAGGCTGCCTGGGTTCAACCTTGCTCTGCTACTTTCTAGACCTGTGACCTACTGTCTCTGTGCCTCGGTTTCCTCATCTGTAATGTGGGGATAACAACAGTGCTGTGCCTATCTTGTGGGTTATTGTCAGAATTAAATGTGTCAACATGAGTAAAGGGCTTAGAATAGCACCTGGTATATAATACTCACTCAAATCACACTTATTTTAAAAAATATATTATCATATAATATGCTACTGTGGAAACTAGTGAAAGAAATCTTAACTAAATAAGCCTTGGGAAGGCCTGTAGGCAGAGCTGCCACACCCTATCACACATCATCAATTACACCAAACAGGAAGAGAGGGAGACTTCCATCTTGGACAGAAGTAAAACTACTTTACGGCTGAAGGAAGACTTCTCTCCCAGCCTGGCAACAGCCCAGCCAGTGAGAAACGTGCAGCTCAGCCAATTAGAAGCTATTTCTGCCCTGAACTGTTATTTTCCCCCAATGGAGTTTGGTTTAGAACAGCCCCTCCCTACTCCCCCCTTTTCTCTGTAAAAGCAGCTCCCCTCCTTTGTTTGCTGGATTTGCCTATGGTTTGCCATAGCATGCACGTCATGGATTACAATTCTTTTGGTTATTCCCAAATAAACTCATTTTGAGGTAAAATAACAGGCAAACTTGCTTCTTAAGTTCACACTACCTACCTCATTGGGTCATTCAGAGGAACAAAGGAGATAACGTATGTGATCTTGCAAGTACCTGGCACAGAGTAGGTGTTTTACTATGCTAGTGTTTGTTTTTCTGGAATCCTCACAGAAATCCTGTGTCATGAGGTTTTCAGCTCACTTAACTGATGAGGACAAGAAGTTAAACGATTTGCTCCATAACTAGTAATAGCTGTGGGGATTCGGGCTGGGATGTGAACCAGAATTCAGGACTCCAGGTTTGGGTGGGGTCTTTCTGCTGCCTGGCACCTGCCTCTCAAATAGGGCAGCCAGATTCTGTTTCATGTCTTGGGAGCTTCTGACGTCATCTTCTTTGAAACAACAGCCCCGAAGCTGTTGTTGACTGACTCCTCGGCAGGAAGTGGTTGAGAGTTGAGAGGAGACACAGGATGCAGATGGTGGGGCAAAGTGCAGAAAGGGCCTGACCTGGGCGGGCCTCTCAGGGACTCCTGGTGGATCTGTCCCAGGAGGACACTCCGTACATTTCCAGCTTTGGGAAGGAGATGGCAAGAGCTCAACACTGGGAAGAAGCTTGGAAGGCAGGGACCCAGGAAAGCGGACTTATAGAGCTTCCAGCCCCAAACCCCTTCCCCTCCCCTGGAAAGGCTTTGTCTTCCCATTGGCCTGAGAACTCTTGGAGGCCTCAGAATCCCCCCCACCTCAGCCCCATCTGCACAGAGCTCAGCTGGGAAATGGACTCCCTCCAGTTGCCCAGTGAAGTTCTTCGAGGCTGCAGCCATATCCCCATATCCTCACTACTTGGGGGGAGAGGATAGAGAGAGAAGGACAAATTTTTAATGCAAATGAACCCCATGCTCTCCAACTCTCACTCCTTCTGTCCTACTCAAGCCACTCTTGCTCTCAGAAACAACAGTAATCACAGCAGCAGCAGCATTTATGTCAGGCTTGCTAAGTGCCAGGCACTGTGCGAAGTCTTAATGCTGGTGGCCCATGGCTGAATGTGCCTGTAGAAAGGTTCTGGCTGGTCCTTCATATTCCCCAACTTTAAGTCACACCATATTAAAAAATTGAGAGAGTTTATATAAAAGATTGCCTCCAGCTTCTCTTTTAAATCAATAATAAGATCTGGCATTCGTGGGTCTATGGAAATATTCTTTCCATCTCACCACCTTCACAACCTGGTGCTTCACTATTTATGTGACCTTTCAGGCCTCTGAGGGCATGTGAATTCATGGCTCTCAAGAAAGAGCAGTTAAATTACTTGCTGTGAGTGGCAGGTGGCACCTGTGACCTGAGGTTTCAGGAATCACAGCAGAACCTGAGAGCCAGCCCCCAGTGGTTGCAACCCCTGACACTGGCTCTATCAGCAGTCAGGACTGCATACAAGAACCTGGGCCCCCAACAGGAAGTGTGACACCGTTGAACCCAGGGTCCTTGGCAGGTGTGCTGCCAACACCCCCAGATAACCCAGGAGCAGCAGTGCAGGTGGTTCACAGGGCAGCAGCACCTGTGGAGAGCAAGTAGGGGAACACAAGATGCAGGTGAGCCCGGAAGCAGTGGAAGTGCTCACAGCCTGGTGGCCCCAGTGGCAACACCTGCGATGGCAGCAACATCATAAACAGCAAGGCACCAGCAACCTCAGAGGCACAAGCACACAAGGAGGGCATTGAGAACACCTCTGGCAGAGGCAGTGGATGGTGAAAAGTGCAGGTTCTCAAATACAACCAGAAGCAGCTCAGAAGCAAAGTAACCAAAGCCTTACCCAAATAAGAAAGGTGGTTATTACCACAAATATGCTGGTGCAGAATGATTTCATCAAACACCATGAAGAACTAGAGTAACATGGCAGAACAGGAGAATGGCAGCTTTTCAGAAACCAAACTTGAAGTCACAGATTACAATCTGAATGACAGAGAGTTCAAAATAGCTGTCACAAGGAAACTCAACGAGTTACAAGGAAACTCAGAAAGAGTTCAATGAGCTCAGGAATAAAATTAATGAATGGAAGGAATACTTTACCAAAGAAAATGAAGCTGTAAAAACAAAACAAAACAAAAACAAAAACAAAAACAGAAATTCTAGGGGTGAAGAACACAATTAATGAGATAAAAAATAATGTAGAAAGCAGAAAAAATAGAGCAGACCTTGTGGAGGAGAGAATCAGCAAACTCGAAGATAGAAATCTAGAAATGATTCGAGTGGAGGAGGAGAGAGAATTAAGATTTTAAAAAGTGAAGAAATTCTTCAAGAAATATCTGACTCAATTAGGAAGGTAACATAAGGATTATAGGCATCCCAGAGGGAGAACAGGGGGAGAAAGGAGTAGAGAGCTTATTCAAAGAAATAATAGTTGAGAACTTCCCAAACTTGGGGAATGTAACTGGACACATAACTACATAAAGCTAATAGAATTCATAATTTACTCAGTGTTATAAAGACCTTCTCCAAGGCATATAATACTAAAACTGTCTAAAGTCAATGACAAAGAAAAAATATTAAGGTCCACAAGACAGAAGAAAATAACCTACATAGGAACCCCCATCATGCTTTCAGTTGCTTTCTCAGCAAAAAACTTACAGGCTATAAGAGAGTGGAATGATATATTAAAAATACTGAAAGAAAATACTATCCTCAAAGAATACTCTATCCAGAAAAAATATTCTTCAGATAGGACAGAAAAATAAAAGTTTCCCAGACAAACAAAAGCTGAGGGAGTTGGTCACTAGATCTTACAAGAAATTATGGAGGGAGCCCTCCGACCTGAAACAAAAAGGCAAAGGTTTACAAAGCTTTGAGCAAGGAGATAAATAGACAGACAAAATCAGTAAATTGCAGCTCTATATAAGAATAGGTGAGGAAACACTTAATTATAATATAAAGGATAAACGGAAAGAAAGCACCAAAAATAGCTGTAAACACTTCAGTTTGTCACAAACTCACAAAACAAAAAAGAATAATTTGTGACAAAAAGAACATACAAGGGGAAGAGGAAAAGAATGGAAGCTGCATAGGCTAATGATGATAAGAGGCTATCAGAAAAAGGACTATCTCATCTATGTGATCTTTTTTAACTCTCATTGTAATCACAAAATGAAAAATCAGAGCAGAGTCAAAAAATCATAAATAAACAGAAAACTGAGAAAACCATAAGAGAAAACCACCAAATTAAAATGGCAGACAGAAATACAAGGGAAAAGAAACAACGGAAATATAGAACAACCAGAAAACAAAAGATAAAGTGGCAGTATTAAGCCTTAATATATCAATAATCACTCTAAATGTAAGTGAATTGAATTTACCAACCAAAAGGCACAGAGTGGCTGGATGGATTAAACAACAACATCCAACAATATGCTGCCTCCAGGAAACACATGTCAGCTCTAAAGACAAATATAGGCTCAGAGTGAAGGGATGGAAGATGATACTCCAGGCAAATGGCAAGCAAAATAATGTGGGTGTAGCCATACTTATATCAGACAAAGCAGACTTCAAGTTAAAAAATATAAGGAGAGACAAAGATGGCTGTTATATAATGGTAAAGGGGACATTCCACCAAGAAGACATGACACTTATAAATATATACGTACCTAACACAGGAGCACCAAAGTATATAAAGCAACTACTAACAGACCTAAGGGGTGAAATTGACAGAAGCTCAATAAGGGGACTGTAACACCCTACTTACGTCAATGGATAGATCATCCAGACAGAAGGTCAACAAGGAAATAGTAGCCTTACATGAAACACTAGAGCAGGTGGACTTCATAGATATATATACAACACTCAATCCAAAAACAGCAGAACACACATTCTTCTCAACTGCACATGGAACATTCTCAAAGATAGACCATATGCTGTCACAAAAAGAAGCTTCAATAAATTTAAGAAGATTGAAATCATAGCAAGCATCTTTTTTGACCATAATGCTATGAAACTAGAAATCAACTACAAGAAAAAAGCTGGGAAAGTCACAAATATGTGGAGATTAGACAACATGCTACTGAACAACAATTGTATCAATGAAGAAATCAAAGGATAAATAAGAAAATACCTAGAAATAAATGAAAATGAAAACACAACATACCAAAATGTATGGGATGCAGCAAAAGTGGTATTAAGGGGGAAATTTATAGCAATATAGGCCTACCTCAAGAAACAAGAAAAATCTCAAATAAACAAGCTTAACCTATACCCTAAAGAACTAGAAAAAAAGAACAAAGCCTGAAGTCAGTAAAAGGAAGCAAATAATAAATATCAGAGCATAAATAAATGAAATGGAGACTCAAAAAACAATAGAAAGGATCAATGAAACTAACAGCTGGTTCTTTGAGAAGGTAAACAAAACTGACAAACCCTCAACCAGAGTCATGATGAAAAAAGGAGATAAGACTCAAATAAATATAATCAGAAATAAAAAGAGAAATTTCTCTGGACACCACAGAAATAAAAAGGATTATAAGAGAATACTATGAAAAGCTATACACCAACAAACTGGATAACTTAGAAGAAATGGATAAATTCTTAGAATCATACAACCTACCAAAATTGAATCAAGAAGACTAGAGAATCTGAATAGAGCAATCACAAGCAAAGAGATTGAAACAGTAATCAAAAACCTCAAAAAACAACAGTCCAGGACCAGAGGGCTTCTCTGGAAAATTTTACCAAACATTCAAAGAAGACTTCCTATCCTTCTCAAACTATTCCAAAAAATTGAAGAGGACAGTATGCTTTTACAATGCCAACATTACCTGATACCAAAACCAGACAAGGACAACACAAAAAAGGAAAATTACAGGCCAATATTGCTGATGAACATACATGCAAAAATCCTCAACAAAATACTAGCAAATCAAATACAACAATACATTAAAGGATAGTGGGAGTTATTTCAGGGATGCAGGAATGGTTCAATATCCACAAATTAATCAATGTGATACACTGCATTAAAAACATGAGGAATAAAAATCACATGATCCTCTCAATAGATGCAGAGAAAGCATTTGACAAGATACAACATCCATTTATGATAAAAACTCTCAATAAAATCGGTATAGAAGGAAAGTACTTCAACATAATAAAGGCCATATATGACAAACCCACAGCAAACATCATACTCAATGGAGAAAAACTGAAAATCATTCCTCTGAGAACAGGAAGAAGACAAGGATGTCCAATCTTGCAACTCTTATTCAACACAGTACTAGAGGTTTTAGCCAGAGCAATTAGGCAAGAAAAAGAAATAAAATTGATCCAAATTGGAAAGGAAGAAGTGAAACTGTCCCTATTTGCAGATGAAATATTCATATATATAGAAAGCCCTATAGACCCACCAAAAAACCATTAGAAATAATCAACAAATACAGTAAAGTTGCAGGAGAAAAAATCAACATACAAAAATCAGTTGCATCTCTATACTCATTTAAAATTGCCATAAAAAGAATAAAATATCTAGGAATAAATTTAACCAAGAAGGTGAAAGACCTATACATTGAAAACTGTAAGACATTATTGAAAGAAATCAAAGAAGACATAAAAAAATGGAAAGATATTCCATGCTCATGGATTGGAAGAATAAACATAGTAAAAATATCCCTATTACCTAAGCAATCTACAGATTCAATGCAATCCCAATCAGAATGACAATGACATTCTTCATGAAAATAGAACAAAGAATCCTAAAATTAATATGGAACAACAAAACACCCCAAATAGCGAAAACAATCCTGAGAAAAAAGAACAAAGTTGGAGGTATCACATTCCTTGAAGTCAAAATATGCTACAAAGCTATAGTAATCAAAACAGCATGGTACTGGCAGAAAAACAGACACACAGATCAATGGAACAGAACTAAGAGCCCAGAAATAAACCCACACATCTATGGACAGCTAACCTTTGACAAAGGAGCCAAGAACATACAATGGAGAAAGGACTATCTCCTCAATAAATGGTGTTGGGAAAACTGGACAGCCACATGCAAAAGAATGAAAGTAGACCATTCTCTTACACCATAGACAAAAATTAACTCAAAATGGATCATAGACTTGAATGTAAGACCCGACACCATAAAACTCTTAGAAGAAAATATGTCAAACACTCTTTGACATCAGTCTTAGCAGAATCTTTTTGAATACTATGTCTATTCAGGCAAGGAAACAAAAGAAAAAATAAACAAATGGGACTACATTAGACAAAAAAGCTTCTGTTGAGCAAAGAAAACTATAAAGAAGACAAAAAGACAACCCACCAACTGGAAGAAAATATTTGCAAATCATATATCTGACAAAGGATCAATTGCTAAAATATATAAATAATTCATACAACTCAACAACAACAAAGTGAACAACTTGATCAGAAAATGGGCAGAGGACACAAACAGACATTTTTCCAAAGAAGATATACAGATGGCTAACAGGTGCATGAAAGACACTCAACATCACTAATTGCTAGGAAAATGCAAATCAAAACTACAATGAGATATCACTTCACACCCATCACAATGGCTATAATTAACAAGACAATAAATCACAGGTGTTGGAGAGGATGTGGAGAAAAGGGAACCCTCACACACTACTGGCGGGAATGCAAAGTGGTGCAGCCACTGTGGAAAACAGTATGGAGATTTCCCAAAAAATTAACAATAGAAATACCATATGATCCAGATATTCCACTACTGGGTATTTATCCAAAGAATATGAAATCACGATTCAAAACGATTTATGCATCCCTATGTTCATTGCAGCATTATTCACAACAGCCAGGATGTGGAAGCAACCCAAGTGCCCCTCAACAGATGAATGGACAAAGAAGAAGTGGTATATATATACAATGGAATACTACTCAGCCATAAAAAAAGACAGAATTGTGCCATTTGCGACAACATAGATGGACCTTGAGATTATGTTAAATGAAATAAGTTAGACACAGAAAGACAAATACCATATGATTTCACTCATATTTCACTCAATTTCACTCCATACAAACACATAGATAAGGAGAACAGATTAGTGGTTACCAGAGGAAAAGGAGGTAGGGGGAGGGCAAAAGGGGTACATAGGTACAGTGACACATAAAAACTAGACTATCGGTGGTGAACACAATGCAGTCTGTACAGAAACTGAAATATAATAATGTACACTGTAAATTTCACAATGTTAAAAGCCAATATGATCTCAATAAAATAAAAAAAAAAGTTACCTGCTGTGTCACTAATAATAACCATGTGACTTGCAGCTAAGACAGGAACCTAGTCAGGCGTCTCCAAGTTCTGGGAGGGGGAGGTGTTTTCTATCACTGGGAACTTTTTCATTTTCCCTATAAAGTTGGGATTATCTTTCTCCTTTTTTTCCAGTGGGGAACCTCAGGACTCCAGACTCAGAGAGGTATAGGGACGTGCCTGCGACACAGTTTATCAGAGGCAAAATCAGGAATCCACCCCAGTGTGCCTGGCTTTGGAGGTCATGCTGTCCTAGGTTGGACAGCAGCCTGCCGAGTTCACAGGCCTGATCAGGAGCAATGTGGGGCCAGGGTTTAGTGAGGGCAGTGACTTCAAACACAAAAACAAAACAAAAGAGGATTGGGGGGTAGTGCACAGGGTGCCACCTCCCGCCCGCCCCTCCCCAGCCCCTCCACTGAGAGAATTTGGTACCACCACGTTTGTGGAGCACTTGCTGTGCGCCTGACACAATTCTAAGCCTTTACACCACCTCTGAGGCTGGCACTATTGTCATCCCTCTTACAGACAGGGAAACTGAGGCACAGAAAGGAAAGTAACTGCCGTGAAGGTGCTCGGGTAGTTAAGTGTCCTCAGCAGAAGTCAGACCCAGGCAATCTGGCCCAGAAATCCAATGCATTTCCAGAGGGAAGGAAAGAACCAAGGAGGGAAGGAAGGAAAGAAAGAAAGAGTGAAAGACAAAAAGAAAGAAAAAAAAAAGAAAAAAGAAAAAGATCCTCCTCTAATTGGCTTGGCGCTCCCAGGCTTGGGAAAGGGAGCGGGAGCGCCCCCTGGTGGAGATGTTGGTTATTGCGTCCCTTCGAATCTCCGCTTCCCGGCACCAGCCCTCTCTCTGGGGCCCCCTGGCTGTGTTTCCTCAACCAGACATTGTGTCACGGATGCAGGTCGCATCCTCTCACTGGGTCTCAGCCTGTGCCTGCAAAGGGCCTTTCCTGAGGCCCCAGCGGGGACCTGCGACCAGAGGCTGGCTGGCCTGACCAGATGCACAGGCAGGGAAGACACTCCCACAAATGGGGCTGCTGGGGTCAGGGAGGCAGCCTGAGCCCTGATCCCAATCCCAGTCTGACTGTCAGGGGCTCTGTGACCCTGGGTACCTTACCTCTATTCTGTCCTCATCTATAGGATGGGGATTAAGTGGTGGTGTTGGAGATAAGGAGGAAATGCTTACAAGACTGGCGCCCGGCACAGGGAGGCTTCCCCCTCCCTCCACCTGCATACTTACTCCTTTGGCTCTGGCAAGACCAGCCCCCGCACTATGATGACCTGTCCGGGCCAGAGACCCCGGGGAAGGGCACGCGAGCAGGGCACCTCCTGAAGGAACAGGGAGATGACTGAGAAGGCACTCACAGAGGGGCTGGGGGCTGGGGGGGCTCCCATCCCCGGGAGTGGCTTCCAGGGCTGCCCTTGGGGGCCGGGAGCCCTGGAGCAGGTGAGTCTCTGCCTCTAGGCCTGCAGCCAGGAGGAGACTCTGCTCTGCTCATTTATTAAACACCTACTGCAGGCCAGGCCTCCTGTACTCCGCTCTCCCTGGCCTCTCTAGGCTGAGCTCCGGGCCCCTCCGTGCTGTGAGCACCACGTATGGCCCCCATCGCTGCAGCCCAATGGAAATGTACTGGCTGGTTCATTGGTCTGCCTCCCCACCAGCCTGTGAGCAACTGGAGGGCTGGGACTGGCTCAGCCCTCTATCCTAGAGCCCAGCCCTGGGCCTGGCACGGTATCAGTTAATTGTGTGCAGAATAAATGGACAAAAGGTACAATGAAGCTGCCAGCCCACCCGCAGCCTGCAGTTTTGTACAAAGGTAGGAAGAACCCTGAGGGCATTTCCACCAGGTGGTGGTGCCCTCCCACCCCGGGGAGCAGGGGAGGGACTACACCTCCCAGCGAGGTCACTCACCAGCTGGGGGCTCTTCAGCAGGAAAGGCTGCCAAGGAAAGAAAGAGGAGACATGGAGGCCACGTGGTGATTGCTCAGTGAGGGAACCTCTTGTTATTATTATTGAAAATTGGGGGTATTTGGTGTTTTTCTCTCTCAAACACAATGCAAGTGAGTCACTGGAGCCCCAGTGGGGTCCTCTTGAATTCAGAGGGACACCGGCTCTGGAATAATGGAGAAGACCTGGATGGAGGGTCTGTGTGGCCTTGGAGAAGTACATGGGCCTCATCTCCCCTTCTGCCCTGCAGGCCGACCCCAGCTACCTCGAAGGGTTGCTCTGGGAATTGAAAGCTCCAATCTAAAGGGATCTTCTGATAGGAATACCGGGGTCCTGCCCATTTCTGACAGCCAGCCCACCCCCATCCATCTTCCCAAGCTGGGCTGGGAAAGGCAAATCCAGGCTCTGCAGGGACTGAGGAGGAGCAGATTGTATCCATGGCAATGGCTTGTATCCCTGGCAACTGCACAGGCAGGGAAGGGGCAGCTGGCCCTTTGCCATGTGAGCAGAAGCCCAGGGAGGGGCAGGTCGTGCTGGGGAGGAGGGAGAACCAGCGGCTCAGCTAGTGTGGCTGGGACCACAAGGGCCAACCTTGCTCCCAAGAGACTCACGTGTCCAACTGGATACTCGCTGCCACCCTCCACAAATGGCTGTTCAGAAAGAGAAAAAGCAGCAGTCTGGATTCAGGCCACTGCAAGCCCCAAATGCTGTTTTTTGGCCCCTGCCTGCCCTGCCTATGCTTGGGAGGGGGGCAGAGGCTGACTTAGGCCTTGCTAGCTCCCTCATTCTCCCCATAGGGCTCATCAGTGGTTCTCACACCTGGCATTTTGAACATGCTGATTCGTAGACCCCACCCAGACTTACTGGTCCTAGAAATCTGCATTTTTAATAAGCTCCTCAGGAGGGAGTGATATAGCCAGCTGCTAAGTTTGGGCCCTACCCCTCCAAGTCTCCAAGACTTTCACCTCCTGGCCATTGCTCCTCCGCGTTAACCAGACCCCACACCCAGTACAGACTTCTGCCCGAGGCTCTGGGGTCCCCCTTCTGTGGTCACTTTCACTTCCTCTCACCCCACTCATATCTGACACCTTGATGGATCTCCTCCACCTTGGCTACAATTGGTGTGACATGGGTTGTCTGGGGCAGGAGGGGGTTCTGGGCCTGTCTAGGCATCGGGGGAAGTCAGGGGCCGCTGCCACCCAGGCCTTAGCTCCAAGGGAACTTACGTTGATGTTCAGGAATCCAAGGGCATTCACCAAGATGTCCCCAAATATGCCCAGGGTGTCTACCCGAGACAGCGGGAGCCGGTAGCGGTAGTGGAGAAAGTGCTGCCCATTTACGCTCACCTAGAGACAGACAGAGGCTGGCTCACTGAGTTCTTACTAACGTGCCAGGTGTCAGTGAGCACTCTCACCTGGAATTTTCCTCATTTAACTTCACATCACCTCCATGAGGCAGGTACTTTTACAGACGAGGTGCTCCGGGCTTGGGGAGCTTAAGTGACCTTCCCAAGGTTGCAGAGCTGGCAGATGGCAGAGCTGGCCTTGGAACCAAGACACCTCTCAATGCCCCTCTCTGGCCCTGACACAGCACTTCCCCACGCTGCCCCTCACTTCCCCTCACAGCAGACCTACCAGCAGCATCCTCATCCCCAGGGGAGGAAACAGAGGCTCAGGAGGTCCTGCCCTCCACTGCTGGCTCCCTACCAACTCCTGTCACCCCTGGAGAAGTCTGAAGATCCCACCATCTTTCTGGCAGGAGATCACGTTGGTGGTGACAGCCTTGAGGTCAAGTTCTTTCTCCCTGCCCCTGTCCCCTCAGCTGTGAGATGGGGAGATTGAAAGTACCTTCCTCATGGGTTGTTGTGGGGATTCAATGAGCTGATATTTAAGGGCTTAGAACAGTGCACGGCACATGGCAGGGGCTCTCCAAGTGCTTGCTGTGACCATGGCAGTGGTGCCTTCTCCAGGGCCGGGCACCATAGAGCCTTCCTGCTGCCATGCGCACCAGGCCATGTGGGCCCAGGGCAGCTTTGAACCAGGCTTGGCAGCTCCTTGGTCCTTTCGGTACTCAATCCCTCCTCCCGGCACCCCTTAACACAGTGACATGGGGAATTCAGCTGAAGGAAGGAGGAGTGGAAGGACACAAGCTCTAGACACTCGATGCCCATCCCTTCCACTCACCTTCATCTCCTCATTTCCAAAGAGAAAGAGGATGAGGAAGCTGTCACCTCTCTCCAGGGCCAGGCGGGGCCACCGGGCCTCTGCTTGCCAGCGCCCATGGTGCAGGGTGTTGCAGATCACGTGGGGGTTGGTGGTGTGGAAGCGAGGGTTGAAGTGGATGGCGATATCCGGCCGGGGATGCAGGCTGCAGCCGCACTGGAAGTCCACCTGGAACCTGGGGAGTGGTGGGGCTCTCAAAGGACCCTTGTGGTCAGAGACCCCCAGAGACCCCGAAGGGAGAGAGGAAGCCCCAGCTCGATGCCTCTGGGGCTGAGCTCCAGCACCCCGCAGAGCACTCCCCTTACTTGCGTGCATCGCGAGTGACTACTCCCTGTAGCATGACCATCTTGCCTGCACGCAGGCCACCAAAAATTGTCGTGACATAAGGAACCACCTGAACAAGGAGAGAAACCCATCATACAGGGTTGGAGAAAGGGCCTAGGGACCCCTGTGACAGGGGGCTGGGGAGGGAAGAGGAAAAAGAAAATTCAACTCTCTCATCCCAAACAGAAAATGCCCTTAGAGGAAAAATTAGTTTTCTCTGAAATGTTCTCTTCCATGTACTCCCCTTTCCTGGACCTTCACACGTCAACACATTGCACCGGAGAAGCCAAGTTCAGCTTTACTACCCCCTTGGAGCACCAGCCCAGCCCCTCTCCCCAGTTCCTAGGACACAGTAGTGTCCCCAGTGAGGCTTGCTGTCCACTGGATGGCACCATGGCCTCTAGAAGCCTGGTATTGAGGCTTCCTGAGGACCGTTTATTCTCTGGAGCCCGGGACTGGGAGTCAGAAGGATGGACCAGTTGGGACCTGAGAGCTGACCGTGATGTGGACGCCTGGAGAGATAACTAAGGATAGAAGCTGCCTGGCACTCCTGAAACACAACACACACTTTTACAACTCCCTACCTTTTCAGGGCTGTTTCCTCTGCTCTCCCTGCTCTCTGTGATATTGGACTTGACTTTCAAGCATCCTAACATCTTCTCTGACACCTTCTCCCAGCATCGTCCACTTTGGTGCCTGAATTATTCCTTCCTTCCCCTGTGTCCCCAGAACACTTCACTCCATGGCTTGGCCTTTGACTGGCTGTTTACTCTGGGAGGCACAAGCCCCTCAAAGCTGAAGCCCTGTCTTTCCCTTCTGTGCTCAGCGCCCCGCCTGGCACAGCGTGGGCTCAATAGGTCTTTACAGAACGAATGTGAACATGCAGCAGGTAACACCCGGCAGGATCACAAGACTGCCCTTCATGAGGTGTTCTCCAACCATCAGTAGCCTTCAGAAGCCCAAACCATCTACAAAGAGCCGAGACCCAACAGCGGGCCATCCAGGTGGGAGCTCACAGCCTGCAAAGCAAGAAACAGTTGTAACCTGGGCAGTGCTTCCCCCATTATTCAGGCACCAGGGGAGATGGGGAGCTCCTGGGCTGTGAGAGAGCCCACAGCTTAGCAGGGCTCAGCAGTTCAGTCCCTCCCACTTCCCAGGCTCCAGGCCTGGCCTGTAATTAACTGAGCCCATGTAGTGCTCCTGGGAGGAGAGGGCCGAGGAGAGAGAGAGTGAAAATCAGTGCTCATTAGTGGGAATTCGCTGGTCAGCCACTTTGCTAAGCTCAGAGGGCCTTCCAGAGCCCATGGGCAGGTGCAGGGGGAAGCAGGGCCCAAGACTGAAGCCCTCTCCACCCACCACCTGGGAGTCTGGGCCCAGCTGGAAGGGAGGAGCCTGAGACCCAGGAGGTTCCAGATCCCAGGGAATGCTCACCGGGTGGAAGACTGGCGGCTGCAGGATGAAGGCTGCAGGGAGCGGGTCCAGTTTTTCTCCAGATGACATGAGGGGTGGGGCGCCTCCTATTCAGGCTGCTGATCCTGATTCCAGGAGCCCCCACTGGATCAACTCACCTTTCCCAGCCAGGACCCTAAGTGCCTGGGGCAGCTCTCTGCAGGGTCAGGCAGGTCTGGGAGGGCAGTGGTCCACCCCTAGTGCCACACCCCAGCTCCAGCCCCAACAGCTGAAATGGGGCTGTCAGCAGAAATCCACGTCCAGGGGCAGGAAGCCCACACTAACTAGCCAGCTAACTAACTAGCCCCTCTGGGGCTGAAGCACGTGGCTGCTGCAGAGGAAGGCCAGAAGGCTTTGCGGCCAGGGAGGGTTTGTGGTTTTGGGGAGGCCTTCTGAGCCCTCCCAGGTCACAGGCAGGTGTGGTGGTACTTGTGGGCAGGTTCCTGGAGAAGCCCCACCCCCGGCTTCCTGGACGGCATTGAGTGGCTTCCCCTTTTGCCCCCTCCCCTCCCACACCTCCTCCCCTCCTCTTTCCCTCCTCACTCCTGCTCTATTCCCCTCCCTCCCCTCCCCCTCTCCTTTCCCTCTCCTCTTCCCTTGCCTTCTCCCCTCCCTTCCCCTGCCCTTCTCCCCACAAAAAGTTTTCCTCTCTTTCTCTCATTTCCCTGCCCTTTCCCCACTCTTCCCCCTTTGGCAAGTTTGATAGTCCCCTGTGGCTCCATTTCAGCATCAGCTGGCAATGCCAGGGCCCAGCTGGGGTCACAAGAAAGTGGGGCTGGGGGGGAGGTGAGAAAAGGTCATGGAGTGAGGAGAGCCCCTTTAGGCTGAGAGAAGGCGGCACGTGCAGTGGGATCACACAGCTGCAACCAAGGAGACCTTGGTTCTTGCTCAGCCTCTGCTCTAACATGCTGTGTGCCTTGGGACAAGTCGCCTGCCGTCTTTGGGACTCCCTTTGATCGTCTTTGTATAGAGAGGGTGACTACAGCAGCGTATCTCCAAGGGAGGTCTGTGCCTGGGGGTGGGCCCAGATAGCTGCGTTTTCATCAAGCTCCCCCATGATCCTTTGGACTAGAGTCATTGCAGTTCTGGTTTAAATTCCAAAAGGCTTTCCCTTTAAAAAGCAGCACAACTTCTCACCTTTATCCTGGGTTGGGAGGCCCCGGGATCTGACCACAGTGTCTGACTTGGCAACAGGGAATTCCTGGCAGGACAAGGCTGGGCAAAGTCTCCATTGCAGGGTTGCCGAGGGAAGAGTATGCCGCTGCTCTGAGGGAGGGGTGAGTGTAAGGCGGGCCTCGGGAAAGGCATCTTAGGTGCTTCTCAAGGGCAGCAGCAGCATTGCCTGGGAGCTTGTTAGGAATGCGAACTGTTGCCCCCCCAGACCTACTGAAGAGGGATCTCTGGGTGCAGGGCCCAGGGATCTGCATTTTAGTGCACCCTCCAGGTGATTCTGATGCTTGTTACTGTTTGAGAAGCACCGACTTAGGTGCTCACTGGCAGGGCTTGGGGTATGGAGGCAAGGAATTTGTTCAGATCTTGCTGAGTAGGTGGAGCTGGGCTGCTGAAGGTGCATTGTGTGGGGGAAATTCCATCAGAGGTGTGTTGAGGAAGACTAATCTATATACACAGCAGGAAGGAGAAACCAAATGTGGAGAAGCCAGTAGGGCAGCAACATGGAGCCCCACCCCTGGGGGTCAGATCTGGGTCCTGGTCTCAGCCTCACAGCACCAATCTTAAGTGAAATGCACCATCTCCCTCTGCCCATCGGAGCCTCAGTTCCTGGTCTATGCATTGAGGAAAGAGAATGTATTAGTTTGCTAGGGACACCTAGCAAAGTATCATAGTCTGGGTGGCTTAAACAACAGAAATTTAATTTCTCACGGTTCTGGAGGCTAGAAGCCCAAGATCAAGGTGTCAACAGGCTTGTTTTTTTCCGAGGCCTCTCTCCTTGGCTTGCAGATGGCCGCCCCTGGGTCTGTGCGTTTGTGTCCTAAATTCTTATAAGAAGACCAGTCATATTGGATTAGGGCCCACCCGTGTGACCTCATTTTACCTGAATTATCCTTTTAAAGGCCTTATTTCCAGATGCAGTCTCATTCTAGTTACTGGCGTTAGGACTTCAACATGCATTTTGGGGGGTGAGGTTGGGGAACACAACTCTGCCTGTACCGGAAGATTAGCTGTTAACTGTTTTCTTTCTGAAACCTCAAGGCTATTGCAACTGTTCAGGTGTGGGGAGCTGATGAGGGCCTGCAGTGGGGGAGGCAGCAGAAGGGGGAAGATAGCCCATTTCATTACTCTTTTCAGGTGACCCCAGTTTTTGACAGCTGGGAGGGACCTGATTGGGCTTAAAGCACCTCAAGAACTTGTTGAATATTAGAGGTTCCAGGATAAGAGAGGGTCTTAGTGTCTGTTGGTCTGTCCGGGGTCGGGAACGGCAAGATCCCCCTGCCTCAGGCCCCCACTCCCATCCCAGCTCACTACACCCTGTACTTCCCCCTCAGAGCGCTTATCCTAACTGGTCATTATCTGCTGAAGACTTTTTTAATGCTTGTCTCCCATTTCCCTACTCCCCACCTGTAAGTTCCACAAGGGCAGATTTATTCTTATATGCTGAGTACCAAGCAAATGCCAGACACAGAGCAAGTGCTCCAGATATACTTAAAGAATGAATTATTGGATCAAGTCGTGGTTTATGGCTCCTGTCTGGTCTCTGCCTCCTTCTCTGTCTCTCTCCCAGCAGATGTGGAACTGTGGCCCAAGCACAAACTGGTCACATACTCTTCCCCTGGCCTCAGATTGTAACTGAGATAATTTTACCTATATCGATCAATTACCAGTTAATAGCTTGGGAAATATATCTGTGGTCAGGGATCTCAAGGTGCTCTGTTCTTCTCCATATTTTGATCCAGCAGCCTCTTTCACAATCCCTGATCCTGAACGGGTGTAACTCTCTGGGCCTAGGGAGGGACTAATGCATGTATTAACCTACTTTGGTCTACATCTCTACCCCTTTCTTCTATCTGATTCTATTCCAGGTCACTGGAAACTCTCATGGATCCTCTTTCTCGAGGGGCCAGTTTTGCGTCATCCTGGAACAGAGGGTGGGATAATTAGGAGAAATACTAGGCAAGAAGAGTTGACAGAACCTGACGGCTGGCTGGATAAGGGAGACTAGGAAAAGAGGCCAAAAAAAGTGACTCCAGCATCTTGAACCAAACGATTGGGAAGATTTTGGAGGCATTAACAAAAAACAGGGCAGCTGCGTGTATAATCCTGAAGGAAGCAAGCTGGCTAATTCCTGTGGAGACCACTGTGGAGGAGGCGGGATGCAGGAACCAGTCTGGATGGAGCCTGGACACAGGGAATGTTCAATGGGTGTGGAAAGAATGAAGGTGGCATTGCCTGAAAGTGTGTTAATATACTCTTGAGAAAACGGGTTCAATTTCTGCAGGTGCTATTCTGCCCGGTAAGTGCGTTTTAGTGGCTGCAGCCAGTTTTCATACCCGGGTGCTGTGACGATTAAAGAGAGCAGCCATCCGTCTTGCTCTCAAGGAGCTTCCAGTCTAAATGCAGAGAGACAGCATACACTTCGAGCGGAGAACCAACAGGACAAAGCCAGCTCCTTTTTATTTATCTTTTTTCCCCAAAGAGATAGAACCATTTGGACAGAAATATTGTAAAACTGGTGAAAAAAACCCAAGAATCATCCATAACCTCAGAAGGTAGAACACAACTCTTCTCATGACTTTGATGTATGTCCTACCAAACTTCTTCTCATACCCGTGGATCATAGGTTTATAAGGAATCTCAACTCAAAACCTGAAGCAGCTTGAATGTTTCCCAACCACTGCTCTTGACTGTATCTGTTGACTCTCTCTTCCCTGAGAGGTCGCAGACTCCATCATTTTTCAGGCAGCTCCTATCACTTTCCAAGCACTTGGTTACTGAAACTCAATCCAGTTTAGCACTGGTCGTCAATGGTTGTTGACGTCATAAAGAGAAAGAGAAGCAGACACATTTACTTCCTGATGGAAGAAGACATCGCTACTAATGAAATCCTCTTGAAGAAAAAGTCATCGAATCTGAATTTGATTGACTCTCTAGACTTAACTACCAGTTTATAGGAATACAGAGCACAAATGAGCACATTGAAGAACAGCAGCAAAACTCAGACCCTGGGAGACTTTACAGGACAAATGACCCAGTATCTTCAATTAAAAAATTCAAGAAAAAAAAAAAAGGTGGAGGAGAAACCTATAGATCAGAGATTCACAAACTTTTTCTGTAAAGGACCAGATGGTAAATATTTTAGGCTTTGGAGGTCATGAAGTCTTAGATGCCACAGCAACTAGTCAACCCTGCCCTTGTGCTCTGAAAGTCGCCTTAGACAATATGTAAATGAAGGATGTGGTTATGTTCAAATAAAACTTCATGAAACTGAAAGTTGAATTTCATATAATTTCCCCATCACGCAAATATTATTCTTTTATTTTTAAAACCATCGAACAATGTATAAACCCAATCCTAGCTCTTGGGCCACATAAAAACAGACAGTGGGTGGTAGTTCGTGGGATGTAGTTTGCTGCCTCCTGCTTTAATTAAAAGAAATTAAGAACCACATCACCAATCGTAACTTATGGACTCTATTTGGATTTTGGTTCAAACAAAAAAACAGTTAAAAAAAAGTATAAGGAATCAGAGACATGAACGTTGATTCACTATTTGACGACATTATAAACTGCTAAAATATTTTTAAATGTGTTAACAGTATTGAAGTCATCTTTATTTTTAAAATATTCTTTATCTTTTAGAGATACATACTAAAATATTTACAGATGAAATGATGTGTCATCTGGCATGTGCTTCAAAATAATCCAGGTGTAGAGGAAGGGAGTGGGGGATATAGATGATGCCAGATTGCTCATATACTGACAACTAGAGAAGCTCAGTTAAAGGTAAATGGGGATCCATTTTTGTGTGAGAATTTGCATAATAATAAGTAAAACAAAACAAAACAACCAAACAACCCCAAACCCAAAGCCACAACTCAATCAGTGTACGGCTTTTTTTGGTGTGTGTGTGTGAGGAAGATTAGCCCTGAGCTAACATCTGTTGCCAATCCTCCTCTTTTTGCTGAGGAAGATTGGCCCTGGGCTAACAACTGTGCCCATCTTCCTCTACTTTATATGTGGGACTCTGCCACAGCATGGTTTGATGAGTGGTGCATAGGTCCATGTCTGGGATCTGAATCTGTGAACCCTGGGCAGCTAAAGTGGAGCACGTGAACTTAACCACTATACCACTGGACCGGCCCCCAGGATACAGCTTTTCATCTCATCTCCTATTTGCCTGGGGGGAGATGCATGGCTTAATGAGCTGGAAGTGAGTGAGCCCAATTTGCTCCTTTGGGCACCCTCCCACCACAGTGCCCAGGAGTGGAAGAGGAGGCGGGAACTACTGCAGTTGGGGGCAGGGAGGAGGAAGAGGATTGACAGACACTAGACAAGCCATGGGGCAGTCAGGGACTCCCTCTGGCTCTGTGCAGTTCTAACCCTAGTGCTGGGGGCCTCTGTGTATGTGGTCTTGGTAGGGAGAGTGTGCAGGCAAAGTTCTTTTACTCCAACACACTTGGCCACTGAGGACCCCCTGAGAGGCATTGGGTCTCCCTTTGGGTCTTGCACAAGTAGGAGTCCTTCTTTGCCCAGCCCTCCAGCCCAGCCTGGACGCCTGAACATCTCTTCCTCCTCCTCCTCCTCCTCTCCTTTACCTGATACCACTGGAAACTCTGAGGTCCTCATCTGGGCACATGAGAGCCAGGAGGTAATCACCAGCAGATCTTCACTGTAGGAGCTTCAAAGGGCTATACTTTAGGAAGAAGAAAGATGACCTCAGAGGGAAGGTTAGTGCTGCAAGACGGAATGATGAGCAAAGAGAGTGGCAACATACAGGCCAATCTAAATTAATGTCTGTATATTACAAAAATGATGATAATAACAATAATGTGAATTCAGGGTTAAAAAAAAAAGGGCAGAACTAAAATAGCATGGGAGGGGAAGATTGGAGTGAAAGTGTTCTAAGGTCCTTGCATTGTTTCATAGGGGTGTTTAGGATCTGACTTTTAGACTTCCAGCACGCATGGTAAAATTTTGAGGGTGATAAATACGAGAATAGAGTGTAAACTTCAAACAAATAGAGGGAAAAATGTAACATACCTCAGATCAGACCTTTATGAAGAATATAAAACTTCATTGAAAGACATTAAAGAAGACCTAACAAACAGACAGAGATAATGTGTAATGGATTGGAAGACTCAATTTTGCAAAGATGTCAACATTGCTGAGTTGATTTTTGGATTCAATGCAATTTCAATCAAGATGCCAATAGAGTATTTTGAGCAACTTGACAAGCTAATTCTGAAATATAAATGGAAGGACAAAGCTCAAGAGTAGTCAAACTCCTGAGGAAGAGTAAGGAGGGGGGAATCTCAAGATATCCATATGAAAAGACTTATCATAAAGCTATAGTAATTAAGATCATGTGACAGTAGCACAAAGAGATACATTTACCAGTGGAATAGAACAGAGCCAATGATATTCCTGCTCATTCGTGAAAGCCTGACAAGTGACAGAGGAGGCCTTGCTCATCACTGGGGGAAAGAGAAACTATCAATAAGTGATGCTGAGATAAATAATTATTCACACGGGAGAAAATGAAATTGGATCTCTGCCTGACACATACACAAAAATCAATCCCAGATAGATCAAACGAAAAAGACACAATTTAAAAACTCTTACAAGAAAATATAGGAGAATATTTTTCACACTTCAGGGCAAGAAAGAACTTCATGAAAAGATACAGAGAACTAACCACAAAAAAAATGACTGAAATTCTACTTCATTAAAGTTAATAACTCTCTTCAACAAAAGGCATCATGCAGAAAGTGAAAAGACAAGCCATGAATGGGAAGAAAATACGTGTAAACAAATATAGCTGACTAAAGATGAGTACCAAGAATATATAAACAGCTCCCACAAATCACTAAGAAGACAACTCCAAAGAAAAATGGGCAAAAGACACGAAAAGGCACTTTTTTTTTGTGAGGAAGACCAGCCCTGAACCCGGGGAACCCAGGGCCGCTGTAGCCCACCGCATGCACTTAACTGCTTGCACCACGGGGACCAGCTGGAGAAGGCACTTTTTAAAAGAGGAAATGGCTAATAAATATATACAAAGTTCTCAACCTTATTAGTGACCAGTGAAATGCAAATTAAAACTTCAGTGAAATACTATTTTACATCCACGCACACAGAAAAATTAAGTATGACACAGCTAAGTGTTGGTGAAGATGTAAATCAACAAGAATTCTTACCCATTGCGGGTAGAAGCGAAATTGGTACCAGCAATTGGGAAAACATTTTAGTGTTCTATAGTTAAGCTGAACTTTTGCATACCTTCCTAGGTATTAAATCCTATAGAATCTCTTGCATGCATACACTAGGACACAATTGGGTTCTTTTCAATAGTTTCTAATTCCAAATTAGAAAAAACCAAGTGGTTTTATCACCCGATCAGTAAATAAATAGTATATTCACATAAGGGAATATTTTACAGCAGGGAAAACGAATTACAGATCTATACAGCAATATGTATGCAGTACAGAAACAATTTTGAAAGAAGCAAGTTGCAGAAGATCACATACGGCATGATACCGTTTTTATAAAGCTTCAAATAAGTAACACGAAACTATATATTAGGGATACAAAGACGTGATTTTAAAAAACTTTTAAAAAGCAAGGACATGATAGAAACAAAACTCAGGAGAGAGGTACCTCTGGCAGAGAGGCAGGGAGATGGGAAAAGAGAACACACAGGTGTGATGAGCATCTGTGCTAGGTATGTTCTTGTTCTTAAGTAGGATGGTGTATTCATGGGAGGTAATTTTATTATCATGTGTCATAACTACATGTATCCCACGTATTCTTTTGTATATATTACATATTATATGTAGATGCATATTACATATAATTAATTGTATAATATATATTTTAAATAAAAACTGAATCCTTCAAGATTTTAACTCCCGAACGTGCCTCCCAAGGCCTTCAACCGCTCTCTCTATATGTCGCTCCTCCGTCTACTTCATGACATTCAGCTTTTCCAGCCACATCAGGTGCCGCCTCTGAGCCTTTGCACATGCTGTTCCGTCTTACCTTCCATCCCACGAATAATCTACGCCGCCTTTCCCTGCCTTTCCTCTCAAAGTCCCTCAGATTCCTGGGCCTCAAGCGCCCCGACTTGCCCCCTCTGGGTTTGGGGACGTGCTCGCCGAGCCCGCGCGGGTGGCCCTTCCCGCGCGCACCCGTCGCCCCGCGCGCCTCTGGCCGCGCGCCCCGCCGTTTGCTGCGCGCTCCGTTGCCGCCTCCTCGGCCCTCCGCCCTCTCTTTCCGCGGTTCCTCACTGCGCT
This sequence comes from Diceros bicornis minor, assembly GCF_020826845.1. Classification (NCBI taxonomy): domain Eukaryota; kingdom Metazoa; phylum Chordata; class Mammalia; order Perissodactyla; family Rhinocerotidae; genus Diceros; species Diceros bicornis. The sequence continues at coordinate 9,447,013 of NC_080770.1, forward strand.
GCCCCCGGTGCCCTGGAGCCCGCAGTCTGCTAACTCCGGCCGCGCTGACTGGGCACTGGCCGGGCGCGTCGCCCCTCGCGGGACCGGCGGGGCCTCAGCGGCGAGATGGGCCTGAGCCCCGCCGCCGCGGGGGAGTGCGGGCTCCGCGTCTCTAAGTTCCCCCGGTCCCGCTCCAAACCCGCTTCGAGAACTGCAGGTGTGGGACCAAAAGACAATCAACCTGCTTCTGGCCATTCAGCTGTGCCCCAGGAATGGGGACCCTCCCCACCGAGCTGCTTGGAAGTCCTCCGACGTCGTTCTCCACGTCCCAGCGGGCCATAGGACCCCCAGAAAAATCACCATAGTTGCCTTCAAGGCTCCTTCTCCTAGATACTTGTTGATTGTGCGATATGCCTGTTAACCGTAATGAGTGCATATTTCGGATTGATCGTTTATTATTAATTTAATCAAAGCGAACCAGGCACTCAGTGACTCTCGGGTATCTATCCTACTGTATTTCAGGTGGAAGCGAGACAGAGGTGGCAGCTACCCGGCAGGTAGAGTTAAGAACGCTCTAGCTCCGTAGAAGCTTCTGCCCTCAGGCTTAGACCCAAGGTTTCTGTCTGCCATCTGGGTTAGAGGCAACTCTGACTTCATCCTGTCCCCGAGAATTCCAAAGTTTCTCTTTTCCAGAGGAACTGAGCCCTCTCCAGCATAGTCCCACAATTCCCTTCATTCATCCAAAAATGTGTTGAGGGCTAACCAGGAACCACGCAGGGTTCTAGACTAGAGCTCTGAGCCCACCTTTGCTTAGCTGTCAAGGTGATGGCTCCAACTCTTGTTTCACAGGTTTCACCCCCGTAGAAGGCAATTGTGGTTTAAATAGAATTTTTTTTCTTGAATTAGAAGAATCCGTGGGATCTCAAGCCTTGGTCCAGCTCTTGCCCAAGCAGCCGCAGCAGGGCGTGTTGGAACAGAGCAGAAGCGTCCAGCAGGGGTAAGATTCTTTGTACGGAAGGACTGGGTCTTTGGCTGGTAAAAGCCTTTTGAAGAACTGACTTTGATGGTATTTCTGTAAAACAAACCCTGAGGTGGTTTCTGTGCGAACCACTGACCAGTGAGCAGAAGGCTGGTGTGCTCCTGGTAATAACAGATTGGGACCAGGCCTGGGACTCACTGGCAGGAGGCTGCCTTGAAGCAATTTCTAGCCATGGGGCTTCTCCAGACCCCTGAGAATTGAATTGCTTTAGAGGGACGCTTACAATATTGCCACTTGGCCTCACTAACTAATGCATGATGCAACCTGTTTGCAAATTTCCCCAATTCACTTTCATTAAAAATGTGATGTTTGCCTCTTTGTAAAATTCTGGGGGGCTGCAAGTTTTGAGAAGAGCTATAGTGAAAACCAGGAGTACCCCCTCTCCCACTATACTTTTGGAGAAACTTAAAAAGTGGAGAAAGGTAAAGAAAATGTCATTTGGGGTTAGTAATGTAAAAGGTGTGTACAGATGCTTTCTCATTTACCCCTCTTAACAACTCTGTGAGACAAATATAGTCTCTATTTTATAGACAATCAAACTGAGGTTCAGACAGATTAATTTACTAGCTCAAGGTTGGGCAGCCAGTATCAGAACCAGGATTCAAACGTAGGTCTTTTTGGCTTCAATATATTTCACTTTACTATACTACCCCAAAAGCATATTCTTATCTTTAGTTTCAGCCCTCTCCTGTAACATTTTGTTTCAAGGGACAAAGTAGACTGATTTATTTCACATTACTTACAGTTACAGTTTTGTGACTCAACAAGATTTCTCAGAAATATGGAGCTAATTATTAGAAGAAGCAGCTCAAGTGTTCAGGGGGCTTGCCTCTGGCCTACTGGAGTGGGAAGCTTGCATTTCATTATAGGCTATTACGTACTGTTACCATTTTTTGTTTTGTTTTGTTTATTGCAGTAACATTGATTTATAACATTGTATAAATTTCAGGTGTACATCATTATACTTCTATTTCTGCATAGTTACCATTTTTTTAAAGCTATGTGCAAGTATCACTTTGATAAACATTTAGAAAAGATTATTAGCAAAAACAAAAGCCCCCCAAACCCCTCCGAAAGCTACTCATTGCTATCATTAGCATTTTAAACAATTGTCTGGAAAGCAGTAAACAGCAACTGTTTTGTATGACAGCTAATGGCATCATAGGGACAAGCTTCAGGGGAATTGCTTCCTAGAATCTCAAAACTGAAAGATATCTTAAAATCACAAGTATGAAGGAATACAGAATTTCAAATAATTGTGAAATAGTGTTATTTGCTAACTATATGACCACAAAATTCACTTAGGGAGAAGCTCATAGTTAAGTTGGAGACAACACCCAACCAGAAGAGGGCAGAGTCGAATTCAACTCCGAAGCCTGGGAGTGCAGGCAAATTGACAAAGCAGGCAGCTGAGGTGGGTATCAGGAGAATTCTTAGCGTGGCGACTTCTTCTCTGTGTACATGCTGTGTGTTACTTTATTGAGACTGTGTGGCAGGTTGAACTGCATGCTGACTTAGGTTGTTGGTTATGCCTTTTTAATTTTTTAAAAACAGCTTTATTGTGCTGTTTATTGAGCTTTATTGAGGTATAGCTGACATACCTGTTAACTAACATACAATGAACTGCACATGTTTACACAATTGGATATGTTTCGACATATGTCTACACCTGTGAAGCCACCCCACAATCAAGACAATGCACATCTCCATCACTCCCCAAACTTTCTTTGCTCCCCTTTGTAAATTCCTCCCTCTTCCCATCCCGCCCCCATCCCCAGATACTGAAATGAAGAGATTGGACTCAGTGTTGTTGAAGGTGTCTTCTAGGAGTGGTTTTAGTGCGGTATGATTCTAGGTGCTCAGGGTCTGCTGGAGAACTTGACGATCCCAGTTACTGCTGGGTTCACTGTGACTTTCTGCCTTGTACTCATTTAAAGGAGGCAAGTCTCTTGATCTCTTTAGTAAAACAATAATCCTGACAGTCAAAGGTTTTTATTTCTCATTACATGATAGAAGAGTAACGTGCCAACTGAGTTGGTCTCAACTGTATTGTTCAGGAATATGGAGGTGTCAATGATTACAACATTATTACCGGCCAATGAATTATCAAGCCCAAACACCGATAACAATTTCAGCTTTTCCTTGAAGGGCATTTTCACAGGACTCTACAGTAATTTCTAGAATGTTTCCAGACAGTTTTGTTAAAATGATATCCTGACTGATTTATATTGACAGAGAACAGAACAAGTTGGTAACACTTACGAATATTCAGGGAGCCTCCATGATGCACAATGTAACAAGGATGATATTCTTGTAAATGTTTTCAATTTAATACTTTATCAAGTCAAATTCTTTAGCAAGCTTCATGATGCAGAAAGTTACTGCTGTCTCTGTAGCTGCCGGGTGGCCATTGCTTTCAACACTTTAGGAGACTCCTTTTTTTTTTTTTTTTTTTGTGAGGAGATCAGCCCTGAGCTAACATCCACCAATCCTCCTCTTTTTTTTTTTTTTTTGCTGAGGAAGACGGCCCTGGGCCAACATCCGTGCCTATCTTCCTCCACTTTATATGGGACGCCGCCACAGCATGGCTTACCAAGCGGTGCGTCGGTGCGCGCCCGGGATCCGAACCAGCGAACCCCGGGCCGCCGCAGCGGAGCACGCGCACTTAACCGCTTGCGCCACCGGGCCGGCCCCTAGGAGACTCCTTTTAAACAGAAATTTATAAAGACTTGCACTTTAAGGGGCCGGCCCGGTGGCGCAAGTGGTTAAGTGTGTGCGCTCTGCTGTGGCGGCCCGGGGTTCGCTGGTTCAGATCCCCGGCGTGCACCGACTCACCGCTTGTTAAGCCATGCTGTGGCGGCGTCCCATATAAAGTAGAGGAAGATGGGCACAGATGTTAGCCCAGGGCCAGTCTTCCTCAGCAAAAAAGAGGAGGATTGGCATTGGATGTTAGTTCTGGGTTGGTCCTCCTCACACACACACACACAAAAGAACAACAACAACAAAAAAGACTTGCATTTTAAGATTAGGCTCTGGAATCACATTTGATGACGTTATAAGCAAAAAGCAGGTCTGTAGGACTTAATGTTACTGGCAAAAATATAGTAAGAGATGAATAAGATTTTACTCATGATACCCGAACCTCTTAATCTCAAATTCATGTGCCTGATGTGCAACAAGCTAGTCACTGAGACACCAGTGCTTGAAGATGGAGAAAGTTTTATTCAAATTGGCCAAAAGGAGAAGGAGGGAGGGTAGGTTCTCTCAAATCCACCTCAATGAAAGAAGAAAGCAGGGGGTCTTTATAGAGCCAAGGGGCTTGGGAGGAGGAGTTTCAGAGAAACAAGGGGAAATCTACGTTTCTTTCACTCCAGATAAGCCCTTGGGCAATCAGACTTCTGGGCGTCAGCAGTAGCTGGGGGCTGGTTATCTGGTGGTCATAATTTCCTTAAAGGCATTCTTTTTCTTCTGCAAAACAAGCTCATAAATCCTTGTGAACTTTGAGTCATCCCCCGGGTTAAACAAGAAAACAACAAATCAACAAGATTAACTTCTTTTAATCTGTGTCTGTGTTGGGAACAAGGTGGAAGGGTAATCATGTTCTTATTGAATATTTACAGTAACTCTCAGGTACCGAATTTCACTTAATACAGCAGAATAAGAAGTATATGGCATTGTTTCTCTACAGATTTTTGTCCAGCAGAGATCTGGGAGGATGTTCTTGTCCTTGCCCTCAAGGTCCTCACAGAAAATTTGGGGAAATAGGAAGAAGATAAGAATTTACATTACAATGTGATAAGCTTGATCATCACCAACTGCCCCTATGAAACTTTGTATAACATTAATACATGGTTTCCTTCGCTTTTCCCTGCTTTAGAGAGTTAGACAAAAACCTGCCATGATGTCTCACTTCGAGCTGTTCTTTTTCATCTTAACCTGATCCAGGTCTGTGCGTGTATCTTTGATGAACTCATTTACTTTTCACCTCTCTAATGTTGCCTGTTCTCCCATGCTGTTTTGAGGTTCTGGATGCATTCCTTCTATCATTTGATTCCTCCTGCTGCTGCTTTCACCAAGCCATGTACGTACCCTTTAAAGTACATAGAATTACTTACTGCTTTGTGTTACAGAGGCGAATTAATGCCAAGATAGTACAGATGAAATAAATGCATCTTGAGGTCCCAGTGCATGAGGAATGCCAGCTCTTTTCCTCAAAAGAGGCCTTAGAGATTGCTGGCCATGGACACAGATCCCCCCTCAGCCTGCCCACATTCTCTCCTTTTTTATTTGTATTCTCTGCATCCGTATATCATTTCCAAATTCACCTCGTATCATCCCCTCCCCCTGCTCACTCTGTACCAGCCATCCCAGCCTCCTTTCTGTACATCTGATGAACCCCAGTCTTTCCTTCCTCAGGCCCTTTGCACTTACCAGATTGCTAAGACTGCTCTTCCTGGTTTTTCAAATCCACCCCTTTTGTGTTGTTATGGACTGAGTGTATGTGTGTTCCTCCCCACCCCCAATTGATATGTTGAAGCCCGAATCCCCAGTATGTCTGTATTTGGAGTAAGTAGTAATTAAGTTTAATTGAGATCATAAGGGTGGAGCCCTGATTCAACAGAATTGGATTATTGCCCTTATAGGAAGAGACACCAGAGAGCTTGCTCTCTCTCTCTCCACACACGAAGAAATAGTCACATGAGCATACAGTGAGATGGCGGCTGCCTACAAGCCAAGAGGAGGCCTCAGAATGAAACCTACTGAGCAGACTCCTTTATCTTGGACCTCCAGCATCCAGAACTGTGAGAAAATAAATTTCTATTAAGGCACCCAGTCTGTAGTATTTTGTATGGCAGGCCCAGCAGACTAATACACATCTTCTCTTGGGAAAGGCCCACTCTGACCTCTCTATCCGAAGATTGACTCCTCTTCAGTGCTCTTGATCTTGGCCTCTCCTACTTTTCCTAGACCCCTTTGTTGCTGATTAATCCTCTTTGTCTGCCATCTCTGACATCTCCCCTCTGCTGGAGCCCCACCCCTAGAATTTACACATGCTGCTGATGCCAAGCAATGGGCTCGCTCTGCTTACTGCAATCTGAGCCAATTAATTACAATGAGTTAGGGATCAAGGAAGGAAGTTTTAATTCGATTAGCTGGCAAAACTGGGAAGATGGCAGACTACTGTCTCAAAAAAAAAAAAAACCATCTTCAAGGATTACATTACCTTGAAGCAGTTACATAGCAAAAATGGGCAGTGATTAGGAGATCCAGGGAGGTTGGTCTCCAGGCATTACAGGCTCCAGGCATCACATTGTTCCATTCTTCTGTCAGCTGTGATGGATACCTTGTAGGTGTGTTTCCTGCCTGTGGTCACCCTCTTCCTGGAGAGAAACTCATAAAAAACAAAGTTTTAATTTATCAAGCTATCAGGGAGTACACACTTAAGTGGAGACCATAAATCAGGAGAGCATGTGAATTTTTTTGGAGTATGTGCAGAGCAGCGAGTAGTCACACAGAGGAGGAGCTGGGGCCATTTAGCATAACAAGATGGACTCACTTATGCTCACTGTTGTCTTTCCTGGCTTGAAAATGCCCTCCTTTAACCCCTTGCTTCTCTGCATTTCCCACTTTATGCCTCTCCTCCCTTTCACAACCAGCATCTTGAAAGAGTTGTCTGCCCTCATTATCTCCAGCTTCTCACTTCTCATTTCCTATCTGACTTACGCCAGAAAGGCCTCCACCTCCACCATGATATGGTCCCTTTCTTCTTCTATAGCTTCATCCCCACTCAGTGTCCTTCAGCCACACTAAACTCTCCCACTCAAGCGTCTTTGTGCTGCCCCCTGCCTGGAATGATCCTCCAGATCTTCACATAATTTTCTTCTTCTTGATTCTAAGTTCTCAGCCTAAGTCTGCCTTCTTCCTAGAGCTCTCTCCTGACCATGTGACCCAGAGTCACTTCACAGTCACCCTCCGCCACACCACTGTTTTAGTTGGGTGATAGCACTTTTTTACGACCTGATGAATTCTTGTTCATTTGTTTGTCTGTTTCCTCTCATTAGAATCTAAAATATATGAGAGGAGGCACGTTTCTTCTTTGTTGACTGATCCCAGTTGTCTATAACAGTACTTGGCAAATAGTACACATGCAGTAAATATTTGTTGAAGAAACGAGTACGTGAACAAACAATTTTTGTCATAATTAATAGAAAACCAGCTTTAACTACTATAAGTCAAAAGACATATTTTTGTTGGAAGGTTACTGGGATAACTGAGGCTCAGGGAGGACTCACTATAGGAACCTGGGCAGCTCTGGGTTCTTTAGAGACTGGGACCAGGATCTGGGCCCTGACATCATCGGGAGACTCTCTCTGTCTGCCCACTTCTCCTGTTGGCCTCTTCCAGGTTGATGGCCTCATTTGCCTCTACATCAAACAGCTTCCTCCACGGGGTTTGGGGAAGGGAGGCCCAGCTTAGCAACCCCAGAGAAAATAGAGAGAGCATCTCTTCCCTTGCTTTATATGTAAAAATCCAAGGGAAAGACTTCAATTGGTCCAGGTTGACAAGGGTGCCATGATTGGCATCCCCATTAGAATCACATGGATGAGGGGAAGGGCGAAATTACCCAAAAGAAAATGAGAGGGCTATTATCAGAAGAATCCAAAGCATCTACCATGGCTACAATGTATACATACTATCTAAAGTAGTCTTTCCCAACCCAGCAGCATACTCTCCATCATATCACCCCATCTATTGCCTTAATAGTGCTTATCATATCATATAGTCATTTTGCTTATTGATTATCTGTCTTCTTCCAACCAGAGGGCAGAATACCTGTCAACCTTATTCACTGCTATATTCCCAATACTTAAAATAGCAGGTGCTTGATAAATATTTGTTTATTGAGTACATAAAGGGAGAATTTCTGGGGGTGAATAAAACCATCATATTCACTCCAAAGGATTAGAAATAGATTCATGGTGACAGATTCATAACAGAATAATTAGGAGTGATTCATTCCGTTAGGGCATATAATGACCTTTTGACATTGAAATTGTAAAGAACAATATCCCTGCTGTCTCAGAAGTTCTACTAAAGATGTGTTGAACAGCTAGCAAGTGGCAGAGTTGGGACTTGAACCAGGTCTCCTAACAACAAACCCTGTCTTCTTTCTATGACTCTGTAGCTGTCTAGTATTCTAACTTGTATTCTCTCTCTTGTGTCATGTCAACATTTGAGGCTCTGGGTTTTATTTCTGAGATATCATCTGGGTTAGGATCAGAGCCAAAAGTGAAATTCCTAATTCCTGTGTCTTGATGATTTTTCTTCTGCTCCTAGATTGCCATATCTGCTCTACGCCTCATCAGGGATTGACCCAATAGTCACTGTGTCCTAGAAACAGTTTAGGGGCTTCACATTTTTACTCCCAGGAGTTCAAAGGAGTGCTCTTTGTGATTTTGCTCCTGCCTCCCTGCCACATGTCACGGGCAGGAACAAACCCTCCACCTGCTTCCCTGCACCATACCTATCAGATTAGTAAGACTTTCTGGAATTCTTATTATCCAGGGGCCTTGTGAAAGACCAGTTTTTCTAAGTGGGTGCCTGTTTTTGGGAGAAGGGCCAGAGCTGGGCTGCCTGACTGTGCAAAGGAAATAAACAGCAGACAATGGAAGGTTTTGAAGTAACATCTTATTACAAAGAGAAAAAGGGCAGAGAAACTTTAATCTGGAATTGGAGATTGGAGCATCAGTTGGGACTGGAGTTTGCCCTGGAGGATACAGACCGGTTCCTTGAGGTTCATGGAATGCTGGGGAGAGGGTAAAGGAAAAAGGAAGAATGGGATCTTGGAAAAGCCTCCATTATGGCTGCAACCTTGGCTGCCATTAGAGTTACCTGGGAGCCCTTAAAACTGGCTCCCAGGCCATACTCCAGATCAGTCTTAATTTTTTAAAGCTCCCCAGGTCATTTGCATGTGCAGCCAAGGTTGGGACCCAAGGCTCAATATAATCAATTTACAGTCAGAGGAAATTTAGCAAGACAGTGGGTGACTCAAGGTGACTATTAAGTCTGTTGTGAATCCAATTCAGTTTTTCAAAGCACTACTCCATCATCCAGTGGCAACATTTCAGGTGAAGAGTACTAAAGAACAAAAGACAACTCTTTAAAATTCTAAAATTGCCTCCTGTTCCTCGCTCCCTCAATCCCAGAGCTTTCTGCTTCCTGTACCACAAGCTTGTTCAACACCCTCAATGACCAGCACATGGACTTCTTTCGATTTTTTTCTGGCTTGGACTAGCATCACAATGAAACGTCCTGTCCTCCCACTGGCAGTTATTCCAGTAAATAACAGCAAGGATATTGATTGACGGATGGTTGTTGTCATTGGTGGGAATGACCCAGCTGGGTGGAGTGAGATGTGATTGACTCTTTGGTTGGTGGGGAGTGGATCCATAGGGGGACTGCATGCACATATGTGATTATCTACCTGGCTCGGCAGACTCTGAGAGGCCTGCCTTCCGTGAGATACTCTGTCTGGAGGCTAAGTGTCATTGGTCGGGACTTGCAGGTGTTGGAGTTTGTGCTCAATAGAGTGAGGAGTCAGAGGTTGGTTCAAGTGTAACGTGAAGTCTCATCTGGGTGTCCCTCGGGACTGACTCAGCAAAACCTGCCCTGTGACATCACCATCACCACCACCCTCTCCGCCCTGATCAATGTCAGAAATAGCCTGAAATACAGTTTGATTGATTTGAGTTCCTGCAGCTGCAGGAACTCATTGTTATTGTTCCTCCTTTGTCCCTAGTCCTTTCTTTTTTTCCTGCCTAGTGTCAGGACTTAGATATTAATGATCTCTAGGCTACTGTGTCAGTGAGTGTGGGCTTTCCTGTGTCATATGTAGCGAAGAGCACAAACAGCCTCACTTGGTGCATTTATCTCTGTAAAGACATTAGATTTAATAAGTTCTCTTCCCCTCTCACTTACATATGTTCAGAAGAGAAAAACAACTAGAAAATCTGTGAATCAAAGATCTCTATATTCCTAAATTTAAATGAAAGGTAATTTAACTGTTTACCTGTGTCAGTACATGTAAATATTGAACTAGACTTAGGTTTTAAAAATGAGTTTCAAAATATTTGAAATTCAAACTTCCTTAGGGACATTTTAAAACATGGCTGTCGTCCCTTTTTTGCCATTTATCAAGACAGAGGCATTTGCTTAAAATGCTGTATTCTTCTTAGTGCTTGAATCACAAAGAGGATCCTATTAATTTGCTAATTGTTTCTTTTTAATCTACTTCATAGGATGAGAATGATCCCCTCCTCTCTCTATTCTTCCCTCCCTTTGCTTGCTCTCTTATCTGCACCCCCTACTACTCCTGGTCCCGCATAACCATCTACCATCATCACATCACTTCTGATCTGTGCCATCGTTTACAAGCTGTCTTCTCAACCCTTAGCTCCCACCCTCCTTGATATACTACCACCCTCTATATTTTAGGGAGGGACATCCACATCTCTTTCCCTGGGCCTATGGTAAAAGAAAATGAAGTCCAGTTTTAAGTCTCCTACGATATAACTCCTCTTTTTGGATGAGAAGCCCGGTGTGGCACGCCCTCTAGTGGGTACTTGATTGCCATTGTATTTTCTCTTTAAGGCAGAAGAAGACAGAGTTGGTGTGGTCTTGGGGGTGGAAACCTGGTTCTGGTTGTAGCTCTGCCACTGACTTGCTGTGAGACCTTGGGCAAAGCACTTTGTCTCTCTTGGCCTCAGTTCCTTCCACGTAATATTGTAGTGTAGGTGGTCTGCTTCACGGTCATAAAAACTCATTCTCTCGAGTGGGCAGGACTTCTGGATGGCTAAATGAGGATCTCAGAAAATCTCCCCAAAAAGCAAAGATAAAGCTGGACAAAATTGTCAAAGACAACAGTTTAAAGACTCTGGAATGGACCAAAGGCATACAATAAATTGAAGAATGTTAATTCAATAAAGCCTACAAAATCTTGAAATCTCAGAATGGTGGAAGTCTGTAGTGTTTCACCACCACTAGCACCTCCCAGCTCTCATGTGGGGAAGTTGTACCCGGGTGGGTAGGGCCTGCCAGGAGGACTGGCAGTGGCAGCAGAGGGCAGCTGACTTTCTTTGGAGCAGAATATGGAAAATTCCATGCCCAGGGATGTTGTGGAAAACAATAGTAACCTCAGCGACGAGAATCATGGAAGGCCAAAATTACAATTAGCCTGAGGTTGCAATATTGGTTGAGACAAGCAATAGACTAACAGACCAGCTAGAAATTTAACATGCAAATCCAGGTAATGAGACAGCTAAAGAGGATCTTAAAGGGCTGCCACATGAACCCAGTGGTCTAGAAGGGGTGCACAAGGCTGCACACACATTCAGCAGAGACTGGAGGGGCCTGCATGAGTCTCTAGTTCCTGGAAGAACTTGAGGCCTTGTGAATGCAGCAAGTAAATGCTAGAACAGACTTGTAAACTTTAGAACCTTGAATGATTTCTCCAAACCACACAGAGCTCTGTAGGCAAAGGGTGAACCCTACTGGTTCAAGGTATGGCTCAACTTCTTACCAATCACTGGCTGACCATTAAGCTATGCTGACGCAGGAAGCCAGGCTTAAAAATAAGAGCAAGGAAAACAAAAAAACCCCCAAAACCAAAAACGACCTAAGCAGATACATCAGTGGTTGCATGCTGTGAGGGAAACAGATGTCACAGAATTAGTCCAAGCAAGTCACTAAAAAACCAAACAAATGGCAACAGCCACCAGCCCTGGGGGAGTCAGAATCCAAACTGTGGAAAGCCAGACACGAGGAGAAAATCTTGAAAGCAGCAAGAGAAAAAAGACTCATCATGTACAAGGGAACCATGATAAAGTTAATAGCTGACTTTTCATCAGAAACAATGGAGGCCATAAAGCAGTGGGATGACATGTGAAAAGTGCTGAAGGAAGAAAAACTGTCAACCAAAAATCCTATATCCAATAAACTACCTTTCAAAAATGAAGGTGAAATAGAGCATCATGGCGGAGTGAGCTTTCCCGTGAATTCTTCCCCCACAAGATACAACAAAAGCAACAGCCACAGACCAACAACGGAATCCCAGACAGTGAAAAGCTAGAGCGGAGGGATCCACACTGCCGCACATCTGAGAGCGGAACGTGCTGGGCCCCCGGAGGAAGTGGGGAGAGGTAAGGAGAACTCCGCTCCCTCCCCATCAGATCAGCGATCCGGTCCGCGCGGCTCCCAGAGAGGGGGGAGGGGCGGCCCTCGGCGGGAAACTGTAGCTCTTCGGGCTCTCTCAGCCAGTGGGAAACTCCGGCACAGAGGGCTCAGAGGAGCCACAGGGCTAACATCAACATCTGAGCACCCCAGAGAGCGGATAAAGAGGGGCAAACGAGAAGCCTCCCACGTCAGGGACCCAGAGGGCAAAAGAGAGAGCTCCCCCCTCCCCGCAACCCGGAGTCTGCAGCTCGACCAGATCTAGCGATCCGAGGCAGACCTGAACAAACTGGACTGGACCCGTGGATCGCAGTGGGGGAAAAAACAAAACAAAACAAAACAAAACTGTGGATCGCAGCAGAAAAACTGGGGCAGAGCGCAGGGGGCTTAGACTACACAGCCCTTTACCACCAGACAGTGGCGGCAGGTGGAAATTGCAACCAGAGACTTCCAGGATGAGGAAAATCAAAACCAACACAGGAACCACAATGCAAAAAATATGAAATCACCAGACCAGAAACAAAATGACAAGCACCCAGAAATCAACCCCGAAGACACAGAAATCCATAAACTAAATGACAGAGATTTCAAAATAGCTATCATAAAAACACTCAACGAAATACGAGACAACACAGACAAACAATTCAATGAGATTAGGAGTTTCTTCACAAAAGAGATTGAAATCATAAAGAAAAACCTATCAGTGCTGATGGAGATGAAGAACACAATGGAGGAGATAAAGGAGAATCTGGAATCTTTAAAGAACAGAGCTGACAATATGGAGGAAAGAATTAGTACTTTAGAGGATAGGAATACAGATATACTCCAGATGGAAGAAGAGAGAGAACTAAGACTAAAAAGAAATGAAGAAAGACTCCGAGAAATATCGGACTCTATTAGAAAATGTAACATAAGAATTATAGGTATTCCTGAGGGAGAGGAGAGGGAAAGAGGAACAGAGAGCCTATTCAAGGAAATAATAGCTGAAAATTTCCCAAATCTGGGGAAGGAGCAGGAAATACCAGTAAGCGAAGCCAACAGGACGCCTATATATATTAACAGACAAAGGCCTTCACCACGACACCTAGTGGTAAGGCTAGCCAGGGTCAACGACAAAGAAACAATATTAAGGGCAGCTAGACAAAAACAAAAAATAACGTACAAAGGAACTCCCATCAGGCTCTCAGCGGATTTCTCAACAGAAACTTTTCAGGCTAGAAGAGACTGGAATGATATATTCAAAATACTAAAAGACAAAAACTTTCAGCCAAGAATACTCTATCCAGCAAAAATATCCTTCAAATATGATGGAGAAATAGTAACTCTCCCAGATAAACAAAAGCTAAGGGAGTTCATGGCCATGAGACCCCCACTACAAGAAATACTCAAGAAGGCCCTCAGGCCTGAAAACAAGAAGAGAAAGGGAACACAAAGCTTGGAGTAAGGAGAAAAGTAGGTAGACAAAATCAGAGAAATAGTAGATCTTTACCGGAATAGGTTAGCAACCACTTAAATACTAAACTCAAAGATCAAAGGAAGAAATTCACCAAAAATAAATTTAACCTCATCACTGTAAACACACAGCCACAACACAAGATAGAATAAGGTATAACAAGAGCAACTTAGAAGGGGAAGAGGAAAGTGACTGAATTGACTTAGTATAAGGAAATAGGAGGCTATCAGATAATGGACTATCTCATACAGAAGATTTTTCGCCCAAACCTCAAGGTAACCACTAAACAAATAATCAAATTAAAACCACATATGATAAACAAAGAGAAAACTAGAAGAATCATAAGACAGAACAACCAAACTGAATTGGCAGTCCAAAACAAATGGGACAAGAAACAAAGGAAATGCAAAAGAACCAGAAAATAAGTGACAAAACAGCAACATTCAACCCTCATATTTCAATAATTACCCTAAATGTAAATGGATTGAACTCTCCAATCAAAAGATACAGAGTGGCAGGATGGATTAAAAAGCAAGACCCAACAATATGCTGCCTTCAGGAAACACATCTTAGCACTAAAGACAAGCACAGGCTCAGAGTGAAAGGATGGAAGACAATGCACCCCTATGTTCATTGCAGCGTTATTCACCATAGCCAAGAAGTGGAAGCAACCTAAGTGTCCCTCGACTGACGACTGGATTAAGAAAATGTGGTATATATATACAATGGAATACTACTCAGCCATAAAAAAAGACAAAATCGTCCCATTTGCAACAACATGGATGGGCCTGGAGCGTATTATGTTAAGTGAAATAAGCCAGAAAGAGAAAGACAAACACTGTATGATCTCACTCATACGTGGAATATAAACCAACACATGGACAGAGAAAACTGGACTGTGGTTACCCGGGAAGCGGGGGTGGGGGGTGGGCACAAGGGGTGAAGGGAGTCATATATGGGGTGATGGACAAACAAAAATGTACAACCCAAAATTTCACAATGTTAGAAACCATTAAAACATCAATAAAAAAAAAAATGAAGGTGAAATAAAGGCAGTCTTGCATAAATGAAAACTGACAGCATATGTTGCTAGAAGGCTTGCCTTAAAAGAAATAGCAAAGAAACTTCTTCAGGCTGAAAGGAAGTCACACCAGATAATAACTGTAATCCGCATGAAGAAATACAAAGCACAGAAAAGGTAATTACATAGATTATTGTGATAAAAGAGCATAAAACTATATTTTTGTCTTTTATTCTAACTGATTTAAAAGACAATTGAATGAAGCAATAATTATAAAATTCTATTGTTGGTCTTCTAACATGCAAGGGTATAATAAATATGACAATAAGAGTGCAAGGGAGGGTGGTGAAACAGCTATATTGGATCAAAGATATGACACCAGACAGTAACTTGAATCAACAGGAAGAAATGTGAATCAGTTAAACACTCCAAGAAAGGCTGAGATCTTCTGACTTGATAATACAAGATCCAGTTATGTGCCACCCACAAGAGGCACACCTGAGATTCAAAGTCATAAATCGGTTGTAATTAAAGGATGTAAAAAGATGCAGGACCGGCCCCGTGGCTTAGCGGTTAACTGCGTGTGCTCCGCTACTGGTGGCCTGGGTTTGGATCCCGGGTGTGGACCTAGGCGCCGCTTCTCCGGCCATGCTGAGGCCGCATCTCACATACAGCAGCTAGAAGGATGTGCAACTATGACCTACAACTATCTACTGAGGCTTTGGGGGGGGAAAAAAAGGAGGAGGATTGGCAATAGATGTTAGCTCAGAGCAGGTCTTCCTCAGCAAAAAGAGGAGGATTAGCATGGATGTTAGCTCAGGGCTGATCTTCCTCATAAAACAACAATAACAAAAAAAAAAAACAACAAAAAAAACACCAGGAAAAAAAAAAAGGTATGTAAAAATATGCAAACAGTAGCCATAGCTGGAATGGTTGTACTAATATCACACAGAATAGACTTTAAGAAGAGAAATATTGTTAGAAACAAAGAGAAACATTTTATAATGATAAAAATGTTAATTCATCAGTAAGATATAACAATTATAAACATATATGAACTTAACAACACAACCCTACAATTCATGAAGCAAAAACTGTTAGAATTGAAGGGAGAAGTAGGCAATTCAGAAATAATAGTTTGGGGAGTTAAATACTCCCCTCTCAATACTGGATAGAACAACTAGACAGAAAATCGGTGAACAGATAGAAGATTTGAACAACTGTATTAACCAACTTGACCTAACTGACATTTGCAGAATACTCCACTCAACAGTAGCAGAATACATATTCTTCTTCAGCATACATGAATATTCCCCAGGATAGACCATATTTTAGTCCAAAAAGCAAGTGTCAGCAAATTTAAAGGGATTGAAATCATACACAATATTTCCTTTGTTCACGTGAAGTTAAATTAGAAATTAATAACAGAATGAAATTTGGGTAATCTACAAGTATTTGGAAATTAAGCAGCATACTTCTAAATAACCCATGGGTGAAAGAGGAAATGGAGAAATTAGAAGATACTATGAGTTGAATGAAAATGAAAACATAACATGTCAAATTTTATGAGGTGCAGTTAAAGCAGTGGTTAGAGGAAAATGTATAGCTGTAAATGACTATATTAAAAAAGAAGGAAGATTTCAAATTAATAATCTGTGCTCCTACTTTAAGAAACTAGAAAAAGGAAATCAAACTAGACCCAAAGCAAGCAGAAGGAAGGAAATGATAAATACTGGAACACAAATCAATGAACTAGAAAACAGAAATCAATAGAGAAAATCATGAAGCCAAATGTTGGTTCTTTGAAAAGATCAACAAAATCGACAAACCCTTAGCTACATTGACCAAGAAAAAAAAGAGAGAGAATTCAAATTACCAAAATCAGGAATGAAAGAGGGGGCTCACTACTAATCTTATAGAAATTAAAGGATAATAAAGAAATCCTATGAAGAACTTTATGCTAACAAATTAGAAAAC
Source organism: Diceros bicornis minor (assembly GCF_020826845.1). NCBI lineage: Eukaryota > Metazoa > Chordata > Mammalia > Perissodactyla > Rhinocerotidae > Diceros > Diceros bicornis. The sequence continues at coordinate 9,463,711 of NC_080770.1, forward strand.
CTAGATGAAATGAACAAATTTCTAGAAAGACACAAATTATAAAACTGGATCAAGAATAACTAGAAAATCTGAATAGACCTACAACAAGTAAATTGAATTAGTAAATAAAAACCTTTACATGAGGAAAAGCTCAGGCCCAGATGGCTTCACCTGAGAATTCTACTGTATATTTAGAAATCTTTTTTTTTTTTTTTTTTTTGTGAGGAGATCAGCCCTGAGCTAACATCCGCCAATCCTCCTCTTTTTTTTTTTGCTGAGGAAGACGGCCCTGGGCTAACATCTGTGCCTATCTTCCTCCACTTTATATGGGACGCCGCCACAGCATGGCTTACCAAGCAGTGCGTCGGTGCGCGCCCGGGATCCGAACCAGCGAACCCCGGGCCGCCGCAGCGGAGCGCGCGCACTTAACCGCTTGCGCCACCGGGCCGGCCCCTCTACTGTATATTTAAAGAAGAAAAATTACCAATCCTTCATAAACTGTTCCTGAAAATAGAGGAGGGAATGCTTCCTAACTTATTCTCTGAGGCAATATAACCCTGATACTAAAATCAGACAAAGGAAAAAACTACAGACTCTTGTGAATAACATGTAAAAATCTTCAAGGAAATACTAACAAACTGAATTCAGCAACATACAAAAAGGATTATACACCATGACCAAGTGAGATTTACCCCAGGAATGCAAGTTTGGTGTCACATCCCCAAATCAATTAATGTAATATACCATATTAACAGAGTAAGGGACAAAAATAATATGATCATCTCCACATACCCAGAAAAGCATTTGACAAAATCTAACAGCCATACATGATAAAAATTCTCTTAAAAAATTAGCAATGAGAGGGAACATCTTCAACCTGAAAAAGTACACCCGCGAAAAACCTACAACTATCATATTTGATGGTGAAAGACTAAATTAGGAGTAAGGCAAAGATGTCCATTCTCATCACATCTACTCAATGTATGTAGAAAATCCGCAGGAATCCACAAACACACGCTTTAAAACTATTTAATTATTTATAAACTATTATTTAAAAAGTTAAAACATTATATATAAATTAACAATTATTTATAAAACTATTAAAACTAGGGGCTGGTTCGGTGGTGTAGTGGTTAAGTTCACGTGCTCCATTTCAGTGGCCCGGAGTTTGTGGGTTTGGATCCCACATACCTCTGATCAAGCCATGCTGTGGCGTGTCCCACATACAAAATAGAGGAAGATTAGCACAGATGTCAGCTCAGGGACAATTTTCCTCAAGCAAAAAGAAGATTGGCCACAGATGTTAGCTCAGGGGCAATCTTCCTCACCAAAAACCAAAACCAAAACCAAATTATTAAAACTATTATTATTTAAAACTATTTAAAAACTATTAGCATTAGTAAATATGTTCAGCAAGGTTGCAGGATACAAGATTAATGTACAAAAATCAATTGTATTTCTATATCTTAGAAATGAACCACCTGAAAATGAAATTAAGAAATCAATTCCATTCATAACAGCATAAAAATACTTAGGTATAAGTTTAACAAGAAAGCAAGAGTACAAAACATTGCAAGGGAAATTCAAGAAGATTTAAACAAATGAAAAGACGTTGCATGTTTTTTTTTTTTTTTTTTGTGAGGAGATCAGCCCTGTGCTAACATCTGCCAATCCTCCTCTTTTTTTTGCTGAGGAAGACTGGCCCTGGGCTAACATCCGTGCCCATCTTCCTCCACTTTATATGGGACACCGCCACAGCATGGCTTGCCAAGTGGTGCGTCGGTGCGCGCCCGGGATCTGAACCGGCGAACCCCGGGCCGCTGCAGCAGAGTGCGCGCACTTAACTGCTTGTGCCACCGGGCTGGCCCCAGACATTGCATGTTTATGGGTTGGAAAATTCTAATTTTAAGATGGCAAGCTTTACCAAATTGATCTATAAATTAAACAAAATCCCTCTTGAAATGCTAGCAGACATTTTTATTGGGTATAAATTGACAAGGTGGTCTTAAAATTTATAGGGGAAAGTCAAAAGACCCAGAATAGCCAAAATAATATTGAAAAAGAACAAAGCAGTTTAAGCAAAATGTGGGGTATCCATATAATGAAGTACTGACATATGCTACAACATGGATGAATCTCAAAAACATTATGCCAAGTGAAAGAAGCCAGACACAAGAGACCATATATATGATTCCATTTATATGAAATGTCCAGAAAGGCACATCTATAGAGACAGAAAGCAGATTAGTGGTTGCCTGGAGCTAGGGGAAGAGGGTAGGGAAAGAAAGACTGCTAATGGGGACAGGTTGCATGGGGCTGTGGGTGGGAAATGGAAGTGAGGAATCTTTTTGGGATAATGCACATGTTCTAAAATTGGATTGTGGTGATGGTTGCACAAACTCTGTAAATTTACCTAAAGTCATTGAATTAGACACCTAAAACACATGAATTTTATGGGATGTAAATTATTTCTCAGAAAAGCTTTAAAAGACATAGATGAAAAACCTTTACTTCTGTGAATTTTTGCCCTGGCATATGGCTGTCCTTAGCCAGGGAAATAGGGCTGGGAAGAAGGAGGAGAGATACAGCCTTGAGGAAATTAGACTAAGTGGGCAAATTGTTGGGATGAGAAACAATGTTATTGTAAAGTTGTTGGATGGGTGGGGTGGTTCATATCTCTCTGCTGGCTCTGACTTCCTAGCATGCCTTCTCAGAGAGGAATCCATGAGCAGAGCTTCTCCCCTGGACCACTCCTGGACAAACTTAGGAATAGTCTGGGAGGGGTACACATTACTGGAGTAGATGGGATGTGGGGTATAAGAGTTCAGTTTTTTCTTTTTTTAGTTTGGGTTTGCGGTGGCAGAAGCTCTGGGGTTTCTTTTTTTTTTTTATTGTGGTAAGAACACTTAATACGAGATCTATTCTCTTAAGAAATTTTTAAGTGCACAAAACTGTATTGTGTGCACACGCACACACACAATGTCTCTTAGATGAACAATCTCGCTCCCCCAGGGCTCTTTGAAGAGATAGTGTATCAGCAGTCTGGTTCAATCAAGAGATAGAAACCACATGGCAGGTTAAACAGGGGAAGTTTAGTATAAAGAATTATTAAACTACGATGGAAGAGTAACTATAAGACACGAAGAAACTCAGCATTGTCTCCCAGGCCTGAGGGAGATTGCTTACCAAGGGCAGACTTGAAGGGGTTCAGATCATGCTGTAGAGTATAGTCCACCCACTGGGGAGCAGAGAAGTTTGGTTTGGCTAGGATGGAGCTGGTAGCAGTTGCAGGGCAAGGGCAACACGCTTTTTTTTTTTGTGAGAAAGACCAGCCCTGAGCTAACACCCGATGCCAATTCTCCTCTTTTTGCCAAGGAAGATCGGCCCTGGGCTAACATCGTGCCCATCTTCCTCTACTTTATACGGGACGCCGCCACAGCAGGGCTTGATGAGCGGTGTGTTGGTGCGCGCCTGGGATCTGAACCAGCGAACCCTTGGGTCACCACAGCGGAGCGGGCACACTTAACCGCTGTGCCACTGGGCCGGCCCCCAAGTGCACCCCTTTAGAGTGTAGGCGGGGAGCTGGCTATCAGCAACTAGTGGGGTGGGCATGCAGAGGAGGGGGGACCCTCTGGGCCACAGGGGGGCCATTGGAGGACCCACAGAGGGAATCAGGACGCCAGCAGGGGCAGGAGGAATTTGGACACTGATTTCTCTGTTGAGGGGGCCGTAGAAAGGTTATTGCCAGGCCTAGGCTGCAAGGTTGATGGGGACAGAGGGCTCTGGGCTCAGGCAGAGCTCCACCAGATGTCCTCATGCCCACACTGCTGACCATCGTTCCCCCACCCGGAGCCAGAAACTGCAGGAGAGCCCTTTCCTCTTTTAATGTCCCTCCCGAGCCCTCTATTGAGAAAGCTTAACGTGGTGCTCATGGAGGAAGAGGAAAGGCTTAAAGGAGTTCCATCACTTATCACAGAGCATATTCAGAGGGTGCATTCAGAGTGAGAGGCAATATGGTGGTAAGTGGCACAGTTAGCCTGGATGGCTTTAATAATGAAGGGGATAGCAGGGTGGGGAGGCGCCCTTTAGTCTTTTTGTGTGAAGAGAGTTTCTGCAGCCTGGGTTTCCGTAAGGTGATGAAACGCAGTGTCTTTAGGCTGAGCTGTAGCTGATCCCCAAATAGGGTGTCTGGAGTTCCCCGGGCATGTGCAATTTCTTTATTTTATATATTTTTTTCCATTATAGGGTAAACCAAAACCCAGACCTGGAGACCTGATTGAGATTTTTCGAATTGGCTATGAGCACTGGGCCATCTATGTGGAAGATGACTGTGTGGTCCATCTGGCTCCCCCGAGTAAGAGTGGATACTCTACTGAAATATTGATATTGAAGTTAGCAAAGTAAAAAGAAGTACAGTTAATTATTGTGTTCCTCAGCTGCTGCCCTTTAGCATAAAATACTCCAGGGTGTCACTGGACCCTAATTTACTGTGTGATAGAGCTTGGTCTCTGTCCCCAAAAACCACTGAGTGTCCAACCCTTAGAAAGATGCAAGTTAGAGTGTCCACAGGTTCCTTGACTGCCTAGACCATCCTTTCTTTTAAAATGCAGATTTAAGAATGTGAGTCTCCATTTGTATTGAGAGCAGCTCAGTATCCTTCCTCATACTTCTGAGGATTCCCTGGGACGGGTTGGGGATGCTTACATGTTCTGATTGTCATTTGTTTCCTATTGTCCCCAAATTCTGCTTCCGGCTTCCTGATCACCTTTGTTATCTCCACCGTCACCTTATCTCCCTGCTCTTCCAAGCTGCCCCAGGCTACTCTACCCTCAGCATGGACACAGTTCCCCTTTCATTTCTCAAGGCAGCATTAACACATGGCTGCGATGAAAGTGGTGGCTCATTAAATTTTACCAGATATTTGATGTCCACTAAGATTTGTTGATGATAGAAGACTGCAGCGTAGAATGGGAAACAACTTAAAACTGGGCATCCAGCACCACTGGCCACAGTGGTTGCCCCAGGAGATGGGACCTGGAGGGGCTGGGAGAAGGGAGGGAGGGGGCTCCACTGCATATTCTCTGATGCCTTTTGGATTTTCTATCCTGTGCAAGTTCTGCCCATTCAAGATTAAATTACGGAAGGGCATTGGTACCCAGGGCTTGTGGCTACACCTTGTTCACAGCTCTCATCCCAGTGTCTTGTCCTCCTCTGTTGGCCTAGCCTCTCACCTTGCTGGGACCTTCCTTCTCCTATCACCTGTTCCCTGCCCCATCCATTCACACCCTTCCCCACTTCCCGACTCAGAGCCTTCACGAGGAATGGAAAAATTGCTTCACATTACCTCGCTGCCACCTCTCCTTTCCAGACTAAATCCGAGCGTCCCTCTTGTATAACCAAAGAGTTCTGTTAACAGTTATGACCCCACCCTCCCCAGCAGATCTTTCTCTAAAGATGAATTCTGCTGTCTCTGTTCTGGAAAGCTGAATTGCCTGCTGCCAGCTTTTGTAAAACCAGCAGGTTTTTTTCAAATATGTAAGAAAGGAACAGGGAACATTTCTTGCTCAGGCACAACTTGCAGAGGGGGAGGGTACACATATTCGTATATCCTTAGGATTGTAGCAGAAAAAGTCCTGGTTTTAAATTACCACCCACCTGGCCTTGGGCAGGTTGCTGGCCCTCTCTGAGCCTCTGTCTCCTCTAAGGACTGAGTATGATAATATAGCAGCTCTCAAACATTTCTTTTTTCAAAGCTATGGAATCCTGTTTTCAAACCCTTAATGAGAATCCCAATGTTTGAGTAGAGAGAAAGGCAAAGTGGCTCTGGGGGAAGCTGGTGGGTGGGAGTGGGTACCCTGTCTGCTTGGCCTCACCTGTGCCCCTGCAGTGGCTCCAGAGGGAGGCATGTCTTAGAACCGCATGATAGCCCCTTCCCCAGGAGCTGATGCTGACACAGGGTGCTCGTCATACGTTTGTGAAGATTACTGAAGTCTGGTTAGGAAAGCAAGACTCAAGTCCTAGGACTTGGTCAGGTCAGTACAACACGGGATGGAGTCCAGGGCCGTACCGTAAGGAGCCTCTAGAGTGTTATAAGAAAGAGATTGCTGTGGGGGTTGAAGGCGGGGAGTGCAGTGCAGTGCAGGGCAGAAGCCTTCTTGGGAAAGTTGGTTCTTTGCAGTTCATTTACCCCGACTCCCCATCCTCTGCTGTGCCTTCTCTAGATGGTGAAACGGAGGCCCCAAAGGGAAATAGTTTACCCAGCATCTTGGAGTGAGCCAGTCCTCTGCCCCACTACCTCTTGCAGTTTTCCAACTTTTGCTTGTCTTTGGTCGCTAGGTGAGGAATTTGAGGCCGGCAGCATCACTTCTGTCTTCAGCAACCGGGCAGTCGTGAAATACAGTCGCCTGGAGGACGTGTTGCATGGCTGCTCCTGGAAGATCAACAACAAGCTGGATGGGACCTACCTGCCCCTGCCCGTGGACAAGATCATCCAGCGTACAAAACAGATGATCAACAAGATAGTGCAGTACAGCCTGATTGAAGGGAACTGTGAGCACTTTGTCAACAACCTCCGATATGGCGTGCCTAGGAGCCAGCAGGTATGGTGCCATTGGCTCTGACAACGGCTTCCCGCTGAGCTTTCTTGGGCTTGTCATCTCGTTGGTGATCAGAACAGCAATCAGTGTTTTCATATCATTTGTTGTACTAGTGGGGACTTCTGTTTCTGCAGGATTTACCATTCAGGAGGTATTTTCACCTCTGTTATCCCATGAAGGAGTAGAAAAGGCAAAAGGCTTAACAGTAAAACCACTAGGTGGAGTCCTGCCTCCGTAATTTACTAGCGTGGTCTCCTTGGCCAGGTCATTTTATTTCTGAGACCATTTGCTCCTTTTCAAAATGAGGATAGACTGAAATAGATACTTTATTGCTCAAGTTCCCAACTAGCAGCCTTTGGGCCACATCTCGCCACAGACACGTTTTGCTTGGATGAATAGTATTTTTTTTTTTTAAATCTGAGTTACCTGCCAACATTTAAAAGTATAGAAATTTTAGATAATTTTTCCTATTTGTGGTCTTCTCTTTTCCCCTTAAATCAGTCCCTTTAACGTTTCTTGTAGCACTGGCTTCTTGGTGACAAACTCCTTTAATTTTTGCTTATCTGGGAAAATCTCCTTCCAGTTTGAATGATAACCTTGCTGGGTAGAGTATTCTTGGCTGTAAGTTTTTTCCTTTTAGCACTTTAAATATATCATGCCACTCTCTTCTAGCCTGTAAGGTTTCTGCTGAGAAGTCAGCTGATAGCCTTATGGGGTTTCCTTTGTATGTAACTTGACTTTCTCTTGCGGCTTTTAGGATTCTCTCTTTATCTTTAATTCTGGACATTTTGATTATGATGTGTCTTGGTGTGGGCCTCTTTGGGTTTATCTTGTTTGGGGCTCTCTGTGATTCCTGTACCTGGATGTCTGTTTCCTTCCTTAGGTTAGGGAAGTTTTCATCTATTATTTCTTGAAATACATTCTCTGCCCCCTTGTCTCGCTCTTCTCCTTCCGGGACACCTATAACACGGATGTTAGTGCGCTTGATGTTGTCCCAGAGGTCCCTTAGACTGTCCTCACTCTTTTTAATTCTTTTCACTTTTACCTGTTCACCTTGGGTAATTTCTTCTAGTCTTTCGTCCAGCTCACAGATCCGTTCTTCTGTATCCTCTACTCTGCTTTTGAGTCCCTCTAATGAATTTTTCATTTCCAGTACTGTATTCTTCATTTCTGATTGGTTCTTTTTTATATCTTCCATTTCTTTGTTGACCTTCTCACTGAGTTCATCTATTGTTCTCCCCAGATCAGTGAGCATCCTTAACACTCTTAGTTTGAACTCTCTGTCGGGTATGTTGCTCATTTCTGTTTCACTTAGTTCCTTTTCTGGGGTTTTGTACTGTTCCCTTACTTGGAATGTATTCTTTTGCCTCCTCATTTTGCGTCTTTCCCTGTGCTTGTGTCTATGTATTAGGTAGGTCAGCTACATCTCCTGCTCTTGGATAGGTGACCTTATGTAAGTGATGGCTTAGGAGGCTTCCTGTGTGCTTCCCTCAGTTCTCAATGTTCCAGGGTTGACCCCTATGTGGGCTACGTGTGTCCTTCTGTTGTGGCCTGTTTGCTCTCCCTGTAGGCGCCCAGGGAGGCTGAGTTATGCTCCTGGCCAGCTGTTGTAATGCTCAGCTGCTTGTAGTTGTTGTGGGCCCTTCAGTCTCTTTATCAGGTGTGGGGAGCCCCAGCACAGTTGGCTGCAAGTTCTAATACCACATTTGTGTTGCAGTATTTCTTTTAAGTGAGTAGGCCCCCAGCGTGGCAGGTTGTTAGGCTCAGGGCCTTACAATTGCTGTAAGCCTCCAGCCTATTAGGTCTCTTGTCAGCTCTCTGAGGATTGCAGCTGGGTGGGGCTGGCCTCAGGCACAGGAGCACCCAATTGTTTCAGGCTTTGGAAGGTGGGGCAAACCCCCTATGTGGGTCTTTGAGAAGCACAAGTCTTCTGCAGCTGACAAGCCCTGCTGCCCACAGGTCCACACACACCGTCAACACAGTCCTGCCCCGTGTGAGCACCCTGACCTCCCCAAGCGGACCCAGTCTCTCCACGGCGGGAGCCCCACACACTCTGCCACCGCCCCACACTCTCCACCCGCTCCTTTTGCACACCCTGCCCAGCTCAAGTCGGCTCAGTTGCCAGGCTGCAGAGAATCCAGTCACCAATCTATGCATGCCCACAAGTTGCCTGAGGGCTTGTTGTTGGGTGGGGCCAGTCCCTAGGGTGGGCTGCCTGCCCTGGCTGAGCTGGATTAAATCGGTGCTCTAGTGGGTGGGGCAGACCCTGGGCTAGCAGGCCTCAGGGAGAACTCCAATGGCGTCTGTGTCAGCACGCTCACACCAGGCCACAACAATGGCCGCCGCCAATGTCCCAGTCCCTGGAGAGGTCTCACCCCTCACCGAGATGCACTCAGGGCCTATTAGGTGAGTCTCTTGTCACCAAAGCACTGTGCACTTTTCTTTCTGGTGATTTTAGGATGCTTTCTGAAACGGGTGAGTTTGTGCGCGGGCCCTTTAAGAGCCAGTTTTAGTTTCTTTGTGAACCGGGTTTTCTGGGGGTTCTCCCCAATGCTTTAGTAGCAGGCAAAGTCAGATATTATGCCACTCATCTCGATTGTGCCGGGTCCACAAAATGCCCCCAGCGGGGGCGCTCCCCGGCTCAGGGCCCCGCGCCTCCAGGGATGGCTGTGTACCTGTGGGCAGCTGGCGGCTCGTGAAGGCGGCGTTTTTCCTCTCCAGAAGGTAGTCTCTGCCTCTTCTACCTCAGTTAGGATTGTCCGTTGTTGCAGGAGTTCCTCTTATCCAGTTTTCAGTTCTGTCTCAGGGGTAATTTTTCCACGAGTAGTTGTAAATTGGCTGTGTCCACGGGAGGAGGTGAGTTCAGAGTCTGCCTATGCCGCCATCTTGACTCCCCCCACCCCCTAAAAATATAGAAATTTTATATAAAAAGATCTGGATTCCCAGCCTCTCTTGAACAACCGATTGATCAGGCCATTGGGCCCGCATTCCCACTTGTGGATACACTGTGGGGCCAAGTAGTGGCTCCCCTTTTAGATAGGTGTGTGGGGGTAGGTGTGCCACCTACCAGCTTCACCCACATTACCTGCCTGGCCTGTACTGCATTTGGGTTTGTGACCTCCCATGATGTACGGCAGCGATAAATTAAATGTAGTGCAGTACATGTGAAAGACCTTTGAAAGTCTAAGTATCTGTAACAATTTGAACTGCTTTTGTTAATATTTGATAGTTACTCAAACCTCATAAGCAGAGGAAGTATTTATTTTCGTATTTTTAATAGTTGGAAAAAATCAAGGATGAAAGGTGGGACATAATTTTTCCATGTTCTTTTCATGCGTCTTATGTTTTCTTAAGATACTGGCTCAAATCCCAGTACTGATCTCTCTACTATCACTATCTCATCTCTCAGTGAGTGTTGGCAGGCCTCCACCCACTCTCACCCCCTTCACTTTCTGCATCTTTCTCCTTGTACTCTGCATCTTCTCCTAGCCTCATTCCCTTCTTGTGAGGCCTTGCTCCAGTGCTAGGGGCTTGGTGGGCTGTGGTACGAGGGATTACCCAACCCATGAGCATTTGCGGGGACTAATTCACTGTGTGACTTTGTCCAAGTGAGTTCTCCTGCCTGGCTCTCAGATTCCCCATACGTAGAATGAGGGCCTCAGTGGCTGTGCGGCTCTGAAATCCTTTGCTCTGAGTCCACATTGGAGGCAGACTCTGGGCTGAATGGCTCGGAGGGAAGAAAGGGACCAGGAACCCTGGATGCTTCCCAGGGCAAGGGGAATGCATCTGCCTCTGATGTCCGTCTCAGGCCTTCCTGGCTTCTCTAGGTCTCTTGCAGTTCTGGGGTCTCTGGAAATATAGGATAGCACAGGTTGCTTCTTCTTCTAGGAGAAGACTCCAGGCAGGCCAGTTCCTGAAGGGAAGAGGTGAAGTGGGGGGAGGGCAGGGAGCAAGCCTGGCATCGTCACTGAGTGTCCTGTGAACTGATCTGCATTGCAGGTGGAGCATGCCCTAATGGAAGGAGCGAAGGCTGCCGGGGCAGTGATTTCGGCGGTAGTGGACAGCATGAGGCCCAAACCAGTGACTGCCTGACACTGCCAAAGACTCTAAGCAGAGGAAGAGCTGCTGACAGCAGCAAAGAGAACCTACCTCTCTCCTGCCCTTGCATTCCTCTCTCAATGGCCCCATGTAAGAAACTTGTGAGCTTCTGGAAAAATGTAGAACGCATCCAATTACCCCTCCAGAAATACATCCACAAATGTGATCACAGACCCATGGACTCTCAGGGTGGGAAGAACCTAATATTTGTTGTGCACCTACTAGGCGCCAGGCACCGTACTAGGCATTTCATACGCTTATTTCATTTTCCTCTCTTTGTAGGATGGGGCCTTGCCTGTTTGTTAGGCTGACCCTAGTCTGTGATGCTCGAATGCCACCTGAAACATCCTGGAAACCTCTGCTGGAACATTCCCAGTAATGAAGAACTCTTCTCAGAAGTTCTTTTTATTGAACTAAACTGTCTCTGGCTTGTTTCCATTTACCTCAGTTATGCCCTTTTAGATCCACAGTGCAGTTCAGGCGGGGAGGACTTTATGGAAACCTGTAACTCGCTACTCAGGGCCACCCATGCCTTAATCTAGGAACACCATTCCCAAGAAATATTCTCTTTTTTAAATTCTTCATCAGCTTTCTTCGTTATTGTTTCAAAAGCCCCAATTTTGAGTATAATCAGTAAGACCATTTTATCTTGCTTTTCTACCTTATAAGTACCAGAAAATTTCTATTTTCACTGATTCCAGATGAATACTTAAAATAATTTAATCAGTGGACTTCTGTGTGAATGACGGAGTGGGAGGAGTGATTTCTGTGTTTTGAAGACTGTTGACATGATAGAAGATCTAAGATTGTGACGGGATTGTTAGTGTCAGTTGAGAGCCGCAGCCACCCAAGAAAACTAGACAAGGGCTCTTGAAATGCCTAGGAAATGTGAAGAATGTGGAAGAGAGCAGGATGGGATCCCCAAAACCTTTCACGTAAGATCGGTTAGGATCTCCCACCAGCCTTTCTCCTATTTGGAGAAAACAGATCCGCAATGAAACTCGTCAATTGTTTTCCCCTCTGTTCTTTTCTTAGCATTCCAAACTTGACTGCCTCCCCCTATTTCCTAGACGCTGAGGTCTGGGAGTGTGTCTTTGTCTTCCACCTGCCCTTCCCCACTGGTCCCTGTCTTTGCTTTCTGTGACAGTTCTAGTTGCTGTGATGTAGAGCATGCTCTCGTTTCTGTCAATCATGACTAGGAAAAAGCCACGGCCCCTGATGCCCCCAGTCATCTCCCCCACCCCCCAAAATCACTTGAGTTCTCAATACTTCTTCCTTCAGTCTCTTTATTCATTACCTGGTCTAGGTTGAGACTTCCTTTAAGGTAGAACCCAAGTACCAGGAATTTATAAAGTAGATTCTGTTTAACTTTGTGTTAACTCAGCCATGTATTAGTGAACCTTTTGATCTGAAGATGACTTTGAACTCATAGGCCATATTAATCGTTAATCAAACAAACTGGGTGTTGTTTGATTGACAAACAGCTCCTGCATGCCAGGGAGTGTTTTATAGTAACCTCCAAACAAATGACATCCATCTCTTGCTTAAGTTTGGGACAGAAAGACACTCCCCTGGCTTTTTATGGCTTGCACCCAGGGAGGCAGAGACCCTTAGGAGTGTATCAGGGCTTATGTTTACTCATTCATCCAACAAACATTTTTTAGTGTTTACCCAGTGCTACATCCTTGCTGCCCCCACCTTTGCCTGAACCCATAAGCGGTGGTCAGGGATGGCAGTGAGAAGTTCTGAGTCATTTGAGAGGACACAAGGCACGATGGAGCACGGGGCAGAGATCACCTGCTGGACAGCAGTCTCTTTCTGGTTCCAAGCTGTCCATCAAGCCATGAGCTCTGGAATGCACATCCCACACTTTGCAGATGAGGAGAGGAGGGTTTCTTACAGTGTTATTAAAAACCTGTAGCAGCTTCTGCATTCTAGGGTAAAAAGTGAAATCTCTGCTTTGAGTGGGACCACTTGTGAGCCTGTTTATTGTAGATACAAGGTACGTACCCACTGTTGCTGGGGGGATCCTGAGGGAAAGTAATCTGAATGCAAATGTTCCTGAGATGTTAAATACTGGTCTCTTGTTTGTATGCTTATTTTTTAGTGCTTATTCTTTTTCACTTTTTGGCCATCGGCGGGTGGGGGCAGTGGTGGTATTGATTCACTTGGCATGTCACTTGGAAAGTCAGAGAACTTGAGCGTGCTCTGTTCCCTAGTGAGAGGGAGGCCCAGTGTTAGGGACACGTGAGCCTGCAGGTCCTGCACACAATCCAGATGCTTTGCTTAATGATAGAAGGCTGACTTCAGGAAACACTGAATAACCTCTGCAGATTGTTATGACCGTAAAGTGATCTGGTTCTGCTGACCAGGAGTGGAAGATAGGGAGTGAAAAAACACATCAGGCAGGGATGCCAACTGAATGAAGGGGAATGAACCCCATCACTGGGGCAGTGGGCCAGAGACTGAGGGGAGAAACGGACAGAGGAGAGGCCCTTGTGACACTAGGAGTAGAAATAAACTGCTCCCTGGTTCCTACTTTTAAGTTTTTGTCTTAGGCTTATAATCACCTTGTGTTATCCTCAAGCCTTGTACTGAGAACAGGAGTAAAAGAAAAACCAGTGTGCATGGTTTGTAATACGCAAGAGGACTACAGCCATGGAGAGAAGAGGCTCAGGAACTAGCAGAGGGAGTCCTTAGCAAGCAAGAGGACCAGAGAGGTTCCATGTCGATGTCCTCTGGAATACTTGGGGAGAGAAGTGCAGTCACATAGGAGGGGAGCTTGGTCTGAAAAATAAGATTTGAAAAGAAGGATGGATCTGTAGGACTTGGGTGCTTTTATCACACATAGTCAAGTGCAACATAAGGGCAGAGGGCATTGGATACTCTGCATTCTGATGATCGTAGACCATTTTGACCTCCACACTGTTCCTACTGAAATTTCTTTTATCCCTTTAGCAGAACGAAAAATGGTTATACAAACTCTAAGAAGGCTCTTTGAGCCACTAAAGTTCTGTTCTGTCCAAGTTTTTGTTCCCAGTGCTTTTGAAGGTGACCATCAGCCAGGCAGACTCTTTAATGAGAAGGCAATTATTTATGATCCCAGGCTGCTTCTTGGTACAGAGGAAGTGTCTTTTTTCCTGGATTATGTTTTTTTAAAAAAATATTTTTTTGTAGCTTGGACTATTCAGTTTGCTAGGTTAAATGTAAAAAGATTAATTTTTATGTTTGTTTTCGAAAAGATTGCTTAAAGTTCAACTTCAAAGTTAAAGCATATCTGAGTTTACAGCAATGTGGGGGATGCTTTGTAAATGAGTGATTTTGAGTATTTCTAGTTCCGTTCCAAAAGAAGGACTTTTGAAAAAATCATTTGAGGCCAGAGCGCCCTTGTCTTTTCATCTTGATGAAGGATGGCTTCCCCCACCTTTGCCTGAACCCGCGAGCAGTGATCAGGTGGCAGTGAGAAGTTCTGAGTCAGAAAGACAAGGAACCTGTGGGTTCAATTGATTTTCCAGAGCAGTGGCTTCCACACTTTTCGTTAGCAGCAGAACCGTCTCTTTAGGTATAATATCACTGAGCCCCCTGGTGTATAAAAGGGTAAAAATGGAGCAGCTGTGGATGAAGCAGGGCCCAGAGCTTCATGCAGGCAGTCGGAGTGGCATCTGCTAACTTGGATGCCCTCTCGGACATGCTTTGCCAACAGTTGATGGGAATAAAATAATAATGACACCAGGAATAGCAACATTCCTGGAGTGTTCATGCTGTTCCAGGCGCTATTTTAGATGCTTTAGGACCTTCACTCACCCTGTGGCTCCGTGTGTTCATTATCTCTGTTACAGACTCTGTGGCCCCTTAAACAGCTGCCGCACCCAACCAGCTTTATCTGTTGCTTTAACTGTGTAAGTATTTATGGCACTATTGCCTCCACTGGTGAAATAAGGAAACTGAAATCAAGAGCTGGTTTACAATGAACCCCAAGGGGAAGAGGTTACTTAAGGCTGAAGATGCATAATGAAAAGGACGATTTGGGCAGGGGCAAAGGGCTGAGTCATCCACATCATCCATGGGGCTCACCAGCAGAGGCAGAGTCAATTGCATATAGTCCTAATATCAGGCCTTGGCTATTACATGAGCAGTAATAGATATTAGCGAGTAGGATAAACTTTTGAAGCTGATTTATGATCTTTACCTTTGGGATGGAAGGTCTCTGCAGGGTGTAGACACTGAGTTGTGATTACCTGCATCCAGTATCTGCTCATAGAGCTGAAGCAACAAGGTATGTCTTGTTTATGGAAGGTAGGGATGAGGTAGGGGGAGAACTCAGCTTGGGGAGGAACTAGGGAGCCATGCAATGTCAGAACCTCTTTGGTGCAAATTAGCCACCAACCCCTGGCTGTGGCAGAGCTTGCTCAAATGCTGAAACCTATCAGGAGTGCAGCTTTGGTGTCTCAGGGAGCCCAGCCTGGCACACTGTAGCAGGAACAGGCTTCACCACCATCTTGGCTCAGAGGAGTAGAGCAAGAAGTTTCAGTATGTCTCGCTCATATGCGGATGCTGAGGGTTCTGCTCTTGGATACCTCTATACCCTGTGGGTCGGGGGGGGGGTGTCCAGGGCAACCCTGAGGCACCTCCCCCAAAACCCTGGGACTTCGCAGGACAACAGGAAAACAGTGCTCTAATAACTGCTTATAGGTCGTTGATGAAACTGCCTGTTGGGGGCTCACACTCAGGACTACTACTCTGCAAGGCTGGGCTCAGGAAGTGGGGCGTGAGGGAGGCTCATGGATGCTTGTCTATCAAGAACGTATACCCTGATGCCGAACATGAGGACCCCAGCAGATGTATAATATTAAGAAAACTGTGGAAAGAAGTATATGTGGCATGTTTGATCTGTCATCCTCCAAATATGGGGAAATAACCTGTTAGAGACTTCTTGAAGTCTCTTCTCTCTAGCTATTCCCAGAGCCACAAGTAGACCTGTGTTATGACTCTCTTAGTTGCAAGGGATGGAAAACTCAAGAAAATAGCTCAAGCAAAATGAGGAATTTTCTTGTTTAAGTGATGTCAAATCCTGGATTAGAAAAGAGTACAGCTGGATTTAGGGTTTCAGGACATCAGCTTCCAAATAACCTGATGGGCTGGTTCTCCAGAATCATACGATTATTGTGGATTAGGAAGTGAAGGAGTTGGATGGGCAGAAATAGTACATGACCGAAGTACAGCTTATGCTCTTAGATCCTTGCTCCTTTTCTTCTAGTGGACCCAGAACACGCTCTGATGCACAAAAGCTGATCCCTCTCTCCAGATTTGTGGCTGGGATTCCTTAGAAAAACTTCATATGTAGTGAGACACATGGGTAGCACTTGTTAGGTTTCACTTTTAGGTCATTCCTTAGGAAATGTGTGTTTTGGGATTTACAGTTTTTGTGGTTTCTGTTCAATTCAGCATTGTAGAGAATCTACTCCTGCAGATCATGCTCCCTGGGAAACAGACTCTGAGATGGAGGTTTTTGGGACAGGAAATTTTCTGGGGGAAGTGGAGGAAGCAGGATTGGGTAGAGGGAGAAGTTGACCTGTCACATAGTCACAGCAAAGTCCTGAGCCTGCTTATGGGGAGGTGGAGCTTCGATGACCCTACAGAGTTGTCCTGCATTGAGGCAAGAGGGCCAGTCCTTTACATCTCTCCATTTATCAGTCTGTGGCTGCAGGCTGCCAAGGACAAGGGGGTGGCTCTCCCAGAGAGGGACTCAGTTAGGAGCTTTCAGCCATCAATGCTCTTCGGAGTTGGGCGAATTTGCTATTTAGTTCTGAAGACAGCGGGGAGCAGGCAGCACACCACATGTGTAAGCAGCGCACAACAGTTTCCACTACACCTGCAATTTTCTGGGTACTGTTAGTTTCAGGGGATTCAACAGCAAAAACAAAAAAAAGACTCCTTGAGAAATTCAACCTCTGGAGGAGGCATCCACAGGAGAGAAAACCGGAGTATTGCCTGTTTCCATGTATGCGATCAGTGCAATCCTGTCGGCAAATCTGAGAACCATTTCCATTTTGCGGTGTTTGGATTTTACTCACCAATGTAGGAGATGCAGGTTGAATTTCCTTTAAAGCCAAGTAATCGGCTGTGCAAAAATGTAACTTATAAAAGATATAACTTCATCTCTATTTAGAGTCCCAGTTCTGCCTGATGTCAGACAGCATTGGTACACTCAGTCATTTCAGGTTTACATTGAGCCATTTCCGAGTACTTTCTTCTCTTTCTCTTGCCTAAGTGACATGAGAGGAGAGTGAAGTCTGGCCTAGCTCTACCCCCTGCCCCTATGCTTGTCTCTGCCCCCAGGTGAACTCTTCCTGTCGTGGTCTGTGACTGTCCATCTGGCATCTTGCTGAGGAACCTGTGTTGGGTTCATTTCCCAAAGGTGCAGTTCATATCACTTTCCATAGGATGCACCCTCCTCAAGTCTCTGAAACTCCTTCAAGCCATTAGGTCTTAGCTTTAGCTGTTGTATTTGAGGCCTTGGGAGGCTGAGGTCTGTCATCACGCCCTTTCCTGCATGTAGCCATCTTTGCTCTGCTGCTTACTTACCTTTGTGGCAGGTAAGCATCTAGACTAGAGTGCTGTCAACTGACCAAAGTTCCTATTGGGAGTGGTGCACAGGTCCCTTCCCCAGAAGGGCAGAACCTAGCATACTTGTCACCCATAGAAATGTCCATTTAGGTCATATTTTAAGCCCTTCGTCCTCTATAGAACAAAATCATTTTCAGTAATAATCATGAAATGAAACAAATAATAGAAGAATAAATAGACAGAAAATATTTTATTGAACTTCATACAGATAACCACACCAGCAAAACAATAGAATAAAATAAAATACATATTACAAAGCAAAATTTACTCAATAGTTTTTATTCTACCTTGTAGTTTGAACTTTGATCCTTTGGTTAACAGCCTGGTATAATAATATTTTATGTAAATAATTGTCCAGTAAGCAAATAAAAAAATAAAAATGGAAACATCAGTGAAAGTTATAATATAGGGAGGTACTAAATTGTACCATGATATAACATTTTGTTTTCTTAATTTATTCTTCAGTTTAAAAAAATTAATCACTAAAAAACCATAAATTTCAATTTAAAAATGTTGTTCAAATTGAGTAAAGTATTTCATATGTAAAATGAAATGTTCACTTGCCAAACAAAAATTTACATCTCACGGTTTGCTTTATGTTTTAGCGTTTTAAACTTTAAACACAGATAAAACTCCAAGTGGCCACATAAAATGACATAATTGAAGTAATTTAAGTCCAGGTTCGTTATTTTTCCAATCATTATGCTTTCATTGTTGATTTTGAATCCACTATTTAAAGGCAGGGATATGTTGTACCACAGGGATTGGATATAAAACAGTGCCCGAAGTGAGCTTTTATGATTCTGAATCCTCATGAACTTATTCTTGAAACGAATGTGTGTAGTCGGGTCCACAGATGCCCGGGACCAACTGTATAACTGGGAGTTATCCAAATCAATGTCCAGGTAGAATACAATGTTTCTTAAATGATAAGTAACCAAAATGTGCCAATTTGAAGCCTATAGAGATATTACTAAAACTTAACAGTAATCAGATCAATTGTGTAGAACTTAGACCAACAAAATGTTTTACATTGTTTCATGTTGCTGATGCCTGGTGATAATAAAATAGAGACTTTTAGTAAGTTTTCAAATTCTCTGTGTAACTGCACTTCCTTATACCCCTGGTTTCCTACTGAGTGGGAGAGTTTATTCTCTCCAGTTTGGATGGTGGCGCATATATCCTGACCGAAGTTCTTTGTCAGTTCCTACTCTCTTGTTGTTTCCTCTCAGACGCTCCTTCTCCATCTCAGAAGATCTTTAGCTAGTGCTAGGGTTGGGAGGAGGACAGGACGAGCTAAATAAGATGTCTTCCTAAAGCTTTCTTACACTTGGACAAAGACTTTTGAACCGAAAGTAAACAAATTGCTTGCTTCATTCAGACAATTTCCCTCCTATGATGTGACAACTCGTGACTAGGTTTAATGATTCATTTCCGGATACTTGGCAGGAAAAGAAAGGCCTTAGGTGCAATCATAAAAGTGAAACTGAGGCACTTTTGGTAATGAAAGAGGATTCTCTGAATAATTATGCCAATATAACAGATGCAAGCTGGGTCCATCCTGGGCAAACCAGGATGTATGATTGCCCTAGTGCATAAGTGAAGAAATTAAATGAAGAGTAGAGTGTGTGTTTTTGTGTATGTTTGGGGCTGGAGAAAATATAAATAATATCAGTTATTACCTAAAAATATTTTCTTGTTCCAAATAAAAATATAATATATAACATTGCTAAATACACCAGGCCTTTTAGATACACTCGGTTGACACAGTTCTAGAATTCCATGTATCATTGTAAGTTATATTCTTTCTCTTTGCATTAAATATAGAGTCGTCTGGCTTAAGTCAAAGTATCACCTAATGTAAGCAAAAAAGACTTCTAGTTTTCAGGAACGCCAGATGATTTTCTTCTTTTCCTCAGCAATAATTTTCTGAGACCCTATGTTTCTTTTTTACTACATACCAGCACTTTCATTTTTACATTTTCCACTCACTTTTATAAAGACATTTGCTGGCTTTCCCAGCATTGCTCAAGAAAGTCATGAACCAGTCTTTAATAAATCAGTCCTCGATGTTACTTAACCTGGAGCTCCCAACCAGGATTTGCCCTGTGAAAAGCAACTGAATTCCAAATTCCAACACTTGACATTCAGAGCATTTGCTTTTCTGCCCTTCAATTTGAGATTATAGTCATGTGCTGCACAACAATGTTTCAGTCAACAAAGGGCCACAAATACAATGATGGTCCCATCAGATTAGTACCATATAGCCCAGGTGTGTAGTAGCCTATATCAACTAGGTTTGTGTAAGTACACTCTGTGATGTTTGCACTATGATGAACTAGCCTAACGCCAGATTTATCAGAACGTATCCCAATCATTAAGCGATGCATGACTGTATAACTTACACTTGAAATCAAATTGTTTTCTCTGTCCTTGGCTTCCTTTTGGGCTTAAGATCCTACTGCTCTAGGGACAGACTGCCCATGCCTTTGATGTAATTCGATGGTCTACCAAAGAAAATTTTGTGCCTACGAATGGTTTATATTTTAAGGCAGACCATCCCTAAAATAAATTCCAAATTTAGTGGAATCCATCCAACAGTTTTTTTTTTATTGATGTTTTAATGGTTTCTAACATTGTGAAATTTTGGGTTGTACATTTTTGTTTGTCCATCACCCCATATATGACTCCCTTCACCCCTTGTGCCCACCCCCACCCCCACTGCCCGGGTAACCACAGTCCAGTTTTCTCTGTCCATGTGTTGGTTTATATTCCACATATGAGTGAGATCATACAGTGTTTGTCTTTCTCTTTCTGGCTTATTTCACTTAACATAATACGCTCCAGGCCCATCCATGTTGTTGCAAATGGGACGATTTTGTCTTTTTTTATGGCTGAGTAGTATTCCATTGTATATATATACCACATTTTCTTAATCCAATCGTCAGTCGAGGGACACTTAGGTTGCTTCCACTTCTTGGCTATGGTGAATAATGCTGCAATGAACATAGGGGTGCATAAGCCTCTTTGGATTGTTGATTTCAGGTGCATTGGATAGATTCCCAGTAGTGGGATGGCTGGATCATAGGGCATCTCTATTTTTAATTCTTTGAGGAATCTCCATACCGTTTTCCATAGAGGCTGCACCAATTTGCATTCCCACCAGCTGTGTGTGAGGGTTCTTGTTTCTCCACATCCTCTCCAACATTTGTTGTTTTTTGTCTTGGTGATTATAGCCATTCTAACGGGCGTGAGGTGGTATCTTAGTGTTGTTTTGATTTGCATTTCCCTGATGATTAGTGATGTTGAGCATCTTTTCATGTGCCTATTGGCCATCTGTATATCTTCCTTGGAGAAGTGTCTGTTCATTTCCTCTGCCCATTTTTTGATCGGGTTGTTTGTTTTTTTGTTGTTCAATTGTGTGAGTTCTTTATATATTATGGAGATCAACCCCTTGTCAGATGTATGTTTTGCAAATATTCTCTCCCAGCTGGTTGGTTGTTTGTTCATCTTGATTCTGGTTTCATTTGTCTTATAAAAGCTCTTTAATCTGATAAAGTCCCACTTGTTTATTTTTTCTTTAGTTTCCCTAGTCTGGGTAGGCATGTCATCCGAAAAGATTCCTTTAAAACCAATGTCAAATAGTGTGTTGCCTATATTTTCTTCTATGAGTTTTATAGTTTCAGGTCTCACCTTCAGGTCTTTGATCCATTTTGAGTTAATTTTTGTGAATGGCGATAGCACATGGTCCACTTTCATTCTTTTGCATGTGGCTGTCCAGTTTTCCCCACACCATTTATTGAAGAGACTTTCCTTTCTCTTGTATGTTATTGGCTACTTTGTTGAAGATTAGCAGTCCATAGATATGTAGTTTTGTTTCTGGGCTTTCAATCTGTTCCATTGATCTGTGTGTCTGTTTTTGTGCCAGTACCATGCTGTTTTGATCACTATAGCTTTGTAGTATATTTTGAAGTCAGGGATCGTGATACCTCCAGTTTTGTACGTTTTTCTCAAGATTGCTTTGGCTATTCAGTGTATTTTGTTGTTCCATATAAATTTTAGGATTCTTTGTTCTAGTTCTGTGAAGAATGTCATGGATTCTGATTGGGATGGCATTGATTAGAAGATCTTGACACACATCCCACCATTATAGCTCATCTCAAAGGTTGCAGTGTTACTCATCATCTCTGTCCTCCATAATCCCTTCAGGATATCTCTCAATCTCCTGGTCTAGGTAGTATACCTGGAAGAGTGACACAGATTCAATTTCTGAGGTCTCAGAGGCCCTACACACTATGCCCTCACAAATTCTCATGTCCCTTTACTATCAAAATTAGGCAAGGTAGTACAAATAGATGCAGCAATGGACTGCTGATGGCAGAGAAAATTATGTAGGCACACTGGAAAGTTCAGCCCTTCTTGCTGCTGCTGATCAGGGTCTATTAATCTAGTCAAATTGGTGACTACTTTCCTTGCTTGCTAGCCTCTTAGCCCATAAATCTGATGTGACTAAGGCATAGGCATAGCTTAATGTTTCATACCCTACCTGTGTCTTCTGGTGGAAATTTCCATTCTGTATACCATGATCTCTATACTCACAGAACCTTGATTTTCAGGGACTGAAAGACAAAAATCCCCAAGTGGGGCACTAAGAGTGTGGTAAATGAAGCCATTTCAACTTTCACCATTTTGTTCCCTGGCCATTTATTCTACCTCTAGGGGAACAAAGCACCATATAGTGGTCATTGATTTACAGTGTATACTGCATCCTGGAATGTGGTTTCCCATTTCAGCAGAGTATCATCTCCCAACTGGAATCTCATCTGCATTTTCACAAGGTTGTCCCTCCGCTCTTGGAACTGGCAGCTTCTGGGTGGTAGAGTGTGTAACAGAAACAAGAGATTCCACAGTCATGGCTCCACTTCCATGCCTCTTTTCCTTTCCTGTGTGACCCTTGGTTCAATAAAATGTTATGAAGGGTCCTGTGTTGGTTGATCATACACTCTCAATGCCTTTGGATAGTTGTGCTTGTTGAGGCCATGAAGGCAAGAAAGAGAAATCCTCCCCAGAATATATGTTGATTCTATTCAATATGAATCTCTGCCCCTTTGGAGATGAAATGGGTCTAATGTAATCAATTTGTCATCAAGGTGCTGGTTGGTCTCCTTGAAGAATGGTGCCATATTGGTGACACAACATTTGTCTCTGTTGTCTGTAGTTTAGACATTTAGCAGCAATAGCAGATAGTTTAGAGGTGGTGAGTGGGAGCTCATGCTGTTGGACCTGTGCATAGCCTCTATACCTGCCTCCACTGAGAAACCAATTTTGCCTGCACTGGGGATGCTGATGTAAGAGGATGGGGGACATCAATTCTAAGTCATTTTGCTTACTTTGTTGTTTAATGCCTCCTTTATGGTTTGTGGTTTCTAATGGTTGATAAATACGATGCTAAGATCTTCACACCTCATGCCATTCCCATAGGAGCCTCCACATGCCTCTTGCCCAGGTCTCCTAACCCCCTATCATCCAACTTTTCTGTTTTCATGCCCAGACCAACAAGCTAAGCTGTTTGAAAACCTCTTTAATCTGTACATATCTTATGGAAGGCTACTTTTATTTCAACACAAAGTGGGTGGTCAGGTGTAATGCCTGAATCTCTGCCCATTGAGAGAATTTCCTGTCAGCATTGACTATCAAGGTGTCTTGACATGAGTACAGCCATGTTTGGCCGCTCCATTGACCTACAGCCACCAGCACAAAAAGAAATATAAAAGCTGCTTTCTGCGTGGTGGGAACTGGCCCTTCTCCCACGGAGGGAGTTGCAAGTTGTAACATTTCAAGGCTCTTGGAGCGTCGTAGCACGGGATGGACTGGCCATCTGTGCCGGGCTAAGACGATAACCAAAGAAAACAATGCACGTACACAACTACTGGGCTGGGACGTTAGCCAAGGGGCTCAGTGCACGTACGCCACTGATAACCATTTGTGCATGGGAACACTGGATGCTTGCTCTGTAAACTCTGTAACTGCTTATATAAACTGCTGGAGACTGAGACCCGGTGAGAGTTCCACCTGTGGAAGGGACGCCTTGCCCAGGACGTGTGATCCTTGCCCAGCTGTGTCGATTGACAGGGCTCTCCCGGCAGTGGGGCATGGATGTTGTGAGTAATTGATTTACTGTGAAGTAACTGATTTGATGTGTTCTCTTTTCGGTCAACCTGGTGTTTCTCTTTCCAGTTGATTTGTGTCATTTCCCTTCAGTCGATCTGGTGTTTCCCTTTCCGATCGATCTGATGTTTTTCCCTCTTATTATATGACCTATTCGGATCTGCTGCTATCTCAGCCGATGTAGATGTTTTCCCTTTCCAGTCGAGCTGGTGTTTTTTCCCTCTTATTATTTGACCTATTCGGATCTGTTTGCGGACTATCGCCTTTACTATCCTCTATATAATAAAATATACCTTCGGTCCATTTGTTTGGAGTGGAAAGTGTCTTTTACATCTCTGATTGAATCCCCGAACCTCTCATAACACAAGGTCACCCAGAGTGGGCCAGCAGTTCAGAAGCAGTCCATTTGTGGCTTGTATCCATATTGTGAGTCATTCCACATGTGAACCTAGCTCAATTATTTTCTTCTTCTGTCTTCTGGTCATAACAGACACCCAGGGGGGCTTGGTGTGAACTGGAATGAGGTATAACATTAGTAGATGAGAGGGGCTTTGAACCACCTTTTTATGCAGCTTATTTGTGTCCTCTGTCCCTATCTGTGCTTGTCCCAGATGAACCACTTCCACATTAGGATGGATTGTTGCTGGCCCACCTGGCAATATGACTTGATGGCTTTAACACAACCAACTTAGTGCTCATGTGCTCTGGTCACATGGCAATTTGGTGTCCTTAGTCATGCTTCTGGTGGCATGATTTTGCTCCATAC
The DNA here is from genome assembly GCF_020826845.1 of Diceros bicornis minor. Taxonomy (NCBI): domain Eukaryota; kingdom Metazoa; phylum Chordata; class Mammalia; order Perissodactyla; family Rhinocerotidae; genus Diceros; species Diceros bicornis. The sequence continues at coordinate 9,487,945 of NC_080770.1, forward strand.
CTTTAAAGCCTATGATGTAATTCTCCTATTGAGACTTGCCATAAACTTTTTTTTTTTTTGTGAGGAAGATCAGCCCTGAGCTAACATCCATGCTAATCCTCCTCTTTTTGCTGAGGAAGACCGGCTCTGAGCTAACATCTATTGCCAATCCTCCTCCTTTTTTTTCCCCAAAGCCCCGGTAGCTAGTTGTATGTCATAGTTGCACATCCTTCTAGTTGCTGTATGTGGGACACGGCCTCAGCATGGCTGGAGAAACGGTGCGTCGGTGCGCGCCCGGGATCTGAACCCCGGCCGCCAGTAGCGGAGCGCGCGCACTTAACTGCTAAGCCATGGGGCCGGCCCCACCATAAACTTTATACAACATCTTTTCCCACTCCAGATGACTCTTTTACTGTAAGATATATTTTCAGGTAGTATGACCCATGTGCGGGGCTGCTCCCACCTTCTCCAGAGCCCTTTCATGTGCTTGGCCCACCTCAGAACTCGCGGTGTTCCGTGTTACTCAGTGAATGGATTGAAAAGGACTCCAAGTGTGGAAAATACTACTGATAGCAATGATGAGGCCTCCTAGGCATTGTGCTTCCTTCATAGTGCTGGTAGAGGCAAGATACAATAATTTGCCTTTCATTTTGCAGGGTATATCACAGCATGCCCCAGCCACCTGGAATTCTAAAATATCCCTTATGTTGTGGGCTCCCGAATATTTGCAGTTTATTTCCCCCACTTAGTGTCACACATGTCTTGCCAAAGCCTCCAATGTATTGCCATTTCATGATCATCTACTCTGATGAATATGATGTCATTGGTATAAGGGACCAAGTGATATTCTATAAAATGTGCACACAGTCCAGGTCTTTTGGATTATATTACAAAGATGGGGTAGAGAGGTAACAGAGTCTTGGGGCAAGAATGTAAGTGTATATTGTGGCACATCTCATGTGAATATGAACAACAAATTCCACAGATTAGTACCCACGTGCTTTGACATGAATCAGTGTTAATCTGCTCTAGCAAAGAACACCACATGTGGCAACAATCTCTAATTGGGTCTAATATTTTTTTCTATTTGTGGTAGTCCACTGTTCTCCTCCAAGATCAGTCAATTATTTGCAGGGCCAGACTTAAGTGAAATTAACTCTGATGCTGCAAATAATTAAACGGAGACATGCTGGAAACTACTACCCCTGTGTGCTGTAGGCCTCTAAAAGTGGAATAACTTCTGCTATTCACCATAAATACAGTATTGTTTCTGATTTACTCTCTTACGAGGGAGGTAGACAGTAGTTTTCCAGTTTCCACTTGTTTCTTTCCACTAGGACAGCTTGTACACCACAGGCCAAGGAACCAATGTGAGGTTTCTGTAAACCTCTGAGTATACTCAGTCGCGTGTACATACAGGGAGAGGGGACACAATCGTTTTGAGAATATGGACCCTGTGGATGAGAATGTGGACTCTGAGTCAGGACACTATTATCTGACTCCCCAACTCTTGCTTTAAGAGGGGCAGCAGGATGACTTTTTGAGTCCTTCAATATTAGTGACACCATAAACTCTGTGTCCAGCAGTCCTCAAAATATTTCCAGTGCATGTTCACCCAAGTAAGTGGTGTTAGATCTCTCTGAGAAGGACTGGAAGAATCATTCATGTGTTCAATTACTGCAGTATTTCAGAGTTCTTCCTTCTGGGGATAAGGCTTCTCCTCCAGTTAGTGGTTTTGGGTTCTGAGAACTAGCTCTGGTGTGGAAATTTGATAAGGGATCAGGATTTTTGTGGGGGAGCTACCCTCAAATTGTTGATTATCCTTCCTTGATTTCTTCTGATTGCTTATATTAAGTAATACTCTTTTTGGCAGCCCATTTTTTTGCCCATAGTGTTACCGTGTTTTGTTAGCCATTGTCATAGGGTTTTTTTTTTTCAGTCAGTTCCCTGGGAAAGAGAGCAGAAATGTATATGCAGGAAGTTGTATGGGGAGTGCTCCTAGAACTGACACTTGTAAGCTTATAAGGGACATAGGGGTAGAAACTGAACAGTGATGCAAATCACAGTTTTTAATAGAAATATATCCACACATAGTTTGATAAATCTCCCTTGGAAAGTTGGAGGGGCGGGACAATGCATGGTTTTTGAGATTAAGGTTTTTTAATTTTTTAAATTTTTTGTTTATTGCAGTAACATTGGTTATTAAAAAGACACTGTGGCTGCCATCTTGGTAGCTCTGTCTTTTGGGTTATTTGCTCCTGGGAAAGCATGTCATGAGGACATTCCCTGAGAAGCCCCTGTGGCAAGGAACTGAGGTCTTCTTTCAATAACAGCCTGAGAGGGAGCCATCTTGGAGGTAGCTCCTTCAGCACCAGTCAAACCCTTAGATAAGTTTAACTTCTGCTAACACCTTGAGTGCAACATCATAAAAGAGCTTGAGCCAAAGGTATCTACCTAAGGTGCTTAAGGATTCTTGACCCTCAGAAACTGTGTGAGATAACAAATTTTTGTTGTTTGAAGCTTCCAAGTTTTGGAGTGATTTGTTTTGCAGCAATAGATAACTCCACATCTCCATCAACACTTGTTACCTCTTCTTTTTTCGAGAATAGCCATCCTAACAGGCGTGAGGTGATATCTCATTGTGGTTTTGATTTGTGTTTCCTTGATGATTAGTGATATTGAGCTCCTTTGCATATACCTATGGACCACGTATGTCTTCTTTGGAAAAATGTCTATTCAGGTCCTCTGCCCATTTAAAAATTGAGTTATTTGTTTTCTTCCTGTTGATCCCATAAAATCCTTTTATTTTCAACTCAGTTACTGTATTTTTAGCCTCAGAATTTCTGTTTGGTTCCTTTTTATAATTTCTATCTCTTGCTATATTCTTATCTTGTTCATACATAGTTTTCCTGATATCTTTTAGTGCTTTGTCCACGTTTTGCTTTAGCTCTTTCAGCATATTTAAGACAGTTGTTTTAAAGTTCTTGTCTGGTATGTCTGAGGGCTATGTTTACACAGGGATGGTTTCTCCTGCCATTTTCTTCCTTCATTGCACCATGTTTTTCTGTTTCTTTGTATGCCTTATGATGTTTTGTTGAAAATTTGGTACTTGAAGAAACAGCAGCCACCTCTGTTAATCTTTCTTGCTTGGCTCTATGCTGGGGATGTCCTTCACTATTAGCAGAGTGTGCTTTGAGCCTTGTAATCAGCTATAGTGAAGCTTAAGGTCTTTTCAGGTCTTTTCTGAGAATGCATCCTGTGTAGGTCTTTGTGTGGCTTTATCAATTATCCTGTATACACAGCTGCTTTTAAATTTCTTTATTTTGCAAAGACTCTCACCACAGCTTCCACTTGGGACTTTAGATCATTGGTTATATTTCCCCACTAGTAATCTCTCCCTCAGGCTTCTGTAGATCTATACAGTGAAGTGTCACTTAACAATGGGGACACTTTGTGAGAAATGAATCATTAGGCAATTTCATCATTGTATGAACATCATAGAATGTACTTACATGAACCTAGATGTTATAGCCTTCTATACAACTAGGCTATATGGTATAACCTATTGCTCCTAGGCTTCCAATCTGTACATGTTACTGTACTGAATACTCTAAGCAATTTTTAACACAATGGTAAGTATTTATGTATCTAAACGTATCCAAACACAGAAAAGGTACAGTAAAAATATAATATAAAAGAAAAAAATGGTACACCTGTAGGTACACCTAATGGTACACCATAGAACACTTACCATGAATGGAGCTTGCAAGAATGTAAGTTGCTCTAGGTGAGTCAATGAGTGAGTGGTAAGTGAATGCGAAGGCCTAGGACATTACTGTACACACTTGTAGACTTTATAAACACTGTACACTTAGGCTACACTAAATTTATAGAAAAATATTTTCTTTCTTCAATAATAAATTAACTTCAGCTTACTGTCACTTCTTTACATTATAAGCTTTTACATTTTTTAAACCTTTTGATTCTTTTGTAATAAAACTTAACTTAAAACACAAACACATTGTATAGCGGTAAAAAATATTTTATTTCTTTGCATCCTTAGTCTATAAGCTTTCTTCTATTTTTAATTTTTTTGTTTACTTTTTAAACTTTTTTTTTTCAACACCAAGACACAAACATACACAGTAGCCTAGGCCTACGCAGGACCTACATCAATATCACTGTCTGCCACCTCCACTTCTTGTCCCACAGGAAGGTCTTCAGGGGCACTAACATGCATGGAGCTGTCATCTCCTATGATAACACTGCCTTCTTCTGGAATACCTCTTGAAGGATCTGCCTGAGATTCTCCTTGAGGAGGTGTCACTCTTTTCAGAATTTTTCAGCTCCATTATAATCTTATGGGACCACCATTGTATACGCAATCCAATGTTGACTGAAACGTCGTTATGCAGTACATGACTGTTGTCCCTCCCAGCTTATATAACCATTGCCCACAGCCTTCAGTCTATCTTTCCAGCCTGAGATCTGAGTTATGCTCCTTCTCCTGCCCTGAGCTCTTAGGCAAAAGAGAGTCCACTACTTCATGCAGCCCCCACAGTATTGAACATTGCACATAAGGTCTTCTCTGCTGTTTCTGGTTCTACAGAAGGGATTGGGAGCTGGGCTCTTGCTTCCTCCAGACCATTATTGTGCTGCACTGGGGAAGGGCTAGTGTAGGAGTGACTAAGAATTTCCTACCTTTTGAATGTGCCCTTTTCTTGATTGGTGTTTGCTTGGTGGCTGTAGTCCTTTGATTGTTTTCCGGAGCTCTTGTAAAGTTATTTTATTCAGTCTCCAGTTTTTTTTTTTTAAATTAATGTTGCCATTGGGAATAAGTGCCTTGGTACAACAGTTTGCCATCTCTCTCTCTCTTACTTTATATATTTTGAGGGTCTGTTTTTAAGTGTGTATGTTTTTATAATTTTTAGATATTCTTGCTGTATTGAAACTTTTATTAATATATAATGTTCTCTCTTGTCTCTCATAATCTTTTTGATTTCAAGTCTATTTTGTCTGATACTAGTATAGCCAACCAGATCCCTTTTGATAACTATTTGCATGAAATATCTTTTTCTATCCTTTCACTTTCAACCTATTTATGTCTTTACCTCTAAAGTGAACCTCTTGAACACAGCATATGGTTGGATCTTCGCATTGCTGTATAGCATTCTTTCATTTCTACCTGAAAACTACCTTTAGCATTTCTTGCAGAGCAGATCTAATGGTAATGAACTCCTTGAGCTTTTCTTTATCTAGGTATATCTTAATTTATCTCTCACTTTTTGAAAGAAAGTTTTGTTGGATATAGAATTCTCAGTTGATAACTTTTTTTCCCCAGCACTTGACTGTATCAACGCATTGCCTTCTTACCTCCAAGAAATTAAAGAAATTGGCTGATAATATTGAGTCTCTCTGTATGTAATGAGTTGCTTCTCTCTTGCTGCTTTCATGAGTCTCTCTTTGTCTTAGTCTTTGGACAGTTTGGTTATAATATGTCTTGGTGTGGGTCTCTTTAGGTTTATTATACTTGGAGTTTGTTGAGCTTCTTGGATATGTAGATTCATGTCCTTCATCAAATTTGGGACCATTTCTGCCATCATTTCTTCAAATATTCTGTTTTCCTCTTTTGTATCACTCCTTTTGGGACTTCAACAATGCATTTGTTGGTCATCTTGATGGTGTCCCACAGGTTTCTTAAGCTCTGTCTCTCTTTATCCAATATTTTGTCTTTCTGTTTTGCAGACTTGATAATTTCAATGGTCCTATCTTCAAGTTCACTAATTCTTTCTCCTGCCTGCTCAAACATGCTTTTGAACCCATCTAGTGATATTTTCCTTTTAGTTATTGTACTTTTCACCTCTATAATTTCTTTTTAGTTCTTTCTTATATTTTCAAGCTTTTTATTGATATTTTACCTTTATTCATACATCATTTTCCTGTATTTTTCTGTGTCTTCCTTTGGCTCCTTGAATTATCTTTTGATAGTTTTTTTTAAAGCCTTTATTTAGTAAGTTTATGTTCTGGGCTTCCTCAGGGCTCGTTTTTTGTTGATTTTTATTGTTCCATTGAATGGGTCATACTTTCCTGTTTCTTTGTGTCTCTTATGATTTTTTTTTGTTGAGAACTTGGCATTTGAATCTTAATATGGTAACACTGGCAGTCAGATTTTCTGCCTTCCCCAAGTTTTGCTCTTTTTTATTGTTGCAGCGTGTCTCTGTGCCTGAGAATAGCCTAAGCTGAAATCTTAAGGCCTTCTCAGTGCTTTTTAAAGACGAAATCTTAAAGTCTTCTCAGTTCTTTTCTGAGCCTGAACCCTTACCTGAGCATGAGTGGTGACTTCTAAATTTCCCTGTACATGTGGTTGCTTTTGATTGTCCTAGTCCTTAAAGTATAGCTTCCAAAAGGGGAAAAAGGGAAAAGGAAAAAAATAACAAGTGCTCTCTCTTTAAATCTCTTGTAAGCTGCTTCAGCCTGTGGGGTCTGCAACATTGGCCATCCAACTTTATGTAGGCACCTCTGTGATCAGAAGCAGAAATCGTAACACAGATGCTTGATGTTTGAAGGACAAGGTCTTTTTTGCCCACCCTGGCTTCCCCAACCTGCTCCAGGAATGTGGACATGGCTGCATGCCATAGGGATGAGTGTGTGTGCCCCTGCTGTGGTAATGGTTGAAATTGACTGAAATTAATCACAATTTATCAGCTAAGCCTTCTTCACCTGGAAGCTGAAAACTTTGAAGAGACTTCATATTTTTAAAATAGTTAACCAGATAGTTTCTGCCAGTGCTTTTGGTCCACATGAAAAGATGGGTTCCTGGTGCTTCCTACTATGCCATCTTCCCTGATGTCACTCCCTATCTCACTCCTTTTCAATTCCTGCACCAATGACCATCTCGTGGAGACAGCTGCTGGTTTGCACCATCAAAGGCCCATGAAGAACTGTGGAAGACTCTTTCACAGAAACACCAGAATCTATGGACTTGTCACGTTCCTTCAAGGTGAACAACAATGGTTTCTACCTGGTCTTTGTCATATTAGGATCTCAAACACTTCATTAGGGGACGAATGTAGCTGGAGAAGGCAATGATACTCATTAAGGCTGATTCCTTTGGAATTTCCCTTGTGTCTTTTCCAAATTCTGTAGTTTGTCATATTTGTGCTTTTTCATCTCGGAAGGCATTTTTCAGGTGAAAAGCAGGAGAAGCTTGTAAGATTGACTGACTGTGTTTTCAAAATCTAAAGTCTTTTGGGGAACTAGAGGGTCTCTGGAAGAGGTAATGAGAGAAGGGAGGAAGTTGAGTGTTTGGGAAGAGGTGAAATCAGGGGAGGGTCTGTTGGTTACAGGGGAGAAGTACCGAGTACTGAGCTGTGGTAATGCCCTAGGGAAGCAGAAGACCCATCCAGAGTGGCTGCATAGGGAGCTGAACAGTCAGACTGGAAGCCCCAATTCCAACTCCTCATGTGTTGAATGGGAAGTTGTAGCAACCAAGTATGTACAGGGCCTATATTAACCTAGTCATCTCTTTGAACACATAACTGATAGGCAGTGGCTGCGCTCTCTAGTTCTCATCTCATCACTGAGGCATTGCATATACCCCTGGGATCATAGATAGTTCTGGTAGGGAAGGATTGTGGAAATAATCCCACAAGATAACTGACTTGTGATTTACTGCCAACCTGGAGGAAATGGGAACTTAAATTAAAATTATATTGACCTGTAGAAGATAAAAATGTGAGACCACACCTGCACTTGTGTACTAAGATACATATCTGTTCCATCTGTGTTATGTCTATTTTTTCCTTTCATCTTCCTGTGCAGAGTGGTTACCACACTGCTTGGTAGTGAATACTTGCTTAATAAGTGGCTGCTGAATTACTGAAATTTTATTTCAAAGCTCTTGATAATGATGTCAAACTGTGTTTTTAGCAGCTCTCTAGCATGAATTATTTTATAATTTCACTATCCATTAATGAGTTTCTATTTAACTGCACTCTCACAAACCTCAACAATGAGCACACTTTAAGCTGATCTTTCATTTGTGTTTCTGTCTTTAATTTCTAGTGTGTTTATTCAGTTTCATGAATTTATTGTCCATGTGGTTTTTTTCTCTTGAAAATGATATGTTCTGCCTTTTACTCATTTTTCTAACGGATTATTTATTATCCTTTTGGGTAAATATTATGAGAATTCTACATTTTAAAAGTACATTTGGAAGACTTTATATTTTTGGTTGCTCTGATTTTTGATATCTATGATATTTTGAAATTTTATGTATTCTGTGCTTAAAATTTGATACGGAAACTTACAAAGAAGAAAGTAACAATCACTTAAAATTCCACCACTAAATGTCAACCGTTTTTATCGTTTTCCTGATTTTTTTTCTAGCTTCCTCTGATAAGTTGTTAGGGTTTTGCCCAACAAAGGCTTTAGATGACTTGTATTGAAATCTACCTGTCTTAAATGTCTGGCTTTTGTTTTACTATTCAAAACCCTTTTTATCCCAATATTTTGTAGCCAAATTTTCTAATGAAAGGTTTAGTTTTTTTAAATTCATTTAACATTTTATTAAAGTAGTATATTTTTCAGTTTAGGGTATTAAGTCACATTATTAGACGTTTATTTTTAAATAGTTATTTGTACTATTTGTTGCATAATCCCTTCTTTTGCCCTGTGATTTCTGATACCAGTATTATATATTAAGTGTTAGATTTACTATGGTTTGTTTTTGGAGCTCCTGATATGCAAATGCATCTGCTATTACTATTTTGACGATTGCAGCTATGATAAACTCCAGCATGTGCTACTCCATACGCTAGCCAGCCTCCCCTCAATCTGTGATTTTTTAAATTCCTTTGTTTATTTGAAATTTCTAGATAAACTTGTAACTATTTTTCAGATTCTTCCAAAAGTATGTAGTTTTTTTTTTTAATTTTTCATTTATTTATTTTTTCCCCCAAAGTCCCAGTAGATAGCTGTATGTCATAGCTGAACATCCTTCTAGTTGCTGTATGTGGGACGCGGCCTCAGCATGGCTGGAGAAGCAGTGCGTCGGTGCGCGCCCGGGATCCGAACCCAGGTCGCCAGCAGCGGAGCGTGCGCACTTAACCGCTAAGCCACAGGGCCGGCCCTGTAAGTTTTTTAATTGTAATTATTACATCAATTATTCTACCAATAATTAATTGGGGGTAGAATTGTTATTTTTAGTTCTAATCAACCTACCTATCCAGAAACATGTTAGTTATCTACAATTATACAAATATTCTAAGTCCTTTTAAAATATTATGGTTTTCTTCACGTTTCTTATTAGGATTAATTATGAGTATTTTATACTTAGTAATTTAACACTGCGCTTCTAAAAAATCCATCTTTCTGTTATATATTTTCATTTATTTATTTTACATATTTTCCCTTATGAGGAATTATCTCATTTTTCCCCCTTTAATTTGCCCTTGAATCAGTAGTTAGTTCCTGGAATTCCTTACAACGGTGTCACTTTCATGGAAATATCTTCCTGCTTTGCTTTTCTTGAGTCTTTTCTCCTAGTAAAAATAAAATGAAAGCAACAAACAAATAAATACAAATATGAAAAGACATGGAAGAAGCACGTATGTTCTGCATTCTTTAGAGCAAGCTTATCCTTTGCTAACCAGCTGTGGTATAAACCATGAACCCTGCCCCGAGGTTTTGAGTCAATCTTGTGAAGAAAAAGCCGCAGCTCCCATTGCAGGATCTGGGAAGGCAGCTTTGACATTTTCTTCTCTTACCCTTGGACACCACGGCATTGGAAAGAGGGGTTTTGGAGAAGCCAAAGGAGATAGAGAAAAGTTGGAGAATCCTTTTCCATTCTTTATCACTTTAAAATCTCTGTCCTCAACACTTTCCTTCAGTGAAAACCAGATGGTCTGAATCTCACAGGCAGCACAACAGGACTCCTTCCCCTGGGAAATGTTGTCATCTGTGGGAGGGGCTCTTGTCCTCACCCTGACCTCCCTCAGATTCTTCAGTGACAAGGGCAGCCCTCAGGCCTTGTGGTGGTTAATATTGTATGTCAACTTGGCTAGGCCACAGTGCCCAGATGTTTGGTCAAACACCAGTCTAGATGTTTCTTTGAAGGTATTTTTCAGATGTTATTAGTATTTAAATCAGTAGACTTTGAGTAAAGCACATTACTCTCCATAATGGGGGGGGACATCAAATCAGTTGAAGACCTTAGGGGAAAAAGATAAGTCCCCCAGAGGAAGAAGGAATTCTGCCTCCAGATTGCCTTTAGACTGGAGAGCTCTTCTCTTCCTTCAACTCTTCCCTGGGTCTCCAGGCTGCTGCCTGCTTGCAGATTTCAGACTTGCCAGCCCTACAATCTTGTGAGCCAGTTCCTTAAAATAAATCTTAGTCGCTTTATATATGCACATCCTATTGGTTCTTTTTCTCTGGAGAATCAGAGTCTGATTATACAGGTCTACAGGAACCAGCAGTCTCTGAGACCTTACCTTGACTCCCTAGGCTGCGGGGTGCCAGGGAGAGGGGCATGAGAATCTGGTGTTTGGATCAGTGCATGATTGTGACATACCTTCAGGGCTGTGTATGTCACACTGGGGCACCTAATTTTGGCCTCTTCATCACTCAACCTCCTGGTGCAGGCTGGGCAGAGTGGGTCTGTGTCATCTAGGGAGTCGTGGAGGAGTCTGAGGTCACTGTAGGGGAGGAATGAGGCTATAGCCAACCAAAGGCACTGACCACATGGAAATAGATTGTGTCTAAACCTTCGTCTGGAGACAAGGACTCTGAATGGTGTTTTGCCCTCCTCCTCACAGACCTATAGTGCACAGCCACCCTAAGGGACAGCTGGAGGGTTTACTCACTCATTTTCCACATCCTGAATGGAGTCAGGCAGAGGCTTATTCCTGGTTTCAGGAAGGAGTCGGACAACAAATGCAGCGAGGATGGGGAAGACTCCATAGATGATCCAGGGCAGGTGTCGGGAATACACTGTTAGGATCATCAAGAGGGGAGTCAGGGCTGCCCCAATATTACCAGCAGTTCCAGCGATTCCTAAAGCTATTGCTCTTGGAGTGCAAACAATAATAAAAAAAATCTGGTGGTAATCCAGTCATATAATTTGTGATTTATAGTTTGTTTGGTATAGGAGACAGTACTTCAGGGTGTTTAGACGTGGAGATTGATGACATACTCTTGTTTTGGACATTTTCTCTCTTATTTGCTAGCAATTTTTAGCAGGTTCACATGTACATTAAGACAAAATTTGCTCATTGAAAAAATACTGTTACCCGATTTACCCTTCACGTGTTTCAGAAGATTGCATGAGAAGAAACGTTAATGGATGTAACTCAGTGGCTGGCAAAAAGTCAGCTTTCGGTAAAATTTGGCTATAATTTTTGTTATTATTATTATTATTATATAATTAATTATCTTTGATAACTAACAAGCCTTAGTTTTCTTCCCCAATAAGCGTCAGTTGTCTGGGAAAGGTCTGCTTTGATCCTGACACAGCATCTGTGAGATTTGTACCTGATTACAGCGGGGCTTAGTTCATTTCCATGGGTAGCAGAAGTGGTGGCAGTGGCAGAAGAAAGTCCTATTCCCAAAGCTGCCAAAACAACACACAGGGTCTGCATTCCTGCAGAGAGGGAGACCAGAGAGACTCAGGAAATCAGAACTGAAGGAATCGGCATCCCTCGAATTATTAATGAAGACGATTCTATTGTAGGTGTTTGCAAGTATAAAATATATTGCAGAGAAACTACACGGAGGCAGAAAATGGGCGATGTTTAATCAGCTGAGAAATGTGACTTATCTACATATTATGGTTCGTGGTGAATAAAAGGATTGAGTTATTTCATCAACTCTCCCTGCATATCTGAGATTTGCCAGAGAAGGTGAGTCTAGCAGGTACTCACTTCAATTAATTATGGTCTGTGTCTCCTTTGACCGTCACATAGCATGTAAGAGTGTCACGTGAGAAATTACTGAAGGATATAGGACATCCTTATCTTTGAGAGTTTAAAACCTGGGAGCTTACAAAATATTGACAGGGGGTAAGTAATGCAGAAGAGAGTGAAAAAGGGCAGGAGTATTGTGTTAATGGATAACCTGGAGAGTAGCCAGATCTAGAATAGTGTGTCAGTAATCACACATAGGGACCTCTATTAGGAAACAAGTCTGACTTTGAAAACCACTGAAGGCAAGTTTCAGAGAGTCAGTTTTCTATCCCCTCCTTGCCATTCCTCTCATCAAAAAATTTCATTAAAAGCATTACAACATTGGAGTGGGCTCTGTTGTGAGGAACCAAACTTGCATCATTGCTGACATTTGAGATGAGGAGTGGAGCTCACCAATCCTCGATCTTGTAAAATACGTAAGTATGCTGGGAGTTAGGTGAAGCATGGTGACCACCTGGGTTCCCTCATTCATTACGTATGATCGTTCATTTTAGTAAAATAGATTCTGAGAGAGGCTCTTAACTGCTTAGTGCCTTGTTCCTGCTGTCATTTATCTGCCTGAAGACAAGGAATTTTTGTTTCTTGAGGTCAGGGTGATTCCCCTAAACTAGAATTTCAGTTATGGAGACCTGATATTGATGCCGGTCCTGATATCAGTTCCCCTATATTAAACCCAGCGTATATGGGGTTAAAACCAAAAACACTCATCCTCTTTCCCTGTTTCTCTAAGTTACAGTCACATGTAGATACTGGTTGTTTAACAAATTGTTAAAAGCCCAGGTGGCCTCAAGCTGGGCTCACACTGATGTTTTGGCTAGTTACCCGTTTTTGAGGTTTGTTACAGGGAAACTGATATCAGAAGCTAAAGCTTCTCAGACCTCAACTCCTTGGCTTCCTGGCACCAGAATCTACCCTCCACCACGGAGACAGAGACAGTTGAAGGACACCCACCTGCAATTCCCTTATCCGCCATCCTCCCTGCAAGCAGCCTCTCAACTCCAAAGGCAGGCTGGTGGGAAAGCGCCCACCAGCAAGGCCACAGGCTCCCCCTCCCTACAAGCAGCCACATTCCTCACAACCTTTAAAACCCCTTGCCTCCCAACTTTCAGGGAGATGGGACAAATTTGAGAGCTCTTATCTCCCAGCTGACGTCACCCGAAATAAAAACTCTTTCCTTGCCATAAGCCTGGTGTTCTAGTTTTATTTGGCCCCTCTTGTGTGGCGGGTAAAGAACCCGTATGTATCTAGTAACAATATGAGACACAAGAGCGGATGCTTAAAGATCAGAGAATAAATTGTCACTGAAATGGTAGTAAGAAGCAAGAGCCCAGACAGAGGAAGTGACAGTATTGTGTCCTCACATGGGATACAATGACAAGGTCTAGACCCTCCATGCTTGCTATGTAGTGTGATTGGCTTAGGTAAGTGATGAATTGCTATCCTAGAGAAACTGCCGGTAATAGACAGCATTAGTTTTCATATAGTGCCCGAATGCGATGAAGACAACCATATACCTGAGCTGGCCTTTACTCACCTATGGTGCTTTTCCCAGCTATTTCATGGCAGAAGCTGTACTAAACCCTCATGTTCATTTCTGGGAATCGTTAGAATACAATTCTCCCTTTCTTTCTGGCTTCAGATAGTGTGACTTGTATGATTCCTGAGGAATGCTGAGAAGCTACTTCCCACTCGGTGCTCTTTTCCTCACCTTGGGGTACAAATATGATGGCCAGGATGGAGATTCCCAGCAGAAACAGGAAAAGCATCTGGCTGACTTGGCGGCCAAGGTGATTCAGTCCCAAAAGTGCAACATAATTGCTTAGCAGTGTGACTACGCCAGAAAGAATCTGGGACAGGAAAATATTTTACCCCAAGTGCTGGAGGTGGAGACTCAGGCGAAACAAGGGCATGAACACTGAAAATCTGTGGTGAACAAGAAGAAAGACAGATGTCTTTCTGTCCTACAAATGATAGTATTGAGGCAGGAAGCAGGGGTTGGTGTCAACTAAAAAGGCATGGTCTGATTTGTGGAGTATTTTTGTATTGATTATGTTTTCTTATTTTTGATACTCTGGCATTTGGGGTCTTGATCCTGGAGAGACTGCCTCTCCCAGGGCTACCTAATTCCGAGAGATAGCAAATGACTCCCCTGTGAGTGCACCTTTCATATACAAACCACCGATCCAGAGCCCACACCCCAACCATCTCCTTTATCAAACTCACACAGCAAGCCAATATTCTCCCTACTCTAAATCCACTCAGGGCCAGGTACTAAACAGCTATGGAACATCACTATAGCCCAGAGTCCACTAAAATTATTTAAACCATTCAATTCTAAGGTACTCAGGGTTCTCCCCTCTCCCATTTCTTCCCAGAAAAACCCGAATAAAGGCTCTGGGCCATGCTTTTCCTTTTTTTCTCTCTTTGGCCTTCTGATTCATGACCCTGGTGTCTCCCTACAAACCCTGTGTGCTGTTTCATGCCTCCTCTTTCTAGGGATCTGTGAGTATAAACTTCCTTCATGACAATCATTCCTGAGTCTGTGTGGCTCACCATATACGATTAAAAGAAATCTTGGGTACATTTTAAACATAATTTCCTTCTAAGTTGGTGATTTAAAAATTATCATAAAATAATGGTATGATAATGGATCTTTTAATTTTTGCTAGGTTTTTTGGGAAGTAGAGAGTATTTTCATGTAGGATACATGAGGGGGCCTTCTGGGGTTTCAGAGTTTTTTCTATATCCTTATCTGGTTGATAGTTCTCTATTTACATATAGAAATATTCATTGAGCTGAATGTCTTTCAGTGCGTTACTGTTTGTAATTTTACCTCATTAAAATGGAAACAAACAAGTGAAGAAGCTTAAAGCCAAAGTCTGTACCCTGATTGAAGTTTGCAGCCTCATCTCCAGTGACGAGTCTGGTAGAGGAATGTGATAACAAAACTCCTCATGGTACAAGTAGTTCCATGTGGCTCTTTTCATAACCCTTTCACCACCTCCAAACATAGCAATTATCTTTGTGTTTTCCTCACGTGTATCTCAAATCTGTCCCTACAGCATGTTATATCTTTGAAGTAAGAAATAGAATCATGTCTCCACTATTTTAACATTCCTCATGCACTGTGTGAAGCCTACATCATAAAGGACAGTAAACAGATCCTTTTACTCAGGTTGGGTGTTCAGAACAAGTCATACACAGAAGGTTGTTCTGTGCTGCCTCCAGCTCCTCCTGCATGGTGGATCTCAAAACCTTCAACAACAACAACAGTAGCAAACTGTTTAATTGCCACAAAATGGTAGACATTGTGAAGCCCCAACAGAGGACAAGATAGATAACTTTCCTTTTTGTCTACTGGAAAATTTAGCCATGGAATGTGCAATGATAGGTGTAAAAGTGGTATGAAAGGTGAATTAGGGAGTTATAGGGGCCTGAGGGAAATTTTACAGTGACAAGGACATTGTAACATGAGACTCAATTTGCCTGCAGGGCGTCAAAATGGGCGAGTAGGTTAGAGACATAGCTCAGGAAGTGAACTAAATGAAGAGTTGCTTGGATTATATACCAAAGCTTCATTTATACCAGAAGGGCATGAAAGCTCTGGCAAACGAGCTGGGTTCTTAGCTGGCTGCTGTTAGTAGAAAACACTTCTTTTCAGGAAGGAGAATAATTTCCTGAGAGCCTTTATTCTAGTTCTTGGGTCAACCACTTTCAGGGAAGTATTGGCATATGTTGTGCCTTCATGAATGAGATGGTTAGATTTAAGCGTGAGGATGAAATCAGGGGAGATCTTGATGTAGTATGATTTACACCCAGACTTTATAACCTGGCATTATACACTGGCTCTGCCACATGCTAGGTATATACCCTGAGGAAGGTAACAGCATATATCTAAGCTTCAATTTCCTTGTCATTAAAAAGATGGATAAGAATAAGAAGATGTGGCAACCTATCAAATGGGAGAAATATTTGCAAATCGTATGTCTGATAAGGGGTTAATACCCAAAATATAAAAAGAACTCACACAACTCGATAGTATAATATAAACACTTCAATTAAAAAATGAACAGAGTACCTGAAGAGGCGTTTTTCCAGAGAAGACATACAGATGGCCAATAGGTACATGAAAAGGTGCTCAGCATCACTAATCATTAGGAAATGCAAAGCAAAACCACAATGAGATATCACCTCACACATGTTAGAATGGCTATCCTCAAAAAGACAAGAAATTACAATTGTGGTGAGGATGTGGGGAAGAGGGAACCCTCGTGCATTTTTGGTGGCAATATAGATTAGTGCAGCCATTACTGAAAACAGCATGGAGGTTCATCAAAAAATTAAAAATAGAAATACCATATGATCTAGCAATTCCAATTCTTGGTATTTTTCTGAAGAAAATGAAAACACTAACTTAAAAAGATATATGCACCCCCATATTCATTGCAGTATTATTTACAATAGCCAAGATATGATAGCAACCTAAGTGTCCATCGATGGATGAATGGATAAAGAAAATGGGATATATATATGTACATATATATACACACAGTGGAATATTATTCAGCCATAATAAAGAAATCTTGCCATTTGAGATAATGTGGATGGACCTTGAAGACATTACACTAAGTAAAATAGGTCAGACAAAGACAAATATCATGTGATCTCACTCATACATAGACTCTAACAAAACAAAACAAAACAAAACCAAGCTCACAGATACAGAGAACAGATTGGTGGTTGCCAGAGGCAGTGGATGTGGGGAGCGGGCAAAATGGGTGAAGGGAGTCAAAAGATAGAAACTTTCAGTTATAAAATAAATGAGATATGGGAATGTAGTGTACAGCATAGAGTACACTGTAGTGCATATTTGAAAGTTGCTAAGAGAATAGATCTTAAAATTTCTCATCACAAGAAAAATGTTTTGTAAAAATGTATGGTGATGGATGCTAACTAGAATTATTGTGGTGATCATTTTACAATATATACAAATATTGAATCGTTATGTTGTACACCTGAAACTAATATACTGTTATATGTCAATTATGTCTCAAAAAAAAAAAGGAGAAAATGTAAAAGAATCAAGATCAAGAGAAGAAGAAGTTGGAGAAAATAATAATGTCTCTCTAGCAAGGATTTCCAAGGCATACATGAGGTCACAAATGTGTGTATGGAATTGTAGCTAGCATAGCTCAGGAAATTATTGATTTACTAATTATTCAAATAATATTAGCTCTATTATCATCCCATCTCTGCAAATGAAACAATAGTGTGAAGCTCATTACAGAAAATTCCGTGATGGAGAGAATTCAGGGAAATGAAAGGCCACCCTTCCCGGAGATCTGGAACAATCGACAGATTGGTATCGACACAAAGTGGGGCAGCTTTAAGTCAGAAGAATTGTCTGAGCTGGTGTGTTTGGCCATCCATCAGATGGAGCTTAAAACAAGACTAGGACCACAAATTTCTGAATAATCTTTACAAAAAAAAAATCCAGTGAAGGCATATCACCTATCCATTCATGAACAGGATCCGTTGCTTAGACCACATTTTAACTGCTACTCATGTGCCATGCTCTCTTTCTTCCCTTGGCATGAGGTGATTATCAGTTGTCATGCCCTTTGACTATGCATTGCTTTTTTCTTGATTTCAGCAGACTTATTTTTGTATCTCCCAGGCCCCTGTAGGTATTTAAATTTTCTTCTCTGGATTGGGCTAATATGGTTGGCAAAATACTAGGTCTGGGCTTGGAACCAGAGATCATTCCTGGAAAGTTAGTTAGTCCGAAAGAATTTTATTTAACTTAGGCATATAGTGACACAGTACAGAAGTGCCAGAGAGCTCCACCTAAATTTCAAGGTCCACCCCGAAGTTTTTTTTCTTTTTTAAAACACGAGCCAATGTTCTCCCCATCATATCAGGAACCCTCAGTGCCATTGTCTGTGTAATGTTTCACCTCTGGGGAAACCTGATTTCTTCCAGCCATCTTCAGAGGGATCTGAATTCTCAGGAGTGTTATTTGAAATCTTCTAAAGGACCTCTGCTTTTTCTGGGACTATAAGAACTTTATTCAGATATGCAGGTGTATGTGTTTCCAGGAATGTTTTATTCCTCCTTTTTGAGTGGCTAACTTCTAATCCCCTCTGTTATCAATAAAAGGAAGACAGATTTTTCCCTTATCTCCGTTAGTATTCTTTCCATTCTCTTATCATTTTAAACATTTGGATTTAAAAATGTCTATGAATTTTTCTCTCTCATATTAATGTGAAAGTTCCTTGAAGGCTGGGACTCTGACTTATTCTGTTATTCATGATCTAGCGCCATGCCTGGCACAATATAACTTTTCAATAAATGCTTTATGCATGTGCATGGCATGAAGAATGATTTAACTAAGATGCACAGCAATATCTGCCTTCCATACTAGGGATGGAAAATAAGAAAGAGAAAGACTTCTCTGGGGCATTTCCACTCAGTCATGCTCTTGGAACATGTAATAAGGAGAATGTAAACTCCACACAACATGGGTTTGGACTGTTGTGGTCACTGCCATGTTTCCAGGGATGGAACAAAACCTGCCACAGGTTGGCACTTACATGAAAGAAAGTGTATGGGGGAATGTATAAATAGGAGACCCTCCTTATGCTCTATTCTGCATTGTCACTAATCCTTCTACTGGCAAAACTGCTCTGAAAATCAGCCATCAGAACATTAGTCAGAAGGAATGGATTACTTTTTATTACTTTCCCTTACACAGTTAGAATCAGACTGATATGCAATCTTTTTTAAACAATAATTTTTATTTAATTAATTTTTGAGGTACCATTGGTTTATAACATTATATAAATTTCAGGTATACATTGTTATATTTCAACTTCCGTGTGGACTACATCATGTTCACCACCCAAAGTCTAATTGCCATCTGTCACCAGACCTGTGTGCCTTTTTTTGTGTGTGTGGTTTTTTTTTTACTGATGTTTTAATAGTTTATTTTATTTTTTTTTATTTTTTATTTTTTTATTTTTTATTTTTTTGATTTTTATTGATATTTTAATGGTTTCTAACATTGTGAAATTTTGGGTTGTACATTTTTGTTTGTCCATCACCCCATATATGACTCCCTTCACCCCTTGTGCCCACCCCCCACCCCCACTTCCCGGGTAACCACAGTCCAGTTTTCTCTGTCCATGTGTTGGTTTATATTCCACATATGAGTGAGATCATACAGTGTTTGTCTTTCTCTTTCTGGCTTATTTCACTTAACATAATACGCTCCAGGCCCATCCATGTTGTTGCAAATGGGACGATTTTGTCTTTTTTTATGGCTGAGTAGTATTCCATTGTATATATATACCACATTTTCTTAATCCAATCTTCAGTCGAGGGACACTTAGGTTGCTTCCACTTCTTGGCTGTGGTGAATAATGCTGCAATGAACATAGGGGTGCATAGGCCTCTTTGGATTGTTGATTTCAGGTTCGTTGGATAGATTCCCAGTAGTGGGATGGCTGGGTCACAGGGCATCTCTATTTTTAATTCTTTGAGGAATCTCCATACCGTTTTCCATAGAGGCTGCACCAATTTGCATTCCCACCAGCTGTGTGTGAGGGTTCCTGTTTCTCCATATCCTCTCAACACTTGTTTTTTGTCTTGGTGATTATAGCCATTCTAACGGGCGTGAGGTGATATCTTAGTGTTGTTTTAATTTGCATTTCCCTGATTATTAGTGATGTTGAACATCTTTTCATGTGCCTATTGGCCATCTGTATATCTTCTTTGGAGAAGTGTCTGTTCATTTCCTCTGCCCATTCTTTGATCAGGTTGTTAGTTTTTTTGTTGTTCAGTTGTGTGAGTTCTTTATATATTATGGAGATCAACTCCTTGTCAGATGTATGTTTTGCAAATATTCTCTCCCAGCTGGTGGGTTGTCTGTTCATCTTGATTCTGGTTTCGTTTGTCTTATAGAAGCTCTTTAATCTGATAAAGTCTCACTTGTTTATTTTTTCTTTAGTTTCCCTAGTCTGGGTAGGAATGTCATCCGAAAAGATTCCTTTATGACCAATGCAAATAGTGTGTTGCCTATATTTTCTTCTATGAGTTTTATAGTTTCAGGTCTCACCCTCAGGTCTTTGATCCATTTTGAGTTAATTTTTGTGAATGGTGATAGCAGATGGTCCACTTTCATTCTTTTGCATGTGGCTGTCCAGTTTTCCCAACACCATTTATTGAAGAGACTTTCCTTTCTCCATTGTATGTTCTTAGCACCTTTGTCGAAAATTAGCTGTCCGTATATGTGTGGTTTTATTTCTGGGCTTTCAATTCTGTTCCATTGATCTGTGTGTCTGTTTTTGTACCAGTACCATGCTGTTTTGATTACTATTGCTTTGTAGTATGTTTTGAAGTCAGGGATTGTGATGCCTCCTGCTTTGTTCTTTTTTCTTAGGATTTCTTTAGCTATTCGGGGTCTTTTGTTGCCCCATATACATTTTAGTATTCTTTTTTCTATTTCTGTGAAGAATGTCATTGGGATTCTGATTGGGATTGCATTGAATCTGTAGATTGCTTTAGGTAATATAGACATTTTAGCTATGTTTATTCTTCCAATCCACGTGCATGGGATATCGTTCCATTTCTTTGTGTCATCATTGATTTCTTTGAGTAATGTCTTGTAGTTCTCATTGTATAGGTCATTCACCTCCTTGGTAAGATTTATTCCTAGGTATTTTATTCTTTTTGATGCAACTGTAAATGGTATTATCTTTTTGAGGTCTCTTTCTGTTAGTTCATTATTAGCATACAGAAATGCAACTGATTTTTGTAGATTGATTTTGTACCCTGCAACTTTGCTGTAGTTGTTGATTATTTCTAATAGTTTTCCAACAGATACTTTAGGGTTTTCTATATATAAAATCATGTCATCTGCAAATAGTGAGAGTTTCACTTCTTCTTTACCTATTTGGATTCCTTTTATTCGTTTTTCTTGTCTAATTGCTCTGGCCAAAACCTCCAGTACTATGTTGAACAGGAGTGGTGAGAGTGGGCAGCCCTGCCTCGTTCCTGTTTTCAGAGGAATGGCTTTCAGTCTTTCCCCGTTGAGTATGATGTTGGCTGTGGGTTTGTCATAAATAGCCTTTATTCTCCATTTCTTCTTGGTTCAGTTTTGGGAGGTTGTATGAGTCTAAGAATTTATCCATTTCTTCTAGGTTGTCCAATTTGTTGGCATATAATTTCTCATAGTATTCTCTTATAATCCTCTGTATTTCCATGGTATCGGTTGTAATTTCTCCTCTTTCATTTCTAATTTTATTTACTTGAGCCTTTTCTCTTTTTTTCTTAGTAAGCATGGCTAGGGGTTTGTCGATTTTGTTTATCTTCTCAAAGAACCAATTCTTTGTTTCATTTATCCTTTCTACTGTTTTTTTGGTCTCAATTTCATTTATTTCTGCTCTGATTTTTATTATTTCTCTCCTTCTGCTGACTTTGGGCTTTATTTGTTCTTCTTTTTCTAGTTCTGTTAGGTGTAATTTAAGGTTGCTTATTTGGGCTTTTTCTTGTTTGTTAAGGTGGACTTGTATTGCTATGAGTTTCCCTCTTAGGACTGCTTTTGCTGCATCCCATATGGTTTGGTATGGCATATTTTCATTTTTGTTTGTTTCCAGATAGTTTTTGATTTCTTCTTTAATTTCATCAATGATCCGTTGGTTGTTCAGTAGCATGTTGTTTAATCTCCACATTTTTGTCACTTTCCAAGTTTTTTTTCATGGTTCATTTCTGGTTTCATAGCATTATGATCTGAAAAGATGCTTGTTATGATTTCAATCTTTTTAAATTTATTGAGGCTTGCTTTGTTTCCCAACATATGGTCTACCCTTGAGAATGTTCCATGCGTGCTTGAGAAGAATGTGTAGTCAGCTGTTTTTGGATGGAGTGCTCTGTATATGTCTAGTAGGTCCACCTTGTCCAGTTTTTCATTTAAGTCTACTATTTCTTTATTGACTTTTTGTCTGGATGATCTATGCATTGATGTAAGTGGGGTATTAAGATCCCCTACTATTATTGTGTTGTTGTTAATGTCTCCTTTTAGGTTTGTTAACAGTTGCTTTATGTACATTGGTGCTCCTATGTTGGGTGCATATATATTTATAAGTGATATGTCTTCTTGGTGGAGTGTCCCTTTTATCATTATATATTTCCCTTCTTTGTCTTTCTTAACCTGTTTTATCTTGAAGTCTACTTTGTCTGATATGAGTATGGCAACACCTGTTTTCTTTTGTTTGCCATTAGCTTGGAGTATTGTCTTCCATTCTTTCACTCTGAGCCTGTGCTTGTCTTTAGTGCTGAGATGTGTTTCCTGGAGGCAGCATATTGTTGGGTCTTGCTTTTTAATTCATCCTGCCACTCTGTATCTTTTGATTGGAGAGTTCAATCCATTTACATTTAGGGTAATTATTGATATATGAGGGCTTAATGTTGTTGTTTTGTCACTTATTTTCTGGTTCTTTTGTGTTTCCTTTGTTTCTTGTCGCATTTGTTTCAGACTGCCAATTCAGTTTGGTTGTTCTGTCTTATGACTCTTCTAATTTTCTCTTCGTTTATCATATGTGGTTTTGTTTTGACTATTTGTTTAGTGGTTACCTTGAGGTTTATTTAAAAAATCTTGTGTATGAGATAGTCCATTATCTGATGGCCTCCTATTTCCTTATACTAAGTCAATTCAATCACTTTCCTCTTCCCCTTCTAAGTCGTTCTTCTTATACCCTAGTCTATCTTGTGTTGTGGCTGTGTGTTTACAGTGATGAGGTTAATTTTATTTTTGGTGAATTCTTTCCTTTGATCTTTGATTTTGGTATTTAAGTGGTTGCTAACCTATTCTGGTAAAGATCTACTATTTTTCTGAGTTTATCTACCTATTTTTCTCCTCGCTCCAAGCTTTGTATTCCGTTTCTCTTCTTTTTTTTCAGGCCTGAGGGCCTTCTTGAGTATTTCTTGTAGTGGGGGTCTCGTGGCCATGAACTCCCTTAGCTTTTGTTTATCTGAGCGAGTTACTATTTCTCCATCATATTTGAAGGATATTTTTGCTGGATAGAGTATTCTTGGCTGAAAGTTTTTGTCTTTCAGTATTTTGAATATATCATTCCAGTCTCTCCTAGCCTGTAAAGTTTCTGTTGAGAAATCTGCTGAGAGCCTGATGGGAGTTCCTTTGTACGTTATTTTTTGTTTTTGTCTAGCTGCCCTTAATATTGTTTCTTTGTCGTTGACTCTGGCCAGCCTTACCACTAGGTGTTGTGGAGAGGGCCTTTGCCTGTTGACAAATTTAGGTGACCTGTTGGATTCGCTTACTGGTATTTCCTGTTCCTTCCCCAGATTTGGGAAATTCTCAGCTATTATTTCCTTGAATAGGCTCTCTGTTCCTCTTTCCCTCTCTTCTCCCTCAGGGATACCTATAATTCTTATGTTACATTTCCTAATAGAGTCAGATATTTCTCGGAGACTTTCTTCATTTCTTTTTAGTCTTAGTTCTCTCTCCTCTTCCATCTGGCACATGTCTGTATTCCTATCCTCTAAAATACTAATTCTTTCCTCCATATTGTCAGCTCTGTTCTTTAAAGATTCCAGATTCTCCTTTATCTCCTCCATTGTGTTCTTCATCTCCATCAGCACTGATTGGTTTTTCTTTATGATTTCAATCTCTTTTGTGAAGAAACTCCTAATCTCATTGAATTGTTTGTCTGTGTTGTCTCATATTTTGTTGAGTGTTTTTATGATAGCTATTTTGAAATCTCTGTCATTTAGATTATGGATTTCTGTGTCTTCAGGGTTAGTTTCTGGGTGCTTGTCATTGTCCTTCTGGACTGGTGATTTCTTGTATCTTTGCATTGTGGTTCCTGTGTTGGCTTTGTTTTTCCTCGTCCTGGAAATCTCTGGTTGCAATTTCCACCCACCGCCACTGTGTGGTGGTAAAGGACTGTGTAATCTAAGCCCCCTGCACTCTGCTGCAGGTTTTCCACTGCGATCCACAGGTCAGATCATTTGGTCTGGTCTGCCGTGGATTCCTTGGTCTGGTCTGGTCGGCTGAGCTGCAGGGTCTGGTTTGCGGGGGGTGGGGGTGGGGGGGGCTTTCTCTTTTGCCCTCTGGGTCCCTGGCCTGGGGGGCTTCTCGTTCACCCCTCGTTATCCACTCTCTGGGGTGCTCAGATGTTGATGGTAGCCCTGTGGCTCTTCTGAGTCCTCTGTGTGGGATTTTCCCACTGGCTGAGAGAGCCTGAAGAACTACGATTTCCCCGCAGAGGGCCGCCTCTTCCCCCTCTCTGGGAGCCGTGGGGACCAGGATCGCTGATCTGATGGGGGTGGGGGAGAGGAGTTCTCCTTACTTCTCCCCACTTCCTCCGGGGGCCCAGCATGTTCCACTCTCAGATGTGTGGCAGTGTGGATCTTTCCGATCTAGCTTTTCACTGTCTGGGATTCCGTTGTTGGTTGTGACTATTCCTTTTTTTGTATCTTATTGGGAGAAGAGTTCACGGGAATGCTCACTCCGCCATGATGCTCCTGTGTGCCTTTTACTCCTTTCTCCTTCCCCCTCATCCCTCTTCCCCTCTGGTAACCACCAATCTATTCTCTGCAACTATGTGTTTGTTGTTGTTGTTTTACCTTCCACAGATGAGTGAAATCATATGGTATTTGGCTTTCTCTGACTTATTTCACTTAGCATAATGCCCTTAAGGTCCATTGATGTTGTCACAAATAGCAAGATTTCATCTTTTTTATGGCTAAGTAGTATTACATTCCATATATATGTGTATATTTATATATATGTATATTTGTATACATATATGTATATCACATCTGCTTTATCCATTCAAACAACCATTAGGTTGCTTGCAAGTGTTAGTTAATGTGAATAATGCTGTAGTGTACAAACAAGAAATTTCAAATTTCACAATTTGAAAACATATGTCTTTTCAAATTAGTGTTTTCATAATCTTTAGATAAACACCCAGAAGTGGAATAGCTGGATCATATGGTAGTTCTATTCCTAATTATTTGAGAAATCTCCATGCTGTTTTCCATAGTGGCTTTACCAGTTTACCTTCCCACCAGCAGTGTATGAGGGTTTCCTTTTCTCCACATCCCCCCTGACACGTTATTTCTTGTCTTGTTAATAATAGCCCTTCTGATGGGCATGAGGTGATATATCATTGTGATTTTGATTTGCATTTCTCTAATAATCGGTGATATTGAACATCTTTTCGTGTGCCTGTTGGCCATCTGTATATCTTATTTGAAAAAACCTCTGTTCAGATCCTTTGCCCATTTTTTTTTTTTTGTGAGGAAGATCAACGCTGAGCTAACATCTGATGCCAATCTTCCTCATTTTTTGCTGAAGAAAGTTGGCCCTGGGCTAACATTCGTGCCCAATTTCCTCTACTTTATATGGGACACCGCCACAGCATGGCTTGACAAGTGGTTTGTTGGTCTGCACCCAGGATCTGAACCTGAGAATCCCGGGCCACCAAGGCAGAGCACGTGCACTTAACCGCCGTGCCACCAGGCCAGCCCTGTCCTCTGTCCATTTTTTAATCATGTTTTTAGTTCTCGTTGTTGAGTTGTATGAGATCTTTGTATATTTTGGATATTAACTCCTTATCAGATACATGCTTTGCAAAAATCTTCTCCCATTTGTTAGATTATCTTTTTTTGTTGTTGTTGGTTTCCTAGGCTGTGCAGATACTTTTTAGTTTGATGTAGTCCCATTTATTTACTTTTTGTTTTTCTACCTTGCCTTAAGAGACATGATATTCAAAATACACTGCTAAGACCAATGTCAAAGAATATACTGCCTCTTCTCTTCTAGGAGTTTTATGGTTTCAGGTCTTATATTCAAGCCTTTAGTTGATTTTGAGTTAAATTTTTTGTATGATATAAGATAATGGTGCACTTTCATTCTTTTGCATATGGCTGTCCAGTTTTCCCAGCACCATTTATTGAAGAGACTTTCCTTTCTCCACTGTATGTTTTTGGCTTCTTGGTTGAAAATTTGCTGTCCATAGATTAGCGGGTTTATTTCTGGGCTCTCAGTTCTGTTCCATTAATCCGTGTGTGTGTTTTTTTGCCAGTACCATGCTCTATTAATTACTATGGCTTTGTAGTATATTTTGAAATCAGGGTGCGATGCCTCCAGCTTTGTCCTTTCTTCTCTGAATTGCCTTGGTTATTCAGGGTCTTCTGTTCTTCCATGTGAATTTTAGGATCTTTTTCTCTTTCCATGAAAAATGTTGTTAGGACTTTGATATAGATTACATTGAATCTGTAGATTGCTTTAGGAAGTATGGACATTTTAACTACGTTAATTCTTCCAATCTGTGAGCATGGAATATCTTTCCATTTCTTCATGTCTTCTTCATTTCCTTCCAACAATATTTTACAGATTTTAGTGTATGGATCTTTCACCTCTTTGGTTAACTTTTTTCCTATGTATTTTATTCTTTTGGTTGCAGTTGTAAATGGTATTGTATTCTTGATTTCTCTTCTGCTATTTCCTTGTTAGTGTATAGAAATACAACTGATTTTTGTATGTTGATTTTGTACCCTACAACTTTACTGTCTTCGTTTATTATTCCTAATTTTTTTGTGTGGATTCTTTAGGGTTTTCTATTTATATAATCATGTTATCTGTAAATAGTGGCAATTTTACTTCTTCCTTTCCAATTTATATCCCTTGTATTTCTTTTTCTTGACTAATTGCTGTGGCTAAAACTTCCAGTATTATGTTGAACAAGAGTGGTGAAAGTGGACTTCCTTGTCCTATTCCTGTTCTCAGAGGAATAGCTTTCAGGTTTTTACCATTGAGTATGATGTTGGCTATTGGGTTTGTCATATACGGTCTTTATTATGTTAAGATACTTTCCTTTTATACTCATCTTATTCAGAGTTTTTATCATAAATGGATGCTGTATATTGTTGAATACTTTCTCTGCATCTATTGAGATGATCGTGTAACTTTTAGTCTTCATTTTATTAATGTGGTGGATCACGTTGCTTTATTTGCAGGTGTTGAGCTATCCTTGCATCCTTGGAAATAATCCCACTTGATTATGGTGTAAGACCCCTTTAATGTATTGTCGTATTTAATTTGCTAATATTTTGTTGACAATTTTTGCATCTATGTTCATCAGTGGTATTAGCCTATAATTTTCTTTTTTGGCATTATCCTTGTCTTGTTTTTGTATCAGGGTAATATTGGCCTCATAGAATGAGTTAGAACATGTTTCTTTCTCTTCAAGTTTTTGGAAGAGTTTGAGAAGAATAGGTATTAAATCTTCTTTGAATGTTTAGTAGAATTCACTGGGGAAGCCGTAAGATCCTCGACTTTTGTTTGGGAAAGTTTTGCCCTGAGCTAACATCTGTTGCCAATCTTCCTCTTTGTTTTTTCCTTCTCAAAGTGCCAGTACACAGTTGTATATTCTAGTTGTAAGTCCTTCTAGTTCTTCTACGTGAGCTGTTGTCACAGCATGGCTACTGACTGATGAGTGGTTTGGTTCCATGCCTGGGAACCAAACACGGGCTGTCAAAGTGGAGTGCACTGAACATTAACAACTAGGCTGTCAAGGCTGGCTCTTTGGAAGGCCTTTTTTTTTTTTTTTTTTTTTTAATAATCAAGACAAGTGTTTACTAAAATACTGTTTCGGAATGTTGGCTGTAATGTAACAGCAATTTTCGTAATAAAAGACATTCATCTTTTTTTTTTTAATTTTTTGTTTATTGCAGTAACATTGGTTTATAACATTGTATAAATTTCAGGTGTACATCATTATACTTCTATTTCTGCATAGATTCATCATGTTCACCACCCAAATACTAATTACAATCCATCACCACACACATGAGCCGAATTATCCCTTTTGCCCTCTTACCTCCCCCCTTCCCCTCTGGTAACCACCAATCCAATCTCTGTCTCTATGTGTTTGTTTATTGTTGTTATTATCTACTACTTAATGAAGGAAATCATATGGTATTTGACCTTCTCCCTCTGACTTATTTCACTTTGCATAATACCCTCAATGTCCATCCATGTTGTCACAAATGGCTGGATTTCATCGTTTCTTATGGCTGAGTAGTATTCCATTGTGTATATATACCACATCTTCTTTATCCATTCGTCCCTTGATGGGCACTTAGGTTGCTTCCAAGTCTTGGCTATTGTGAATAACACTGCACTGAACACAGGGGTGCATGTATCTTTATGCATTGGTGTTTTCAAGTTCTTTGGATAAATACCCAGCAGTGGAATAGCTGGATCATATGGTAGTTCTATCCTTGATTTTTTGAGGAATCTCCACACTGTTTTCCATAGTGGCTGCACCAGTTTGCACTCCCACCAGCAGTGTATGAGAGTTCCCTTCTCTCCACATCCTCTCCAACACATGTTGTTTCCTGTCTTGTTAATTATAGCCATTCTGATGGGCATGAGGTTATACCTCATTGTAGTTTTGATTTGCATTTCCCTGATAGTTAATGATTTTGAACATCTTTTCGTGTGTCTGTTGGCCACCTGTATATCTTCTTTGGAGAAATGTCTGTTCAGGTCTTTTGCCCATTTTTTAATTGGGTTGGTAGTTTTTTTGTTGTTGAGATGCATCAGTTCTTTATATATTTTGGAGATTAACATTATCAGATGTATGGTTTGCAAATATCTTCTCCCAATTGTTAGGTTGTCTTTTTGTTTTGTTGATGGTTTCCTTTGCTGTGCAGAGCTTCTTAGTTTGATGTAGTCCCATTTGTTTATTTTTTCTATTGTTTCTCTTGCCCGGTCAGACATGGTTCTTGAAAATATGTTGCTAAGACCAATGTCAAAGAGTGTACTGCCTATGTTTTCTTCTAGAAGTTTCATAGTTTCAGGTCTTACATTCAAGTCTTTAATCCATTTGGAGTTAATTTTTGTGTATGGTGTAAAGTAAGGGTCTACTTTCATTTTTTTGCATGTGGCTGTCCAGTTTTCCCAACACCATTTGTTGAAGAGACTTTCTTTTCTCCATTGTATGTTCTTGGCTCCTTTGTCAAAGATTAGCTGTCCATAGATGTGTGGGTTTATTTCTGGGCTTTTGATTCTATTCCATTGATCTGTGTGTCTGTTTTGTGCCAGTACCACGTGGTTTGGGTTACTATAGCTTTGTAGTATATTTTGAAATCAGGGAGTGTGATACCTCCAGCTTTGTTCTTTTTTCTCAGGATTCCTTTAGCTATTCGGGGTCTTTTGTTGTTCCATATAAATTTTAGGATTCTTTGTTCTATTTCTGTGAAAAATGTTGTTGGAACTTTGATAGGGATTGCATTGAATCTATAGATGGCTTTAGGAAGTATGGACATCTTAACTATGTTAATTCTTCCAATCCAAGAGCATGGAATATCTTTCCATTTCTTTGTGTCTTCTTCAATTTCTTTCAACAATGTTTTATAGTTTTCCGTGTACAGCTCTTACACCTCTTTGGTTAAGTTTATTCCTAGGTATTTTATTCTTTTTGTTGCAATTGTAAATGGGATGGTATTCTTAATTTCTCTTTCTGCTACTTCGTTGTTAGTGTATAGAAATGCAACTGATTTTTGTATGTTGATTTTGTATCCTGCAACTTTACCATATTCATTTATTACTTCTAAAAGTTTTCTGCTGGATTCCTTAGGGTTTTCTATATATAAAATCATGTCATCTGCAAATAGTGAGAGTTTCACTTCTTCCTTTCCAATTTGGATCCCTTTTATTTCTTTCTCTTGCCTGATTGCTCTGGCTAGGACTTCCAGTACTATGTTAAATAGCAGTGGTGACAGTGGGCATCCTTGTCTGGTTCCTGTTCTTAGAGGGATAGCTTTCAGTTTTTCACCATTGAGGATGATATTAGCTGTGGGTTTGTCATATATGATCTTTATTATGTTGAGGTACTTTCCTTCTATACCCATTTTATTGAGAGTTTTTATCATAAATGGATGCTGTATCTTGTCAAATGCTTTCTCTGCATCTATTGAGATGATCATGTGATTTTTATTCTTCATTTTATTAACGTGGTGTATCACGTTGATTGATTTGCGAATGTTAAACCATCCCTGCATACCTGGAACAAATCCCACTTGATCATGGTGTATAATCTTTTTAACGTATTGTTGTATGCAATTTGCTAGTATTTTGTTGAGGATTTTTGCATCGATGTTCATCAGTGATATTGGCCTGTAGTTTTGTTTTTTTTGTTGTCCTTGTCTGGTTTTGGTATCAGGGTAATGTCAGCTTCGTAGAATGAGTTAGGGAGCTTCCCCCCCTCCTCAATTTCTTGGAAGAGTTTAAGAAGGATAGGTATTAAGTCTTCTTTGAATGCTTGGTAGAATTCATCAGTGAAGCCGTCTGGTCCTGGACTTTTATTTTTGGGGAGGTTTGTGATTACTGTTTCGATCTCCTTACTGGTGATTGGTCTATTCAAAATCTCTACTTCTTCTTGATTCAGTTTTGGAAGGTTGTATGATTCTAAGAATTTATCCATTTCTTCCAGATTGTCGAATTGGTTGGTATATAGCTTTTCATATTATTCTCTTATAATCTTTTGTATTTCTGAGGTGGCTGTTGTAATTTCTCCTCTTTCATTTCTGATTTTACTTATTTGTGCCTTCTCTCTTTTTTTCTTGGTGAGTCTAGCTAAAGGTTCATCAATTTTGTTTATCGTTTCAAAGAACCAGCTCTTGGGTTTATTAATTTTTTCTATTGCTTTTTTGGTCTCTATTTCATATATTTCTGCTCTGATTTTTATTATTTTCCTTCTTCTACTGATTTTGGGCTTGGCTCGTTCTTCTTTTTACAGTTCCTTTAGGTGCATTGTTAGATTGTTTATTTGAGATTTTTCTTATTTGTTGAGATAGGCCTGTATTGCTATAAACCTCCCTCATAGAACCGCTTTTGCTGTATCCCATAAATTCTGGCATGTTGTATTTTCATTTTCATTTGTCTCCAGGTATTTTTTGATTTCTTCTTTGATTTCTTCCTTGACCCAGTCGTTGTTCAGTAGCATTTTGTTTAATCTCCACATATTTGTGGCTTTTCTGATTTCCTTCCTATAGTTGATTTTTAGTTTCATACTGTTGTGTTCAGAAAAGATGCTTGGTATTATTTCAATCTTCTTAAATTTATGGAGACTTCTTTTGTGGCCTAATATGTGATCAACCCTGGAGAATGTTCCATGTACATTTGAAAAGAACGTGTATTCTTCGGTTTTTGGATGGAATGCTCTGTATATATCTACTAGGTCCATCTCTTCTAGTGTGTGATTTAAAGCCAATGTTTCCTTATTAATCTTCTGTTTGGATGATCTATCCGTTGGTGTAAGTGGAGTGATCAAGTCCCCTACTATTATTGTGTTACTGTCTATTTCTGTTTCTATGTCTCTTAATAATTGCTTTATATATTTAGGTGCACCTACATTGGGTGCGCAGGTAGTTACAAGTTTTATATCTTCTTATTGGATTGTTCCCTTCATCATTATGTAATGCTCTTCTTTGTCTCTTTTTACAGTTTTTGTTTTAAAGTCTATTTTGTCTGATATGAGTACTGCTACCCCAGCTTTCTTTTCATTGCCATTTGCATGGAGTATCTTTTTCCATCCCTTCACTTTCAGTTTGTGAGTGCCTTTAGGTCTGAAGTGTGTCTCTTGTATGCAGCATATATATGGGTCTTGTTTTGTTATCCAATCAGCCACCCTATGCTTTTAAATTGTAGCATTTAGTCCATTGACATTTAAAGTAGCTATTGATAAGTGTGTACTTACTGCCATTTTTTAACTTTTTTTTTCTCAGTGTTTTAGTGGTCCTTCTCTGTTCCTTTCTGCTTCTATACAGAATTGATGGTCTCTTTAGTTTGACCTCTGTGTGAAAGTTCTACTCTTTAACTCCCCTCCTCCCTCATTTTGTTTTTGATATCATATCTAACCTCTTTTTTGTGCATTTGTATCCATTACCCTCTTATCATGGAAATAGATAATTTTTCCTATTTGTGGTCTTCTCTTTTCTCCTTAAATCAGTCCCTTCAACATTTCTTGTAGCACTGGTTTCTTTGTGACAAACTCCTTTAATTTTTGCTTGTCTGGGAAATTTTTGATCTCTCCTTCCATTTTGAATGATAACCTTGCTGGGTAGAGTATTCTTGGTTGTAAGTTTTTTCCTTTTAGCACTTTAAATATATAATTCCATTCTCTTCTAGCCTGTAAGGTTTCTGCTGAGAAGTCAGCTGATAGCCTTATGGGGTTTCCTTTGTATGTAACTTGACTTTCTCTTGTAGCTTTTAGGATTCTCTCTTTATCTTTAATTCTGGACATTTTGATTATGATGTGTCTTGGTGTGGGCCTCTTTGGGTTTATCTTGTTTGGGGCTCTCTGTGATTCCTGTACCTGGATGTCTGTTTCCTTCCTTAGGTTAGGGAAGTTTTCATCTATTATTTCTTGAAATACATTCTCTGCCCCTTTGTCTCGCTCTTCTCCTTCCGGGACACCTATAACACAGATGTTAGTGCGCTTGGTGTTGTCCCAGAGGTCCTTAGACTGTCCTCACTCTTTTTAATTCTTTTCACTTTTACCTGTTCAGCTTGGGTTATTTCTTCTAGTCTTTCGTCCAGCTCACAGATCCATTCTTCTGTATCCTCTACTATGCTTTTGAGTCCCTCTAGTGAATTTTTCATTTCCAGCATTGTATTCTTCATTTCTGATTGGTTCTTTTTTATATCTTCCATTTCTTTGTTGACATTCTCACTGAGTTCATCTATTGTTCTCCCCAGATCAGTGAGCATCCTTAACACTCTTAGTTTGAACTCTCTGTCGGGTAGGTTGCTCATTTCTGTTTCACTTAGTTCCTTTTTTGGGGTTTTGTCCTGTTCCCTTACTTGGAATGTATTCCTTTGCCTCCTCATTTTGCCTCTTTCCCTGTGCTTGTGACTACGTATTAGGTAGGTTAGCTATGTCTCCTGCTCTTGGATAGGTAACCTTATGTAAGTGATGGCTTAGGAGGCCTGCCGTGTGCTTCCCTCAGTTCTCAGTGTTCCAGGGGTGACCCCTATGTGGGCTACGTGTGTCCTTCTGTTGTGGCCTGTTTGCTCCCCCTGTATGCACCCATGGAGGCCGAGTTATGCTCCTGGGCAGCTGTTGTAATGCTCAGCTGCTTGTAGTTTTTGTGGGCCCTTCAGTCTCTTTATCAGGTGTGGGGAGCCCTAGCACAGTTGACTGCAAGTTCTAATACCACATTTGTGTTGCATTATTTCTTTTAAGTGATTAGGCCCCCAGTGTGGCAAGTTGTTAGGCTCAGGGCCTTACAATTGCTATAAGCCTCCTGCCTTTAGGTCTCTTGTCAGCTCTCTGAGGATTGCAGCTGGGTGGGGCTGGCCTCAGGTACAGGAGCACCCAATTGTTTCAGGCTTTGGAAGGTGGGGCAAACCCCCTATGTGGGTCTTGAGAAGCACAAGTCTTCCGCAGCTGACAAGCCCTGCCGCCCACAGGTCCACACAGAGAGTCAACACAGTCCTGCCCCATGTACATGCCCCGACCTCCTGAAGCAGACCCAGTCTCTCCACAGCCGGAGCCCCATACACTCCACCACCGCTCCCCACTTGCCACCTGCTCCTTGTGCACGCCTTGCCCCACTGAAGTCGGCTCAGTTGCCAGGCTGCAGAGAATCCTGTCACCAATCTCTGCAGGCCCACAAGTTGCCTGAGGGCTTGTTGTTGGGTGGGGCCAGTCTCTAGGGTGGGCTGCCTGCCCTGGCTGAGCTGGATTAAATCGGTGCTCTAGTGGGTGGGGCAGACCCTGGGCTATCAGGCCCCAGGGAGAACTCCAACACTGTCTGTGTCAGCACACCCACACCTGGCCACAACAATGGCCGCCGCCAATGTCCCAATCGCTGGAGAGGTCTCACCTCTCACCGAGATGCACACAGGGCCTATTAGGTGAGTCTCTTTTCACCAAAGCACTGTGCACCTTTCTTTCTGGTGATTTTAGGTTGCTTTCTGAAACAGGTGAGTTTGCGTGTGGGCCCTTTAAGAGCCGGTTTTAATGTCTTTGTGAACCAGCTTTTCCTGGCGTACTCCCCAATGGTTTAGTAGCAGGCAAAGTCAGATATTATGCCACTCATCTCGATTGTGCTGGGTCCATAAAATGCCCACAGCAGGGGCGCTCCCCGGCTCAGGGCCCGGCGCCTCCAGGGAGGGCTTTGTACCTGTGGGCTGCTCCCGGGGGGCTGTGAAGTGCTGCGGCTTGTGAAGGCGGCATTTTTTCTCTCCAGAAGGGAGTTTCTGCCTCTTCTACCTCAGTTAGGATAGTCCGTTGTTGCAGGATTCCTCTTATCCAGTTTTCTGTTCTGTCTCAGGGGTAATTTTTCCACGAGTTGTTGTAAATTGGCTGTGTCCATGGGAGGAGGTGAGTTCAGAGTCTGCTTACGCCGCCATCTTGACTTCCTCCTGGAAGGCCTTTGATTACTGTTTCGAACTCCTTACTAGTGATCAGTCTATTCAGATTTTCTATTTCTTCTTGGTTCTTTTGTGGAAGGTTGTATAATTCTAAGAATTATCCATTTCTTCTAGATTATCCAATTTGTTCATGCATATGTCTTCATAATATTCTCTTGTAATTTTTTGTATTTCTATAGTATTATTGGATTTTCTCCTCTTTCATCTTGATTGTGTTATTTGAGATTTTTCTCTTTTTTCTTAGTGATTCTCGAATCTTTATAATTATTAATAATTAATGCTTTCTGCCTCAATTGAGTAAAATAGGTGTCCAATACTTTCAGAATCAGCATGTTCTTTCCTAATGTTAACCCCCAAAATTGTGACACTCATTGAGAACCAGGACAGTGAGGTCAGAAAAACCATAACCACTCCAGAGATCTTATCTTCCATTCCTCTATGGATACTGACTAATAAAATGTCAGGTTATGCCTTCCCCACATCCCATATCTAGTTCCTATCCTCCTCACCTCTAGAGTTAGGGTGTCTCCCACATCCTTCTTTCCATTTCTGTGTGCAGCCTTTCTAAGTTCCTTTAAGCCCTCCTCAGGTTTGTTGGTGATAATCAGCCACTGAGGAGATTCTGCAAGCCACCTGATCAAAGAAGAGAACAGAGGTACAGTTAAGTCTCGCTCGCCAATTTTTCACATAACATTTGTCCAGAGATCTGAAGGGCTTTGGAATATGCCACCCAAAATATACTGCTTTAACATTTCCATTATTTAAAGCTGAAGGCACTTGAGAAACAACAGATGCAGGAGGAACTCTCTGTCCTCCTCATTTCTACCTAAATTTAGGTCACAATATTTTCCATGAGAAAGATACCCTCCCTGTGACAGGAAGAGAAGAACATTCTTATCAACAGAGACCTGGTGTTGACACTAAAATGGGCCTATATAAACAAACTTACTAAAATAACTCTTACTTTCCCCATGTATTTTTTAGTCACTGTCCTACAAATGACTGTTCCTAGCCCAATCCACTTTGTCTTATCACATCCCCACAATTTATTGTTTGTGTGGAAAAATGTATACAAGCTTTTGGGCCTAATATCCTCTTTGGATCTTCATTTTCCTTTTGATGACTCATGTGTACATGTAAAGGTAGTAAATAAGTTTGTATGTGTTTCTGCTGTTTATCTGTCTTATGTCAGTTTAAATCTTAGACCATCCACAGAATCTGAGAAAGTAGAAGGAAATTTTTTCTCCCCTGCAGATGCCTTTCCCCTCCTATCTAATAAGCAACACTGATTGGTTATAGCAGAAAATATAAATTTACTTCTTGTACCATAACTAGGAAAATATGAGGATGGCACCTTAATGCAGCGCACTTTGTCTGCTGGGAACACAGACTTGGAGTCATATTGGCTCCCCTCTTATTCAAGAGAAGTGTCATTTTTACAAGCCAAAACTGCAGTGTGCCTGGTTCAATTTGTATTCAAATAAACACTGAATAACTATTTAGTATAACTATGTTCCATGCGATATTTGGGACATACTTATACTAAAATGTTACTTGTTATTTATCCAAAATTTGAATTTCATGGGACATTTTAAATTTTATTCAGTTAGCACATAACAATACAGAACCCTCAGATAAATAGAAATTTCACACAAATCATGAATAGTTTTCCGTGTAACTTGGTGCCATATAACATTTGGGTTGTTATTATACAAAAATATGTGTTG
This sequence comes from Diceros bicornis minor, assembly GCF_020826845.1. Taxonomy (NCBI): domain Eukaryota; kingdom Metazoa; phylum Chordata; class Mammalia; order Perissodactyla; family Rhinocerotidae; genus Diceros; species Diceros bicornis. The sequence continues at coordinate 9,524,085 of NC_080770.1, forward strand.
TTCATCTGAAATTCAAATTTAATTTAGTGTCCATGGTGTTATTTGGACACCCTGTCTGTTCAGCTTCTGGAATTGCACAGATTAGTAAATCACATGCTCCAGTGTTGATCAAGGACCAAACAGGATTCATGTGGTGTCATTTCCTACATCTTTCATTCCAGGATCCTCTAAGACTAAGAGAGAGCTCATACCTTAAAGACAGAAAGATGACAAATACTGGCAGCTGGAGGGTGCGCCAGTCTCGAATAGCAAAAACCACATCTCCTGATATCATCTGTCCGATACTATTTGCAGGGATTACCAGTGTCGTTCCTATGGCTTGGAATTGGCGTGGTGTCCATTCGACAACTGAAAGAGAACACAAACAGGATTTTGACTTTAAACAAAGGTGGAATGTCAACATCCAAGTCAAGGCTTGGAAAATGTACAAAATCAAAAGTGTTGACTTGCTGAGCATAGTGCTATTTGACAAGATGGTTACGGCAGAAAGGCCAGCCAAGAAGGTAGTGAGCAGTAAATGAGGAAGGTGGGAGCAAAGGTGACACAGGTGTCAGCAAGGGCATACTGGAGCAAACACCATCTGAGCATTAACCTTCTCCCAAATCTGAGAAACAGGTACACGTTAGATTAGGGAACAAGAACAACCTGTTGTAAAAATAAGTGTGAAAATGAAGAGGCATTTTGAAATTTAGGCAATGTGTTATCAAATGAAACTTGCACTTAAAACCTTAAAGAATCAATAGATAATCAACAACAGATCATCTCAGAAGCAACTCTCTCTGTTTGTAAATAGATACTGAGTATAACAAAGCCTCTTCTCTAATCTGTTACCAGTAGATCTTTCACACCAACTGAAACAAAATAAGACAGGCTGCTGTACTGGAAAATTTAATGGGTTATGAATATTCCTTGTACTAACAGATGCATTTAGCGTAGTAGATAGTCTGCATAGTGTCTAGAACGCAGTAGATATAGCTCTGTTCTTGGGACTCTAGGGCCCTGCAGGCTAAGGCTAAAGTGACGTGAAAGGTTTCCTTCTGTTATTGATTTTTAGTTTCATACCATTTTGGTTAGAAAAGATACTTGGTATGACTTCAATCTTAAATTTTCTAAGAGACTTTTTGTGACCTAACATATGATCTGTGCTGGAGAATTTTCCATGTGCACTCGAGAAGAGTGTATATTCTGCTGCTGTTGGATGGAATGTCCTGTATATGTCTGTCCCCTGCTATTATTGTGTTGTTGTCTATTTCTCCCTTCATGTCTGTTAGTATTTGGTTAATATATTTAGGTATTCTGATGTTTGGTGCATATGTATTTTTTCCAGTTTTATTGAGATATAACTGACATACAGCGCTGTATAGGTTTAAGATATATAGCATAAAGAACCGACTTACATATATTGTGAAATGATTACCACAATAAATTTAGTTAACATCCATCATCTCATATAGATACAAAAATAAAAAGAAAGAAATATTTTTTTACTCTAGAACTTTTAGGATCTACTCTCTTAGCAGCTTTCAAATATATCATACAACAGTTTTACATATAGTCATCGTGTTGTACTTATTTATCTTATATCTGGAAGTTTGTACTTGGCTACCTTCATCTAGTTCCCACCCCCGCCTCTGGTAACCACAAATCTGATCTCTTTCTCTATGGATTTGCTTTTCGTCTTTTGTTTAGATTCCACATTAAGTGAGAGCATACAGTATTTTTCTCTGTCTGACTTATTTCACTTAGCATAATGCCCTCAAGGTGCATTTATGTTGTTACAAATGACAGGATTTCCTTCTATTTTATGGCTGAATTATACATATACACATACATATTTCACAACTTCTTTTTCCTTTCATCCATTGATGGACTTATGTTGTTTTCATGTCTTGGCTATTTTAAATAATGCTACAATGAACATGGGAGTGCAGATATCTTGTCAACATAGTGTTTTTGTTTCATTCAGATAAATACCCAGAAGTGGAATTGCTGGATCATATAGTAGTTCTATTTTTAATGTTTTGAGGAACTTCATAGTGTTTTCCATAGTGGGTGTACCAGTTTACAACACTACTACCAGTGCATAACTGTTCCCTTTTCTCCACGTCTTCACCAGTATTGTTATTTTTTGTCTTTTTGGTGATGGTCATTGTAACAGCTGTGAGATGATATCTCCTTGTGGTTTTGATTTATATTTCCCTAATGATTAGAGATGTTGAGCACCTTTTCATGGGCCTGTTGGCCACCTGTATGTTTTCATTGGAAAAATGACTATTCAGGTCTTTTGCCCATTTTTAATTGCATTATTTGGTTTTCGCCATTGAGTTCTATGAGGTCTTTATAGATTTTGGATATTACGCCTCATCAGATGTATGATTTGCAAATATATTTCCTATTCTGTAGGTTGTCTTTTCATTTTGTTTACCTTTTTTTTTTTTTTTTGCTGTGCATATGCTTTTTTGTTTGATGTAGCCACATTTTTTAATTTTTGTTTTGTTGCTTGTGCTTTAGGAGTCATATCCAAAAAATCATTCCCAAGACTCAGGTAAAGGAGCTTTGTTCCTGTGTTTTCTATTGGAGTTTTATGGTTTCAGGTCTTACATTTAAGTATTTAATCTATTGCAAGTTAAATTTTGTGTTTATGTCGTTAATCCATTTTTAAAATTAATTTTTGTGAATTAAATAAAGTGGTGTACGATACGGGTTTGCTTTCATTCTTACAAGTGAATATCCAATTTTCTGAGCACCATATTTTGAAGAGACTGTCTTTTCTCCATTGAGAATTCTTGGCTCCTTTGTAAAATATTAGTTTACTGTATAGGCATTGGTTTATTTCTGGGCTCTTGTTTTTGTTTCACTTACCTATGTGTCTGTTTTTTTTTGACCATATCCTATTGTTTTGATACCATAATTTTATAATATAGCTTGAAATCAGATAGTGTGATAATTCCTGCTTTGTTCTGCTTTCTCAGGATTGCTTTGGTTATTCGGTGTCTTTCATGGTTCCATATAAATTTTAGGATGGTTTTTGCCACTTCTGTAAAAATGCCATAGGAATCTTGATAGGGATTGCATTGAGTCTCTAGATGGCTTTGGGTAGCATGGACATTTTCACAATATTAATTTTTCTAATCCATGAACATGGGATACCTTTTTATTTTTTGTGCATGTCTTCTTCAACTTCTTTCATCAATGTTTTGTAAGTTTCAGTGTAGTGATCTTTCACCTCCTTGGTTAAATTTATTCCTAAAAATTTTATTGCTTTTGATGCTTTTATAAATGGGATCATTTTCTTTTATTTATGTCTCATATAATTCATTGTTAGTGTATAGGAACATTACTGAATTTTCTTCATTTTTTTGGTGAGGAAGACTGGCCCTGAGCTAGGATCTTTTGCCAATCCTCCTCTTTTTAACGAGGAAGATTGGCCCTGAGCTAACATCTGTGCCCATCTTCCTCCATTTTGTATATGGGATGCCACCACAGCATGACTTGACGAGCAGTGCATTGGTCTATGCCTGGGATTCGAGCCTGCGAGCCCCAGGCCACCAAAGCAGAGAACATGAACTTAACCACTATGCCACCAGGCCAGCCCCAGAACCATTACTGACTTTGCATGTTATTTTTGTATCCTACAACTTTACTGAATTTGTTGATTAGATCTACAGTTTTGGGGGGGAGTCCTTAGGATTTTCTATATATGAAATCATGTCATTTGCAAATAGAGACAATTTTACTTCTTCCTTTCCTATTCTGTTATTTTTCGTTACTTTTTCTCTCCTTATTGCTATGGCTAGGACTTCCAGTACTATACTGAATAGAAGTGGTGAGAGTGAGTACCCTTGTCTTTGTTCCAGATCTTACAGTAAAAGCTTTCAACCTTTCATCATTGACTATGAGGTTAGCTGTGGGCTTGTCACATGTGGCTTTTGATATGCTGAGTTATGTTCTTTCTATACCTAATTTGTTAAGAGTTTTGATCATGCACAAATGTTGGATTTTGTTAAATGCTATTTCTGCATCTATTGAAATGCTCATCTTCTTTCTTTCTTTCATTCTAGTTTTTTTACACCACTTATTTATTTATTCTTTATTTTTGTCGATTATTTTATTGAGGTCCTATTGGTTTATAACATTGTGTAATTTCAGGGATACATTGTTATATATCAGTTTCTGTATAGACTGCGTTGTGCTCACCACCAATAGTTTAATTTTTATCCTTCACCATACGTATATGCCCCTTTAACCATTTCACCCACCTCCGCTCCCTTCCCCTCTGGTAACCACTAATCTGTTCTCTTGATCCATGTGTTTGTTTATCTTCCACATGTGTGTGAAATCTTATGGTGTTCATCTTTCTCTGTCTGGCTTATTTTGCTTAACATAATACCCTCTAGGCCCATCCATGGTGTTGTATATTTTTTGTCTCTTTTTATGGCTGAGTAGTATTCCATTGTATATATAAACCTCATCTTTTTTATCCATTCATCCACTCATAAGCACTTGTGTTGCTTCCACATCTTGCCCATTTTGAATAATGCTGAAATGAAAATAGGGGGTGCATAAATCTCTTTGAGATGTTGATTTCATGTTCTTTGGATAAATACCAGTAGTGGGATAGCTGGATCATATGGTATTTCTATTTTTAGTTTTTTGAGTAATCTGCATACTGTTTTCCATAGTGGCTGCACCAGTTTTATTCCCACCATCAGTGTATGATGGTTCCCTTTTCTACACTTCCTCTCCAACACTTATTTTTTATCTTGTTAATTATAGCCATTCTGATGGGTGTAAGGTGATAACTCATTGTAGTTTTGATTTGCATTTCCCTAATAACTAGTGATTTTGAACATCTTTTCATGTGCCTGTTGGCCATCTGTATATCTTCTTTGGAAAAATGTCTGTTCATATGTTCTGCCAATTTTTGGATTTGGTTATCTGTTTTTTTGTTGCTGAGTTGTATGAGTTCGTTAATATTTTGGAAATTAATGCCTTGTCAGATATATGACTTGCAAATATTTTCTCCCAGTTGGTGGGATGTCTTTTCATTTTGTTCATTGTTTCCTTTGCCTTGCAGAAGTTTTTAGTCTGATATAGTCCCATTTGTTTATTTTTTCTTTTCTTTCCCTTGTGCAAGTAGACATAGTATTCGAAAATATGCTGCTAAGACCGATGTCAAAGAGTGAGTTACCTATATTTTCTTCTAGGAGTTTTATGGTTTCAGGCCCTACATTCAAGTCTTTAATCCATTTCAAGTTAATTTTTTTTGTTTTTTTGCGAGGAAGATCAGCCCTGAGCTAACATCTGTCACCAATCCTCCACTTTTTGCTGAGGAATACTGGCCCTGAGCTAACATCTGTGCCCATTTTCCTTCACTTTATATGGGATGCTGCCACAGCACGGCCTGACAAGCAGTGTGTTGGTGCACACCCAGGATCCGAACCCGGGCCACCAGCAGTGGAGTGCGCACACTTAACCTCTATGCTACGGTGCCGGCCCCTCAAGTTAATTTTTATGTATCGTGTAGGAAAATGGTCTACTTTAATCTTTGTGCACGTGACTGTCCCATTTTTCCAACATCATTTATTGAAGAGACTTTCATTTCTCCATTGTATGTTCTTGACTCCTTTGTCAAAAATTAGCTGTCAGCAAATGTGTGTTTTTATTTATGGGCTTTCAATTCTGTTCCATTGATCTATGAGCATGTTTTTGTGCCAGTACCATGCTGTTGTGATTACTATAGCGTTGTAGTATACTTTGAAGTTGGGGCATTGTGATGCCTCCAGCTTTATTCTTTTTTCTCAGGATTTCTTTGGCTATTTGGAGTCTTTTGTTGTTCTGTATAAATTTTGGGATGCTCTATTCTATTTCCATGAGGAATGTCATTGGGATTCTGATTGGGGTTGCATTGAATCTGTAGATGGCTTTAGGTAATATGGACATTTTAACTCTGTTTATTCTTCCAATTCATGAGCATGGGATATCTTTCCATTTCTTCATGTCTTCTTCTTCTATCAGTAATGTCTTATAGTTTTCAGTGTTTACGTCTTTCACCTCCTTGGTTAAATTTATTCCTAGATATTTTATTCTTTTTGTTGTAATTGTAAATGGAATTGTAATCTTGACTTCTCTTTCTGTTGGTTTGTTATTAGTGTTTAGAAATGCAACTGACTTTTGTATGTTGATTTTATACCCTGCAACTTTGCTGTAGATGTTGATTACTTATAGTGGGTTTCTGGGGATTCTTTAGGGTTTTCTATGTATAGAATCATGTTATCTGCAAACAGCAAGAGTTTCACTTCTTCCTTTCCAATTTGGATCCCTTTCATTTCTTTTTCTTGCCTAATTGTTCTGGCCAAATCTTCCAACACTATGTTGAATAGGAGTGGTGAGAGTTGGTACCCTTGTCTTGTTCCTGTTCTCAGAGGGATGGTTTTCAGTTTTTCACCATTAAGTATGGTATTGGCTGTGGGTTTGTCATAATGGTCTTTATTTTTTATGTATTTATTTTTTTGTGAGGAAGATCAGCCCTGAGCTAACATCCATGCCAATCCTCCTCTTTTTGCTGAAGGAGACCAGCTCTGAGTTAACATCTATTGCCAATCCTCCACCTTTTTATTCCCCTCTTTCTTTTTTCTCCCCAAAGCCCTAGTAGATAGTGGTATGTGGTAGTTGCACATCCTTCTAGTTGCTGTACACGGGAAGCTGCCTCAGCATGGCCGGTCAAGTGGTGTGAGGGTGCGCGCCTGAGGTCCGTACCTGGACTGCCAGTAGCGGAGTGCACGCACTTAACCGCTAAGCCACGGGGCCAGCCCGCTATGGCCTTCATTATGCTGAGGTACTTTCCTTTATTTATTTATTTATTTATTTATTTATTTATTTATTTATTTATTTATTTATTTATTTATTTATTTAGTATGTGTGTGTGTGAGGAAGATCAGCCCTGAGCTAACATCCATGCCCATCCTCCTCTTTTTGCTGAGGAAGACTGGCCCTGAGCTAACATCTATGCCCATCTTCCTCCACTTTATATGGGACGCCACCACAGCATGACCTGACAAGCAGTGTGTCGGTGTATGCCCGAGATCTGAACCCGGGCCGCCCGCCGCAGAGCATGCACACTTAACTGCTACGCCACGGGGCTGGCCCCAGTGTACTTTCCTTCTATACCTATTTTATTGAAAGGTTTTTTTGTTTTATCATAAACGGTTGTTGGACCCTTTCAAATGCTTTCTCTGTATCTATTGAGATGATCATGTGATTTTTATTCCTCATTTTGTTAATGTAAGGTATCACGTTGAGTGATTTGTGCAGGTTGAACCATCCCTGAGTCACTAGTACAAATCCCATTTGATCATGGTGTATGATCCTTTTAATTTATTGCTGTATTTGATTTGTCAATATATTTCTTGAGGATTTTTACATATATTCATCAGTGATATTGGCTTGGAATTTTCCTTCCTTGTGTTGTCTTTTTCTAGTTTTGGTATCAGGGTAATGTTGGCCTTATGAAATGAGTTAGGAACCATCACATCTTCTTCAGTTTTTTGGAATAGTTTGAGATGGATAGGAATTAACTCTTAGAATGTTTGGTAGAACTCTCCAGAGAAGCCATCTGGTCCTGGACTTTTGTTTTTTGGGAGTTTTTTGATTACTCTTTCAACCTCTTTACTTGTGATTGGTCTAATCAGATTCTCTATTTCAAAGAACCAGTTTTAGTTTTATTCATCATTTCTACTGTTTTTTTTAGTCTTGATTTCTTTTATTTCTGCTCTAATTTTTATTATTTCTTTCCTTTTGACTTTGGTCTGTGTGTGTTCTCCTTTGTCTAGTTCTGTTAGGTGTAGTTTAAGATGACTTATTTGAGATTTTTCTTGTTTGTTGAGGTAGGCCTGTATTGCTATACATTTCTTTATTAGTACCATTTTTGCTGCAACCCATAAGAGTTAGTGTTTTATTTTCATTTTCATCAGTCTTCAGGTATTTTTTGATTTCTCCTTTGATTTCTTCATTGATCTAATAGTTGATCAGTAGCATGTTGTTTAGTTTCCACATATTTGTTACTTTCCCAGCTTTTCTCTTGTAGTTGGTTTCTAGTTTCATAGCATTGTGACCAGAAAAGATGCTTGATATGATTTCAATCTTCTCAAATTTATTGATGCCTGCCTTGTTTCCCGGCATATGGTCTATCTTTGAGAATGTTCCATGTACAACTGAAAAGAATGAGTATTCTGCTATTTTGGGTTGGAATGTTTTATATATATCTATTAAGCCCATTTGTTGTAGTGATTCATTTAAGGCCATTGCTTCCTTGTTGACTTTCTGTCTGGATTATCTATCTATTGATGTAAATTGGGTTTAGAGGTCCTATATTATTATTGTGTTGCTGTCAATTTCTCCCTTAAGGTCTGTTAGTAGTTGCTTTATATACTTTGGTACTTCTGTGTTAGATGCATATGTATTCATAAGTGGTATGGCCTCTTGGTGGAATGTCCCTTTTATCACTATATACTTCCTCTCTTTATCTCTCATTGTCTTTTTTATGTCGAAGTCTGCTTTGTCTGATATAAGTATGGCAACACCTGTTTTCTTTGCTTGCCATTTGCTTGGAGTATCATTTTCCATCCCTTCACTCTGAGCCTATGTTTGTCTTAAGAGATGGTATGTGTTTCCTAGAGGCAGCATATTGTTGGGTCTTGTTTTTTAATCAATCCAGCCACTCTGTGTCTTTTTTTTTTTTTTGGAGAATTCAATCCATTTACATTTAGAATGATTATTGATATATGAGGGCTTAATACTGCCATTTTATCTCCTGTTTTCCAGTTGTTCTATATTTTCATTGTTTCTTTTCCTTTGTCTCCCTAACTACAATTTCAATTTGGTAGTTTTCTGTGATTTTTTTCCGTTTTCTCTTTATTTATGATTTGGGGCTTTGCTCTGATTTTTTGTTTAGTGGTTACCATGAGGTTTGTATAAAAGATCTCATAGAAGAGATAGTCCATTTTCTGATAGCATCTTATCTGCATTAGCCTATGCAGCTTCCATCCCTTTCCTCTTCCCCTTCTGAGTTATTTTGTCAGAAACTCTTCTTTTTTTGTGTTGTCAGTGAGTGACAAATTAAAGTGTTTGTTGTTACTTTTCGTGCTTTCTTTTCTTTTATCTTTTATTTATTTATGTATTTATTTATTTATTTATTTATTTATTTTTTTGTTTATTGCAGTAACATTGGTTTATAACATTGTAAAAATTTCAGGTGTACATCATTGTACTTCTATTTCTGCATAGATTACATCATGTTCACCACCAAAATACTAATTACAACCCATCACCACACACATGTACTGAATTATCCCTTTCACCCTCCTCCCTCCCCCCTTCCCCTCTGGTAACCACCAATCCAATCTCTGTCCCTATGTGTTTGTTTATTGTTGTTATTATCTACTACTTAATGAAGGAAATCATACGGTATTTGATCTTCTCCCTCTGACTTGTTTCACTTTGCATTATACCCTCAATGTCCATCCATGTTGTCACAAATGGCTGGATTTCATCGTTTCTTATGGCTGAGTAGTATTCTCAGCTTTTATTTCTTTTACCAAGCTCTATGCTCCTTTCTCCCTCTCTTCTCCCTCTGGAATACCTATAATTCTTATATTTATTTTCCTAATTGAGTAGGATATTTCTTGAATAATATCTTCATTTAAAAAATATCTTAGTTTGCTCTCCTCATTCCAGCCTTTGTATTTGACACAACACAACTTTCTTTTCTTTTCTTTTTTTTGCATGGTGAAAGGGGCAAAGGGACACATATGTATTGTGATGGATAAAAACTAGGCTATTGATGGTGAGCATGATGCAGTCTATACAGAAACTGATATATAATAATGTACACCTAAAATTACAGTATGTTATGACCAATGTGAACTCAAGAAAATAATTTTAAAAAATGACTTAGCTTTGCTTGCACTGTGGGTAGGTATCAACTTGAGGGAAAAGCTTTAGATCTTCTCACGTCTTTTCTGAGCACCTGCTTTGCTGGGCATTGCATGTGGATTCCTAAATTCCACTTTATATATGGTTGCTTTTGAATGTTTTGATTTTGCAAAGAGTCTCAACCAAGCTTCTCCTTCCTTACACAGTTTATAGAATGTCTTCATTAGTGCTTATTGTATGTCAAAATGTTTTCATATTAAAACTCAGAAAACAAAAAAAATATAAGAAAACTTCCAAATCTTATTAAGGGTATCTACCATAATCCTACAACTCACATTATACTCAAGAGTGAAGGGCTCACTGCTTCTATCTAAGGTCAGAATAAGACAAGGTTATCTCTCAACACTTTCATTAGGCATTGTACTGAATGTTGCATCCTTTGGCAGAAGAAGAGTAAAAGGCAAAAGATAGGAAAATAATAAGTAAAACTATCCTTACTGGCAGATGAAAAGACAATGTAGGAGAAAACTTTAAGGAATTCACGATAAAGCTACTAGAACTAATAAATAAATTTGTCAAGATGATAGTTGGTAAGGCAATATACAAAAGTCAAGTACCTTTCTATGTAGTAGCAATGAATAATTAGAAATCAAAGTTACACAAAACAACTTCATAGCATCAAAAACTAAGTTAATTAGAAATAAATTTAATGGAAAAAAATGCAAGACTGGTCCCACAAACTATGAACATTGAAAAAAAGAAATTAAAAAAAAGTTAATTGACGGAAGCTCCATAATGTCCAAAGATCATAAAATTCAATATGTTAAAAATGGCAATCTTAACGTAAACTGCTTTATAGATTCAGTGTGATCCAATAGAATTCTAAAGAGAACAAATTTTCTAACCTCCAACAAAATAAGATAGCTTGGGTGTTTTTGGCTGTACCTAAGTATAGCTGTCTAGTATGTAATCATTTTTATTTTGTTTGTTCTGACAGGCTAAATGGTTTTCAAATTCATCCATATTACTGCACAGAGCAGTTTCTTAATTTCCTTTACTGTATATGAATTCATTATGTAAATATCTGGCATCTTATTTATCCATTCTACTACTAATAGGCTTCTAGATTGTTTCCAGTATTGGGATATTATGAATAGTTGAGAGTGTTATTTTAAAAATATCAGTTTGGTCATGTCCTTTTCCTACACAGAATCCTTTAGTTTTTCCTCTTAGCTTTCTGATGAAGTTCAAAATCCTTAGCTTATCTCGTCCCCTCAACCACAGCTAGTTCTGCACTGTAATCTGCTACTAGGCTTCTTCCATCCCCCACCTCTACTACCCTGTCATCCTTACAATTTATATAACTATATTCTTTTTTTCTCACTTCAAATTGCTTTGTTTATTGCTTTTATAACATATTTTTTATTGAGATAACTTTGGTTTATCACATTATACAGATTACAGGTGTACATCACTATATTTTCATTTCTGTGTAGACTACATCATGTCGACCACCCAAAGAATAATTACAATCCATCACCATTCTCATGTGCCCAATTACCCCTTTTGTAACCTCCCTCATCCCTTCGCCTCTGGTAACCACCAGTCTAATCTCTGTATCTGTATGTTTGTTTGTTGTTGTTTTTATATATCTATATTTTCTTATGACACTGTCACAGAAGGGCACATTACTGGACTGTTGAAAATTAACACTCTGACTCTGAACTCTTTTATATGTTACATTTACTGTGATATATTTAGTGTTCACATTTCTCAGCTGAGACAACAGTTAATATTATTCTGGTGAATGGTAAGGGGCACCTCATGTCCTCTGTCTCCCTGAGGAGAGACATGGTTGGGTGTTGGTAATGATTTCAGAAGAGGTCTGTTTCAGAAGAGGTACTGTGAGGCACAGAATGTCCCAAACTATTCACATGACAAACTGTGACACTGTTGTTATTAGGTTAATTACCTTACATTATTATAATACTTACCTTTAAAAACCTGTTTTTGCAAAACCAAAAATTAAGGTTACTGGCATAATTTTTCAACACACCACCAATGACACACTGCTCTATACCCCACAGGTTTTCTAGAAAAATCTACCCATCACACTAGGGCAACTAGGCGGTGATGACTGCTCTGGGAAGCCACAACCATTCAGCTCACAGGGTCCAGGAACATGGAACCCCTGGCCAAGGCCAATGAAACAGTTTTCCATATCTATGTCTTCAAAGATGCTGAACGTCATGCCATGAAATATTTTGCTCTCCATTCCCATAGGTAACACTTTCTCATGTTTCTAAACCACATGTTATAGCACCTCCTCTATACATCGTGTCCTGATGGGTTCCCAGATCTCATGGAAATGTCATTACTATGTCCTGTACACCAAGCTCAATGTTGAAAAAATAGCACTCATCACAGTAATTAATTCTCCATTTGTATTTCTTTAACATTGGAGACCAAGGCAGCTCTAGGACAGTGTAATTTGCAATATTTATTTCTTAGTGAAAGAATGATACATAAATTGATGAAAATATCCAGGAGTAAAGAGAGTGGTGATCCAGAGACTCTCACCTGTCTGATAAATAGCCATATGTGATGCTTCCCACCAGCATTCCAGCCATGAATAAGAATCTAGACACTGAGATCAGTGACTGAAATTCACATACCAGGTCCCACTGGAAGAGAAGGAAACTTGCAAAGGAGAGCTCCACAGCAGCTCATAACCCCTCCATGGAAACAGCTTAACATTACTTGCATATTTTAGAATATTGGCCCCTATCTTCCTCACCAGTTTCCCTTTCTAAATTACTTCACCTTCCCATTCAGATCTCAGCTTAATCATAAATATTTTCTGGAAGCCTCCTCTGTAACTGTAAGTTATTGATGCTCTGTTTTATTCCATGCTCACTGGTTTGCAAGCTTGGCTACAGAGTGCAATTATTTGAGTTATAAAATTTTATTCATGCCTGAATTTCATCGCAGTCCTTCTTATATGACTGTTCTGGGGTACAAGCTGAGCATGGATGTTTTCATCAACCTTTCAAATATTTATAATTTGCAACAAAACGGTAAGCATTATTGACCTAGCATAACATTTAAAGCACATTACACAAATTACTTGCTTAAACTCTCATCCTTCCAAGAATGAAAGCACTATGAGAGAGGGTTCATGTCTATTTTTGAATTTATCATTATTATTATTTATGTAACTGCCTAGCGTTTAATAGAGAAGCAATTAATATTTGCTGAAAGAATGAAGAATGAGTACCTGTGTAGTGACTAAAGGCTTGAAGAATCTTCTTTATTTGTTCTACCTCTAAACCACTACACAATGTACTCATAGGAGGTAAATGGGGCCTCTTACCTCAGTCACGATGGTGAAGGAGAAGGAGCTTTTGTCATACACACAGCCATTCACACACGGCTCTGTGTCTGGCTCACTCATGTCAGGGAAGGTCCCCTTCAGGTAAAGGAGCTGCCACTGGGGGAGGAGGAAGTGACACTTCTCTAGCCTCAAGTTTGAATCTAGTGGGATGGGGATTCTCAGGAGGGTGTCTTGGCTGAGGATCGTAGTACCATTAGCAGAGATAGTGTCATTGTCAAGAGTGTCGACCTAGCAACGGTGACCAGGGACAGCTGCAGTGAAGTTCTCCAACAGCATATGAAGGTACACTATGAGGTTGGAGATAAAAAGGAAAGCCATCTGACAGATCTGGAATCTTCCTAGACTGCCAGCTTGATCCAGAAAGTCCTGAAAGGCCATGGAGGCTGAACAGGTGATCCCCAAGATGAGGCAAAGTGACTGTATCTTGAAACGTTCAAGGGGAGATAATGTTTCCTTCCACACATCACACTAACTGTGGGTTGATCCAGACCACACTTTCTTCTCAGTTGACCCTGTCTCACCTCCAAAGCAGGGCCATGGGAGGTTTCTCTCCAAATTGCGTTAGGGTCAGGTATGTAGCCATTTTCATTAGTCACAGAGAGAAATATTTTGATGAGGTACTGCCAGCAGTTGACAAATCTGTTAAAGATGTACTTTGTAAAAATTCTTGTCCTCAGCTGTCCTCAGCAGTGCTTCAAAGCCAGCATTGGACTTTTATCTACAGAATCTTAGTAAACAATCTAAAACTAACCTGCTAGATGGGATGCAGTTTTCCCAGACAATCTAATTGGTGAGACTCAGAAGTGAAATGCTTTTTTATTTTTCTTTGAAAAGAGGAAACAGCGTTTTGCTTGTCTAGTACTGAATTTTGATTAAAAGAGTTAATGAAAACAGTCCTGAGTTAAATTAAAGCAAATGAAATATGATGCAGTCCTTCCCTTTTTGTAAGTGACATTCTGCTTTGGTTCAAATCATACCACAAACTCACACTGAAAATAAGTTATCTGAGGGGCTGACCCCATGGCCTAGTCGTTGTTTGGCATGCTCTGCTTTGGGGGCCAGGTTAATGGGTTTGGATCCTGAGCACAGACATACACCACTCCTCAGCCTTGCTGTGGCAGCCACCTACATATAAAATAGGGGAAGATTGGCACAGATGTTAGCTCAGGGCTAATTTCCCTCAGCAAAAAAAAAAAAAAGTTACTTGAAATGGGGCAGAGTGGAGAGTGATGGAGGGCAGAAGGGTAAACCAGTGGTAAGCTCTCATAGAGGTTTATTGATTCATCCAGATAATATTTGTGAAAACTTTTTCTCTGCTAGTTCTAGGAATACGGTAATGTGTCAGATAAAGTCTTCATGACTCTTAAAGTCCAGTGAGTAAGGGAGAAGTAAATACATAATTACACTCTGATTTCACAAAATTCCTATCTGTTATGGGCACAGTGTGTTAGGGAAGAATTGAAGAGAAAATATAGGATAAAATGCCATAGCTCTATGGATTAACACTAAATCATCTATAAAAAATTTCTTTATTTATAACTTTATTGAGATATAATTCAAATATCTTGTGTTAAAAAGCAAAATTCAGGGGCCAGCCCCATGGCATGGTGGTTAGAGTGTGCACACTCAGCTGCTGGCGACCCGGGTTCGGATCCTAGGCTCACACCCGGCTCCGCTTGTCAGGCCATGCTGTAGTGGCTCTCACGTAGAATGGAAGAGGATGGGCATGGATGTTGGCTCGGGGCCGGTCTTCCTCAGCAAGGAGAGGAGGATTGGCATTGGTGTTGGCTTGGGGATGATCTTCCTCACACACACACAAAAAAATTGAGTAAATTTGAAGATCTAACTGGTTTTCTTAAACAGTTCATGAATCAAACAGCATCCCATCTTGCTATTAGAAGGGCACTATAAGGAGTTATATAAAGTGGAAGGTTTTTATAGGAAGGAGTGTTTGGTAAGGAAATCATTAGCAAAAGAAAAGAAAGGATTATTTTGGGTCAGAGCATGTTCTTTATTGGGAGAATGGGAACTGGCATGGGTTTTATCATGCAGGTTACCTTACTTGTGCAACTCAGGAAATTTCAGATTGACTGCTAAGTGTCAGATTCCCGGGAGGGCTCAAACTGTAATTAAGTCTTTTTTTGCTGTCATGGTGGCCATTTTGGTCTTGTTGTTTCTTTGTTTTATCATTTCTCCCCATTTAATTAAAACTCTCAACCTAACTGAGAGATGTAATAAAAAATTAAGGCATTAGCACCACACCACTCTCAGCCACCAATCCATAGCTCTCATGCCTTTTTCTAATCTTCTGTGTGATATTTGTTGATCATGATGTTTCTGCTTAATCCCTGTGATACTTACAGGTCATGTATTCAGATTCACAGTCTTTAAGTCAGTCATTCTCTTTGCTCCTTTTCTGACATTCCAGTCTTAGGGAGATCATTTGCTTGGTGGTTAGCAGCTACAAACATACGCTTAAAGCTTTTGAGAGAACACAACATGCCAGAGAGATATTGTGCTCGTAATAAGCAGGATAATTCACAATGTTTGGAGTGCACCTCAGAGCCATGGTCCCTAAGACACAAACCAATCTATAGAAGGTCTCATTGAAGGAGTCACCCTCTTAAGCCAAGTGGCTGCTCAATGATCTTATGTAGCTGAGTTTCAACTTCCCCAGGAGTGTTGATCCAGGTACAGCAGGTGGTGTTGGTCACAGCACAGACACCTCCTTGCTCAGCTAAAAGAAAATCAAGGCTATCCTATTATCAAGAAAAACCAGGATGGCTAAGAATATTTGTTGAGCAGCTATTGCTTTAACAGCAGATTCTGTAATATTTTCAAAAGCTAAAGAAAGGTTTCTGATCAGAGCTTCATTTATATTTACTCCTAATCAGGGAAGTAGGGATCTGTCAAAGGGAGCTAATTTTGAATTAATGAATGCCTCCTTTTGTGTCCTATCTAGAATAGTTAGGGGCATAGTTAGATAACACAAGAGGCATTGCCCATCTAGGCATTCATAAGTCCAAGGAGAATGATAACCACCATAGACATAGATACATCCTTTTGGGGCACAAATTACTTCCACTAAGGTGGCACTGTTAACGGATTCATTCACAAGAATTGTTGCATTTGCCTGTTCAAGCTGGAGTCAGTTAGAATTGCCTCCTAGTTTGAAATAAAAAGTTGTTCTAAATTCCAGAGTTTACTCCCCTTAGCAATGGCCTGGGAGATACAGCTGAGGGCGTTATCTTTGCAGGTCAGTGCCAGGGTAAAGGAAAGAAAAAAAAGAAGTAAAGGGTTTCATGTTTAGCTAAAGTAAGAAGTCTTGATCTGGTCTCTTGGGTAGAAGTAGTCTACATGAATGTCAGCTACTTCTCCTCCTAGTCAGTTTGACTTGGAGGTCCCCAGTATTTGTGCAAAATCAGATGTCAGTACTATACAATGCCTTCCAGTTTTGAAGCAGTGTCAGTGGTCAGGATCACTTGGACAATCCCTTCCATTGGGACTTGAGGGCTGTCTTGCTCTGATCATACTTCCAGAATACCTAGTCACCAGTCTCTAGAATGTGATGAACAGGATCCTTTAAATTGGGATCTGAGCAAGCTTCTTTAACGTATTGACGACAGGCTTGAGCATAAGACATTAGAGACTTACAGTAGCTGGTCATACTAGCACGAGCCAACAAGGTATCAGCAGAAGGCTGTGTACAAATAGACATTGGTCTGTCAGTGACCATCTCATGTGGAGTGAGTTTACATTTTCCAAAGTGGGTACTGAGAGAAGTTGGCAAGAGCAATGACAATATCTTAGTAAGGAGGAGTCCCGTCTTCAGGTATATAACAAAATCTCAAAGAAAATCAACAGGACTAGAATCTAATATCTGCAAAGGTGCAAACATAATTTTTCTCTCTAAAATTACCTCTATCCTTTACTAAAGATAATCACAGTAAAACGAATTTTTTTATATTAAAACATGGCCTGATTATTTATATAAGTGAAATAAGAATACTGACTGAGTCTTTCTGAATTCTGAGGGATCAGGGATCAGAAAACATAAATGATTTATCATTCTTCACAAAGGTATATCTTTCCAAATTATCGATAGCTTAAGTGAAAATATTTCTTTAGATCTGTAAAAACATTAAGGCCATTAGTTCTTTGACCATGCCTGATAATTGAGAGTGACAAGAATATTGATAATTCCAAAAGTTTGCAAGGTTTTCTTTAAGACTTGTATGATTTTCCCAGTGAAGTGAGTGCCTCAATCACTGGAGATTGTGGAAGGTATACCCCAAGTGGAAAAGATATTTTCTAACAGTTTCTTTGCCACTGTGAGGGCATCAGCCTTTTGACATGGGAAGTCTCCAACCCATCCAGTAAACATACAGCTGATAACAGGAACATATTGATAACTCATACTAAGTGGCAGTTGAATGAAGTCCAGCTGCAGGTGTTTAAAGGATCCAGAGGGAGGAGGTCTGAAGCCTCAGGAGACAAAAATAGTTTTTCTTAAATGTGCTATGGTGGGTGAAGGAATGTGAATTCAAAAAATGGGATTTGCCAGGGAGTCAGAAGAAACTAGCTGCCATCTTGGGTTTCCCATAACCCTAACAGTCATCGTTGACTCATCTTAATTTCTGTGATTCAGAGGCATACTGTCGTCACGTTAGAAGGACATCAGGTTGGCAAAAGTCTGACAATAAGGCGTTATTTTTTGCAGAAGCAGAATGGACTTCAACCACATGTGCCACTATGTTTATAGATTCTGTTGCTGCTACCTTTGCATGAAAGTCAGCTAGGGCATTTTCCTGATACTTGGGTAGGTCCTTTTAGTGTGGGCGTCAATTTTGATGACAGCAATTTCAGAAGGGAAAAGAATAGCAGTAAGAAGATCATTTACTTGTTGCCCATTTTTGATTGGGGTCCCAGCGGTTGTCATACAACATTTTAAGAATATAAGTGGAATTACAAGTGGTAAAATTATACCAGATTATATATCTGATTTCCAGGAATTTCACAAAGTTTCTAGAACACTTATATACCTATTCAAATACAACATAAACAAGGCATAGTATTACTCCTTATTTGAGAATGCTTCCTATGTAATTTAACATATCTTTTACTATTAAGAAGACTCAGCTTTTCCTAAGTAATCAAAGACCTGAGAAAGCACAGAAAATTCTTTTGATAAAACATAAAATCCTTACTTTTCTCTCATAATCTCTTATCTGGAGCAGACCTAATAGTCCAAGAAAACTGTATCCACTGGCAGATAAAAGAAAATTAGTTTCTAATTTTACATAGGTAGACTACTGATATTAAAGTTTACTTTTAAAATCCTTAAAATAACAATTTAATTTTTGTCAGCCTGGTCACACAATAAAAAATCCTCTTTGTCTCTTTTTTCTATATGCATTTCATTTTTACTCCATTTTTCTCCTTCCCATTCTGAAAAATTTACTCTCATTTCCCTTAACAAAATACATCTTCATATTAGAATTTTTCACCTATAAAAACCTTAATTTCTAAGTGAAAAATAAGGCAATAAGCATTATGAACTGTCTTGTATATTAACATTCTGTAGATTGGCAGATTTATAAATATACATATATTTTTTTAATAATTTTATTTATTTATTTTTCCCCCAAAGCCCCAGTAGATAGTTGTATGTCATAGTTGCACATCCTTCTAGTTGCTGTATTTGGGACTTGGTGTCAGCATGGCCGGAGAACCGGCGCGTCAGTGCGTGCCTGGGATCCGAACCCAGGCCACCAGCAGCGGAGTACGCACACTTAGCCACTAAGCCATGGGGCTGGCCCTATAAATATTTTTTATAATTATCAGAAACATACGCTTTTTCATAGAAAATTTCTCAGTGTGGCATAAAGCACGTCCACTAATAGACCCAGATTTATTTTTAGTTTCTCTGCAGTAGAAAGCCAAAATTAGACAAACCTATGTTCAATAACGAATGTTTCACTATTTCGTCTTACTTGCTAATGACGTAGATATTTAGTGAATTTCCCATCATTGAATTTAACTTAGCAAATCTCTAAAGTTTCAAGTTACCAAAAAAATTTTGGAATCTATTTTTAAGTAGATATACCATAAAATATAATTGTTGCCAAAAAGTTTATCTATAATCTCTTATCCAAATTGCATCCATATAAATTATTTGCTCCCAAAATTTACATTTAGATTATCCATAAAAACTTCATGAAACATTGCACAAAATCAGCCATCATTTGAAGTCATTTTTTTCTGACAAATTTTGCAACAGAGGTAACATAAGTTTGACTAGTAAACCTAGGTGGAATAAAAATTGTTTATGTGCATTATGTTCTATGTTGGTAACTTTAAAGATATGTATGTTTAGTTAAATCACCAGACTTAAGCTAGCTTTTATACCTAATATATTCCCAGATCACATGAACTTGAAAAGCATTTGGGTAGTTTGTATGATATTTCTGAGAATTTTAGAGTGCCCAATCCTTACAAGTGGTTGACCTTTAACCCACTTAAATAGAGCTCTTTTATAAATTACTTTTAGTAATACCATCTGGAGGTAGAAAATACCACATATCTACTATAGATATATATAGATGCACAGACAGGTACATAAACAGACACAAACAGAGAGCTTATAGTTACTGATATTTGTGGAGAAGATTTGCAAGATTTCTCATTAGCCCAGTTTTTTTTTTTTTATGAGGAAGATTGGCCCTGAGCTAACATCTGCCTATCCTCCTCTTTTGTTTTTTGCTGAGGAAGACTGGCCTTGGGCTAACATCCATGCCCATTTTCCTCTACTTTATATGGGACGCCTGCCACAGCATGGCCTGACAAGTGGTGCATCGGTGTGCACCCGGGATCCGAACTGCCGAACCCCGGGCCACTGCAGCAGAGCGCACGCACTTAACCACTTGTGCCACTGGGCCGGCCCCTCATTAGCCCAGTTTTTAAATTCTTTCTGTCATTTTTTTTCCTTCTAATGAGAAACACTGCATTTCAAAGACTGGCTTTTAGGTCCTAGTGAAGTTGGGGGTAGAAAATCTACATCACAAAAGCACAGAGAAAATATCCAAGTTTCTTCAAGATGGAGTTTTTGGGGCATATTTGCAGGAAAATTCTGTTCCTAACATCCCAGTATCTACAAATATTTTGAGATAAATAGGGAATGTTTTGGGATTGGCAAGAAGGACTAACACACCCATCCACTTTCTGTTGGATTGTGTCTTTCCCTCTGAGTATATTGTTTCAATTTAACTTAGGGGAGGAGCAATACAACAAATTCCTATTAGGCTCTGAATATCAGTTTTCAATTAGGCCAAAAGTCTGATCATAAAGTTATTAAATCCTTGTAAATATCTTGTCCGTTTCAGCGGGAACAGAGTAAATATTTGTGGCAGTATTGGACAACTTCATTAATTTTAATTTTAGTTTCCTTTTGGCTGTTTAATGAAATAATACAGCAGTTTACCAGGAAATCCTTCAGTTTCCCATTAATTTTGGGAGAAGCCCACACCAGGATCCTCCTTCAAATGTAGATATGGGGTTGTGTACAAGGCCATTAACTTGGCAAGATTTTGTTCATGGTTGTGTAGTCTTTTCAGAGTGGAGGAACAATTCAGACACAAGACTGCTAGAATAAATCCTCAAGTAGAGGAGGAAAAAGGTGGCAATAGGAGTTATTTCAGTGTTACATCAGTCTTACAGTCTTTTGTTTTACGTACGTCTTATCTCTTTAAATTTTATGAATCTTTTGCAGTGAATCTTTCAGTGCTGAATCTTGAAGACTTTTGTAAGCTTCTGCATTGATTTTATCTAATTGGGATGTTTCCCATAATGACCACTGTAATTCTAGGTTGTATTTAGTCAAATTTTGCCATTTTTGCAAATAGCTACTACTCCCAGGACCACAGGTCTTAGATGTAAAATAAACAGATGTGCCAGAAGGTGGTGCACTCAATGTTTTGAAACTGGAGGATCTCATTTCTTTTAGTTAAGGAGTTTGGATTTCTCTGAGCCAAACTAATACCTAAGAGGGTCTTGCCATAGGGTTGGGAGGTGGCAAGTGCTTTAACGGCCTTTAAATGCTTAATCTGTGCCCACCAATTTTGCAGTTTTTTTCTTCAGAGATTCCCATAACCAATTAGCCTTGATTTAATATTTACCTGAGCAGTCCTACTGAACCCAGTCCTGCTTAAATGAGATCCAGTCCAATCCCAGACCCAGTGTGGTTCTTAAATCATAGCCAGTCCAACTCTGGCTAATAAACACCAAGAATTCCCATGGAACTTTGGGCTGGGGGGAATGATTGAACAATCAAATCCCTTACAATGGAGACTGTGGAGCAATTCCAAACTAAATAGAGAGGTAAACCTGCCACAAACAGTACCCAACATTGAAACTGAGAGCTGATTCCAAATAATTGGGGAATTGCAGACTAAACCATCAGCAGTCCCCAACACGGAGTCTAGGGAGAGAGCTACGGGCTGGGATTTTCCACTCAAGGAATTGTGGGCTGAAAGACTAGGCTTTTGGCTCCAGGGAGAACCACCTGTTAGCTCAATTGGTTCTGGACAGAGCCCTCTGCCAGCTCAGTTTGTTCTGGGCAGAATTCTCTACCAGCTCAAATGCACTCCAGGTAGAATCCTCTACCAGATCAAGCTGACCTGCTCTGTAAAGAAAAGCCGATTAGATCAGGAGCTTGAATGCAAAAAGAGAGAGGAGCTCAAACCAAGAGGAACTTACCAATGGCCCTCAGAAATGGTGATAAAGGCAGTGAACTCAAAATGGAGTTTGCCAGGCACCATGCCTGTGTTTCTTCTCGTTCCCAAATGCTGTCAGAAATTCGTTTTGGTCCCACCACGGCCACAAAATCTGTTAAAAACAAATTCCGATCGAGTAAATTTGAAAATCTAATTGGCTTTATTAAATGGTTCATGACTCGAGCAGCATCTCATCTAGCGACTAGAAGGGCACTCCAAAGGATACATATATAATGGAAGGTTTTGATAGGAAAGGGGATGGGGCAAGGAAGTCATTAAGAAAAGAGCAGTTATTTTTGGCCAGGACATTCTCTTTTTTGAGGGAAAGAGAACTGGCATGGGTTTATCATGCAGATTACTTCACAAGTGCAACTTAGGGAATTTCAGATTGACTCTTTAAAGTTCATATTGCTGGGATGGGCTGAAACTGTAATTAAGTCTTCATTTACTGTCATGGGGGCCAGTTTGGGTCTATTATTTCTTTTTCTTAACACATCTAATTTACCCATTTAAAGTGTATGATTCAGTGGGTTTTAGTTACCACAGAGTTGTCCAACCGTCATCACTATCTCATTACAGAATATCATGACAAAAAAAAAAAAACTAGCTGTAGGTGACAGAGGCCTCAAATTTCTCTAGT
Organism: Diceros bicornis minor; assembly: GCF_020826845.1. Classification (NCBI taxonomy): domain Eukaryota; kingdom Metazoa; phylum Chordata; class Mammalia; order Perissodactyla; family Rhinocerotidae; genus Diceros; species Diceros bicornis. Next base: position 9,546,823 of record NC_080770.1, read on the forward strand.
GTACTTATTTTTTTTCTCCCTGTGATATTGTAATTCATAATAAGAAATCTATATTTGGTCTTTGTCTCTGTTTGTAGCACAGAGCTCTTAAAACCCTTGGAATTTCTTAAGTGATGAGAGTGACAAAGGTATCCTTTGTTATATTAATGAGATAACTTTTGGCCCCCACCTAACGTTGGGGGCTGGTTGCCAGGAGATCCAACCTTGTGATTAGGGTTGGAAATTTCAGTCTCACCCCCTGGCCTCCAAGGAGCAGAGGGACTGGGGTTTGAATCAATAGCCAATGACTGATTTAATCAATCATGCCTATGTAATGAAACTTCCATAATTACCCAAAAAGGATTGGGTTCAAAGAACTTCCAGGCTGGTAACCAAATCCTCATCAGGAGGGTGACACACCCCAACTCCACAGGGACAGAATCTCCTGTGCTCAGAACCCTCCCAGACCTCACCCTATGTACCTCTTCATCTGGCTGTTGATTTGTGTCCTTTATCATATCCTTTAATAAAATGGTAAATGTAAGTAAATATTTCCCTGAGTTCTGTGAGCCAGTCTAGAAAATTAATAGAAGTCATGGAGGGGATGATTGGAACCACTAATCTATAGCCAGTTGGTCAGAGACACAGGTAATAACCTAGGCTTGCAGCTGGCTACTGATGTAGGAGGGGTGGTCTTGTGTGACCGAGCCCTTAACCTGTGGGATCTGATGCTATCTCCAGGTAGATGGTGTCAGAATTGAACTATATTGTAGGACACACAGCTGATGTTGCAGAGACTTGCTTGTTGTTATGGGGACAAAGCTCCACACATTTGGTGACCAGAACTGTAAGACGTGATGGAAGAAAGAGAGGATTTTTCTCTGATCTTCACAGCCAGAACCTGGTGGGGCTCCATGAAAGTGTGCAGTTACCCTAAGACTGCAGGGGCCTTCCAGTTTCTGGTCCAGCATGCAAGAGGTTTGGAAGTTACCACTCCCTCCTAACAACAAGTAAAAAGCTGACCAAGCTGAAAAATCAACAACCCCTCTTATATCCATAAGATAAGTGAAGTCACAAGGCAAATTGATGCCTGTCAAAATTGGAGAGACTGACAGGCAGAATCACAGCTTACCTGAGCGGAAACCCACAAGCTAAAACTCTGCAGTAACCAGTGCCAGGGTAGGGGAACCTGAATTATAATTGATGAATTGCTTGAGGCTCAGTGTGGACAAGTCTTGGAGACAAAATCTCCAGGGCAACCCAGATGTGGGGGTTGGGGGCACACTTTTGTGAGTTTTACCTCCTGGAGTTTTACCAGGTTCTCACAGTGATTACCAGAGAAAAATCCCCACAAGCTTCCAGCAGGGGGAAGAGAAAAGGAGCCATTTGGAAATATGCCAGAACATTCTGTTCTTCTTAATAAGGTCTGCCCTCAGGAGTAACTATTTAATCAGAGTCTAACCTACTGGGGTTTTATCAGAGCCTAACTGACCTGGAGAAATGAAAGACCCATCTCCAGCTCACTCTAGCCATGCTGTCCCACCTAAGGGAGGTGAGAGTGACATAGGACTGAGAAGCACATGTAAAGTCCACAGTTCAGAGGCATAGGCTCATTAAAAGACAGACCTTGGGGGTGGCCCGGTGCTGAAGTGGTTAAGTTTGTACATTTCGCTTCAGTGGCCTGGGGTCCACAAGTTTGGATTCCCGGTGCAGACTGGCACACCGCTTGTAAAGCCATGCTGTGGCAGTGTCCCATATATAGTAGAGGAAGATGGACACGGATTTAGCCCAGGGCCAATCTTCCTCAGCAAAAAGAGGAGGATTGGCAATGGATGTTAGCTCAGGGCTGATCTTCCTCTCACACACACACACACACACACACACACACACACACACACACACACAAGACAGACCTAATCATGCGATTGTAGAACTCTTCTCCTGCCCCTACGCCTTCCCACCATGTTACTAAAGGTCTACTTACAGCAGTTCCTTTTACCCAGTACATTATGCCACGACAGCAAGAAAAAATTACAAGCCACACTAAAAGGCAAAAAATGCAGCCTGAGGGAGTCAAGGCAAACATCAGAACCAGACTCAGATATGAAAGGGATGTTGCATCATCATACTGGGAATTTAAAAAATTAGGATTAATATGCTAAGGAATAAAGAAGGCAGCATGAAAAAAAGTGTCATCTATTTTCCTTAAGTGTAACAACGCTCAATTTTTAGCAGAAATTTTATTTTTAAAAGGTCATAATTTGTTGTATAAAATGTTTAAGGTATGTACTTTCTACTTGAAGGTCATCACTTATCAGTTACAATATTTACAAAAGGGTTAAATGTACTTATAGGATAATCTATCCCACCTCACATCTTATTCAAAGGTTTTTCCTAGCACCTCATTTCTGACCTGGTTGGGGGAAGTGGGAGAGTTTCAGAAAAGTTGCCTGTATACTTTAGATGGAATGCTTGTTTTCAAGCAAGTATAAAGGTAGGTATAAGACAAAATTCTTTTTAGTTCATGGTCTGATAAAGTGACCTCAAAAGTTAATTATTTGAGAAGTAGTACCTCTCAACAACCTATAAAAGGTGAAACATACTAAGTCACCTTATGATAAGTCTGTAAGAGCTAAAGAAGGAGAAATCATGTTAGTCCACTGAGATTGCATCACCACTGACTGGACATTTAAGGTTACAGGACAATCTTGTGGTTATTGCTAGATAGGAAAGTTTAACTGAAGAGGTGTTATGAAATTCAAATGTACTCAATCAAAAAATGGGCAGAACCAGCCCTGATGGCCTATGGGTTAAAGTTCTGTGTGCTCTGCTTTGGCAGCCTGGGTTCTGTTCCTGGGTGTGGAACCACACCACTTGTCTGTTTGTAGCCACTCTGTGGCAGTGGCTCACATAGAAGAACTGAAAAAATTTACAATTGTACACACCTATGTACCAGGGCTTTGGGGGGGTGGAAAAGGAAGTAAAAATGAGGAAGATTGGCAGCAGATGTTAGCTTAGGTTGAATCTTCTCCCACAAAAAACCAAAAAAATGGGCAGAGGATCTAAACAGACATTTTTCCAAAGAAGATATACAGATGGCACATGATAAGATGTTCAACATCACTAATTATTAGGGAAATGCCAATCAAAACCGCAATGGGATAGCACCTAACTCCTGTCAGAATGGCATTATTAAAAAGACAAGAAATAACAAGTATTGGAGAGGATGTAGACAGAAGGGAACACTCATATACTGCTGAGGGGAATGTAAGTTGGTGCAGCCACTAGGGAAAAGAGTATGGAAATTTCTCAAAAAAGTAAAAATAGAACTACCATATTATCCAGCTATATGACTTCAGGGCATTTATATGAAGAATTCAAAAACATGAATTCAAAAAGATATATGCACCACTTTGTTCATTGCAGCATTATTTACAATAGCCAAGACTTTGAAACTACCTAAGTGTCCATCAATGGATGAATATATGAAGAAGATGTGATATATTATATCTTGCCATTTGCAACAACATGGATGGACCATGAAGGTATTATGTAAGTGAAATAAATCAGATGGAAAAATAAAAATATTGTATGAAAATATGTTTTAAGAAGTAGATTAAGTTCAGGGAAATGTGATCCAAAGGTAGTCTGTGTAAAGAGAGATTATAGATAAAAGGAATTGGAAAAACCAAACAGAATTGTTAGAGATGAAAAACACAATGGATGAGATAAAGAAAAATCTGGAGTCCTTAAACAAAAGGGCTGACAATATGGAGAATAGAATTAGCAATCTGGAGGATAGGAACATGGCAATGCTTCAGATGGAGGAGGAGGGAGAACTTAGACTAAAAAGAAATGAAGAAATTCTCTGAGAAATATCTGACTCAATTAGGAAATGCAACATATGGATTATAGGTATTCCAGAGGGAGAAGAGAGGGAAAAAGGAGCAGAGAGCTTCTTCAAAGAAATAATAAGTGAGAACTTCCCAAACCTGGATATGGAGCTGGAATTACACGTAAAAGAAGCCAACAGAACTCCTAATTACATGAATGTAATTTAAATGTAATTGTAATGTAAATTACATTTACATCAATGTAAAAAGACCTTCTCCAAGGCATATGTTAGTAAAACTGGCAAAAGTCAACAATAAAGAAAAAATATTAAGGGCAACAAGGCAGACGAGAGTAAGCTATAAAGGAAGCCCTATTAGGCTTTCAGTGGATTTTTAAGCAGAAACCTTACAGGGTAGGAGAGAGTGGAATGATATATTCAAAATTTTGAAAGACGAAAATTTTCAGCCAAGAATACTATATCCAGCAAAAATATCCTTCAGATATGATGGAGAAGTAAAACCTCTCCCAGATAAACAAAAGCTGAGGGAGTTCATTGCCACAAGACCCTCCATACAAGATTTGATCAAGAAAATCCTCATACCTGAAAAAGAAAGAAAGAAAGGGTTTACAAAGACTTGAGCAAGAAGATAAATAGGCAGACAAAATCAGAAATTGCAACTCTCTATCAGAACAGATTAGCAAACACTTAATTATAACTCTAAAGATAAAGGAAAAGAAAACATATAAAATAAATATTGTCACTTCATTTTAACCACAAATTCACAACACATAACAGACTAAGTTGTGACAACAACAACTTAGAAGGGGAAGAGGAAAGGGATGAAACCTGCTTTGACTAAGGGAAGAAGAGGCTATAAGGGAATGGACTATCTCATCTACGAGATCTTTTATACAAACTGCACGGTAACCACTAAACAAAAAAATCAGAACAAAGACACAAATGATAAAGAGAAAACCGAGAAAACCATCATAGAAAGCCACCAAACTGAATTAGTAGTCCAAAATACCTGGGATGAGAAATAAGGGAAATAAATAACAACTGAAAAACAAGAGATAAAATGGCAGCCTTAAGCCCTAATATATCAATAATCACTCTAAATGTAAATGGATTGAATTCCCCAATCAAAAGACACAGAGTGACTGGATGGATTAAAAAACAAGACCCAAAAATTTGTTGCCTCCAGGAAACACATCTCAACTTTAAAGACAAACACAAGCTCAGAGTGAAGGGATGGAAGTTGATATTCCAAGCTAAGAGCAAACAAAAGAAAGCAGGTATTGCCGTACTTATATCAGACAAAGTAGACTTCAAGATAAAAAAGGTAATGAGATACAAAGAGGGGCAATATATAATGACACAAGAGACACTCCACCAAGAAGACATAACACTTATAAATGTATATATGCACCCAACACAGGAGCACCAAAGTACATAAAGCAACTATTAACAAACCTAAAAGGAGATGTCAACAACAACACAATAATAGTAGGGGACCTTAACACCCCACTTACATCAATGGATAGATCATCCAGACAGAAAGTCAATAAGGAAATAGTGGACTTAAATGAAAAACTAGAGCAGATGGACTTAATAGATATGCATAGAGCACTCCATCCAAAAAGAACAGATTACATATTCTTCTCAAGCTTGCGTGTAACATTCTCAAGGATAGACCATATGTTGGGAAACAAGGCAAACCACTATAAATTTAAGAAGATGGAAATCATAACAAGCATCTTTTCAGACCATAATGCTATGAAACTAGAAATCAACTACAAGAAAAAAGCTGGGAAAGTGACAAAGATATGGAGACTAAACAACATGCTACTGAACAACCAATGAAACATTGAAGAAATTAAAGGATAAATCAAAGAATATCTGGTGACAAATGAAAATGAAAATACACCATACCAATGCATATGGAATGCAGCAAAAGTGGTCCTGAGAGGGAAATTCATAGCAATACAGGCCCACCTTCACAAACAAGAAAAATCCCAAATAAGCAATCTTAAACTACACCTAACAGAATTAGAAAAAGAAGAACAAACAAAGCCCAAAGTCAGCAGAAGAAGGGAAATAATACAAATTAGAGCAGAAATAAATGAAATTGAAACCAAAGAAACAGTAGAAAGGATAAACGAAACAAAAAGCTGGTTCTTTGAGAAGATAAAAAAAATTGACAAACCCTAAGCCAGACTCACCAAGGAAAAAATAGAGAAGGCTCAAATAAATAAAATTAGGAATGAAAGAGAAGAAATCACAACAGATACCACAGAAATACAAAGGAGTATAAGAGAATACTGTGAAAAACTATATTCCAACAAATTGGACAATCTAGAGGAAATGGATAAATTCTTAGACTTATACAACCTCCCAAAACTGAATCAAGAAGAAATAGAGAACCTGAATTGACCAATTACAAGCAAAGAGAGTGAAACAGTAATCAAAAACCCCCCAAAAATAAAAGTCCAAGACCAGTTGGCTTCTCTGGAGAATTTTACCAAACGTTCAAAGAAGATTTAATACCTATCCTTCTCAAACTATTCCAAAAAACAGAGGAAGATGGAACACTTCCCAACACATTCTATGAGGCCAACATCACCCTGATACCAAAGCCAGACAAGGACGATAGGACAATACAAAGAAAGAAAATTACAGGCCAATATCGCTGGTGAACATAGATGCAAAAATCCTCAACAAAATATTGGCAAACAGAATACTGCAATACATTAAAAAGATCATACACCATGATCAAGTGGGATTCATACCAGGGACACAGGGATGGTTGAACAACCACAAATCAATCAACGTGATACACCACGTTAACAAAATGAGGAATAAAAACCACATGATCATCTCAATAGATGCAGAGAAAACATTTCACGAGATCCAACATCCATTTACGATAAAAACTCTTAGCAAAATGTTTATAGAAGGAAAGTACCTCAACATGATAAAGGCCATATATGACAAACCCACAGCCAACATCATACTCAATGGCGAAAAACTGAAAGCCATTCCTCTGAGAACAGGAACAAGACAAGGGTGCCTACTGTCGCCACTGTTATTCAACATAGTGTTGAAAGTCTGGGCAGAGCAATTAGGCAAGAAAAAGGAATAAAAGGAATCGAAATAGGCAATGAAGAAGTGAAACTCTCACTGTTTGCAGACAACGTGATTTTATATATAGACAACCCTAAAGAATCCATTGGAAAACTACTAGAAATAATGAACAACTATAGCAAAGTTGCAGGGTACAAAATCAACTTACCAAAATCAGTTGCATTTCTATTCTTTAATGACGAACTAACAGAAAGAGAACTCAAGAATACAATCCCATTTATAATCGCAACAACAACAACAAAAATATCTAAGAATAAATTTAACCAAGGAGGTGAAAGACCTATACAATGAAAACTGTAAGACATTATTGAAAGAAATAGATGATGACATAAAGAAGTGGAAAGATATCCCAAGCACATGGATTGGAAGAATAAACATAGTTAAAATGTCCATGCTACCTAAAGCAATCTACAGATTCAATGCAATCCCAGTCAGAATCCCAATGACATGCCTCATGGAAATAGAACAAAGAATCCTAAAATTCATATGGGGCAAGAAAAGACCACAAATAGCTAAAGAAATCTTGAGAAAAAAGATCAAAGCTGGAGGTGTCACAATCCCTGACTTCAAAACATACTACAAAGTGATAATAATCAAAACAGCATGGCACTGGTACAAAAACAGACACACAGATCAATGGAACAGAATTGAAACCCCAGAAATAAAACCTCACATCTATGGGCAGCTAATCTTTGACAAAAGAGCAAAGAACATATAATGGAGAAAGGAAAGTCTCTTCAATAAATTGTTCTGGGAAAACTGGACAGCCACTTGCAAAAGAATAAGAGTAGACCATCTGTGTTCACCATACACAAAAATTAACTCAAAATAGATCAAAGACCTGAGGGTGAGACCTGAAACTATAAAACTCCTGGAAGAAAATATAGGCAGTACACTATTCATTATTGGTCATAAATGGATCTTCTCGAATTCCATGTCTACTCAGACAAGGGAAACAAAAGAAAAAATAAACAAGTGGGACTTCATCAGACTAAAGAGCTTCTGCAAGGCAAATGAAACCAGGGTCAAAATGAAAATACAACCCTCCCAGCTGGGAGAAAATATTTGCAAACCATATATCCAACAAAGGGTTAATCTCCACAATATATAAAGAACTCACACATCTGAACAACAAAAAAAACAAATAACCCGACTGAAAAATGAGCAGAGGATATGAACAGACATTTTTCCAAGGAAGATATACAGATGGTTAATAGGCATATGAAAAGATGTTCAACATTACTAATCGTCAGGGAAATGCAAGTCAAAACTACACTAAGATATCACCTTACACCCGTGAGAATGGCTATAATCACCAAGACAAAAAATAACAAAAGTTGGAGAAGATGTGGAGAAAAGGGAACCCTCATTCACTGCTGGTGAGAATGTAAACTGGTGCAGCCTCTATGGAAAACAGTATGGAGATACCTCAAAAAATTAAAAATGGAAATACCTTTTGATCCAGCTATCCCACTTCTGGGTATTTATCCAAAGAACTTGAAATCAACAATCCAAAGAGGCTTATGCACCCCTATGTTCATTGCAGCATTATTCACTATAGCCAAGACATGGAAGCAACCCGAGTGTCCATCAACAGATGATTTAATAAAGACGTGGTATATATACAATGGAATACTACTCGGCCATAAAAAAAGACAAAATCGTCCCATTTGCAACAACATGGACGGACCTGGAGGGTGTTATGTTAAGTGAAATAAGCCAGACAGAGAAAGACAAACACTGTATGACCTCTCCCATATGTGGAATATAAACTAACACACAGACAGAGAGAACAATTTGGTGGTTACCAGGGGGAAGGGAGTTCGGGGTTGGGCACAAGTGGTGAAGGGGCACAGTTATATGGTGACTGACAAATAATAATGTACAACTGGAATATCACAATGTTATGAACTATTGTGACATCAATAAAAAAAAGTATATGCATATAAAAAAAAGAAGGGCATGAAAGGACTGGCAACTGAGCTTGGTTCTCAGCTGGCTGCTCTTAATAGAAAAACAGTTTATTTCGGGAGGGAGAATAATTTCCTGAGAGCCTTTGTTCTAGTTCTTGGGTCAGCCTCTTTCAGGGAAATCTTGGCATATGTTGTGCCTCCATGACTGAGATGGCTAGAATTAAATCTGAGGTTGAAATCAGGGGAGATCCTGATGAAGTATGCTTTATACCCAGACTTTATAACCTGGCATTATACAATGGCTCTGCCAAATGCTAAGTGTATATCTTGAGGAAGGTAACAGTCCATCTCTAAGCTTCCATTTCCTTGTCATTGCAAAGATGAGTAAGGCAATGTGACAACCTACTGAATGTGAGAAATATTTGCAAATCAAATATCTGATAAGAGTTTAATATCCAAAATATAAAAAGGACTCATACAACTCAATAGCATAATATAAACATTTCAATTAAAAAATGAACAGAGTATCTGAATAGGCATTTTTCCAAAGAAGACAAACAGAAGGCCAATAGGTACATGAAAAAGTGCTCACCATCACTAATTATTAGGAAGTGTAAAGCAAAACCAGAAGGAGATATCACCTCACACCTGTTAAAATGGCTAGCCTCAGAAAAACAAGAAATTACAAGTGTGGTGAGGATGTGGGGAAAAAGGAACCCTTGTGCATTGTTGGTGGGAATATAAATTAGTGCAACCACTATGGAAAACAGCATGGAGGTTCCTCAAAAAATTAAAAATAGAAATACCATAGGATCCAGCAATTCCACTTCTGGGTAGTCATCTGAAGAAAACAAAAACACTAACTTAAAAAAATATATGGGGCAGGCCCGGTGGCTCAGCAGTTAAGTGCGCATGCTCCACTTCGGCAGCCTGGGGTTCGCACGTTCAGATCTTGGGTGCGCACCTATGCACTGCTTGTCAAGCCATGCTGTGGCGGCATCCCATATAAAGTGGAGGAAGATGGGCACGGATGTTAGCCCAGAGCCAGTCTTCCTCAGCAAAAGAAGAGGAGGATTGGCATTGGATATTAGCTCAGGGCTGATCTTCCTCACACACACACACACACACACACACACACAAAGATATATATACACCCCTGTATTCATTGCAGTATTATTTACAATAACCAAGATATGACAGCAACCTAAGTGTCCATCTGTGGATGAATGGATAAAGAAAATGTGGTATATATGTGCAATGGAATATTATTCAGCTGTAATAAAAAGAAATCTTGCCGTTTGGGATAACATGGATGGACCTTGAGGACATTGTACTAAGTAAAATAAGTCAGATAGATAGAGAAAGATCAATACCATGTGATCTCACTTATATGTAGAATCTATAAAAACAAATCAAAAGAAAACCAAGCTCATAGATATAGAGAACAGATTGGTGGTTGCCAGGGGCAGGGGATGTGTGGGTGGGCAAAATGGGTGAAGTGAGTCAAAAGGTACAAACTTCCAGTTATAAAATAAATAAGACATGGGGATGTAGTGTACAACATGGTGACTGTAGTTAATAATACTGTATTGTATATTTGAAAGTTGCTAAGAGAGTAGATCTAAAAGTTATCTCAAGAAAAATAAATTTTGTAAGTATGTATGTTAACTGTCTTATTGTGGTGATCATTTTACAATATATACAAATATCAAATCATTATGTTGTACACTTGAAACTAATATAATGTTATATGTCAATTATACTTGGAAAAAAAGAGAAGAAAATATGAAAGAATAAAGATCAGGAGAAGAAGTAGGTGAAAAACAATAATGTCTCTCTCACAAGGATTTCCAAGGCATACATGGGGTCACAAATGTGCATATGGAATTATATCTAGCACGACTCAGGCAGTTATTGATTTAATTATTCAAATAATATTAGTTCCATTATCATCCCATCTGTATAAATGAAACAATAGCATGAAGGTCATTACAGAAAATTCCATGATGAAGGGAATTCAGAGAAATAGAAGGCCATACTTCCCAGAGATCTGGAGTAATCAACAGAGTGGTATTGACATAAAGTGGGACAGCTTTAAGTTAGAAGAATTGTCTGAGCTGCTTTGTTTGGCCATCCATCAGATGGAGGTTAAAATAAGACTAGGACCACAAATTTCTGAATTATCTTTACAAAAAAAAATCCAGTGAAGGCATATCATCTATCCATTCATGAACAGGATCCCTTGCTTAGACCACATTTTAACTGCTATTCGTGTACCATGCTCTCTTTCTTCCCTTGGCATGAGGTGATTGTTCGTTGCCATTCACTTTGATTACACATTGCTTTTTCCTTGATTTCAGCTAGTATTACTTATTTTTGTATCTATCCGCCTGGTCCCTGTAGGTATTTAAGCTTTTCTTCTCTGGAGTGGGCTAATAGGGTAGGCAAAATACTAAGTCTGGGCTTGGATCCAAAGATAATTCCTGAGAACTTAGCTAGTCCAAAAGAATTTTATTTAACTTAGGCATATGGTGACACAGTATAGAAGTGCCAGTGAGTTCCACCTAAATTTCAAGGTCCACCCCAACCTTTTTTTCTTTTTTTAAAGCACAAGCCAATGTTCTCTCCATCATATTAGGAACCCTCAGTGCCATTGTCTGTGTAATGTTTCACCTCTGGGGAAACCTGATTTCTTCCAGCCATTTTCAGAGGGATCTGAATTCTCAGGAGCATTATTTGAAATCTTCTAAAGGACCTCTGCTTTTTCTGGGACTGTAAGATCTTCTATCAGATATGCCACTGTACATGTTTCCAGAAATTTTCTATTCTTCCTTTTTTAGTGGTGAACTTCTAATCCTCTCCTTTATCAATAAAAGGAAGGTATATATTTTTTCTGATCTCCATTAGCATTCTTTATATTCTCTTATCATTTTACACATTTGGATTTAAAAATGTCTATGAATTTTTCTCTCTCATATTAATGTGAAATTTCCTTGAAGGCTGGTACTCTGACTTATTCTGTTATTCATGATCTAGCACCATGCTGACACAATATAAATTTTCAATAAATACTTTATGTATGTGCATGACATAAAGAATGATTTAACTAAGGATGCACAGCAATATCTGCCTTCCACACCTGGGATGGAAAATAAGAAAGAGAAAGACTTCTCTGGGGCATTTCCACTCAGTCATGCTCTTGGAACTTGTAATAAGGAGAATGTAAACTCCACACAGCATGTGTTTGGACTGTTGTGGTCGCTGCCGTGTTTCCAGGGATAGAACAAAACCCACCACCGGTTGGCACTTACTAGATATACCATGAAAGAAAGTGCATGGGTGAATGAACAAATAGGAGAACCACCTTATGCTCTATTCTGCATGGTCACTAATCCTTCTACTGGCGTTACTGCTCTGAAAAACAGCCATCAGAATATTAGTCAGAAGGAATGGATTACTTTTTATTACTTTCTTATTACTTTTTTATTACACAGAGTCAGACTAATATGCAATCTTTTTAAAAATAATTTTTATTTAATTAATTTTTGTGGTAACATTGTTTTATAGCATTATAAATTTCAGGTGTACATCATTATGTTTTGACTTCTGTGTAGACTACATTGTGTTCACTGCCCAAAGTCTAATTGCCATCTGTCACCATACCCATGTGCCTTTTCACTCCTTTCACCCGCCCCCTTCACCTCTGGTAACCACCAATCTATTTTCTGTGTCTATATTTGTTTGTTGTTGGTTTTTTTTTTTTTATCTTTGACATATGAATGAAATCATATGGTATTTGGCTTTCTCTGTCTGACTTACTTCACTTAGCCTAATGCCCTCAAGGTCCATCAATATTTTCACAAATGACAAGATTTCATCTTTTTTATGGCTCAGTAGTATTCAATTTTATATATATATTATATAATATATATTCGTATACATATATATCACATCTTTATCCATTCATCCCTTGATGGGCACTTAGGTTGTTTCCAAGTGCTGGCTATTGTGAATAATGCTGCAATGAACATAGGGGTGCATATATCTTTTCAAATATGTGTTTTCATATTCTTTAGATAAATACCCAGAAGTGGAATAGCTGGATCATATGGTAGTTCTATTCTTAATTTTTTGAGAAATCTCCACACTGTTTTCCACAGTGGCTGCACCAGTTTACATTCCCACCAGCAGTGTATCTGCACTGAATCTGTAGGTTGCTTTAGGTAATACGGACATTGAAACTATGTTTATTTTTCCAAACCGTGAGCATGGAATATTTTTCCGTTTCTTCATGTCTTCTTAGATTTCTTTCAATAATGTCTTATAGGTTTCAGTGTTTAGGTCTTTCACCTCCTTGGTTAAATTTATTCCTTGATATTTTATTATTATTGTTGCTACTGTAAATGGAATTGTAATCTTGACTTCTCTTTCTGCTAGTTCTTTCTTACTGTATAGATGCAACTGATTTTTGTATGTTGATTTTATACCCTGCAACTTTGCTGTGGTTGTTGATTATTTCTAATAGTCTTCTGGTGGATTCTTTAGGGTTTTCTATTTACAGAATCATGTCATCTGCAAACAGCAAGAGTTTCACTTCTTTTTTTCCAATTTGGATGGCTTTTATTTCTTTTCCTTGCCTAATTGCTCTGGCCAAATCCTCCAACACTATGTTGAATAGGAGTGGTGAGAGTGAGCACCCTTGTCTGGTTCCCATTCTCAGAGGGACGGTTTTCAGTTTTTCACCATTAAGTATGATGTTGGCTATGGGTTTGTCGTATATGGCCTTTATTATGTTGAGGTACTTTCCTTCTATACTCACTTTGTTTGAGATTTTTTTTTTTATCATAAATGGATGCTGTATCTTGTCAAATGCTTTCTATGCATCTATTGAGATGATCATGTGTTTTTTATTCCTCATTTTGTTAATGTGGTGTATCACATTGATTGATTTGTGCATGTAGAGCTATCCCTAGGTCCCTAGTATAAATCTCACTTGGTCATGCTGTATCATCCTTTTAATGTATTGCTGTATTTGGCTTGCCAATATATTTCTTAGGATTTTTGCATATGTTCATCAGCGATATGGGATTGTAATTTTCCTTTCTTGTGTAGTCCTTGTCTTGTTTTGGTATCAGGGTAATGTTGGCCTCATAGAATGAGTCAGGAAGTGTCCTATATTCTTCAATTTTTTGGAATTGTTTGAAAAGGATAGATATTAACTCTTTGAATTTTATGTAGAATTTTCCAGTGAAGCCATCTGGTCCTGGGCTTTTGGTTTTTGGTGAATTTTTGATTATCATTTCAATCTCTTTACTTGTGACTCGTCTATTCATATTCTCTATTTCTTCTTGATTCAGTTTCCGGAGGTTGTACGAGTTGAAGAATTTATCCATTTCTCCTAGGTTATCCAATTTGTTGGCATATAGTTTTTCATAGTATTCTCTTGTAATCCTTTGTATTTCTGTGGTATCCATTGTAATTTCTCCTCTTTCATTTCTAGTTTTATTAATTTGTGCCTTCTCTCTTTTTGTCTTAGTGCGTCTGGCTAAGGTTTTGTCAATTTTTGTTTGTCTTCTCAGTGAACCAGCTCTTAGTTTCATTGATCCTTTCTACTGTTTTTTAAGTCTCTATTTCATTTATTTCCACTCTAATTTTTATTATTTCTCTCCTTCTGCTGACTTTGGTCTTTGTTTGTTCTTCTCTTTCTAGTTCTGTTTGGTGTTGTTTAAGATTACTTGTTTGAGATTATTCTTTTTTAGTGAGGTGGGCCTGTATTGCTATAAATTTCCCTATTAGTACCACTTTTGCTGCATCTCATTAAAGTCGGTATGTTGTATTTCATTTTCATTTGTCTCCAGGAATATTTGATTTCTTCCTTGATTGAATAGTTGTTCTTTAGCATGTTGTTTAGTTTCCATATATTTATGAGTTTTCCAGCTTTTCTTTTGTAGTTGACTTCTAGTTTCATAGCCTTGTGGTCAGAAAAGAGGCTTGATATGATTTCAATCTTCTCAAATTTATTGAAGCCTGCCTTGTTTCCCAGCATATGGTATATCTTTGATAATGTTCTATCTGCACTTGAAAAGAGTGTGTATTCTCTTGTTTTTTTTTGGTGTAATGTTTTATATATATCTACTATATCCGTGTGGTCTAGTGTTTCATTTAAGAATACTGTTTCTTCAACGTGTGTTGGAGAGGATGTGGAGAGAAGGGAACTCTCATACACTGCTTGTGGGAGTGCAAACTGGTGCAGCCACTATGGAAAACAATATGAAGATTCCTCAAAAAATCAAGGATAAAACTACCATATGATCCAGCTAGTCCACTGCTGGGTATTTATCCAAAGAACTTGAAAACACCAATGCATAAAGATACATGCACCCCTGTGTTCATTGCAACGTTATTCACAACAGCCAAGACTTGGAAGCAACCTAAGTGCCCATCAAGGGACGAATGGATAAAGAAGATGTGGTATATATACACAATGGAATACTACTCAGCCATGAGAAACGATGAAATCCAGGCATTTGTGACAACATGGATGGACATTGAGGGTATTATGCAAAGTGAAATAAGTCAGAGGGAGAAGGTCAAATACCATATGATTTCCTTCATTAAGTAGTAGATAATAACAACAATAAACAAACACATAGGGACAGAGATTGGATTGGTGGTTACCAGAGGAGAAGGGCAGAGGGAGGAGAGTGAAAGGGATAATTCGGCACATGTGTGTGGTGATGGGTTGTAATTAGTATTTGGGCGGTGAACATGATGTAATCTATGCAGAAATAGAAGTGTAATGATGTACACCTGAAATTTATACAATGTTATAAACCAATGTTACTGCAATAAACAAACAAACAAACAAACAAAAGAATACTGTTTCTTTGTTGCCTTTCTATCTGGAAGATCTATCCATTGATGTAAGTGGGGTGTTGAGGTCCCCTGCTATTATTTTGTTGCTGTCAATTTCTCCCTTAAGTTCTGTTAGTAGTTTCTTTGTATACTTTTGTGCTCCTGTGTTAGATACATTATATTCGTAAGTGTTATATCCTCTTGGTAGAATGTCCCTTTTATCATTATACTGCTCCTATTTATCTCTCACTGTCTTTTTTATCTTCAAGGCTGCTTTGTCTGATATAAGTATGGCAACATTTGCATTCTTTTGCTTACATTTGCTGAGAGTATCATCTTCCATCCCTTCACTCTGAGTCAATGTTTGTCTTTGGAGCTATGTGTTTCCTGAAGGCAGCATATTGTTTGATCTTATTTTTTAATGATCCAGCCACTGTGTGTCTTTTGATTGGGGAATTCAATCCATTTACATTTAGAATGATTATTGATATATGAGGGTTATATACTGCCATTATATGTCTTGTTTTCTGGCTATTCTATATTTCCATTGTTTCTTTTCACTTGTCTTTCTGGCTGCCATTGCATTTTAGTGTTTTCTGTGATGGTTTTCTCAGTTTTCTCTTTATTTATGATTTGTGGCTCTGCTCTGCTTTTTTATTTAGTGCTTACCATGAGGTTTGTATAAATGATCTCATAGATGAGATAGTGCATTTTCTGATAGCATCTTGTCTCCATTAGCTTAAGCAGGTTCCATCTCTTTTCTCTTCCCCTTCCCAGTTATTTTTGTCACAAGTTGTTCTTTTTTTGTGTTGTGAGTTTGTGACTAAATGGAAGTGTTGGCAGTTTTTTTTCATGCGTTCTGTCCCTTTATCTTTTATGTTATAATTGTTTGTTAAAATGTTCTGATAGAGAGTTGCAATTTTCTGATTTTGTCTATTTATCTCCTTGCTCAAAGTTTTGTAATCCTTTCCCTTTATGCTTCAGGCTGGAGGGCTTCCTCCATCATTTCCTATAAGGTGGGTCTAGTGGTGATGAACTCTCTCAGCTTTTGTTTAACTTGGAAAGCTTTTATTTCTCCATCATATCTGAAGGATAGTTTTGCTGGATAGAATATTCTTGGCTGAAAGTTTTGTCTTTTAGTATTTTGAATATATCTTTCCATTATCTCCTGGCCTGTAAGAATTCTACTGAGTTATTCACTGAAAGCCTGATAGGGTTTCCTTTGTATGTTATTTTCTTCTGCCTTGCTGCCCTTAATATTTTTTCTTTGTCATTGACTTTTGCTAGTTTTAATTGTATAAGCCTTGGAGAAGGTCTTTTTGTGTTGATTTAATTAGGAGTTCTATTGGCTTCATGTACTTGTAAGTCCAGTTCCTTCTCTAGGTTTGGGAAATTCTCAGCTCTTATTTCTTTGACCAAGCTCTTTGCTCCTTTCCCCCTCTCTTTTCCATCTGGAATATCTATAATCCTTATACTTATTTTCCTAACTGAGTCAGATATTTCTCAAAGAATTTATTCATTGTTTTAAAAATCTTAGTTCGCTCTCCTCATTCCAGCCTTTGTATTTTACACAACACAGATTTCTTTTCTTGTCTTTTTTTTTTGGATGGCAAAAGGAGTGAAGGGGCATATATGTATGGTGATGGATAAAACCTAGACCCTTGGTGCTGAGCATGATGCGGTCTATACAGAAGCTGATATATAATTATGTACACTTAAAATTGCACAATGTTATAACCAATATGACCTCAAGAAAATAATAATAAAAAAAGGACTTAGCTTGGCTTGCACTGGGGAAGGTATCAAACTCAGGGAAATGTTTTAGATCTTCTCATGCCATTTCTGAGCACCTGCTTTGCCTGGCATTGCATGTGGATTTCAAAATTCTACTTTATATATAGCTGCTTTTGAATGGCTTGATTTATCAAAGAGTCTCAACCAAGCTTCTCCTTCCTTACAAGGTCTATAGTATGTCTTCATTAGTGCTTATTGTGTGTCAAAATCTTTTTGTAATAAAATACTCATAAAACAAAAAATATAAGAAAACTTCTGAAATCTTATTAAGGGTTTCTACCATAATCCTTCAAGTCACATTATACTCAAGAGTGAAAGGATCAATGCTTCTACCTAAGGTCAGAATAAGGCAACATTATCTCTCAACACTTTCATTAGGCATTGTATTGAATGTTTAATATATCAGCATAAAAAGAGTAAAAGGCAAAAGATAGGAAAATAATAAGTAAAACTACGGTGACTTGCAGATGAAAAGATAGTGTAGGAGAAAACTTTAAGGAATTCACAACGAAGCTACTAGAACTAATAAATAAATTTATCAAGATGGTAGTTGGTAAATTAGTATATAAAAGTCAATTGTATTTCTACATAGTAGCAATGAATAATTAGAAATTACAGTTATAAAAAACAACTTTATAGCATCAAAAACTAAGTTAAGTAGAAATAAATTTAGTGGAAAACAATGCAAGACTGTTCCCACAAACTATAATCTTTGAAAAAGGAAATTAAAATAAAATCTAAATTAATGGAGAGCTCCATTTTGCCCATAGATTAGAAAATTCAGTATGCTAAAAATGGCAGTATTACCCAAACTGCTCTATAGATTCAATGGAATCACAATAAAATTCTAAAGAGAACCAATTTTCTGACTTCCAACAATATAGTATAGCTTGTGTGTTTTTGACTATACCTAAGTGTAATTGTCTAGTATGTAATCATTTGTATCTTACTTGTTCTACTAGACTAAATGGTTTTGAAATTTATCCCTGTACTGCACAGAGTAGTTTGTTCATTTCCTTTATTGTATATGAATTCATTATGTAAATATCTGGCATCTTATTTATCCATTCTATTATTAATAGGCATCTAGATTGTTTCCAGTATTGAAATATTATGAATAGTTGAGAGTGTTATTTTAAAAATATTAATTTGATCGTGTCCCTCTCCTACACACAATCCTTTAGTTTTTCCTCTTAGCTTTCTGTTGAAGTTCAAAATCTTTAGATTATCTTGTCCCTTCAACTTCAACCAGCTCTCCACTGTAATCTGCTACTAGGCTGTTTCCATCCCTCACCTCTACTCCCCAGTGATACATAAAAATTGATGTATCTATATTCATTTTTTTCTCATTTCAAATTACTTCATTAAAATTTTTTTTATTATTGTTATTATTGTTTTGGTGAGAAAGATTGACCCTGAGCTAACATCCATTGTGAATCTTCCTCTTTCTGCTTGAGGAAAAATGTCACTGTGCTAACATCTGTGCCAATCTTCCCCTAATTTTGTATGTGGGACACTGCCACAGCATGACTTGATGATTGGTATGTAGTTCCATGTCCTGGATCCGAACCAGTGCTCCCTGGGCTGCTATGGCAGAGCGCATGAACTTAACCACTACACCACCATGCTGGCCGTGATTTTTTTTTTTTAAACATATGTTGTTTTATTGAGGTAACATTGGCTTATCACATTATATAAATTTCAGGTGTACATCATTATATTTTTATTTCTGTGTAGACTACACCATCTATACCACCCAAAGACTAATTACTATCCATCACCATACACATGTGCCTTATTACCCCTTTTGTAACCTCTCTGGTCCCTTCCCCCCTGGTAACCACAAGTCTAATCTCTGTATCTATATGTTTGTTTGTTTTTGTTTTGATATATCTATAATTTATCATAACACTGTCACAGAAGACTGTGTTACAAGACTGCTGAAAATGAACACTCTGACTCTGAACTCATTTATATGTTACATTTACTGTGATATATTTAGTGTTCACATTTCTCAGCTGAGACAACAGTGAACATTAGGCTGGTAAATGGTAAGGGGCACCTCATTTCCTCTGTGTCCCTCAGAAGAGACATGTTTGGGTGTTGGCAATGATTTCAGAAGAGGTCTATTACAGAACAGATACTGTCAGGCACAGAATGTCCCAAACTACTCACGTGACAAACTGTGACAGCTGTTGTTATTAATTACCTTACATTATTATAATATTTATCTTTAAAAACCTGTTTTTGCAAAACCAAAAATTAAAGTTCCTGACATAATTTTTCAACACACCACCAATGACACATTGCTCTATACCCCACAGGTATTCTAGAAAAATCTACCCATCACACTAGGGCAACTAGGCCATGAAGACTGCTCTGGGAAGCCACAATCATTCAGCTCACAGAGCCCATGAACATAGCACCCCTGGCAAAGACCAACAAAGCAGTTTTCAATATCTATGTTTTCAAACAGGCTGAATGTCATACCATGAAAGATTTTGCTTTCCATTCCCATAGGTAACAATTTCTCATGTTTCTAAACCACACGTTTTAGTACTTCTCTACATCCTGTCCTGATGTGCTCTCATATCTGATGGAAATGTCATTACTGCATCCTATACACCAAGCTCAAAGTTGAAAAAATAGCACTCCTCACAGTAAATAATACTCCATTAGTCTTTCTAGAACACTAGAGACCAAGACAGCTCTAGGACAGTCTAATATGCAATATTTATTTCTTAATGAAAAAATGATTCATGAATTGATGAAAGTATCCAGAAGTAAAGAGAGTGGTGATCCAGAGACACTCACCTGTCTAATAAATGGCCATATATGATGCTTCCCACCAGCGTTCCAGCCATGAATAAGAATCTAGACACTGAGATCAGTGACTGAAATTCACACACCATGTGCCACTGTAAGAGAAGGAAACTTGCAAAGGAGAGCTCCACAGCAGCTTATAACCTCTCCATGGAAAAACCTTAACATTGCTTGCAAATTTTAGTATATTGGACCCCTATCTTCCTCACCAACTTCCCTTTCTAAATTAGCTTTCTCTTTCAGATCTCAGCTTAATCATACCTTTTTTTCTCGAATCCTCCTCTGAAACTGTAGATTTATTGATGCTCACTTTTACTCCATACTCACTGGTTCTCAACCTTGGCTACAGAGTGCAATCATTTGAGTTTTAAAATTTTATTCATGCCTGAGTGTCATCGTAGACCTTCTTATATGACTGCTCTGGGGTACTGTCTTGGCATGGAGGTTTTCATCAATCTCCCAAATACTTATAATTTGCAACCAAGTGGTAAGCATTACTGACCTAGCATAACATTTTAAACACATTACACAGATTACTTCCTTAAACTCTGGTCTTTCCAAGAATAGAAACACTATGACAGCAGGGTTAATGTCTATTTTTGAATTCATTATTATTATTATTTATGTACCTGCCTAGCATTTAATAGATAAGCAATTAATATTTTATGAAAGAATAAAGAATGAGTACCTGTGCAGTGACTAAAGTCTTGAAGCATGTTCATTATTTATTCTACCTCTAAACACTCACACTATCTACTCACAGGGGGTAGACGGGGTCTCTTACCTCAGTCACAATTTTGGAGGAGAATGAGCTTCAGTCATACACCCAACCATTCACACAGGGCTCCACATCTGGCTCACTCATGTTAGGGAAGGTCCTGTTTAGGTGAAGTAGCTGCCACTGGGGGTAGAGGAAGTGATGACACTTCCCTGGCCTCAAGTTTGAATCTAGTGGGATGGAGATTCTCAGGAGGGTGCCTTGGTTGAGGATCATAGTACCATTAGCAGAGATAATATCATTGTCAAGGATGTCGACCCAGCAGCGGTGACCAGGGATGGCTGCAGTGAAGTTCTCCAATAGCATATGAGGGTACACTACAAAGTTGGAGGTAAAAAGGAAAGCCATCTGAAAGATCTGGAGTCTCCCTAGGCTGCCAACTTGATCCAGAAAGTCCTGAAAGGCCATAGAGGCTGAACACGTGATCCTCAAGACGAGGCAAGGTGACTGTATCTTGAAACATTCAAGGGGAGATAATGTTTCCTTCCACATGTCATCCTAAGTGTGGGTTGATCCTGACCACACTTTCTTCTCAATTGACTCTGTCTCACCTCCAAACCAGGGCTGTGGGAAGTGTTTCTCCAAATTGTGTTAGGGCCAGGTAGGTAGCCGTTTTCATTAGTTACAGAGAGAAATATTTTGCTGAAGTACCTCTAGCAATTGACAATTAAATCTGTTCAAGGTGTGCTTTGTAAAAATTCTTGTCCTGAGCAGTTCTTCATAGTCAGCATTGGACTTTGATCTACAGAATCTTAGTAAACAATCTAAAAGTAACCTGCTACATGGTATGCAATTCTTCCCAGAAAATCTAATTGGTTAGACTCAAAAATGAAATCCTTTTTGAGTTTTCTTTGAAAAGAAGAGAATGCATTTTGCTTGTTTCGTACTGAATTTTGATAAAAGAGTTAATGAAAACAGTCCTGAGTTAAATTAAAGCAAGTGAAATATGGTGCAATCCTTTATTCTTGGTAAGTGACTTTTTGCTTCAGTTCAAATCATACCACAAACTCATACTGCAAGTAAGTTACTTGAAAGGAGGCAGAGTGGCCAGTGATTGAGAGCATAAGGGTCAACCAGTGGTAAGATCATATAAAGGTTTATTTGTATTTGTTTATTGATTCATCCAGGTAACATTTGTGAGGACATTTTCTGTGCTAGTTCGAGGGATACATTAACGTGTCAGGTAAAGTTTTCATGGCTCTTAAAGTCCAGTGAGTAAGGGAGGGATAATAAAATATGAAACTCTGATCTCATAAAATTCCCGTCTGGTACATGCACAGTGTGTTAGGGAAGAATTGAAGAGAAAGTATGGGATAAAATGTCATAGCACTAGGATTAGCACTAAATCATCTATTAAAAATTTCTTTGTTTACACCTTTTTTGAGATACAATTCACATACCACCTGTTAAAAAGCAAAATTTGACTGAGTAAATTTGAAGATATAATTGTCTTTTTTAGGCAATTCATGAATCAAGCAGCATCCCATCTTGCTACTAGAAGGGCACTATAAGGAGTTATACAAAATGGAAGGTTTTGATAGGAAGGAGTGTTTGGTAAAGAAGTTATTAGCAGAAGAAAATAAAGGGTTATTTTGGGCCAGAACAACTTCTTTATCGGGGGAAGGTAACTGGCATGGATTTTATCATGCAGGTTACCTTGCTTGTGCAACTCAGGAGATTTCAGATTGACTGTCTAAAGGTCACATTCCTGTGGGGCTAAAACTTTAATTTAAGTCTTGATTTGGTGTGTGGGTGCCATTTTGGGCTTGTAATTTTTTTGTTTTATCAATTCTCCCCATTTGATTAAAACTCTTAGCCTAACTGGAGATGTGATAAAAAATTAAGGCATTAGTGCCACTCTCAGCCACTAATCTATAGTTCTCATGGCTTTTTCTTATCTTCTGTGTGATATTTACAGGTCATGATGTTTTTGCTTAATCTCTGGGATGTGTAGAAGTCATGTCTTCAGGTTCACAATCTTTAAGTCAGTTATTCTGTTTGTTCCTACTCTGACATTCCAGTATTAGGGACATCATTTGCTCAGTGGTTAGCAGCTGCAACCATGTGCTTAAAGCTTTAGAGAGAACACAGCATGCCAGAGAGATATTATAATCATAATAAACAAGATAATTCACAATGTTTGGAGTGCACCTCAGAGCCGTGGTCCCTAAGACACAAACCAATAAAAAAAAAAAAGGCCTCATTGAAGGAGTCACCCTTTTAAGCCAAGTGGCTTGCTCAATGATCTTATGTAGCTGAATTTCGACTTTCCCAGGAGTGTTGATCAAGGTACAGCAGGTGGTGTTGGTTATAGCACAGACACCCTGCTCAACTAAAAGAATATAAATGGCTAATCTACTATCAAGAACAACCAGAGAGTCTAAGAATATTTGTTGAGCAACTGTTGCCTTAACAGTGTATTCTATAGTATTTTCAAGAGCTAAGGAGAGGTTTCTGATCACAGAAGCTTCATTTATATTTACTCCTAACCAGGGAAGTAAGGATCTATCAAAAGGATCTAATTTTTGATTAATGAATGCCTCCTGGTAGGTCCTATCTAGAATAGTTAGGGGAATATTTAGATAACCTAAGAGGCATTGTCCAGCTGTGTGCCAGCCGTCTAGGCATTAATAAGTCCAAAGAGAATGATAACTACCATAGACATAGATGCATCCTCTTGGGGCACAAACTACTTCCACTAAGGTGGCACTGTTAATGGAATATTTCTTTCTATTTACATTTAGTTTATCCCTCATTTTTCACCTTCCCATTCTGAAGGATAATTACTCTAATTTCCGTTAACAAAATGCATCTTCATATTAGAATTCAGTCCCTTTAACCTCAATTTTAATGACAATAATTCAAGAAGGTAAGAGAATTGCAGCAAGAAGATCATTTACTTGTTGCCCGTTTTCTATTGGGGTCTGAGAGACTGTCACACAATATTTTAAGATAACTAGAATTATAAGTAATAACATTACACCAGGACGTATCAGATTTCCAGGAATTTCACACAATGTCTAGAACACTTACATGCCTATACAATTACAACATAAAGAAGACATAGTATTACTTCTTGACAATGCTTCCTATGTAATTTAACGTATCAAATAAGCCTAATTAGTTTAACAAGTCTTTAGCAGTGTTTAGAGGCACTTGGAAAAATTCCAAAGTTTCTTCCAGGTCAAAAAGACTGCATTTTTAGAGTTTGATTTTAGGAAGTTTGTCAGAGATATGAAAAGATTGACTAAATAAGATCACAAATCAATGTGAAATTTATTATTTAATTATTTATTAGCAAAACTTAGTTCTTTTAATATTAAGGAGACTCAGGTTTTCCTAAGTAATCAAAGACCTGATAAAGCACAGAAAATTCTTTTGATAAAACATTAAATCTTTGCTTTTCTTTCATAATCTCTTATCAGAAGCAGTTTGGAAAGCCAAGAAAACTGTGTCATTTAGCAGATAAAAGAAAATTAATTTCTAGTTTTACATAAGTACACTACTGACAATAAAGTTTACTTTAAAACATTTATATTAACAATTTAATTTTTGCCAGCCTGACCACACAATAAAAAATCCTTTTTCTCTCTTTCCAATATGCGGATGACACCCTGATTGCTAGTAAGACCAAAGAGACCTCAGAGCAGAACACGACTCTGACTCTAAATTTCTTAGTTGAGTGAGGCTACAAGGTCTCCAAGAAAAAGGACCATATCTCTCAGCTGTCTGTTAAATATCTGGGTTTTGAACTGTCATAAGGGCAAAGAAGCCTATTGCCTGATAGGAGAGAAGCACTGACTAAGGTAGCACTGCCCACTATTAGGAGATAATTGCGAGGATTCCGGGGCATGGCAGGATTCTGCTGTATCTGGATCCCTAACTTTGCACTGATAGCCAAGCCCCTTTATGAGGCTCTCAAGGGAGGAGAAAATGAACACTTTAATTGGACTGGTGAATGCCACAGAGCCTTCCAAACCATTAAAGAGAAGCTGCTTACCCCACCTGCTCTAGGTCTCACAGATATTAGAAAGCCATTTGACCTATTTGTTCATGAGAGGCAAGGGTGAACCTTGGAGTACCAATCCAGAATTTGGCTAACATGAGAAGGCCTGTTGCTTATTTCTCAAAAACAGTTGGATATGATGACTAAAGGGTGTCCCATCTGCCTGAGAGTGGTAGCAGCCACCTGTGACTTGTTACAGGAGGCAGAAAAGTTTATTTTGGGTCAGCCCACCACTGTGCACACTCCTCACAGTGTACTTCCTCTTTTGGAACAAAAGGGAGAATACTGGCTTACCTCTGGGAGGCTAGGCAAGTATCAAAGCCATACTGCTCAACAATCCTAACATCACTCTGAAAGTAGTTTCAACCTTAAATTCAGCCACCCTACTTCACACTAGTACTGAAGAACCTGTACATGATTGTATTCAGATCATTGAACAGGTGTATTCCAACTGTCCTGATCTGACAGACTTGTCATTGGAAAACCCAGACCTTGAGATGTTCACAGATGGGAGCAGCTTCATGGAACAAGGACAACACTGAGCTGGCTATGCGGTGGTAACCCATCAAAAGACTTTGGAAGCAGAATTTCTTCCATCAGATACCTCCACGCAGAAAGCCGAACTTATAGCTCTGATAGGAGCCCTCAATCTAGGTAAGGACAAGAGAGTAACCATTTTTACTGATTCCAAGTATGCTTTTTCAGTGGTCTATGCCCATGGGCTCATCTGTAAAGAAAGAGGATTATTGACTGCAGGGAACAAGGAGATTAAATATGCTACAGAAATTTTAGACTCACTGGAAGCTGTCCTGGAACCAAAAGCTGTTGCCATTGTCTGTGGTCCAGGATACCAGAAGTCGGACTGTTTAACTGCCCAAGGAAACAATCAGGCAGATCAGCCTGTGAACAAAAGCACCTAGGTCCCCAATAATGGCCCTGATTCCTGAAGTGGATTTAACAAAATGCCACCCAAAATACTCTCCTGAAGACTTAGAAAGGGCCATTGAATGGGGATTTTACTGTGGTCCTCCCTATTCTCAAGATGCGGACTACAGGTACACCAAAGAAGGATGGATTTATAATAGGCAAGGAAAAATGCTTGTCCTGAACATCTTATGGAAGATGTAATAAATCATTTACACCAGAGCATCCACTGTGGGAGGAATGTCACCCTCCAGTGGATTCAGATATTCATTACAGGACCAAACATACAAAGGACCATTGAAAAAGTGGTTCATGGGGTTGGCCCGGTGGCGCAAGCAGTTAAGTGCACGCACTCCCCTGCGGTGGCCCGGGGTTCACAGGTTCGTATCCCAGGTGCGCACCGATACACCGCTTGTTAAGCCATGCTGTGGTGGTGTCCCATATAAAGTAGAGGAAGATGGCCACGTATGTTAGCTCAGGGCCAATCTTCTTCAAGAAAAAAGGTGAAGAGTGGCATCAGATGTTAGCTCAGGGCTAGTCCACCTCACATACACACACAAAAAAGTGGTTCAAAAATGTATGAATGTGCAAAAAATAACCCAAAGATGGGTCCCCCACCAATATTAAAAGAAGTCCAATCCAGAGGCACCAGAGTTGGGGAAGACTGGCAGATTGACTTCACCATGATGCCAAGAGTTGCCAGGAATTTCAGGTATCTACTGGTATTCGTGGACATGTTTACTGGCTGGGTAGAAGCCTTTCACTGCCAGTCTGAAAAGGCTTCTGAGGTAGTAAAGCCTTATTAAAAGAAATAATTCCTAGATTTGGATTACCTATGTCTATTCAGAGTGACAATGGAAGGGCTTTCATAGCAAGGATTACACAAGAGATATCTGGTGCCCTGAACATTCGCTGGAAACTGCATGCTTCTTTGCAGCTGCAGTCTACTGGCAAAGCAGAAAAGATGAATCTTAAAAAGACCCTTAAAAAGACTTGAACTAAAATTTGCCAAGAGACTACTTTAACTTGGGACGAGGCCTTGCTTGTTGCCCTGCTCCATGTGAGGGTAGCCCCTAGAAACAAGTTCCAATTGAGGCCCCATGAAATGTTATATTGTAGACCTTTTCTATATTTTAAATATGTCTTGGGGGATAGAGAGGGAACTCAGGTTAAAGAACTAGACACTGTCAGGTATGTACAGTCTTTGAGAGCTACCCTAACTGCTATACATAAGTTTGTCTCTAGCAGGTTAATGTACGCCACAGATGTTCCTCTACATCACCTGTGTCTTAGATACTGGGTCTTATTAAAGTCTTAGAGAAACCAGCATCCAGAGGACCCACTCCAACCCCACTGGACTGGGCCCTATGAAGTGCTGCTGGTAACCCATTCCTCAATAAAGCTGAAAGGAATCAAGCCATGGATCCACCACACTCATTTCAAGCTGGTCCCATGAGAATTGTCATACCTACCATATCCCATCCACCAGAACACCACAGGAAATGGGAATCATGACCTGGAAGAACATCATAGCCAATATCATCCCTACCTTGGTTGGTTCCATACTTCATACACTGACTTCTCCTCACTATGCATCTTATTCTTGTGAACCTCTAACTGACCTAAAGTTACTTTTCAGGAAAAGGAAGAAGTCACAAGAGAGATGTCCACAGCCACCCAGTGTTCTTACATCCTAGCCACATTTGTTTTGATAATTGCTCTCTTTGTGATACTTTTCTATTTGTTACAGACCAGCTGTGCATTCACTGGCATGCTACTAGTGTTGAACCATTTTCATTGCAAGTTCCAGATTAGCCTATTGCTAATCTTTTAGAATTACTCTTCTGACAATCATGGTCTCATTAAGATATGGCTTCATCTTTTCCCTGATCAATTATTTCATCCTTGTTTATTATTGGAAGGATAATTATGAGAATCTCCCAATCCTAGGCAAAAGCTAGGAACCTCACTGGGTATGTCATCGGAAATTTCACTCAGTACATGAGCATCAGGACCTTTTAGTAACTCCTGTAATCAACTTTATTGGCACATCAAACATTAACTGTAATTATTCGGGCCCACCAGCAAACATAAGTTATAGAGTGAGGCTACTGCATCCTTACTCCCCCATACCCTGTATGTATATATTCACTGTGACAACTTACTTCACATGGCTAAAAATTCCTTCAAATGTCATGAAGAAATTCCTTTCAAATCTTACCATAATTTCAAAGGAAAATTTCCCTGAGTGCTCTAAAGAAGTAATAGTCATATTGTGAAATAACACAAAAGTCAAATGCTTACACCAGGAATCCAGACAGTACGTGCCCCACCTGGCTATATTTTTGTTTGTGTGTTTGATCATCAGTGTTGTGCCTACAATTGCCTGGCTACCTTGCTCATACATGGGTATTGTCTTTTGGGGTAGCTGACTACATCTATATCTATATATAGCTCAGGAGAGGACCAGCATTGGACCAGTTCTTTTAAACTTTTTCCTAGAACTAAGAGGTCCAAGCCAGGTGATGCTACCTGTTACTTGCCTGGCTTCCAAGAGGATGGTGCTGTATATTTCTTTGGGCAAAATTTGTTGCCTTGATGGGGTGTTGCAGCCCATGAGCACATGATAAAGAATCTCTCTCTCACCTTGAGGATACTTGCCAATGAAATGACACAGGCAAAAGCAGCCCAATAGAGAGCATTAGATTCATTGGCAAGGGTTGTCCTGGACAATCAAATAGCTTTAGACTATATCCTAGCTGAACAAGGAGGAGTTTGTGCAATAGCTAATTCATCATGTTGTGTGTACCTCAGCACCTCACCAGAGGTTGAAACTCATATAGACAAAATCAGACAACAATCTACCTGGCTACAGCAGGTAACCCCAGAGGAACTGGGTCTAGACAGTTTTTCAGGACTGTTTTCCAAAAGGAATTAGGTCTTCTTTTCAGGGACTGTTAAAACTTGGGTTGTCTATACTTCTCACCCTCTGGTCAGATACTTGATTATAAAATGTGCCCTAGACTTTGTTCCAAGACTGTTAAGCAAGGTACAAAATTTCTTATGATGCAAAATGCCAACCTCAAGCCAGGAACAAGAGAATATTTCCAAACAAGCATTGAACAGTTTCATTCCTCTAACCCAGATCTACATCCTGATTCAGCAGGAAGTAGCTAGATTGGTTATCACCCAGAACCCCTCAAGAATGAGGAATGACAAAAGAATAGGGGGGATTGAAACTGGTAAACAGTTAGCCATTGGTGATTAGGTAGCTAGTAACAAAGGTTTTTTTCTTTTTTGCAATTACTGTTTATAGATTTTAGCTGTTCACCCACCCATTGTTAACTGTGCTGTTTAGGCAATATGCTATCTGACTCCCACTAGGTTCCTATAGGTGACATCTCCCTGGCACCTGGGTCACTATGGTAATGAGTGTTTGAGCTGTTTTCCAGGAATTAGAACCCCTTCTCCACTTCAGGCTGATTGAGACCACCATCCCATCAACTGGGCCCATGGAGATGCCTGATAAGTGATCTTTTGATGTCAAAAGAGGCTAAAAACTCCACCTTCAGATCATGCTAGTGCTACCATTTTGTGAACATGCATCCTATGAAGAGGCATGAAGTTTGACTGTGCTTGCACACGTCATCAATTACCTCACCTCTCCTCACCTCCAATCATCTATCTCCACCTTTCAGACTACCTTGACCCCTGCATCCCATAAATATCCCTGAGTCCCCATTTTGGGGGAGGTGGATTTGAGACTCATTCTCCCATTTCCCTACTTGGCTTCCTTGTGATTAAAACCCTCTCTCTGCTACAATCTTGTCATCTCAGTGTTTGACTTTCCAGGTGACAAGGCAAAAATGAACCTGATTCAGTAACAGATTTCAGTCACCACAGAGTTGAGTAACCATGACCACTATCTCATTACAGAACATCTTTATCACCACAAAAAAAAACTAGCTGTAGATGACAAAGGCTTCAGTTTTCTCTAGTGTACTTATTTTTTTCCTCCCTATGATATTATAATCTATAATAAGAAATATATATTTGGTCTTCATCTCCGTTTCTAGCGCAGAACTCTTAAAACATTTGGAATTTCCTAAGTGATGAGAGTAACAAAGGTATCTTTTGTTATGTTAATAAGGCTACTTTTGAATTTCACCTAAGGATGTGGGCTGGCCGCCAGGAGAACCAACTATGCAACTGGAGAGTTGGAACTTTCAGTGAACGCCACCACCACTGACCCTTAGGGAGGAGAGAGGGGTTGGAGGTTGAATCAATTGCCAATGACTAATGATGTAATCAATTATGTAAGGAAACTTCGACAAAACCCCAAAAGCATTGGGTTTGAAGAGTTTCCAGGTCAATAACTGAAACAAATCAGGAGGGTGACACACCCCAACTCCACAGGGTCAGAAACTCTTGTGCCCAGAACCCTCCAAGACCTCACCCCATGTGTCTCTTCATCTGGCTGTTCATTTATGTCCTTTATCATATCCTTTAATAAAGTGGTAAACATAATAAATGTTCCCCTCTCTTATGTGAGCCAGTCTAGGAAATTAATAGAAGCCAAGGAAGGGGTCATTGGAACCTCCAATTTGTAGTTAGTTGGTTAGAATCACAAGTAATAACCTGGGCTTCCCACTGGCAACTGAAGTTGGGGGGGGGCAGCAGTCTTGTGGGGCTGAGACCTTAACCTGTGGGAACTGACGCTTTCTTCAGGTTGATGGTGTCAGAATTGAATTATATCATAGAACACCCAGCTGGTGTTGCAGAGACTTACTTCTTGGTGTAGGGACAAACCTCCACACATCTGGTGACCAGAAGTGTAAGAAGAGAAGTACTCTGTATGGTAGTAATGTGAAAGTAAAGGAGATACAAGGGAAGAAACAAATAGGAAGGAAAAGTTTGAGTTTTTCCTCTTTATTCTCTTATTGTCTTTGGATTTCCATAGAAACTTCTTAAACTGAGTCTGAGTCTTGCAGCTGTCTCTGTTATAATCCACCGTTATTATTCTAGACCCTTATTGATGTGGTTGTTGGTTATTGGGGAGTGAAAGTATTGTATAATCTTATGATTAAATTTCTATTTTTATTTTTTGGTGGGCCAGAATCCCTCACATGTGATTTTCAGAACAGTTACTTTGTCTCATTTTTTCCCTCCCTTTATGTGAGTCAGAAAGTCTAGAAGAAGCTAGCATTGTTGAATTTGCATACCCCAGGTCAGATAAGGCTTTGGTAATGTAGTTTGTCTTGAGGTCTGGCTTTCCTTACAGAGAATAGAGCCAAGAGCAGATGCTCTTGCTCTGGGCATATTTCTAAATAGTTACATTGCCCCTCTTCCTGATGGAAGAAAGAGAGGATTTTTCTCTAATCTTCACAGCAAGAACCTGTTGGGGCTCCACAAAAGTGTGCAGTCCCCCTATGACTGCCTCCTCCTTGAGTTTTTCACTCTCAAGCTAGGCCACCTTGAGTGTCCAGTAAATGTTCAGCTGCAGTCTAAGAGGACACTCCAGTCTTTGCTCTAGCAGCAAGTTTCTGCTCCTGGGATTGCTCCTGGTAAGCTGTGATTCTCTGTAACCTTCTGTCTCTCCAGTTTGGGGGAAGCTATTTGCCCTGTGACCTCAATTCTCTGAGGGATCTATGAAGAGTTGTTGTTTTTCAACTTGTTCAGCTTTATTTCTTGTTGTGAGGATGGGATTGATGATTTCTAAAGTATTTACAAAATGGAGCAGAAACCTGAGTCTTTTCTACTAATTTTGCTAGACTGGGTTCTAAAACCATAGTGAAGAAGTACATGTGAATTTCAGTGTGAGACCTGTGAAGTATTTTGTTGAATTATATAAATAGAAGACTTGGTATTTGTGTGACTTAGAGTAAATACAATTGTTTGCTTAGTGGCATTGAAAATAATTCTGACCCCAGTGGCACTATTTAGTCCAATAGTTTCTGACCAAAGAAAAATGCGCAATAATATTCATAAGCTAATGTTTTTGAGTTGTTAACATCAGAAGTGTATATATTTGACAAATCAAATAGGTACTTTATGAATTTATAGAATCAGATTATGCATTAGTACCTCTGAGAAAGTCATGTACAACATAAACTCTTAAATTTTTGCAATAGCGTTTCAGCTGGAAATAGTCCTACATATGAAAACAATCCATTTTTTGTGCTGCATATTATTAAATGAAATTTAATAGATGACTGAGAAAAAAAATCTTAGTCCATTACACATTGATATAAAATATCAATTTGTGGGATTTAAAAGGTTTGCTTTTAAAAAATCATCCAGAATACATAACATTCTGTGTAAAGACAACTAGAAAAATTCTGGATGGCCATATTTGCTGACACCATGTAATTTAGGATGAAATTATGTCATTTGTTAAAAGTTATTTTCTTCTTTATTCATTCCTTTGACACTATTATTTTGTGAACTAAAGATTATACTTAGTTCAGCTGCAGTTATGGGGAAAGATTTCATTTCAAAACAGCAGCAGCAGAGGACTTCCAGTTTGTGTTGGCGTGTAAGAAGTTTGAAAGTTGCCACTCCATCCTAGCAATAAATAAAAAGATGAACAAGCTGGAAAATCAGGCACTCCTCTTATATCCACAAGAAAAGCGAGGTCACAGGCCAAACCACTGCACCACTGCCCCCCCCCCGCACCCCCCCCCTGCCAAATTGGAGAGACTCACAGGCAGATACAGAGAAGCACAGCTTACCTGAGCAGAAACCCACAAGCTAAAACTCTTCAGGAACCAGTTCTGTGGTGGGGAAACCTGAATTGTAATTGATGAATTGCTTGAGACTCAGTGCGGACAAGTCTGAGATATAAAAACTTAAGGGGAATGGGGTGCACACCCTTGTGAGTTTTACCTCCTAGAGTTCTACCAGGGGACATGGGGGATGGTGTGCACACTTTTGTGAGTTTTGCCTCCCAGAGTTCTACCAGGTTCTCACAGTGACTATCAGAGAAAAATCTGCACATGCTTCCAGCAGGGGGAGGAGAAAAGGAACCATTTTGAAATTGTCAGAGCATTCTGTTATTCTTAACAATATCTTCCCTCAGGAATAACTATTTAATCAGAGTCTAACCTACTGGGGTTTTATCAGAGCCTAACTGACCTGGGGAAGGGAAAGACCCAATTCCAGCCCACTCTAGTCATCCTGTCCCACTTAAGGCGGGTGGGAGGGACATGGGACTGAGAAACACTTGTAAAGTTCAAAATCCGGAAGCATAGGCTCATTAAAAGACTGAGACCCTATCATGGGACTCCAGAACTCTTCTCCTGCCCCTACACTTTACCACCATGTTATTAAAGGCCTACTTACAGCAGTTCCTTTTACCTAGTACCTCATGCCCAGATAGCAAGAAAATATTACAAGACATACTAAAAGGCAAAAAACAAAACAAAACAACCAGCTTGAAAGAGTCAGAGAAGCATCAGAACCAGACTCAGATATGGCAGGGATGTTGGATGATCAGACTGGGAATTTAAAACAATTATGATTAATAGCTAAGGAATAAAGTAGACAGCACGTAAAAAGTGGCATCTATCTTCCTTGAGTGTAACAGACCTCAATTTTTAGCAGCAATTTTATTTTTAAAAGCTTACAATTTGTTGTATAAAACGTTTAAGTTGTATATTTTCTACTTTAACGTCATCATTTGTCAGTTACACTATTTACAAAAGGCTTAAAGGTACATATATGATAATCTATCCCACCTCACACATTATTCAAAGGTTTATCCTAGCACCTCATTTCTGACCTGGTTGGGGGAAGTGGGAGAGTTTCAGAAAATTTGTCTATGTATTTTAGATGGAATTCTTGTTTTCAAGCAGGTGTAAAGGTAGGTACAAGATAAAATAATTTTTAGTTCATGGTCTGATAAAGTGACCTCAAAAGTGAGTTATGTGAGAAGTAGTACCTCTCAACAACCTATAAAAGGTGAGAAATTCTAAGTTACCCTATGACAAGTTAGCTAAAAAGCAGGAAATCGTGTTATTCCAATTGGATTGCATCACTCCTGACTGGACATTTCAGGTTAGAGGACAATCAAGTGGTTATTTATAGACAGGCAAATTTAACTGAAAAGGTGACATAAAATTCAAAACAACTTGATTAAAAAATGGGCAGAGGATCTGAGTGGACATTTTCACAAAGAACATGCAATGGTCAACAGGCACATGAAAAGATGTTCAACATCACTAATTATTAGGGAAATTCCAATCAAAATCACAACAAGATATCACCTCATGCCTGTCAGAATGTCTACTATTAAAAAGATAAGAAATAAAAAATATTGGAGAGGATGTGGAGAAAAGCGAACCCTCATATACTGCTGGTGGGAATGTAAATTGTTGCAGCCACTATGGAAAATAGTATGAAAATTTTTCAAAAAGTAAAAATAGAACTACCATATGATTCAGCTATTCCACTTCAGGGTATTTATCCAAAGAATTCAAAAACACATTCAAAAATATATATACACCCCTGTGTTCACTGCAGGCTTATTTACAATAGCCAAGACTTGGAAACAACCTAAGTGTCCATCAGTGGGTGAATGTATAAAGAAGATGTGATACATATATATATATATATATATATATATATATGTATCACATATATCACTATATTTCATATATATATATATGTAGTAGAATAATACTTAGCCATAAATAGATGAAATCTTGACTTTGCAAAAAAAATGGGTGGATCAGGAGGGTATTGTGGTAAGTGAAATAAGTCAAATGGAGAAAGACAATTACTGTATGAAAATACATTTTAAGAAGTAGATTAAGTTCAGGGAAATGTGGTCCCAAGGTAGTCTGTGTAAAGAGAGATTATGGATAAAAGGACTTGGCAACTGAGCATGGTAAAATAATTCCATGAATACAGTTTTCATAAGATGAATTTTATTTCATGCATTTTTCTAACATTATCTTCTTAAATGTTACCAGCTCTATAGAGTGATAATTTATGTTAACAAACACTTGCATTATGAGGGAATAGCCGTATCAGAGTATACTTAAATAACTGTTGTGAGATTTGAGACAAAGGAAATGACAAATCTCTGGAGAGAGCAAATTAAATCATTTGTCCTAACTGTTATTGGACAATTGAGAAATACTCCAAATTTGGAATTTATAAAATAAAATTGTGATCCTATGAAGCAAGTTTTGGGATGGAATCAAAATTTCTTTAAGAACAAGACTGATCATTTTCACCAAGTCTCCCATCACAGAAAGATGTGTGATTTTCATTCTTAATTTTGTTAATGTGGTGTATCACATTGATTGACGTGCAGGTGTTGAACCTTCTTTGCAGTCCTGGAATAAATTCCACTCGATTGTTGTGTTTGATCATTTTAATGTATTTTTGTATTGAATTTGGTAATATTTTGTTGAGGATTTTTACATATATATTCATCAATGATATTGGCCTGAAATTTTCTTTCTTGGTGTTGTCCTTGTCTGGTTTGGTATCAGGGTAATGTTGGCCTCATGGAATGAGTTAGGAAACGTCCCCTCATCTTCATTTTTTTGAAAGAGTTTGAGAAGGATAGGTATTAAATCTTCCTTGAATGTTTAGTAGAATTCACCAGAGAAACTGTTTTATCCTGGATATTTTTTTGGGAAGTCATTGATTGCTGTTTCGATGTCTTTAGTTGTGATTGATCTATTCAGATCCTCTAGTTTTTCTTGATTCAGTTTTGGGAGGTTGCATAATTATAAGAATTTATCCATTTTGCCAGGTTATCCAACTTGTCATATAGGTTTTCATATTATTCTTGTATAATTCTTTGTATTTCTGTGGTATTTGTTGTAATTTATACTGTTTCATTTTTAATTTTATTTATTTGAGCCTTCTTTCTTTTTTTCTTAATGAATCATACCAAGCTTTGTCAATTTTGTTTATCTTCTCAAAGAACAAGCTCTTAGTTTCATTGATCCTGTCTATTGTTTTTTTTTAGTCTCTATTTCATTTATTTCTGCTCTTATTTTTATTATTTCTCTCCTTCTGCTGACTTTGGGCTTTGTTTGTTCTTCTTTTTCTTGTTCTGTTAGGTGTAGTTTATTTATGTATTTGAGATTTTTCTTGTTTGTTGAGGTAGGCCTGTATTGCTATGAATTTCCCTCTTAGGGAACTGCTTTTGCTGCATCCCATAAGAGTTAGTATGTTATGTTTTCATTTTCACTTGTCTCCAGGTATTTTTTGATTTCTCCTTTGATTTCTTCATTGAACCAATACCATGTTGCTTCATTGAACCAGTAGCATGTTGCTTAGTTTCCCCGTATTGGTTCCTTTCCCTGCTTTTCTCTTGTAGTTGATTTCTAGTTTCATAGCATTGTGGTCAGAAAAGATGCTTGATATGATTTCAATCTTCCTAAACTTATTGAGGCTTACCTTGTGTCCCAACATACGGTCTATCTTTGAGAATGTCTCATGTGCACTTGAGAAGAATGTGTATTCTGCTGTTTTTAGATGGAATGTTCTATATGTATCTATTAAGTCCATCTGATCTATTGCTTCATTTATTGCCACAGTTTTCTTGTTGACTTTATGTCTGGATGATCTATCCATTGATGTAAGTGGGGTGTTGAGGTCCTCAACTATTATTGTTTTGCTGTCAATTTCTCCCTTTAGGTCTCTTAATAGTTGCTTTATATACTTTGGTGCTCCTCTGTTAGGTGCATATGTATTCATAAGTGTTATGTGCTCTTGGTGGTCCCTTTTATTATTATATACTGCCCTTCTTTGTCTCTCATTGTCATTTTTACCTCAAAGTCTGCTTGGTCTTATATAATTATGACAACACCCACTTCCTTTTGGTTGCCATTCGCTTGGAGTATCATCTTTCATACCTTCACTCTGAGCCTATGTTTGTCTTTAGAGCTGAGATGTGTTTCCTGGAGGCAGTATATTATTGGGTCTTGTTTTTTAATCCATCCAGCCACTCTGTGTCTTTTGATTGTAGAATTCAATCTACTTACATTCAGAGTGATTATTGATGTATGAGGGCTTAGTACTGCCATTTTATCTCTTGTTTTCTGGTTGTTCTATATTTCCATTGTTTCTTTTCTCTTCTATGTCTGACTGCCATTTCAGTTTGATGGTTTTCTGTGATGATTTTCTCTTTATTTATGATTTGTGGCTCTGCTCTGATTTTTTCTTTAGTGGTTACCATGAGGTTTGATTAAAAATTGTCGTAGATGGTATAGCCCATTTTCTGATAGCCTCTTATCTCAATTAGCCTAAGCAGATTCCATCCATTCCCTTGTCTCCTTCTGTGTTATTGTCACAAATTATTCTTTTTTGTCTTGTGAGTGTGACTAAATTTAAGTGTGTATAGTTATTTTTGATGCTTTACTTCTCTTTATTTTTATGTTATAATTAATTTTTTGCTAACCTGTTCTGATAGAGAGCTGCAATTTTCTGATTTTGTGTGTCTATTTATCTCCTTGCTCGAAGCTTTGTAAATGTTTGCCTTTTTGTTTCTGGTAGGAGTGCTCCCTCTATCATTTCTCGGAAGGCAGGTCTAGTGGCAATGAACTCTCTCTACTTTGTTTTTCTGGGAAAGCTTTTATTTCTCCATCATATCTGAAGAATAATTTTACTAGATAGAGTATTCTTGGCTGAAAGTTTTTGTCTTTCAGTATTTTGAAATATCATTCCTTTCTCTCCTAGCCTGTAAGATTTCTGCTGAGAAATTCCATGAAACCCTGATGGGGGTTCCTTTGTAGTTTATTTTCTTCTGCTTTGCTACCCTTAATATTTTTTCTTTGTCATTTAATTTGACATTTTTAATATTACTTTCCTTGGAGTAAGTCTTTTTGTGTTGATGTAATTGGGAGTTCTATTGGCTTCACATACTTGTAAGTCTAGTTCCTTCCCCAGGTTTGGTAAGTTCTCAGCTATTATTTCTATTTACAAGCTCTCTGCTCCTTTCTCCTGCTCTTACCCCTTTGGGATACCCATAATCTTTATTTTACTTTTCCTAATTGAGTCAGATATTTCTTGAAGAATTTCTTCATTTTTAAAATATCTTAGTTCTCTCCTCTCCTCTACCTGAATCATTTCTATGTTTCTATGTTCTAGGTCACTAATTCTCTCCTGCATAAAGTCTACTCTATTTTTAATGATTTCTACATTATTTTTTAATCTTATTAATTGTGTTTTTCATCTCCAGAATTTCTGGTTTTTTTTGAGCTTCAATCTCTTTAGTCAAGTAGCCCTTATGTTTGTTAATTTTATTCTTGAACTCATATAATTGTCTTTCTGAGTTTTCTTGTAACTTATTGAATTTGTGTTTTTTTTTTGTTGTTGTTGAGGAAGATTAGCCCTGACCTACCATCCATTGCCAATCCTCCTCTTTTTGCTGAGGCAGATTCCTCTGGGGTAACATCTGTGACTATTTTCCTCCACTTTACATGTGGGATGCCTGCCACAGCATGGCTTGATAAGCAGTGCATAGGTCTGCACCCAGGATCTGAACCTGTGAACCCTGGGCTCCCAAAGCGGAGTGTGCAAACTTAACCACTATGCCACTGGGCTGGCCCCTGTTGAATTTGTTTATGATAGCTATTTTGAATTCTCTGTCAGTTAGACTGCAACTTTCTGTGACTTCAGGTTTGGTTTCTGGAGTTGTCATTTTCCTTTTGTTCTGTACTGTTACTATAATTCTTCTTGGTGTTTGATGAATTTATCTCCTGCCAGTGCATTTGTGGTAATAATCACCTTTTCTTATTTGGGTACATCTTTGGTTACTTTGGTTCTTGTCACCTGGGTCTTGTCTTCCTCCACTGTTTCTACATGCTGCTAACCCATGCACCACCTGTGCTGCTGTTCCCATGTTGTCTTGAGGTGCTGTTTGCACCTCTGCCAGGGGTGCTGGGTTCACGGATGTCACTGTCACTGGTGGGGTCCTGGGCACCAGAGGACTTGTATATGCCCCTGCTGCTGTCAGACCTGGTGTCAGGGTTGTCACCACTGAGGGCCCAGAGACCAGTTCTGCTGTGGTTCCTCTTGCTTCTGGTCAGATTTCCCCTGCCACCATTGGAGGGGGTAGGAGCTGTTTTTTCTGTTCCCCTCCAGTCTGCTTGTAGTTGTGCCAGTTGGCCACTCAGCATTTGTGTGGGCCAGTCTGCAGTCATGTGCTGGGTCAACTTCACATGGGCTAGGGTGCCATACTTGGTGCTTGGAGGGTGAGTCATGCTCACACAGGCAGGGCTGCTGCTTGGGTGGGGTGCCTTCACATGGGCTGAACAACTGCCACTAAGTGGGGAGAATCAATGTGGGCAGAGGCACCGTAGCACAGTGGATGCTTCTGTGTGCTGAGCTACCGCTGGTTGGCAACTGTTCACATGCTGACTGGGCTGCCCCCACCTCCACTCACAGTCATGCTGGCCACTGTGTAAGGATCTACATCCTGGATTGCTGTCTCCAGGGAGGGGGAGGGACTACTGCCCTAGTTCCACTTCTTCCCATGGGTCCAGTCCACCTTTGGATGTATAGTTGCATGGATCTCTGAGGCATCCTATTGTGCTGTGTAGAGAATCCTCTGTAGGTTAACGGATGTCTGTTAGATGTAACTTAGAGTGGAGAGACAAAGGGAACAACTCACTTCACCATGATGTTGACATTTGATTGCTTTGATTCTGAGCCACTTCTGGTTGTATACGATAGCCTTCACTTTTCACCCTCCACTACCTCTGAAAAATGTGTCATCAGTGCCCCTGCTGTGCTGCTTGTGCCTCCAAGGTTGCTGTTGCCTTGCTGCTTATGATGTCACTGTAGTTGCAGGTGTCACCAATGGGATCACCAGGCTGGGAGCACCTCTGCTGCTTCTGGGGTCACCTGGATCTCCTGTTGCCCTACTGGTCCTCTGCAGGCTCTCCATGGGCTTGGGCGCTGCTGTCCCATGCACCACCTGCACTGCTGCTTCTGGGTTATCTGTGGGTACTGGCAGCACTGGTGACAGGGGTGAGAGTTCATGGATGCCTCTGCCACTACCAGGGCTCCAAGGTCTTCTAAGCAGCCCTGCTGTTTGTAGAGCTGGTGTTGGGCATGACTCCACTGGGGTCTGTATTACAGGTTTTCCTCTGGCTCCTGAAGCCTGAGGTCACAAGTGCCACTTGCAGCTCCTGGGGGAGGGGAAGGGCTGAGCCATTAGTGCTGCTGCTGCTCCTGCAGACTCTGGTCTCTGGTTCTGGTGCACTTTTTGAAACCTCAAGTCAGGGCACCACCACCCGGGCTGAAGGTATCTGTATTTTGGATTTGTCTGCACTGCTAGTAAGACTTTCACCACTTCTGGGGGAAGGAGGGGGGTAAGGCTGAGTCACTGGCTTCACTGTATTTTGTGAGGCCTCAAGTTGTGGGCACCCCCACCACCACTAGGAGGTGGGCAGGAGCTAAGCAGCAAATGCCGTTGCTGCTCCTGCCCCCTCTGGTTGCCAGAGCATGCCAGGGTACCCCATCACTGCTGGGAATATCCACATTTTAGGTCACTGGCACCAGGGGACTGGTGGCTGCTCCCCCAGTTC
The DNA here is from genome assembly GCF_020826845.1 of Diceros bicornis minor. Classification (NCBI taxonomy): domain Eukaryota; kingdom Metazoa; phylum Chordata; class Mammalia; order Perissodactyla; family Rhinocerotidae; genus Diceros; species Diceros bicornis. The sequence continues at coordinate 9,587,429 of NC_080770.1, forward strand.
CACTGTGTTCTGGAAGTACAGTTCGCCCACCTTCAGTAGTATAGATGTATGGATCTCTCAGTCGTGAGAGCATACTCCCTGGTGTGCTGTGCAGGGAGTTCCTTGTTGGTCAATGGATGTCCTACTGGTTGTAAATTAGAGGGGAGAGACAAAGGGAACAACTTACTTCACCATGATGCTGACATCACCCTCAGGAGCTTATTCTAAAACTGAATTTGTGTAGCTCGGTCCACAGATGCCTGGGGCTAACTGTATAGCTAGGAGTTCTCCAAATCAATGTCCATATAGAATACAATATTTACTAAGTGATAAGTAACCAAAATGCACTCATTTGAAGCCTACAAATATATTATTAAAACTTAGTAATCATATCAATTGTTTAGAACTTAGACCAACAAAATATTTTTATGGGTGGGTAGGAAGATTTTATCACTTACATTATTTAATATTGCTGATGCCTGGTGATAACAAAATAGAGATTTTTAGTAAGTTTTATGAGTGCTTTCAAATTCTCTACATAAATGCACCTCCTTATGCCTTTGGTTTTCTACTGAGTAGGAGAGTTCATTCTCTTCATTTTGGATAGTGGGGCATATATCCTGATCAAAATTCTTCATCTGTTTCTACTCTCTTATTTTCTCTAAGACACTGCTTCCCCATCTCAGAAGATCTTTAGCTAGTTTTGGGGTTGAGAGGATGGCATGGAGGACAGGATGAGCTAAATAAGATGTCTTCCTAAATCATTCTTACACTTGGACAAAGATTTTTGAACTCAAAGTAGAAAATTTGCTTTCTTCACAACAATTTCCCTCCTATGACATGATGACTTGTGACTAGGTTTAATGATTCATTTCCAGATATTTGACGTGAAAAGAAAGGCGTTAAGTAGGATCATACAAATGAAACACAGGCACTTTTGGTAATGAAAGAGGACACTCAGTAATTATGCCAAGATAACAGGTGTAAACTGGTCCATCTTGGGCAAACCAGGATGTATGATCATGCTAGTGCATAAGTGAAGAAATTAAATAAACGGTCCTGTGTGTGTGTGTGTCTTTAGAGCTGGAGAAAACATAAATCACATCCGTTATTACTTAAAAGTATTATCTTGTTCTGGATACAAGTATACCATATAACATTGCTAAATTCCCCAGGCCTTTTAGATACATTTTGATGATATATTTCTAGAAGTCCACATATCATTTTAAGTTATGTTTTTTCTCTTTGTGTTAAATATATAGTCTTCTGGCTTAAGCCAAAGTCTCACCTAATACAAACAAAAAAGACTTCTAGTTTTCATGAATGCCAGATGAGTTTCTTCTTTTCCTCAGCAATAATTTCCTGAGACTCTATGTTTCTTTTCACTACATACCAGCACATTTATTGTTACATTTTACACTCACTTTAATAAAATCATTTGCTGGGTTTCCCAGCATTGCTCAAGAAATTCATTAACAATTTTTGAGTAAATTAGACTCTGACGTTACTTAACTTGGAGCTCACTACCAGGATTTACCCTGTGAAAAGCAACTGGATTCCAAATTCCAACACTTGTCATTCAGACCATTTGTTTTTGTGCCCTTCAACTTGACATTACAGTCATGCACCAAATAATGATGTTTTGGTCAACAATGGACCACATATACACCCATTAAGATTAGTACCACATAGACTCAGCTATACAATCTGGGTTTGTGTAAGTACACTCTGTGACATTGCATAATGATGAAATAGCCTAGCGATGCATTTATCAGAACGTATCTCCATTGTTAAGCGATGCATGACTGTATACATAAAGTTACGCTTGAAATCACATTGTTTTCTCTGTCTTTAGCTTTCTTTTAGGCTTCGGATCCTGCTGCTCTAGAGAGCGACTGCCCATCCCTCTGAGGTGCTTCAAAGGTCTACCAAAGAAAATTTTGTGCCTCTGAATGGTCCATATTTTAAGTCAAACCATTCCCAAAATAAATTCCAAATTTAGTGGAATCCATCCAGCAGTTTTGTGTGATGTTTTTATGCACAGACAGAAGGTACTTTTATTTATATAGATAAAAGTATAAAAAAAAAAGTCAAGTATAAGTGCAGAAGCTCTCTATATAGTTAAAGATGATGATGCTGTCAAAATGAAACTGTTAGTCTAGTGGACAATATAACAATCGCTAGATATCTCAAAATGTTCATCCATTGGTATTGGAGCAGCCACATGTAAAAGTGATTTGGGGCACTAAAGTAATAATACACAAGATGCAGATTGTATGAAACTCAAATATATGAAAGATGAAGCTGTTCCCTTCATCATAATATATACTCAGAAATACATTAGTCTTCTGATAGATAGGAGTGACAGAAGGACATTTATGCAGAGAATAACAAATTCCATTTATCCCTGTCCATGGATGAATAAACTTGAATGAAACTGACCTATTTTAAGCACCATATCTTTGCCCTTGGATGAATCATTCATGGCTAGGGAAGCAGGGATGGGAAACACATATAAGGTTGCTGGTGGATCATTCAGAGTGAACAGCCCTGTCCTGAGAATTTGATACATGGCTGAAAAGATGCAGAGAAAGGAAATGGTTGGGGCTGAGTCATTTTAATGGCTTCAGAGAGAAGGTTCCAGATTCCTGCTGCCCAGGCTCCAGACGTGCCCTTGTCCCTGCTTTCCTGAGATCTGGCCCTCCAAGTCTTCTTTTGATTTTCTAAGCTGCTCCAATATCCTTTCACAAAACTCTCCTTTTTTTGCGTCAGCTAGCTGGCTCTGTTGCTTGCAGTTTAAAGAACCCAAACAAACATAAACCCTGTTTGACTTTCAGGAATTGTTTTTCAGGCCAAGATGAGTCAAAAGTTGGTGAGATTGCAATTCCTTACTCCTGGTTGGGAAAATTGTAGCCTGTGGCAAACAGTGATGAATCAGATTGTGATTCATGTTTTCAGTGAGAAAGAAGGTGCTGTCTAGACCCAATGTAAAGAGAATGAAGAAGGAAAGCCTCTGGGTTGGGATAGTAGGTTCTAGCTGCTCTGCATTCCTAATAATGAGAAATCAAGAGAGTCAAAACTTGACGTGATTAGTCCATGAAACAACATGAAACTCAGGGCCAGTATGTGATCCCATTGAACAGTCTCTTAACTACCATGAAATAATTGAAAGGAGGAGATCTTGGTGCTGTGCATCAGGATTCTCCTCTCACTTCTTAAGAGCCAGGCTTTTTAATTACCACAAGCTCTCCCTTTAAACTTCAGGGTCTCTAAGAACGCCCAGGGCTCAGGGAGATGGGCAGTTGAAATGTGACCATTGCCCAGCCAGGGAACCCTCTCTTTGTCCTTTGCTGGCCCTCTTATTGGTTGTCATTAGTGGTCTAACATCACTTAAAATGTGGAAGAGACATTGGAAACGTGTGGCAAACACACCTCCCACCTCCTTCATTTGGTCAGCTCTATTGTGTTATGATTTACAGAAATACAATTCACCAATTTTAGGTGTATCATTTGATGAGTTTTTTTTTTTAATTTTTTTTATTGATGTTTTAATGGTTTCTAACATTGTGAAATTTGGGGTTGTACATTTTTGTTTGTCCATCACCACATATATGACTCCCTTCACCCCTTGTGCCCACCCCCCACCCCCCACCCCCACTGCCCTGGTAACCACGGTCCAGTTTTCTCTGTCCATGTGTTGGTTTATATTCCACATATGAGTGAGATCATACAGTGTTTGTCTTTCTCTTTCTGGCTTATTTCACTTAACATAATACGCTCCAGGCCCATCCATGTTGTTGCAAATGGGACGATTTTGTCTTTTTTTATGGCTGAGTAGTATTCCATTGTATATATATACCACCTTTTTTTAATCCAATCGTCAGTCGAGGGACACTTAGGTTGCTTCCACTTCTTGGCTATGGTGAATAATGCTGCAATGAACATAGGGGTGCATAAGCCTCTTTGGATTGTTGATTTCAGGTGCGTTGGATAGATTCCCAGTAGTGGGATGGCTGGATCATAGGGCATCTCTATTTTTAATTCTTTGAGGAATCTCCATACCATTTTCCATAGAGGCTGCACCAATTTGCATTCCCACCAGCTGTGTATGAGGGTTCCTGTTTCTCCACATCCTCTCCAACATTTGTTGTTTTTTGTCTTGGTGATTATAGCCATTCTAACGGGCGTGAGGTGGTATCTTAGTGTTGTTTTGATTTGCATTTCCCTGATGATTAGTGATGTTGGGCATCTTTTCATGTGCCTATTGGCCATCATTTGATGAGTTTTGACAAATGTATTCTGCCATGTAACCAGGACAATAATCAAGATAGAGAACATTTCCAACACCCCCAAAAATTCCCTGGAGCCACTTGCAACCAGTTCCCTTCCCCACCACTTAATCCCCTCTTTTCCTCCCCCCTCTCTCCTCATCATGTTCCTGGAAGCTGCTAATCTGCTTTTTGTCACTATAGTTTTGGCTTTTTTAGATTCTCATAGAAATATAATGATACAGTATGCAGTCTTTTCGTGTCTGGGGTTCTTTCACTTAGCACATTACAACATGTAACAACATGGATTCCAATAAGGAAGAACATCAGGAAAGAGGTTTATGAGTCTGGGGTGAGGCTGGAAGGAAGAGACCAGCTTGTGTGAATATCCCAGACTATGCTGAGGGAAACTAATTCTATCCTGAGTGAAAAGGATATTTTTTGTTTGGGGGCATTCTTATTCCTTTCTTCTTAATGGCCAAATTAGGATTTTTTTGGGCATTAAGAACTTTTCCTTTGTGTGCACCTTCCTCCAAAAATTATGTTTTATGACTGCTTTGGTATAAAGATGAATAATTATTCAGGCTATATTCATCTTTAAATATTCATTATCATTATTATTATATTCCATTTTCTCCTGAATTTAGAAGAGAGTAAAAATATTTTTAAATAAAAATGTGTTTAAAAGTATTATACGCTTCAGGCACTGTGCCTACCATTCTTAATGGATAAGTGGGCTTTACCGCATACACTAAGGACTCACCAGTGGATTTTTAAGAGGAGTACCATATCCCCACGTGTTTTATGAAAAAAAGTCACTGGCAGGAATGTGGAAAAGGAAAGAGGAAGCAGAATGTGACTGGGGTCAAGAAAACCTAGTTGGAGGGATATTGCAATAGTCTGTGTAACACATCAAGAGGGTCTTAATTAAAGATGTTGCAGGGGGGATGGGCGTGAAGATATTATTTTGAGAGATATTTTATGGAGATATTATATGGTGATTATTTTCATCACCAGGATTTTGCAAATCATTGAATATTAAATTTAGGAATAGGCAGAGGGAAGAAATTAAATTGACTCCTAGATGTCTTTGCTGCGCATCTGAATGACATTCTCTAAATTCAAAGTATAGGAGGAGCAGATATATGCTTTCCTTCCATTATTTGCTTGGGGATATCTAGATGGGTTTTCTAGTTGGTATTCGAAATACATATCTAGACTAAATAGATGATATGGGCTGGAAACATCACAGATGTAGGTGTAAGTTAAGTCCCTATTAGTGTCAGGAGCACCAAAGAAGTTTGTGTCAAAGGAGAAGAGAAGAAGGCTAAGGATGAGCTCTTGGGACTCTGATGTTAAATAGAGCATTGAGAAGATGGAGCCAGCAAAGTAGATATCAGGGATGGCTAGAAAAACCACAAGAGAAACAGAAATGTATCATTTGTACTGTCTCCTTCAGAGCCTCCTTCTCTTGCTATCACTTGCTCCTTGTATCTATCTCTGTAAATGGTACTCCCATCCACCAGTTACCCATGTCAAAAGTCTTTATAATACCTTTGACTCTCCCTTTACCCTCACTCAGAGCTCAGTTAATTTCAAATCCAGTCGATTCTACCTGCTAAATATCTTTCCATCATCACAATAAGACCAGAGAGAAAATTGTAGGGTGCTCAATTGTAGGGAACTCAATGTGGTTCCTGTAAAAAATGAAGAAACAATATTCATGCTATCTTGTGCTGCTTGACTGCAGGCCCACAAACACTTTAGAATTTGTCTTGGGTTGGTTTCCTTGGAAAGAGACTCTAAGGCACAAATTTACACATAGGAGGTTTAGTAGAGCATACTCAGAACTACAATCTTTCAGTGTGTGAGGGAAGCATGATTATTGAGAGGTACATGTTGAACCATGATAGATAGTTCTTAAGACAGTCCATGGGCAGATGTGATGGAATGGCCCTTCGGAAATGTCTGGAATTAAGCCATAATGTGAAGTACTGTAACCCCACATTGACTAGTCAATGGAAACAGGCTGTCTCTCACTAGAGGTGCATAACCTTGGGGGATGTAGTTTCTTTTGGCCAAGGGAAATTCCAGTGGAAGCTATGAACCATCACTTGCCAAAACACAGCATTGGATAGTTAGTATTTTGATCCTGAAAGGGAAATTTGGATGGTGCATGACACCTATAACAGCTTCTATTACAGTCCACTATTTATGCTACACAGATCTACTTGATTTCTGTAAGTTCATCTCACCAGGGAAGAGCTCCTTCAGGGAAAACTTACAAGAGGGAGTTAGAGTGATGATCTACAGACACATCCCACCATTATAGCTGATCTGAGGGCTACAAATGTTACTCATCATCTTTCTCCTCCACAATCCATTCTAGGCATCTCTCAGTCTCCTGGACTAGGTGGCATGCCAGGAGGAGTGACACAGATCTAATCACTGATGTCTCAGAGGCCCTAAACACCATGCCGTCTTCATGTCCTGGCAAATTATCATGTCCTTTCACTATCAAAATCAGGCAGGGTAGTACCAATAGATGCCCAAAGGTACTACCAATGGCAGAGAAAGTTATGTAGGCACACTGAAAAGATCAGCCCTATCTCTTGCTGATGATCAAGGTCTATTAATCCAGTCAGATTGGTGACTCCTTTCTTTGCCTGCTAGCTTCTTAGCCAAGAAATCTGATGCAAATAAGGAGTAGGCATAGCTTACTATTTGAAGCCCTCCTTGTTTCTTTTGGTGGAAATGTTTCTGCTCTGTATACTAGGGTCTCTGTAATTACAGAGCCTTGACTTGCAAGGAAAGAAAGAACAAGTCCTCAAGTGTGGCACTGAGAGTTTCATAAGTGGAGCCATTTCAACTCCCACCATTTTGTTCCCAGGCCATTTATTCTACCTTTGGAGGACAAAAGCAGCATATAGTGTGCCTTAGATTTAAAGCATATACTGCACGCTGGAAAATGATTTCCCGTTTTAGTAGAGTATCATTTCCTGACTGGAATTTCATCTGCGCTTTCAAAAGACTGTCCCATTGCTCCTGGGACTGGCAGCTTCTGGGTGGTAGAATGTGTGATAGAACCAGGGGATCCCATGTTCATAAATCCACTGCCATGCTTCTTTTCCTTCCATTTGTGTGTCCCTCAGTTCAAAGAAATGTTATGAAGAATTCTGTGTTGGTTGATCATCCACTCTCAATGCCTTTGGATATTTGTGCTGGTTGAGGTCATGAAGGCAAGAAAGAGAAATCCTTACCCAGAATATGTGTTGATTCTATTCAATATGAACCCCTGCCTGTTTGGAGATGAAACGGGTCTAATGCAATCAATTTGTCATCAAGGTGCTGGTTGGTCTCTTTGAGGAATGGTGCCATATTGATGACACAGAATATGTCTCTGTTGCTGGCAGTTTAGAATTTGGCAGCAACGGCAGATACTTTAGAGGTGGTGAGTTGGAGCTCATGCTGTTGGACCTGTGCATAGCCTCAATCCTGGCCTCCAATCAGAAGCCAATTTTGCTTGCTCTGGGGAGGCTAATGGAAGAAGATGGTGGATATCAACCTAAGTCATTTTGTTTACTTTGTTGTCTAATACCTCTTCTATGGTCTGTGGTGTCTAGTGGTAGATAAATATGATGCAAAGATCTTTACACGTCATGCACTCCTAGAAGTACCTCCACATGCCTCTTGCCAAGGCCTCCTATCACCCAATCTTTCTGTTTTCATGTCCAGACCAGCAAGCTAAGCCATTTGAAAACCTTTTTAACTCATATTTATCTTATGGAAGGCTACTTTTCTTTCTACACAAAATGAATGATCAGGTGTAATTCCTGAATCTCTGCCCATTTAGAAAATTTTCTGCCAATACTGACTGTCAAGATCACCCAGAGTGGGCCAGTAGTTCAGGAGCAGTCCCTTTGTGGCACATATATCCATATACTGAGTCATTCCACATGTGAACGTAGCTCAATTATTTTCTTCTTCTGTCTTCTGGTCATAACAGACACCCAGGGGGGCTTGGTGTGAACTGGAATGAGGTATAACATTAGTAGATGAGAGGGGCTCTGAAGCACCTTCTTATATAGCTTATTTCTGTCCTCTGTCCCTACCTATGCTTGTCCCAGAAGAACCACTTCCACGTTAGGATGGATTGCTGTTGGCCCACCTGGCAATATGACTTGGTGGCTTTAAGACAACCTACTTAGTGATCACGTGCTCTGGTCACATGGCAATTTAGTGTCCTCTCAGTCATGCTTCAGGTGGCATGACCTTGCTCCATAACTTTAGGGCCTATGATGTAATTTTCCTTTGAGACTTTCCATAAACTTTAGACAACATCTTTTTCCACTCCAGATGACTCTTTTACTGTAGGAGGTATTTTCATGTAATATGACCCATTTTCAGAGCTGCTCCCACCTTTTCCAGAGCCATTTCATATGCTGGGCCCCCTCAGCTGGCAGTCTTCCATGTTATTCAGTAAATAGATTGAAAAGAACTCCCAGTGGAAAATACTACTGATAGCAGTGAGAAGGCCTCCTAGGCACTATGCTTCCTTCACAGTGGTGGTAGAGGCAAGATACAATAATTTGCCTTTTATTTTGCAGGGTGTATCACGGCATGCCCCAACTACCTGGAATTCTAAAATATCCCTGATGTTGTGGGTTCCTGAATATTTGCGGTTTATTTCCCCCACTTAGTGTCATGTATGTCTTGCCAAAGCCTCCAATATATTGCCATTTTTTGATCATCTACTCTGATGAATATCGTGTTAATGGTATAAAGGACCAAGTGATATTCTGTAAAACGTGCACACAGTCCAGGTCTTTTGGATTACATTATAAAGGTATGGAAGAGAGGTAACAGAGTCTTGGGACAAAAGTGCAAGTGCATATTGTTGCACATCTCAAGTGAGTATGAACTACTTTTTGTCTTCTGAATAGGATGGAAACAACACATTCCACAGATTAGTACCCATGTGCCGTGACATAAATCTGTGTGAATTTGCTCTAGGAAAGACACCACACGTGGCTCGAGGCTCTAATTGAGCCTAATGTTTGATTCTATTTGTGGTAGTTCACTGGTATCCACTAAGATCAATCAGCTACTTACAGAGCCAGACTTAAATGGTCTGGCCCTGCAAATAATTAAGTGGAGAAATGATGGAAACCACTATCTCTGGGTGCTTTAGGCCTCTAAAAGTGCAATAACTTCTGTATTCACCAGGAATACATTATGGTTTCCAATTTACTCTCTTGGGAGTGAGTTAGACAGTAGTTTTCCAGTTTCCACATGTTTTTTTTCAGTAGAATACATCATATGTCACAGACCAAAGAACCAATGTGGGGTTTCTGCAAACATCTAAGTATAGTCAATCCCATAATATATGCAGTGATGGGGACACAGTCATTTTGAGAATGTGGACCCTGTGGATTTACTGTGAGTCCGGCTGTAGTCAGGACACATTTTATTACCTGACCACCAAGCTCCTGCTCGAAGAGGGGCAGCATGATGACTTTTTGAGTCCGTCAATATTAGTGTATCCATGAAATCTGTGTCCTGCAGTCCTCAAAATTTTTCCAGTGCATGTTCTCCCAAGTAAATCTTGTTAGATATCTCTGAGAAGGACTGGAAGAATCATTCATGTGTATAATTACCGCAGTATTTCAGAGTTCTTCTTTCTGGGGGTAAGGCTTCTACTCCAGTCAGTGGCTTTGGGTTCTGAGACGTAGCTCTGGTGTGGAAATTAGATAACGGATCATGCTTTTTCACTGGGGCAGCTACCCTCAAGCTGTTGATTATCCATCCTTGATTTCTTTTGAGTGTTTATATTAAGTTATATTCTTATTGGTAGTCCATTTTTTGCAAAGTGTTACCGTATTTCATTAGACGTTGCCACAGGTTTCTTTTTGTCAGTTCCCTGGGAAAGAGAATCTGAGGCAGAAATGTATATGCAGGAAGTTTTATGGGAAGTGTTCCTAGAACCAACACTTTTAAGCGTGTAAGGACATGGAGGTAGAAATAGAAAAGGGAGGCAGTCAGTGGTTTTTAAAACAAATATATCCATACATAGTTTGATAAGCCACCTTTTAAAAGTTGGAGTGCCCCCCGACCCCGGTTGAGTATGGGCCAGACATAGTGACTCTCTGCTGAATAACTGAACAAAGCAGAAATGATGATGTGTGGTTTTGGAGATTAAATTGTGAAAAGACATGGGGGCTGCCATCTTGATTACTCCATCTCTTGGGTTATTTGCTCCTGGGCAAGCAAGTTGCCATGTCATGAGGACATTCCCTGAGAAGAGGCCCTTGTGACAAGGAATGAGTTCTTTTTGCAATAGCAGCCTGAGAGTGAGCCATCTTGGAACTAGACCCCCCCGCCCCAGCACCAGTCAGACCTTTAGATATATCCAACCTCTGCTAACAGCTTGAGTGCAACATTGTAAGAGACCTTGAACCAGAGGTATCTGGCTAACTTGTTTCAGGATTCTTGATTCTCAGAAACTGTGTGAGATAACATATGTATGTTGTTTTAAGCTGCTAAATTTTGGAGCGATGTGTTTTGCTGCAATAGATAACTCCACATCTCCACCAACACTTGTTATCTCTTCCCTTTTTGATAATAGCCTTTTGAATAGGTGTGAGATGATATCTCATTGTGGTTTTGATTTGCGTTTCCCTGATGATTAGAGCTGTTGAGTACCTTTCCATATACCTATGGGCCATTTATATATCTTCTTGGAAAAAGGTCTGTTCTGGTCCTCTGTCCATTTTAAAATTGGATTATTTGTCTTTTCTGCTACTGAGTTGCATGAAATTCTTATATTTTCAATTCAGTTATTGTATTTTTCAGCTCCAGAATTTCTGTTTGGTTTCTTTTTATAATTTCTCTCTCTTGTTATTTTCTCATGTTGTTCTTATACAGTTTTATGACATCTTTCAGTTCTTTGTCTATGTTTTCCTTTAGCTCATTCAGCATATTTAAGAAAATTGTTTTAAAGTTCCTGTGTTGTACATGTGATGCTTATGTTTACACAGCGATGGTTTCCGCTGCATTTTTTCCTTTGATTGCACCATGATTTTCTGTTTCTTTGTATGCTTTGTGATGTTTTGTTGAAAACTGGGCATTTGAAGAAACAGCACCTTCTGCTAATCTTTGTAGCTTGGCTCTGTGGAGATGCCCTCAATAGTTAGCAGAGTGTATTTTGAGCCCTGTAAGTAGCTCGAGGTGGAGCTCAAGGTCTTCTCAGGTCTTTTCTGACAATGCATTCTGTGTGGGTCTTTCTATGGCCTTGTCAATTCCCTGTATACGCAGCTGCTTTTAAAGCTCTTTATTTTGCAGAGTCTCACCACAGATTCCCCTTGGGGCTTTAGATGGTCTATTGTGTTTCTCCACTGGAAATCTCTGCCTCAGGCTTCTATAGATTTTGCAGTCGTGTGTTGCTCAGCAACGGGGATATTTTCTGAGAAATGCAACATTAGGCAATTTGGTTGTGCAAACATCTTAGAGTGTACTTACACAAACAGATATCATAGCCTACTACACGTGTGGGCTATATGTTACAGCCTACTGCTTTTAGGCTACAAACCTGTACAGCACATTACTGTACTGAATACTGTAGGCAGTTGTAACACAATGGTAAGTAGTTGTGTATCTAGTCATATCTAAACTTAGAAAAGGTACAGTAAAAATACATCATGGGGCCGGCCCCATGGGGTAGCGGTTCAGTGTGTGCGCTCTGCTACTGGCGGCCTGGGTTTGGATCCCCGGCGTGCGCAGAGGCACTGCTTGCCAGGCCATGCTGTGGCAGCCTCGCACATAAAGTAGAGGAAGATCAGCATGGATGTTATCTCAGGGCCAGTCTTTCTCAGCAAAAAGAGGAGGATTGGGATGGATGTTATCTCAGGGCTGTTCTTCCTCACACACACACAAAAATACATTATAAAACACAAAATAGAGTACACCTGCATAGGGCACTTACCATGAATGGATCTTGCAGGACTGAAAGTTGCTCTAGGTGAGTCAGTGAGTGAGCGGTGAGTGAATGTGAAGGCCTGGGACATTACCGTACACTACCTCAGACTTTATAAACACTGTACACCTAGGCTACATTAAATTTATAAAAAAGTTTTTCTTTCTTCCAGAATAGATTAATCTTAGTTTACTGTAACATTTTTCCTTATAAACTTTTATTTTTATTAACTTTTTGACTTTCATAATAACACTTAGGTTAAAGCACAAACATATTGTACAGCTGTAAAAAATATTTGCTTCGTTTATGTCTTTATTCCATATACTTTTTTCTACTTTTTAAATTTTTTATGTTTTTTTTAGTTTTTAAACTTTTTTTAAACACTAAGACACAAACACACATATTATCCTAGGCTTACACAGGACCTACATCAATGTCACTGTCTTCCACCTCCACTTCCTGTCCCACTGGAAGGTCTTTAGGGGCAATAACATGCATGGAGCTGCCATCTCCTATAGGAACAATGTCTTCCTGTGAAATACATCATGAAGGACATTCCTCGGGCTTTTCTGCAGGAGGTATCACTCTTTCAGAAATTTTCAACTCCATTGTAATCTTTTTGGACCATGATCATATACATGATCTGCTGTTGACCAAAACGTCATTATGTGGCACATGACTATAGTCCCTCCCAGCCTTTACAACCATTGTCCAACACTTTCAGTCTCTTTTTCCAGCCTGAGATCTGAGTTTTACTGCTTCTCCTGCTCTGAGCTCTTAGATAAAACAGAGACCACTACTTCATTCAGCTGCCAGACAGTTTAGAATATTGCAAATAAGATCTTCTCTGCTCCCTCCAGTTGTACAGAAGGGATTGGGAGCTGGGCTGCTGCTTCCTCTAGACCATTACTGTGCTGCACTGGGGAAGTCAGGGGTAAGAGTGAGCAAAAACTTTCTACTTTTTTCAATGTTCTTTGTCCTTGATTGGTATTCGCTCGGTTGCTGCAGTCCTCTGGCTGTTTTCCAGAACTCATATAAAGTTATTTTATTCAATCTCTACTTTTTAAAATTAATGTTGCCATAGGACAATAAGTGCCTTGTGTATCCTAGTTTGCCATCTTTCTCTCTCTTTCTTCATATATTTCAAGGGTCTGTTGTTAGGTTTGTAAATGTGTATAATTTATAGATATTATTATTATATTGAAACTTTTATTAATATATAATGTTCTCTTTGTCTCTTGTAACCTTTTTGAATTCAAGTCTCTTTTGTCTGATACTAGTATAGCCTACCTGATCCCTTTTGATAACTATTTGCATGAAATATCTTTTTCAATCCTTTCACTTTCAACCTATTTGTGTCTTTGCCTTTAAAGTGAGCCTCCTGTACAAAGCATATAGTTGGAGCTTTGAATTGCTGTCTAGTGTTCTTTTATTTCAACATGAAAACTACCTTTAGCATTTCTTTCAGGGCAGATCTAGTGGTAAAGAACTCCCTGAGCTTTCCTTTATCTAGACGTATCTTAATTTAGCTCTCATTTTTGAAGGATAGTTTTTGGATATAGAATTCTCAGTTGATATTTTTTTCAGCACTTTGAATATATCAATTACTACCTTCTTACCTCCAAGAAATTGAAGAAATTGGCTGATAATATTGAGGATCTCTGTATGTGATGAGTTGCTTCTCTCTTACTGCTTTCATGTGTCTCTCTTTGTCTTTGTCTTTTGACAGTTTGGCTATAATATGTCTTGGTGTGGGTCTCCTTAGGTTTATTATACTTGGAGTTTGTTAAACTTCTTGGATTTGTAGATCCATGTCTTTCATCAAATTTGAGAAAATTTAAGCCATTATTTTTTAAAATATGTTTTTTGCCTCTTTTTCTGTCACTCTCTCTGGATTTCTCACAATGCATTTATTGGTTATCTTGAAGGTGTTGCACAGGTCTCTTAGACTCTTTCTCTTCTTTCCTAATATTTGTCTTTCTATTTCCCACACTTGATCATTTCAGTGGTCTTATCTTTAGATTAACTGATTCTTTCTATGGCCTGCAAGAATCTGGCTTTGAGCCCCTCTAAGGAAATTTTCCTTTCAATTATTGTAATTTTTACCTCTATAATTTCTGTCTAGTTCCTTCTTATATTTTCAAACTTTTTATTGATATTTTTATTTTGTTCATACATCATTTTCCCATCTTTTTTCAAGTCTTCCTTCAGCTCTTTGCATATCTTAAGACAGTTGTTGTAAAGACTTCATCCTGTAAATTCATCCACTGGGCTTTCTCAGGGATGGTTTTTGTTGATTTATATTCTTCCTTTGAATGGATAATAGATTTCTCTTTCTTTGTGTCTCATGATTTTTTGTCGAAAACTTGACATTTGAATCTTAATGTGGTACAAATGGAAGTCAGATTTTCTGCCTTTCCCAGGGTTTTCTTTCTTTAAAAATTGTTACGGGGTGTCTCTGTGCCAAAGATCAACCTAAGATGTAATCTTGAGGTCTTCTCAGTTCTATTCTGAGCCTGAATCTTTACCTGAGCATGAGTGGTGACTTCTAAATTTCCCTGTATATGTGGTTGCTTTTGATTGTTCTAGTACATAAATGTATAGCACCCAAAAGGAAAAAGGGAAAGAGAAGGAAAAAAAAAGTGCTTTCTCCTTACATCTCTTGAAGCTGCTTCAGCCTGTGGGGTTTACAACAATGGCCACCTGCTTCAGTGTCGGTACCTCTATGATCAGAAGTGGCAATCAGAACACAGATCCTTGATGTTTGAAGGACAAGGTCCTTTTTGCCCCCACTGGCTCCCTCAAACTGGTCCAGGAATGTGGGTATGGTTCCCTGCTGTAGTGATGAGTGTGTGTGGACGTTAGCCACTACTGTGGTAATGATTGAAATTGACTGAAATTAATCACGATTTATCAGCACCTGGGAGCTGCTGGCTTTGAATAGACTGCATATTTCCAGAATAGTTAACCAGAAAGTTTTCTCCCAGTACTTTTCTTGTCCACTTGAAAAGATGGATTTCTGGTCCTTCCAACTGTTCCCTGATGTCACTCCCCACTTCACTCTTTTTCAATCCCTGCACCACTGACCATCTCATGGAGCACAGCTGCTGGTTTATAACATCAAACACCCAAGAACAACTGTGGGACGCTCTCCTCCAGCAACACCAGAATCTATGGACTGGCCACAATTCTTCAAGGTGAACAACAATAGATTCTACCTGGTCTTTTTCATGATAGGGTCTCAAATATTTCATTAGGTGGAAGAATGTGGCTGGATAAGCCAATGACATTCCTGATGGATGATTCCTCAAAATTTCTGTTGTGTCTTTCCCACATTCTATAGTTTGTCATTTTTGTGCTTCTTTGTATCTTGGGTCACTTTGAAGGATAAAAGCAGAAGAAGCTTGTAAGATTGATTGACTTTCTTTTCAAAATTTAAAGTCTGTAGGAGAACTAGAGGGTCTCTGTAAGACGTAATGAGAGAAGAGGAAGGAAATTGAGTGTTTGGGAAGAGGTGAAATCAGGGGATGGTCTGTGGGTTATGGGAGAGAGATACCCAGTTCTGACCTATGGTAGTGCCCCAGAGAAGCAGAAGTCCCAAGCAGAGTGGCTGCATAGAGAGCTGATCAGTCAGACTGGAAGCCCCAGATTCCAATGTCTCATGTGGTGAATGGGAAGTTGTAGCAATGAATTGTGTACAGGGCTAGTATTAACCTGGTAACCTCTTTGCACAGATAACTGATAGCCAGTGGCTGCCCTTTCTTGTTCTCGCCTCATCACTGTGGCATTGCATGTGCCTATCGGATCATAGTTCTGGTAGGGAAAGAGTGTGGAAATAATCCCCACAGCTAACTGACTTGTGATTTACTTCCAATCTGGAGGAAATGGGAACTTAAATTAAAATTATGTTGAGTTGTAGAAAATAAAAATGGCAGACCACATCTGCACTTGTGTACTAAGAAGAATACCTGTTCCATCTGTTTTATGTCTATTTTTTCCTTTCATCTTCATGTGCAGAGTGGTTACCACACTGCTTGGTAGTTACTACATGCTCAATAAATGGCTGCTGAATTCATGAGTGTTTATTTCAAAGCTCTTGGTAATGATGCCAGACTGCGGTTTTAGCAGCTCTTTAGCTTGAATTATCGTATAATTCCACTATCAATCAACGAGTTTCTATTTAACTGCTCTCTCATCAACCTTGACCTGAGCACACATTAATTAAGTTGGTCTTTCGTTTGAGTTTCTGTCTTTGTTTTCCAGTGGGTTTGTACAATTTTCCATAAATTTATTGCCTATGTGGCTTTTTTCTTTTGAAAATGATATATTCTGCCTTTTACCCTTTTTCTATTTAATTATTTATTATCTTTTGGGTAGATATTATGAGAATTCTACATATTAAGTGTACATTTTGAAAACTATTTTGTCATTTGCTCTTTCATTTTTGACATCTTATAGTATTTTGGAATTTTACATATTCTTTGTTTAAACTTTGAATACATAATCTTACAAAGAATAAAGTAACAATCATCTAAAAGTTCACCAGCAAAAATTAACTGCTTTTATCATTTTGGTAAATGTTTTTCTAGTTTTCTTTGATAAGTTGTTAAGATTTAGCCCAACAGAGGCTTTAAATGGGTATTATGCAAATCTACCTGTCTTTAAATTTCTGACATTTGCTTTACTATTCAAAACCTTTTTTATCTCAAAACCCAAATTTTCTAATGAAAGGTTTAGTTTTTTTTATCCATTTAACTTTTTATTAACAGAGAATATTTTTTGGTGTAGGGTATGAAATCACATTATTAGTCATTTATTTTTAAATAGGTATTCATGCTATTTGTTGCATAATCATTTCTTTTGCCCTGTGATTTATGATGCCAAAATTATATATTAGGTGTTATATTTACTTTGGTGTGTTTCTTGACTTCCTTTGATATGTAAATGCATCTGCTCTTAATGTTTTGACTATTGCAGCTATAATAAATTCCGCATATGATACCCCATACACTAACTAGCCTCACAGCACTCCCTGATCCTCTTTTTTAGAATCACTTTGTTTCTTTGTAATTTCTAGATAGACTTGCATCTATTTTTTAAATTCTTCTAAAACTATGTAGTTTTTCATTATAATTAAGTCAATTATTCTACCAATTAATTAGGGGAAGAATTGTTATTTTTAGTACTAATCAAATTTCCTATCCAGAAACATGCTGGTTATCCACAGTTATGCAAATGTTCTAAATTCTTTTAAAACATTATGGTTTCTTCACATTTTTTATTATGATTAACTACTTTACACTTAATAATTTAATGTTGCAATTTTAAAATATCCATTTTTTCATTATATATTTTTATGTATTTATTTTGCTAATTTTCTTTTGCGAGGAATTATCTTCTTTTCCACTTTATTTTGCACTTGAATCAGCAGTTAGGTCCTGGAGTTCCTTACAACGGTGTCACGTTCATAGAAATATCTTCCTGCTCTGCTTTTCTCCTGGTAAAAATACAACGAAACCAACAAACAAATCAACGCAAAAAATGAAAAGACATGGAATAAACAGATATGTTCTGCCTTCTTTAGAGCAAGCTTATCCTTCACTAACCAGCTTTGGTACAAACTGTGACCCCCTTCCCCAAGCTTTTGAGTCAATCTTGTGAAGGAAAAGACCCAGCTCCCATTGCAGGATCTGGGAAAACAGCTTTGATAGTCTGTACTCTCAGCCTTGGACACCATGGCATTGGAAGAGGGGGTTTTGGATAAGGCAAAGGAGGTAGAGAAAAGTTTGAGAATTTTTTCCCATTCTTCATCACTTTAAAATCTCTGTTCTCAACACTTTCCTTCCCAAGGAAAACAAGACGGTCTGAATCTCACAGGCAGCACAACAGGACTCCTTCCCACGAGATATATTGACATCTGTGGGAGGGGCTCCTGTCCTGTCCCTGATCTTCCTCAGATTCTTCAGTGACAGGGTTCTCCTCAAGTCTTGTGGTTAATCTTATCTGTCAACTTGGCTAGGTCATAGTGCCCAGATGTTTGGTCAAACATCAGTCTAGATGTTTCTGTGAAGGTATTTTTTAGATGTTATTAGTATTTAAATTAGTAGACTTTGAGTAAAGCACATTACCCTCCAAAATGGGGGTTGGGGGGCTCGGCCAATCAGTTGAAGGCCTTAAGGGAAAAAGGCAGATCCCCCAGAGGAAGAAGGAATTCTGCCTCCAGATTGCCTTTAGGCTGGAGAACTCTTCTCTTCCTTCAACTCTTCCCTGGGTCTCTAGGCTGCTGCCTGCTCACAGAATTCAGGCTTTCCAGCTGCCACAATGCTGTGAGCCAATTCCTTAAAATAAATCTGTCTCACTGTACGTACACACATCCTACTGGTTCTGTTTCTCTGGAGAATCAGAATCAGATTATACAGGTCTACAATAACCAGCAGTCTCAGAGACATTACACTGGGCTGCACTTCCTGGGCTGAGGGCTGACAGGGACAGGGAGATGAGCATCTCGTGTTTGAATCTGTGCATGTTTGTGAAATACCTTCAGGGATGTGAATACCACGCTAGGGCACCTAATTTTGGCCTCTTCACCACTAAACCTACCAGTGCAGGTTGGGCAGAGTGGATCTGTGTGATCTAGAGAGCCTTGGGGGAGTCTGAGGTCACTGTGTGGCAGGGTTGAGGCTGTAGCCAAACCAAAGGAACTGACCATATGGAAATAGACTGGGTCTAAACCTTCGTCTGGAGACAATGACCCTGAATGGTGTTCTGCCCTCCTCATCACAGACCTGTAGTGCACAGCAACCATAAGGGACAGTTAGAGGGTTTACTCACTCCTTTTCCACATCCTGGATGGAGTCAGGCAGAGGCTGATTCCTGGTTTCAGGAAGGAGTCGGACAAGAAGTCCAGCGAGGATGGGGGAGACTCCATAGATGATCCAGGGCAGGTGTGGGGAATACACTGTTAGGATCATCAAGAGAGGAGCTACGGCTGCCCCAATATTAGCAGCAACTCCAATGATTCCTATAGCTATTGCTCTTGGGGTGCAAACAATAATACAAAGAAAATGGTGAAAATCCACATGTATAATTTTTTATTTATTATTTTGCTTTGGTTACGGGAGACAGCACATCAGTGTGTTTAGACATGGAGATTGATGACACACTCTTGTTTTGGACATTTTCTATTTTATTTGCCAGCAATTTTTTTCAAGTTCATATGTGCATTAAGACACAATATGATCATTAAAAAAATGCTCTTATCAGTACCATTAAACCTTCATATGGTTCAGAAGATTACAGGAGAAGAAACATTAAAGGACTTAGTGCTGGGCAAAAAGCTTTTGATAAAATTTGGGTATAATTTTTATTATTATTACTATAGTAATTAACTACTTTTGATAACTAACTGGTCTTAGTTTACTTCCCCCAATAAGTGTCAATTATCTGGGAAAGGTCTGTTTTGATCCTGAAAGACCATCCATGAGATTTGTACCTGATTACAGTGGGGATTAGTTCATTTCCATGGGTAGCGGAACTGGTGATAGCAGCAGAAGAAACTCCTATTCCCAAAGCTGTCAAAACCACACGCAGGGTCTGCATTCCTGGAGAGAGGGAGACCAGTGAGACTCAGGAAATAAGAGCTGAAGGAATCAGCATCCTTTGAATTACAAATGAAAAAGACCCTATTGGAGATATTTGTAAGTACATAACACATTGTAGAGAAACTGCACAGAGGCATAAAATGTGCAGCATTTAATCAGGTGAGAAATGTGACATCTACATATTATGGCTTACGGTGAATAAAAAAATTGAGTTATTTCATCAACTCTCCCTGCGTATCTGAGATTTTCCAGCAGATGCTCTCTTCCATTAATTCTGTTCTGTATTCTTTGCCCTTCACATAGAATGTAGGACTGTCATGTGTGCAATAAGTGAGGGGTTTAAGACTCATCCATATCTTTGAGAGTTTAAAACCTAGGATCTTACACAATACTGATGTGGACCTAATCAGGCAGAAGAGACTAATAAGAGAACAGAACTCCTATGTTAATAGATAAGCTGGAGAGCAGGTTGATCAAGAATAATGTTTCAATATCCAGTATAGGAACCTCTATTAGGAAAACAGCCTGACTTTGGAAACCTCTGACGGAAAGCTTCAGAGACTCGTTTTTCTGTCCTCTCCTTTCTCTCCATCTCCCCACCCCAATTTCATTACAGGCATTACAACATTGGAGTGAGCTCTGTTATAAGACAGCAAACTTGCCTCATTGCTGACATTCAAGATGAAGAGTGGAACCCACCAATCTAGGATGTTGTAAAATACATAACTGTGGTTGGAGTTGGGTTAAGCATGGTGACCACCTGGGTTCCCCTATTCATTACATGTGATCACTCAATTTAGTAAAATAGATTCTGAGAGAGGCTCTTAACTGCTTAGTGCCTTGTTCCTACAGTCACTTCTCAGCCTGAAGAGAAGGAATTTTTGTTTCTTAATGTCAAGTTGATTCCTTTAAACTAGAATTTCAGCTATGGAGACCCAGTATGAGACACATGAGTGGACACGTAGAGATCAGAGAATAAATTATCACTGAAGCTGTAGTAATAAGCGAGACCCTAGACAGGGAAGTGACAGTATTGTGTCCTCACATAGAATACAATGACAAGGACAAGACCCTCCATGCTTGCTATGTAAAGTGTGATTGGCCAAAGGTAAGTGAGCGATTGCTGTCATAGAGAAACTACCAGTAAAAGATGGCACCAGTTTCCGGATACTTCTCAGATATAATGAATACATCATATCTCAGAGTCAACCTTAACTGGCTTTAAGCTCTTTTCCCAGCAACTTAATGGTAGAATATGTACTAAACCTTCAGATTGGCTTCAGAGTATTGTTAGAACACAATCTGCATTTCCTTCTGGCTTCAAATAGGTGTGATCAGTACAATTCATGAGGAATGGGAGGAACACATCTTCTTTCTTCAACATGTGCTCTTTTCTTACCTTGAGGTATAAATGTGGTGACCAGAATGGAGATTCCCAGCAGGAACAGGAAAGTCATCTGGCTGACTCGACGGCCCAGGTGATTCAGTGCCAAAAGTGCAACGTAATTGCTCGGGAGTGTGCCTACACCAAAAAGAATCTGGGACAGGAAAATATTTTTCCCCAAGTGTTGGATGTGGAGACTCAGGCCAAAAAAGGGAATGAGGGTTGTAAATCTGTGGTGAAAGGAAGAGGAAAGAAAGATGTCATCAGGTTTAGATTCTGTGTCCTACAAATGATAATATTGAGCCAGGAAACCAGGGGTAGGTGTAAAGAATAGATGCATGGTGTGATTTGTAGAATATTTCTGTGTTGGTTACATTTTATTATTCTCTGTAGTTTTGATACTGTGGCATTTAGGGCCTTGATCCTGGACAGTGTGCCTTTCCCAGAGCTAGCTAATTCCTAGAGAAGGCAAATGATTCCCCTGTGAGTGCACCTTTCATATACAAACCACCAATCTAGAGCCCACACCCCCAGCCATCTCCTTTATCAAACTCACACTCCGAGTCAACGTTCCCCTTGCCCTAAATCATCCCCTTGCCAGGTACTGGACAACTACAGAACACCACTGTAGCCCAGAGTCCATTAAAATTATTCAAACTATTGAATCCTAAGCTTACTCAGGTTACCTACACTCCTCTCCCATTCCTTCCCACAAAAACCCCAATAAAGGCTCTGGGCCATACTCTTCCTTTTCTTCTCTCTTGGGCCTTCTGCTTGACCCCGGTGCCTTCCTGCACAGCCCTGTGTGCTGTTTCATGCCTTCTCTTTCTAGGGATCTGTGAGTATAAACTTCCTTCATGATGGTCATTCCTGAGTCTGTGTGTTTTACCTTGCCTGATTAAACACATATTGGGAACATTTTAAACACAATTTCCTTGCAAGTTAATGATTTAAAAATTATCATAAAATAATAGTATGATAATGGAGCCTGTAATTGTTGCTAAGTTTTGTTGGGAAGTAGAGAGTGTTTTAGTGGAGGATACATGAGGGGGCCTTCTTGGGTTTTCTCTATATCCTGATCTGGGTGATAGTTATATATTTACATATGGAAATATTCATTGAGCTGCATAGATTTGAGCACTTGACTGTTTGTAATTTTACCTCAATTAAAATGAAAACAAACAAGTGAAAAAACGTAAAGCCAAAGTCTGTACCGTGATTGAAGTTCTTAGCCTCATCTCCAGTGATGAGCCTAGTAGAGGGATGTGATAACAAAACTCCTAACTGTACAATTAGCTCCATGTTAGTCCTTTATAACCCTTTCACTACCTCCAAACATAACAGTTATCTTTATTACCTCTTCATGTTTTATCTCAAGTCTGTCCCTATAGCATGTTATAACTTTGAAATAAGATATAGAATCACGTCTTCACTATTTCAACATTCCTCGTGTACTATGTGAAGCCTACCTCATAAAGGATAGTACACACATCCTTTTACGCATGCTGGGTGTTCGGAACAAGTCATACAGAGAAGATTTGTTTTGTGCTGCTTCCAGCTCCTCCTGCATGGTGGATCTCAAAACCTTCAACAACAATAACAACAGCAAACTACTCAGTTGTCACAAAGTGGTAGACATTGTGAAGCCCCCAACAGAGGTCAAGAGAGATGACTTCTCTTTTCGTCCACTGAAAAATATAGCCATGGAAGATGCAATGACAGGTGTAAAAGTGGTATGAAAGCTGAATTAGGGAGTTATAGGCGCCTGAGGGAAATTATGTAGCAACAAGGATATTTTAACATGAGACTCAATTTGGCTGCAGAGCGTCAAAACTGGTGTGTATGTTAAAGATTTACATCAGGAAGGGGACTAAATGAAGAGTTGCTTGGATTATGGTCCAAAGCTTCCTTTATGCCAGAAGGGCACGAAGGGTCTGGCAACTGAGCTTGGTTCTTAGCTGGCTGCTCTTAGTAGAAAAACACTTTTTTTTTTCAGGAAGGAGAATAATTTCCTGAGAGCCTTTATTCTGGTCCTTGGGTCAGCTTCTTTCAGGGAAATTTTGGTATATGTTTTGTCTCCATGAATAAGATAGCTGAGGCTGAAATCAGGGGATATCTTGGTATAGTATGATTTATGCCCCAACTTTATAACCTGGCATTGTACAATGGCTCTGCCACATGCTAGGTGTGTACCTTGAGAAAGGAAACAGGGCATCTCTAAGCCTCAATTTCCTTGTCATTAAAAAGATGAATAAGAATATAAACCAACACATGGACAGAGAAAACTGTATTGTGGTTACCAGGGGCAATGGGGGTAGTGGGTGGGCACAAGGGGTGAAGGGAGACATATATATGGTGATGGACAAACAAAAATGTACAACTCAAAATTTCACAATGTTATAAACTATTAAAACATCAATCAAAAACTTAAAAAAAGAAGATGAATAAGAACAAGAAGATGTGGCAACCTGCTGAATGGGAGAAAATATTTGCAAATCATATGTCTGATAAGGGGTTAATATCCAAAATATGTATAGAACTCATACAATCCAATAACAAAAAACAAACAATCTGATTAAGAATGGGTAGAGGATCTGAATAGGCATTTTTACAAAGAATGCATACAGATGGCCAAAAGGTACCTGGAAATGTGCTCAAAATCACTAATCATTAGGGAAACGCAAGTCGAAACAATGCTACGATACTACCTCACCTGTTAGAATGGCTGTCCTCAAAAAAACAAGAAGCAACCAGCGTTGATGAGGATGTGGAGAAAAGGAAACCCTTATGCACCGTTGGTGGGAACGTAAACTAGCACAGGACTATGGAAAACAGTATGGAATTTCCTCAAAAAATTGAAAATAAAACTACTATATGATCCACCAATTCCACTCTGGTTATTTATCCAAAGAAAATGAAAAGACTAACTTCATAAGAGATATGCACTCCCGTGTTCATTGCAGCATTATTTAAAATAGCACAGATATGGAAACAACCTGTGTTCATTGATGGATGAATGGATAAAGAAAATGTGGTATGCATATATATGAAATATTATTCAGTCATAAAAAAGAAATCTTGCTGTTTGAGATAACATGGATGGACCTAGAGGACATTATACTAGGTGAAATAAGTCAGACAAAGACAGACAAATACTGCATGATCTCACTTATGTTTGGAAGCTAAAAAAAATAAAACAAAACCAAGTTCATAGATACAAAGAACAGATTGGTGGTTGCCAGATGTGGGGGATGGGGGAGTTGGGCAAAATGAGTGAGGGGGGTCAAAAAGTATGAACTTCAAGTTATAAAATAATTAAGTTATGAGGATGTAGTGTACAGTATGGTGACTATAGTAAGTAGTAGTGTATTGTATATTTGAAAGTTGCTAAAAGAGTAGACCTTAAAAGTTCTCATCTCAAGAAAAATAAATTTTATAACTATTTATGGTGATGGCTGTTAACTAGACATTGCGGTTATCATTGTATGATATACACAAATATTGAATCATTATGCTATACACCTGAGACTAATATAATGTTATATGTCAATTATACCTCAAAAAAAAAAAAGAAGAAAAGGTAAAAATTCAAGATCAAGAGAAGAAGTAGGAGGAAAGAATAATACTTCTCTCACACGGATTTCCAAGGCATACGTGAGATCACAAATGTATCTAGCATAGCTCAGGCAGTTATTGATTTATTAATTATTTAAATAATATTAGATCCATTCTCATCCCATCTGTACAAATGAAACAATGCCATGAAGCTCATTATAGAAAATTCCACGATGAAGGGAATTCCGAGAAATGAAAGGCCACCCCACCCGGAGACCTAGAGCAGTCAACAGATTGGTATTGATATAAAGTGAAGCAGCTTTACCTTAGGAGAATTGTCTGAGCTAGTGTGTTTGGCAATCCATCAGACGGAGGTTAAAACAAGACTAAGACCACAAATTTCTGAATTATCTTTACAGAATAAAAAAAAAATCAAATGAAGGTGTAGTAGCTACCAATTCATGGACAGAATCTCTTGCTTAGACCACATTTTAACTGCTACTCAAGTGCTCTTTCTTCCACTGGTACCGAGGTGATTTTCAGCTGCCATTCACCTTGATTCTGCATTGTTTTTTTCCTGCTTTCAGCTAGTATCACTTATTTTTGTATCCGCCTGACCCCTGTAAATATTTAAGGTTTCCTTCTCTGGATTGGGCCACTCTGGTAGGCAAAATGCCAAGTCTGGGCTTTGAACCAAGGATAATTCCTGAGAAGTTAGTTAGTCCAAAAGAATTTTATATAATTAAGCATGTATTAACAGAGTATAGAAATGCTATAGAGCTCCACTTTAAATTTCAAGGTCCACCTCCATCTTTTTTTTTTTTTTTCTTAAAGCACAAGCCAATGTTCTCCCCATCATATCAGAAACCCTCAGTGCCCCTCTTGTGTGTGTAATGGCTTCACCTCTGGGGAAACCTGATTTCCTCCAGCCATCTTCAGTGGGATCTGAATTCTCAGGGAGCATTATTTGAAGTATTCTAAAGGACCTCTGCATTTTCTGGGACTATAAGATCTTTCTTCTGATAAGCCACTGTACATGTTTCAGAAATGTTCTAGTCCTCCGTTTTTTTGGTTTTTTTTTTTGGTGAAGAAGATTAGCTCTGAGCTAACATCTGTTGCCAATATTCCTCTTTCTGCTGAGGACCCCATGTGTGGGGTGATACCACAGCATGGTCTGGATCATGAACCCATGAACCGTGGGCCACTGAAGAGGAGCATGTGAACTTAACCACTATGCCACCAGGCTGACCACTTTTTGAGTGGTCAACTTCTAATCCTCTCCTTTATCAATAAAAGGAAGGCAGATTTTTTTCCTCATCTCCATTAGCATTCTTTACATTCTCTTATCATTTTACACATTTGGATTTAAAAATGTCTCTGAATCTTTCTCTCTTATATTAGTGTGGAAGTTCCTTGAAGGCTGGGACTCTGACTTATTCTCTTATTCATGATCTAGCACCATGCCTGACATAATATAATTTTTCAATAAATACTTTATGTATGTGCATGACAAAGAATGATTTAACTAAGGACGCACAGCAATATCTGCCTTCCACACCTGGGATGGAAAATAAGAAAGAGAAAGACTTCTCTGGGGCATTTCCACTCAGTCATGCTCTTGGAACTTGTAATAAGGAGAATGTAAACTCCACACAACATGGGTTTGGACTGTTGTGGTCATTGCCATATTTCCAGGGATGGAACAAAACCTGCCACGGGTCGGCACTCATTAAATATAACATGAAAGAAAGTGTATGGGGGAATCAACGAATAGGAGAACCTCTTTATGCTCTATTCTGCATGGTCACTAATCCTTCTACTGGCATCACTGTTCTGAAAAATGGCCATCTGAACATTAGTCGGAAAGAAATGGATTACTTTTAATTACATTCTCTTACACAGAGTGAGACCAATATACAATATTCTTTTAAATAATTATTTTCATTTAATTAATTTTTGAGGTAACTTTGGTGTATGACATTATGTAAATTTCAGGTGTATATCATTATATTTTGACTTCTGTGTATACTACACTGTGTTCACCACCCAAAGTCCAATTGTCATCTGTCACCAGACCCCTGTGCTCTTTTACTCCTTTTGCCCTCCCCCATCCCCTCTTCCCCTTGGGTAACCACCAATCTTTTCTCTGTGTCTGTGTGTTTGTTTATTGTTGTTGTTGTTGTTTTATCTTCCATATATGATTGAAATCATATGATATTTGCCTTTCTCTGTCTGACTTATTTAGCTTAGCAAAATGTCCTCAAAGTCCATCCATATTGTTGTAAATGGCAAGATTTCATTTTTTTATGGCTGAGTAGTACTCCATTGTGTATATATACACAACATCTTTTTATCCATTCCTCTCTTGATAGGCACTTAGGTTGTTTTCAAGTCTTGGATATTATGAATAATACTGCAATGAATATAGTGATGCATATATCTTTTCAAATTAGTGTTTTCATGTTTTTTGGATAAATACCCAAAAGTAGATTAGCTGGATCGTATGGCAGTTCTAGTCTCAATTTTTGAGAACTTTCCCTACTCTTTTCCATAGTGGCTGCACCAATTTACATTTCCACCAGCAGTGTATGAGAGTTCCCTTTTCTCCACATCCTGTCCAACCCTTGTTATTTTTGTCTTTTTAAGAATAGCCATTATGACAGGTGTGAGGTGATATTTCATTCAGGTTTTGATTTGCATTTCCCTAATAATTAGTGCTATTGTGCATCTTTTCATGTGCTTCAAAGCCATCTGTATATCTTATTTCAGATCCTCTGCCCATTTTTTAATTGGGTTGTTTGTTTTTTTGTTGTTGAGTTGTATGAATCTTTATATACTTTGGATATTAACCCCTTATCAGATATATGATTTGCAAATATCTTCTCCCAGTTGTTAGGTTGTGTTTTCTTTTTGTTGATGATTTCCTTTGCTGTGCAGAAGCTTTTTAGATTGATGTAGTCCCACTTGTTTACTTTTTCTTTTATGTCCCTTGCCTGAGGAGATATGATATTCAAAATGATACTGCTAAGACTGATGTCAAAGTGTGTACTAGCTATATTTTCTTTTATGAGTTTTATGGTTTCAGGTCTTACCCTCAAGTCTTTAATCCATTTTGAGTTAATTTTTATGTATGGTGTAAGATAATGGTCTACTTTCATTCTTTTGCATGTGGCTGTCCAGGTTTCCAAACCCCTTTTATTGAATAGACTTTCTTTCTCCATTGTATGTTCTTGGCTCCATTGTCAAAAATTAGCTGTGCATAGATGTGTGGGTTTATTTTTGGCCTCTTGATTCCATTTTTTCCTTCGGGCACCATGCTGTTTTGATTACTATAGCTTTGTAGTATATATTGAAAGCAGGGAGTGTAATACCTCCAGCTTTATTCTTTTTTCTCAGGATTACTCTAGCTATGTGGGATATTTTGTTACTCCATGTAAATTTTAAGATCTTTGGTCTATTTCCATGAAAAATATTGTTGACAATTTGATAGGGATTGGATTGAAACTGTTGCTTGCTTTAGGAAGAATGGATATTTTAAGCATGTTAATTCTTTCAATCTATGAGCACAGAGTATCTTTCCATTTCTTCATGTGTTCTTCAATTTCTTTCAACAATGTTTTATAGGTTTCAGGGTACAGGTCTTTCACATCCTTGGTTAAATTTATTCCTACATATGTTATTATTTTTGTTTTGATTGTAACTGGAATTGTATTCTTGATTTCCCTTTCTGCTATTTCATTGTTAATGTATAGAAATGCAACAGATTTTTTTGTGTGTGTGAGGATGATTAGCCCTGAGCTAACATCTGATGCCAATCCTCCTCTTTTTGGCTGAGGAAGACTGGCCCTGGGCTAACATCCATACCCATCTTCCTCTTCTTTATATGGGACGCCGCCACAGCATGGCTTGACATGTGGTGCGTCAGTGGGTACCCAAGATGCGAACCTATGAACACTGGGTTGCTGAAGCGGAGCGCGTGCATTTAACTGCTGCTCCATCAGGCTGGCCCGAAATGCAACAGATTTTTGTATGATTGTTTTGTACCCTGCAACTTTACTGTTTTGGTGGATAATTCTATTAGATTTTTGTGTATTCTTTAGGGTTTTCTACAATATAAAAAAGTCATCTATTGAGATACTTTCCTTTTATACCCATTTTAATCAGAGTTTTTCTCATAAACAGATGCTGTATCTTGTTGAATGCTTTCTCTGCATCTATTGAGATGGTCATGTGTTTTTAATTCTTCCTTTTGTTAATGTGGTAAACCATGTTGATCGATTTGATGATGTTGAAGGATCCTTGCATCCCTGGAATAAATCCCACTTGATCATGATGTATGATCCTTTTGATGTATTGCTGTATTTGATTTGCTATTATTTTGTTGATGATTTTTGCATCTATGTTCATCAGTGATATTGGCCTATAATTTCCTTTTTTTTTGTGTTGTCTTTGTCTGGCTTTGGTATCAGGGTAATGTTGGCCTCATAGACTGAGTTAGGAAGCATTTCCTGCTCTTCAATTTTTTGGAAGACTGAGAGGGATATGTATTACATCTTCTTTGAATATTTGGTATAATTTACAAGGGAAGCCACCTGGTCTTAGACTTTTGTTTTTTTGGGAGGTTTTTGATTACTGTTTTGATTTCCTTACTAGTGATCAGTCTGTTCAGATTCTTTATATTTCTTGATTCAGTTTTGAAAAGTTGTATAATTCTAAGAATTATCAATTTCTTCCAGATTATCCAATTTTTTGCATAAATAGTTTCATAGTTTTCCTTATAATTCTTTGTATTTCTTGGTATATGTTGTAATTTCTCCTCTTTCTTTTCTGGTTTCATTTATTTGCCTTTTCCCATTTTTTCTTTGTGAGTCTACGATCTTTACAATTGTAAATACTCAGTGCTTTCTGCCATCATTGAGTAAAATATGTGTCCAATACTTTCAGCAACAGCATGTCCTTTCCTAATGTTAACCCAAACAATGTTAACACTCATTGAGAACCAGGAGAGCGAGGTCAGAAGACTTATAACCACTCCTGAGATCTTACCTTCCATTCCTCTTATGGATACTGACTCATAAAATGTCAGGTTATGCCTCCCCTACATGCCATATCCAGCTCCCATCCTCCTCACCTCCAGGGTTAGGGTGTTTCCAACATTCTTCCTTCCATTTCTGTGTGCTACTTGTCTAAGTTTCTTTAAGCCCTCCTTGGGTTTGTTGGTGATGATAAGCCACCGAGCAGACTCTGCCAGCCACCTGACCAAAGAACAGAACAGAGGTGCAGTTAACTCTCACATGCCCATTTTTCACATAGTCTTTGTCCAAAGATGTGAAGGGGTTTGGAATATGCCACTGAAAATATGTTTATTTGACATATTGATAATAATGAGCTGAAGGCACTTGAGAAACTGAAGATGCAGAAAGATTTCTCTAACCTCTCCCTTACTACCTCCAAGTCTGTCACAAAATTTCCCATATTAAAAGTACCCATCAAGTGCCAGGAAGAGAAGAACATTCTTATCACCAGAGACCGAGATTTGACATGAAATTGACTTTTATGAACAAACTTACTAACATAACTCATTTTCTCTTAGTTTCCCCATATATTTCCTGGTAACTGTTCCACAAGTTAATGCCTCCGACCCAAGCCACTTTGTCTTGTCACACCCCCATAATTTATAGAGTTTTTTTTGTGTGTGTGTAAAAACTTTTATAAGCTTTTTGGCCTATTGTCTTTTTTGAGTCTTCATTTTCCTTCTGAAGACTCACATGTATATGTAAAAATAGTAAATAAATTTGTATGTGTTTCTTCTGTTAATCTGTCTTACGTCAGTTTAATTCTTAGGCCATCCACAGAACCTAAGAGGGTAGAATGAAGTTTTTCCTCTCCTACAGATGCCTTTCCCCTGCTACCTAGTAAGTACCACTGTTCGGGAATACAAAAAATATAAATTTACATTTTCTTGTACCATAACTAGGAAAATACGAGGATGGCACCATAATGCAGTACACTTTGTCTGCTGGGAACACAGACTTGGAGTCATATTAGCTCCCCTCTTATTCAGAAGTGTCAATTTTGCAACCTAAAAATACAATGGGCCTAGTTAAATTTATATTCAAATAAACAGTGAATAACTCTTTAATGTAAATATGTTCCATGCAATATTTGGTACATAGTTATACTAAAATATTATTTGTTATTTATCAAAACTTTGAATTTAATGGGCCATTCTCTATTTTATACTGTTAGCACATAAAAATACAGAGCTCTCAGATAAACAGAAATTTCACACAAGCCATGAATAATTTTCAGTGTAACTATATGCCATATAACATTTGGGATGTTATTATGTAAAAATACGTGTTATTTATCTGAAATTCACATTTAATTTAGTGTCCATGGTGTTATCTGTCAGTCTTGTCTGTTCAGCTCCTGGAATTGCACAGTTTAGTAGAACACGTGCTCAAGTGTTGACCAAGGACAAAACAGAATTAATGTGTCCTGATTCCATGCATCTTTCATTCCAGGATCCTCTAAGACTGAGAGAGAGAGCTTATACCTTGAAGACAGAAGGACGGCAAATACTGGCACAGAAAACACCAGCTGGAGGGTGCGCCAGTCTCTAATGACGTAAGCCAGACCTCCTAATATTATCTGTCCAACACTGTAGGAACAAACTGTCAGTGTCATTCCCAAGGCTTGGAATTGGGGCAATGTCCATTCTAAAACTGAAAGAAAACACAAACAGGATTTTTACTTTAAATAACAGCAGAATGTCAACATCAAAGTCAAGGCTTGGAAAATGTACAAAATCAAAAGTGTTGACTTACTGAGCATAGTGCCATTTAGCAAGATGGTGATGACAGAAAGGCCAGCCAAGAAGCGCAGCGAGCAGTAAATGAGGAAGGTGGGAGCAAAGGCTACACAAGTGTCAGCAATGGCACACTGGAGCAAACACCATCTGAGCATTAACCTCCTTCCAAACCTGAGAAACAGATACAGGTTAGATTAGGGAACGATAACAACATATTGTAAAAGTGAGTTTGAAAAAGAAGGCACATTTTGAAATTTAGGGAAGTTTTTTGCATGTGAAACTTTCCACTTAAAACTTTAAAGGATGAACAGATAATAAGCAATAGATTTCAGGAGCAACCTTCCCTGTTTGTAAATAGATACGGAATATGACAAGACTTCTTCTCTAATCTGTTACCAGTAGATGTTTGACATTAATTGAAATGAAATAAGACAGGCTGCAATACTGGAAACTTTAACACATTATAAATATTCCTTGTACTATCAGATGCATTTAGCGTAATAGAAAGTCTGTATAGTGTCTAGAATGCAGTGGATCTTAGTCTCTACTTGGGACTCTAGGGCCCTGCAGGCTAAGGCTAAAGTAATGTGAAATGTTTTGTACTGCCATTGGTTTCCAGTTTCATACAATTGTGTTCAGAATAGATACTTTACATGATTTCAATCCTCTTAAATTTTCTAAGAGTTTTTTTGTGACCTAACATATGATCTATGCTAGAGAATATTCCACTTGCACTTGAGAAGAATGTGTATTCTTACTACTCTTATGTTGTTTTTCCTAATTGATTTGTATACTTCTCATTGAATTTCTTCACTTTTAAGAGATCTTAGTCCTCTCTCCTCTTCCACCTGAATCATGTCTAGATTTCTATCTTTGAGCTCACTAATTCTCTCTTCCATATGGTATGCTCTACTTCCAATGCTTTCAAGTTAATTTTTCATTTCATTAATTGTTTTCTCAATCTCCAGAATTTCTGTTTTGTTTCTTTTTTAGAGTTCAATCTCATTGGTGAAGTATTCCTTTTGTTCATTAGTTTTATTCCGGAGCTCACTGAACTGTCTTTTTAAGTTTTCTTGTATTCCCTGAGTTACTTCATGACAGCTGTGTTGAATTCTCTGTCAGTTAGATTGCAATCTTCTGTGACTTCAAGTTTGGTTTCTGGAGAGTTGTCATTTTCTGTCTGTTTTACCATGTTACTGCAATTATTCACAGTGCTTGATGAGTTGATC
This sequence comes from Diceros bicornis minor, assembly GCF_020826845.1. NCBI lineage: Eukaryota > Metazoa > Chordata > Mammalia > Perissodactyla > Rhinocerotidae > Diceros > Diceros bicornis. The sequence continues at coordinate 9,620,231 of NC_080770.1, forward strand.
CTCTGCCAGTACATTTGTGGAAGTACACATCTCTCTTGTTTGGGTACGGTTTTGGTTACTTTGATTCTAATATGCTTCTGGTTGTATTTGAGATTCTGCACTTTCTGCCCTCCACAGGCATTCTCTGTGCCTTCCTTGTGCTGCTTATGCTTCCAAGGTTGCTCGTGCCTTGCTGTTATGATGTGGCTTCAGTATCGGGTGTTGCCACCTGGGTCACCAGGCTGTGAGCATCTCTGCTGCTTCTGGGGTGGCCTGGGTCTTATGTTACCCAACTGGCTCTCTTTGGGCTCTCCATGGGCTCAGGTGCTGCTTTCCCATGCACTACCTGGGTTGCTGCTTCTTCTGGGTTACCTGGGTGTGCTGATGGCACTGCTGCTGGGGGCTGTGTTAATAGATGTTGCAGCTGCTGCCAGGGGCTTGGAGTCCTGTATGCCTCACCCACTCCTGGTAGGGCTGCTGTTGGTGGTGCCACAACTAGGGGCTGGGTCACAGGTTCTGCTGTGGTTTGTGAAGCCTCATGTCACAAGTGCTACCCGCCACTGCTGGGGGAGGTGGAGGGGCTCAGCCATGAGTGCTGCTGCTGCTCCTGTAGCCTATGCCTCCAGTGCTGGTGTGCTTTTTGAAACTTCAGGTAAGGGTACCATTGTCTCTGCTGGGGGTTTCCACATTTTGGTTTGTCATCACCGGGGAAGAGGGAGAGAGCTGGGCCATCAGCACTGCTGTTTTCCTGTAGCCTCAGATTGTGGGCACCCTTTGCTACCACAGGGGGAGGGCAAGGGGTAAGCCGTGTGTGCTGTTCCTCCTCTTGCAGCCTCTGGTCTCTGGTGCTATTGCCATGTTTGAACCTTAGGTTAGGGCACTACTGCCACTGCTGGGGGTCTCTGCATTTTGGATCACTACCACCACTGGAGAGGGAGGGGCTGCTCCCCTAGTTCCATTGCCTCCTGGAGGTCCAGTCCACCTACCTTCAGATATATAGATGCACAGATCTCTCAGACATTCAGATGTGCTCTGCAGAGAGTCCTTTGTTGGCCAATGGATGTCCTACTGCTTGCGACTTAGAGGGGAGAGACAAAGGGAACAACTCACCCTGCCATGATGCTGATGTCACTCCTCTAGTTTTCTTTTCCATTTGTGTTCTTTTTCTGGCTTTGGCATCAGAGTAATGCTGGCCTCATAAAATGAGTTTGGAAATGTTTCCTCCTCTATGATTTTTTGGAAGAGTTTGTAAAGGATTGGTGTTAACTATTCTTTAAATGTCTGGTAAAATTCACCAGTGAAGCCATCTGGTGTTGGTCTGTTCTTTGTTCATAGATTAATGATTACTGAGTCAATCTCCTTACTTGTAATTTGTCTGTTCAGATTTTCTGTTTCTTCCTAATTCAGTCTGGGTAGGTTGTTTGTTTCTAGGAATTTTTGCATGTTGTCTTGGTTGTCCAGTTTGTTGGCATACCATTGTTTATGGTGGCCTCTTGTATTTCTGTGGCATCAGTTGTAATATTTCCTCTTTCATTTAAAATTTTGTTGATTTGGGTCCTCTCTGCTTTTTCTTGTTACTCTAACTGAAGGTTTGTCAATTTTGTTTATCTTTTCAAAGAACCAACTCTTAGTTTTGTTATTTTTTTATTGTTTTCTTGTTGTGTATTTCATTTATTATTTCCTTCTGCTAAGTTTGGGCTTAATTTGTTTTGTTTTGCTAGTTCCTTGAGTCATTGACTTAGATTTCCTTTTGGAGATCTTTCTTGTTTCTTAATGTAGGCATTTAGTGCTGTGACCTTCCCTCTTAGAACTGCTTTTGTCGCATCCCATAAATTTTAGTATGTTGTGTTTCCATTTTCATTTCTCTCAAGATACTTTTATTTCCCCATTAATTTCTTCCTCGATCCGTTGGTTATTCAGGAGAGTGTTGATTAATTTTCATGTATTTGTGAGTTTTCCAGTTTCTCTACTTTTATTGATTTCTAGTTTCATATGATTTTGGTCACAGAAAATGCTTTCAATCTTACTGAATTTGCTAAGACTTGTTTTGTAGCCTAACATGTGTTCTATCCTAGAAAATTTTCCACGTGTACTTGAGAGAAATATGTATTCTGCTGTTGTTGGATTAACATTCTGTATATGTCTATTAGGTCCATTTGGTCCTTAATGATGTTAAAATTCTCCTTTTTCTTACTGATTGTCTAATTGTTTCATTATTAATTATTGCATTATCTGGCTAGATGCACTCCATTGCTCCTCTTTTATTCTGGACATAGAGGAAGACTATATTTCCCAGTTTTATAATTAAGTGGGGTCCATACACCTTTGGGTTGTCCATGGACAGTGGACAGAAGTGTCGTAGGCCACTTCCAGGCCAGTCCATATAAGATCTATTTTGATTCTATCCATTCCATTTGAGAACATGGCTGGAAACAAATGATGAGAAAGTCACATAATGGAAGGAGTTGTTTCCTGAGTCATTGCCTTGAAGATGGGGGCCTAGATGGCTACTTGACTGACACCAAATTATGACATAGGTGAGAATCATTCTTTTATTGAAGTAACCGATTATGATTCTGATTTTTTCTGCAACCAGTTACCTTGATTAATACAATTATGCTGTGATTATAATGATGTTTAAAGAAGATAACTAGAGAAGCTTTGTTTGTATTTATTTTTGTATATGTTATGAAATTTATTTTAAAAAATATTTTATTTAAAATGAAAATGTGATATGTATCTATAAACAAATATGTCAAAAGAGGTTATGTAATTACACATACACATATCACACATATCCCAATTTTGCTTCAAACATGTAATTGTGGTGTATGTAAATATAACAAAATGATGTTAATGTTGGCTCCCACTTAGGCGGATTTATCCCAACCACTCTTTATTTTGGAAATTTTCAAACGTGAAAGACAGTTTAAATGAATACTATAGTGAATCACAGTAAAAACTTCAACTGGATTCACCACTAGATATTTTACTGCAGTGGCTTTACTTCTTTGTATATATGTGCACACACACATACTCTTTTTATGTTTTGTATTGCTGTTGAATCATTTGAAAGGCAGTTACAAATCATATGACACATCACGCCTAAAGTTTTAAGCATGACGTATTAAGAATAAGGATAGCTTCCAATATTATCACAATTCCATTATCACACCTAAGAATGCTAACAATAAGTCCATCATATCAGGTAGTAGACCATATTCAAATTGCCGCCAGGTCCTCAAAATATCTTTTTAGCTGTTATTTTTCTTTAGTCCATCCATGATGTATTTGGGGTTTACACATTGCATTTTGTTGTTATGTTTTGTTAGTCTTTTTAAATCTAGAATGATCACTTATTTTTCGCATGACATTATGTTTTTGAAGAGTCCAGGTTGGTTGCTTATAGAATGTGAGATAAGGACAATTTAAAATTTATTCCTAATTTTTATGTATATTCTAATTTTTACATGCCACAATTTTGTTCAGAAAATAACAAAAGGTTAAAAAATCAAAAAATATATTTGCCTTTCCCTCCTGATAGCTTTGAGAGTCCTTTTTAAAAATAGACAATATTTTTTAGAGCAGTTTTAGGTTCACAGCAAAATTGAGCAGAAGATACAGAGATTTCCCATACACCTCCTGCCCATCCACACTCACATGCATAGCCTCTCCCATTATCATATCCCCCACCAGAGTGATCCATTTGTTAAACTGACAAATGTACACTGATACGTCATAATAATCCAAAGTCCATATTTTACATTAGGGTTCACTCTTAGTGTTGTACATTCTATGGATTTGAAGAAATGTGTAATGACATGTACTCATCATTATAGCATCGTACAGAGTATTTTCCCTGCCATAAAAATCCTCTGTGCTAGCCTGTTCATCTTTCCTGCCCTCCATCCCAAGCCCTGGCAGCCACTGAACTTTTTACAGTCTCCATAGCTTTGCCTTTCCTAGTATGCCATACAGTTGGAACCTAGAATGTGGAATCATACAGTATGCAGCCTTTTCAGATTGGCTTCTTTCACTTAGTAACATGCATTTAAGTTTCCTTCACGTCTTTTTGTGGCTTGATGGGTCATTTTATTTAGCGCTGAATAATATTTCACTGTCTGATGTACCACAGCTTACGTATCCATTTACCTACTGAAGGACATCTTGGTTGCTTCCAAGTTTCGTCAATTATAAATAAAGCTGTTACAAATATCCATGTGCAGGTTTTTGTGTGGACATAACTTCTCAACTCCTTTGGGTAAATACCAAGAAGCATAATTGCTAGATCTTATGGTAAGAGTAGGTGTAGTATTGTAAGAAGTAACCAAACTGTCTAAAGTGGCTGTACCATTTTGCACTCCCTCCAGCAATGAATGAGAGTTCTTAATGCTCCACATTCTCACCAGCATTTGGTGTTGTCAGTGTTCTGGATTTTGGCCTTTCTAATAGATATGTAGTGGTATCTCATTGTTTTAATTTGCATTTCTGTCATGACATATGATGTGGTGGATCTTTTCATATGGTCATTGCCATCTGTGTGTCTTCTTTGGTGAGGTCTCTTATTTGTTTAGTTTTTTTGTTTTTGAGTTTTAAGTGTTCTTTATATTTTTTACCTAACAATTCTTTAGTATATATTGTTTTGCAAATATTTTCTCCCAGTCTATGGTTTATCTCTTCATTATCTTGACAGTGCCTTTTGTAGGGCAGAAAATTCAATTTTAAAGAAGTCCAGCTTATAATTTTTTTCTGTCATGAATTATGCTTTTGGTGTAGTATCTAAGAAGTCATCATTAATCCCAAGGTTATCTAGATTTTCTCCTATGTTATCTTCCTGGAGTTTTATAGTGTTGTGTTTTACATTACATCTGTGATCTATTTTGAACTCAGTTTTGTGAATGGTATAATGTCTCTGTCTCAATTCACTTTTTTGTATATGTATGTCTAGTTGCTTTACTACCATTTGTCAATGAGACTATCTTAGCTTCATTGTATTTCCTCTTCTCCTTTGTCAAAGATCAATTGACTCTATTTACGTGGGTCTATTTCAGAGCATTCTATACTGCTCCATTTATCGATTTGTTTATTCTTTCACGAATACCACACTTAATTACTGGAGGTTTACAGTAAGTCTTGAAGTCAGGTAGTGTCAGTCCTCCAACTTTCTTCTTCCTCTTCAATATTGCGTTGGCAGTTCTGGGTCTTCTGCCTCTCCATATTAACTTTAGAATTAGTTGTTGATGTCCACAAAATACTTTTCTGTGATTTTGATTTTGATTGCATTGAAACTATAGAACAATTTGGGAAGAAGTGACATCCTGAGAATCCTTTTAATATGCAGTAGGAATAGGGAAGGGCTTTTGATACTGACATTATACAAAGAGCCGCCAGTAAACAGTTTCTATTCTATGACAGAGAGTATGGCTTATCACTTCCTCCTCTTTACCCTAATTTAATGCTTCTATGATGCTGAAAGAGGCTAGGCAGAAAAGAATCTGATGACATTCTGTATATTCTCAAAGTCAGTGTCCTACATCAGGGTTCATAATAACTTCTTCATCATTATCAAGAAGCTTGAATGCATTAGCAATGATTGCCTTTCTCCAAACTCTGAACTACAGGAGTCCTCTCTTCTTTTCATTGTGAATAAGTAGACTGCATAAAATTTTTATCCTCAGTGGGATACTTTTGAGACCAAAAAGGGATGTTATTTATAATTAAACCTAGCATGCCTGGGCACATGGGATGACTGGTCACCCAAGGAATAGGAAAGTTGGGCTATTGCATTAGATATGCAAAAGGAAGGGGATTCTAGACACTGATGCTGAGTCAGCTTGTCTAAGCTCAGACTAGTGTTCAATCAGCACAAGACTATGATCACTAAGTTGGCTGTCTGAGTACCAGAAGTCCATGTCGGTACCCTGTGTCACCCTCATGGAAAGTTTTTATAATGTCTTTCTACAAGGGCACCAGCATGACTCTTCCCCTGCATTGAAGCAAAGATGAGGTCTGGTTTGTTTGAGAAATTCAAACCATGAAGATTTTAGTGTATTTATGTAAAACTGAACAGTAAGATATTCAACATTTTAAAGGAATCAGGCCTCCAGGGAATGTATGAGACTGCATATTTTTGAATTTTGGCTGAAAGGTATGTTCTAATGGGCAGAAGGGATATTATAAATGTATAACAACCAATACATGAGAATCACTGACCATTAATAATGGACATTGGCCTTAACACTTGGAGTGTTCACATAGAGATGCCTACTGGGCCATATATTTCCCCTTTAGTGGATGAGTAATGGGGAGATTGTTGCTTGGATATTTGCGAGCTGAATGTCAGTCTGGCTAAAGTTTATGTTTGGGGTTTGTTTTTTCCAAGCAGGTCATATTCTTACTACTGCTTTCCCCTACTTGACCTCTCCTGCTGCATGACTAATAGGCACTTGGAATTTACTATGTCCAAAACAGAAGTCTTGACTTTCTCCTACATATGGGGTCCTTTTCCTGTTTTCCCTCGTCTTATTTAATAGTATCAGCATTCATCCATTTGCTCAGGCTAAAGATATAGACATCATCCTTGATCTTCCATTAGCCATATCAAAGACTTCTTCTTAAAAATTTGAAACCATCAGGAAATCTTATTGCATCTTTCTACAGATAGCTTCCCAATGCAGCTTCTTGTTACCATTTCCATGGTCATCTTCCTAATTAAAATTTCCATCATTTTTCCTTAGAATTATTTGATAGTCTCTTAAATAATATCCCTACCACCACTTTTGCTCCCCTAATTAATTATCAATGAAGCACTAATAAAGAGGATTAAAATTCTATCATAATACTTTTCTTAAAAGCCTTTGATGGGCACATTTCAGGTTCCAGGAATAAAGGACTTTAACTCTACAACCTGCCCTCCACTCTCTCTAAAAATAGCAAAGAGCCTGTGCATAACAAAAAAGCAGCTACACAAAGAGAGTATTGGTGTGTTTGAGAGTGAACAGCAGCAGGTAGTCTGTGGTGGGGAGTGTATGGCCCCTTAGAGGAGAGCAGATAGGGAACAATGTAAGGAAGATCCTGTTTCCATGACTGTAACCTGGAATAAGGTGCAATCCACACAGTAAGTACAGTGAGTGGGGTACATGTGCAAACCCTGCCCTCTTGTGGCCTGGAGAACAAGGTGACAGACCATGGGAGACTGGGAACACTGAAGAGAGTGAGAGTTCCAGCAACAGAAACTGGCAAAGAGGGGATCTCTAAATTATGTCTACTGCACATCCCTGACTGGCCCCTGAAACATACACTTGCCAAATAATCTCAAAGCTGGTCAGCTAAAGACAAAGATCTGAACTGAGGCCAATTGCCTAAGAAACAGTTTTTAGTTCAACCCCAGGCATGAACATTACACACTAAAGTGAAAGAATCAGTATTACTGATGAATAATAATGCAATCCAGAATCTCTACAACTTAATATTTATAATAGTGATGGCAGAATTCAACATTTCCTGATATGTGAAGGACCAAGAAAATGAAACCCATTTGCAAGAGAATTAAAATCATTCAAATCTTATCGTGAGGTGAGACAAATTTTGAATTAACTAATAAGTATTTTAAAGAAGTAGTAGAAGTATCCTCCAAGATGTAAATAAAATATGATTTAAGAGTCAACCCCTTGGCCAAGTGGTTAAATATCTGCATGCTCCTCTTTGGTGGCCTGGGTTCGCGGGTTCCAATACCAGGCATGGGCATACTCCACTCATCAGCCATCCCATGGAGGCATTCCAGGTACAAAGTATAGGAAGATTGGCATGGATGTTAGCTCAGGGCTAGTCTTCCTCAAGCAAAGAAAAGAGGAAGATTGCCAGCAGATGTTAGCTCAGGGCAAATATTCCTCACTTTAAAAAAATATATGTATATTATATATATATATGTGATTTAATAACATATGAAAATCACAGCTGTGAAACAGGCACTCTCAGCAGAGAAATTGACACAGAAAAACCAAAATAATTGAAATGCTAGAACTGAAAAAGTATAGTTTCTGATATAAAAATTCACTGTATATACTTCACAGCCATGTGGACACAAGAGAGAGACTATGTGAACTTGAAGATAGAGCAATAGAAGTTATAGAAGGTGAAGAACAGAGAGAAACAACGGTTTAAAAAAATCTACACAGAGCCTCAGTGTGCTGTGAGTCAGCAAATATTTCCAGCAAAGACCAGATAATTTTTATCTTATGCTTTTTGAGCCACATACAATGTCTATCAATGTTCATAATTGTTTTGTCTTTTTATATTAATATTTGTGTTTCCTTTATATTACAGCTAAATATGTATAAAATTAAATTTGCCATTTTAATCATGTTTAAGTTTATAAGCCAGTGACATTAATTACATTCACAATGTTCTGCAAACATTATTACTATCTTTTGCCAAAACAATTTCATCACCCCAACAGAAATTCTGTGCTCAATAAAGCATTAACTCCCTTTTCCTCCATTCCCCCTAGTTGCTGGTCACTTCTAATCTACTTTTCTTTCTTCATTAATTTGTGGAGTCATGGGAGTGGAAGCATAAAATATTTGTCCTTTTGTGCCTGTCTTATTTAGCTTGAGATTCGTTTGTGTCCTACATAAAGTTTACCCCAGAGAATATTCCATGTGCATGTGAGAATTTTGTGTATTCTGCTGTTGTTGGGCTCTCTATATGTGTGTTGGGTCTAATTGGTTTAATAGTGCTAAAGTTTTCTCTTTCTCATTGCTCTTTGGTCTAGTAGCTCTGTGCATTGTTGAAAGTGGTTTGTTGAGTTATGTAACTGTTATAGACTGTCAATTTCACCCATCAACTCTCCCACTGCTTGCCTCATATGTTTTGGGCTCTGTTGTTTCATGCATCTATGTTTATCATTGTTATATATTCTTGTTGAATTGACTTTGTTAAAATCAATATATGAATTCCCTTTTTTTTTTTCCTCATAACAATTTTTGAGTTAAAGTCTATTTTATCTGATATTAGGAATAGTCAACCAAGTTTTCTTTTGGTGACTATTTACATGAGATATCTTTTTCTATCCTTTCATTTTCAAGTTATTTGTGTCTTTAGATCCAAAATGTATCTGTTATAGACAGCATATAGTTGAATTCTATTTTTTTTGTGTGAGGAAGCTCAGCCTTGAGCTAACATCTGCCAATCCTCCTCTTTTTGCTGAGGAAGACTGGCCCTGAGCTAACATCCATGCAGATCTTCCTCCACTTTATGTGGGATGTGACCACAGCATGGCCTGACAAGCAATGAATTCTATTTTTTTAACCCATTCTGACAATCTTTGTCTTTTGACTGGAGAGTGTAATCCATTTACATTTAAAGTAATTACTGATAAGGAAGGACTTAATTCTGCCATTTTGCTATCTGTTTTCTGTATGTCTTACAGCTTTTTTGTTTTTCATTCCCTCTATTACTGATTTCTTTTTTGTTTAGTTGATGTTTCTGTAGTGACATGCTTTGTTTCCCTTATCATTTCCTTTTATGTATACTCTATAGATATTTTCTCTGTGGTTACCACATAACATCCTAAAGTTATAGCAATCTAGTTTGAATTGATACCAACTTAACTTCAATTGCATCAGAGTCTCTACATCTACACAGCTATATGCTCCCCCTATTTTTGATATTGATATCATGAATTACATCTTTATACACTTAAATATAGATTTAAAATTATTTTTAATGATTTGTGTTTTAAATTCTTTGGAAAATAAAAAGTTAATTTACACACCAAAATTACAATAATACTTGGTTTCATATTTGCCTATGCATTTATCTTTATCAGAGAACTCTTTTCTTCATATCTATTTCTTCTTTGGGCTGCTGTCTAGTGCCCTTTAACTTCAAACTGAAGGACCCTTTTTTAACATTTCTTGTGGGATAAGTCTAGTGATACTGAACTCCACCAGCTTTTGTTTATGGGTAAGTGTCTTAATTTTTAACTCATATTTACATGATCCTTTAGCCAGATATAGAACTCTTGTTTGGCTGTTTTCCCTTTCAGCACTTTAAAAACATCATCCCACTGCCTTCTGGCCTCCCAAGTTTCTAAGGAGAAATTAACGAATGATCTCATTGAGGAGCCCTTGTATGTGATTAGTTGCTTCTCTCTTGCTGCTTTCAAGATTCTCTCTTTGGGCCAGTGTCAGTGGTCTAGTGGTTAATTTCAGTGTGCTCCACATTGGAGGCCTGTGTTTGGTTCCTGGGCATGGACCTACACCACTTGTCAGTGGCCATGCTGTGGTGGCAGCCCACATACAAAATAGAGGAAGATTGGCAACAGATGTTAGCTCAGGGTGAATCTTAATCGGCATAAAAAGAAAAAGAAAAGATTCTCTCTTTGTCTTTGGTTTTTGATGTTTTGATTATAATGGGTCGCAGTGTGGGTCTCTTTAAGTTTTTCCTACTTGGATTTCCTTGAGATTCTTGGATTTGTAGATTGACATCTTTCATCAAATTTTGGAATTTCTCTGCATTATTTCTCACATAATGTCTCTGCCCCTTTTTCTTTCTCTTCTCTTTCTAAGACTCCCATAATTAGTATGTTGGTTGCTTGCTGGTGTTCCCTAAGTCCTTTAGGCCGTGTTCACTTTTCCTTTTCTGTCTATTCATCTGACTCAGTAATTTCAACTGTACTATCTTCATGTTCACTGTTTCTTCTGCCTGCTCAAGTCTGCTGTTGAAGCCTTCCAGAGAAAATTTCAATTTGTTATACTTTTCACCTCCAAAGACTCTATTCAGTTCCATTTTTATAATTTCTATCACTTTGTTGATATTTTCCTTTTATTCATGTAGTATTTTCCTGAGTTATTTTAGTTCTTTTTCCATGTTTTACTTCAGTTTTTTGAATATATTTAGGACAGTTATGTTAAAGCCTTTGTCTGAATGTCTGATTTCTGGGCTTACTCATGAACAGTCTCTGTCAGGTCTTTTTTTTCTCTTTTAAGGGCCATATTTCCCTGTTTCCTGCATGCCTTCTGATATTTTTTTTTGTTGAAAATTGAGCATTTGACACTTATAATGTGGTAACTCTGGAAATCAGATATTCTCTCTTCCCCATGGTTTGCTGATTCTTTTTTAAAACATTGAATGGTTTAGTAGTCTAACTTGGAGACATTTCCAAAATATTTTGCAAAAGTATTAGCTCATGTTCAGCTAAGTTCTTACTGAGATTTTCTTGAGTGCCTGGGGGTCTCCCAGTGTTTCCAGATTGCATCTGTTTTTGGGCACTCCTTAAAGACTTAGCTAGGCTTGCACTGTGGGTAGGTATCAACCTGAGGTAAAAGCTTTAGTTGTTCTCATGTCTTTGCTGAGCATGTGCTTTGCCTGGCCTTGCACATGGCTTTCTAAATTCCTCCTTATATATGGCTGTTTTTTAAAGTCTCGATTTCCCATAGGGTCTCAACGAAGCTTCTCTTTCAGGTCTTAGATGGTCTATAGTATGTGTTCAGCAGCGCTTATTTTATGTCAAAATCTTTTCAAGTAAAATACTCAGAAAACCAGAAATAGAAGAATATTTCTTAAACCTCATTAAGGGTATCTACTACAATCCTATAGCTCACATTATACTCAAGATTGAAAGGATCAATGTGTTCTATCTAAGGTCAGAAAAAGGGAAAGATTTTACCATCTCTCACCACTTTCATTAAGCATGTTATTGAATGTTCGAGCTATGGACAGAAAAAGAGTATAAGGAAAAAGATAGGAAAATAATAAGTAAAAGTATCCTTAATGACAAATGAAAAGGTAGTGCTGTGGAAAACTACAAGGAATTCACCATAAAGCTACGAGCACTAAAAAGCAAATTTATCAAGATGGCTGTTGGTAAGGTCAGTATATAAAAGTCAATTTCATTTTTAAATAACAGCAATGAGTAATTAGAAGTTAAACTTACAAGAAACAACTACATAGCCTCGAAAAACAGTTCATTAGTATTTAGGCACATGTGTGTGGTGATGGGTTGTAATTAGTATTTGGGTGGTGAGCATGAGAACATGATGTAATCCATGAAGAAACAGAAGTGTAATGATGTACACCTGATATTTATACAATGTTATAAACCAATGTTACTGCAATAAACAAAAAACTAAACTAAAATAAAATAAAATGCATAAAAAATGAATAAATAAAAAAAGAAAGAACTTTAATGGAAAAAATGTATGATTTTTTCTAGAAAGTATAAATGTTGAAAAAGGAAATTAAAGAAAATATAAATAAATAGAGAGTTTCATAATGTTAATAGACCAGAAAATTCAGCACGCTAAAAATGGCAATCTAACTCAAACTGATATGTAGATTCAAGTCAAACTTAATAAAATTCTAAAGAAAACCAATTTTCTGACTTCCCACAACATAGTATGGCTTGCTTCTTTTGACTCTACCCAAATGTAATTGTCCAGTATCTAAATATTTGTGTTTTGTTTCTTCTGGTCAACTGCATGGTTTTGATATTCATTCATGTTACTGCATAAAGTAGTTCATTCCATTTCCTGTATGTGAATTTATTATGTGGCTATTCTGCATCTTATTCTATTATTGACATACTCTAGATTGTTCCTGGTATTTGGATATTATGAATAGTTGAGTGTGTTATTTCAAAAGTATCAATTTGTTCATGCCCTTCTCCTACACATAATCCTTCAGTTATTCCTCTCAGGTTTCTGATGAAATTCAAAATCCTTACATTGTCTTTGCTCCTCAATTTCAGCTAGTTCTCCACTGTAATCTGCTACTAGGCCCTTTCCATTCCACACCTGTACTACTCTGTGATCCATAATAATTGATATGTCTATAATTTCTCATGACACTGTCACAGAAGGCTGGGTTACTAGACTGCTAAAAATGAACACTCTGACTCTGAACTCATTTACATGTTACATTTACTGTGATATATTTAGTGTTCACATTTCTCAGCTGAGACTACTGTTAATAATATGCTGGTCAATGGTAAGGGGCACCTCATATCCAGTTCTCTCAGGAGAGACACGGTTGGGTGTCAACAGTGATTTCAGAATAAATCTGTTTCAGAAGAAGTACTGTCTGGCACAGAATACCCCGAACTTCTCACATGACAAACTGTGACAGAAGTTGTGATTCAATTAATTACTTTACAGGATTGCAAAACTTACCTTAAAAAACCTGTTTTTGCAAACACAAAAAGTAGGATTCCTGACATAATTTTTCAACAACCACCAAGGACACTTTGCATATACCCCACAGGTTGTGAAGAAAAATCTACCCATCACACTAGGCCAAGTAGACCATGATGACCATTCTCTGGGAAGCCACAACCATTCAGCTCACAGGCTCCAGGGAGGACTGAACATGGCACACGTGGTCAAGGCCGACACAGAAGATTTCCATACCTGTGTCTCAAACAGGCTGAATCTCATCCATGAAACATTTTCCTCAGCATTCCCATAGGTAACACTTTCTCATGTTTCCAAACCACATGTTATAGAACCTCCTCTGTACACCTTGTCCTTATGTGTTTTCAGATTTGATGGCAATGTTATTACGTGCCCTGTACACCAAGCTCAATGTTGAAAAAGTAGCTCTCACCACACTGATTAATTCTCTACTCATATTTCTAGAACACTGGAGACCAAAGAGCTCCGGGACAGCGTAATAATTATTTTTGAAGGAAAGAATGAATCGTGAAATGATGAAAATACTCAGGAAAGAGAGTTGAGATCCCAAGACACTCACCTGTCTGATAAATGGCCATATATAATGCCTCCCACCAGCATTCCAGCCATGAATAAGAATTTAGACACTGAGATCAGTGACTGAAATTCACATACCAGGTCCCACTGGAAGAGAAGGAAAATTGCAAAGGAGAGGTCCATAGCAGCTTATAACCCTTCATTGGAAACACCTCAGCATTACTTGCAAATTTTAGTATATCGGATCCCTATCTTCTTTTGCAGCTTCTGATTATGCATTACCTGACATTCTCATTTAGATCTCAGCTTAAAGATAACTTTTTTCTGGAAGCCTCCCCTAAAACTGTAGGTTTTACTAATGCTCTGTTTTATTCCATGCTGTTTCTTACTCTTGGCCATAGAGTGCAATTATTCGAGTTTTAAAATGTTATTTATGCCTGAATTTCATCACAGACCTTCTTACATAACTGTTCTGGGGTATAGTCTGAGCATGTATGTTTTCATCAATCTCTCAAATGTTTATAATTTGCAACCAAATAGTAGGCATTACTGACCTAGCATAACATTTTTTAACTCATTACCTCAATTACTTGCTTAAACTGGGTTCTTTAGAATAAAAGCACTAGAATAGCAGGGTTCATGTCTATTTTGAATTCATTAGTATCATTATTTATTTAAATGTGAATCATTTAATAAAGAAGCCATTAATATTTGCTGAAAGATAAAGAATGAGCACCTATGTAGTGATTAAAGTCTTCAAGCATGTTTTTTATGTGTTCTACCTATAAACACCCACACCATGTACTCACAGGACTTCCATGGGGACTCTTACCTCAGTCACAGTGGTGGAGGAGTAGGAGCTTCGGTCATACACCCAGCCATTCACACAGGGCTCTGTGTCTGGTTCACTCATGTTAGGGAAAGTCTCATTCAGGTGAAGGAACTGCCACTGGGGGAGGAGAAAGCGACGACACTTCTCTGGCCTCAAGTTTGAATCCAGTGGGATGGAGATTCTCAGGAGGGTGTCTTGGCTGAGGATCCCAGTAGCATTAGCAGAGACAGTGCCATTGTCGAGTATGTGGACCCAGCAGCGGTGACCAGGGACGGCTGCAGTGAAGTTCTCCAATAGTATATGAGGGTATACTATGATGTTGGAGATACAAATGAAAACCATCTGAATGATCTGGAATCTCCCCAGGCCTCCAACTTGTTCCAGGAAGTCCTGAAAACCCATGGATGCTGAAGAGGTGATCCGCAAGATGAAGCAAAATGACTGTCTCTATAAAAGTTCAAAGAGAAAATATTTCCTTTTACACGTCACACTAAATGTGTCATGACCACACTTTCTTCTCAATTGGCCCTGTCTCACCTCCAAAGCAGGGCCATGGGAGGTGTTTCTCCAAATTGTGTTAGGGTCACGTAAGTAGCTGTTTTCATTAGTCACAGAGAGAAATATTTTGCTGAGGTACTTCCTGCAGTTGACAACTAAATCTGTTAAATGTGAACTTTGTAAAAGTTCTTGTCCTCATCAGTGCTTCAAAGTCACCTTTGGACTTTGATCTACAGAAATCTTAGTAAACAACCTAAAATAAACCTGCTATATAGTATGCAGTTCTTCCCAGAAAATTTAATTGGTGAGACTCAAAAGTGAAATGCCTTTTGATTTTCATTTGAAAAGTAGAGAAAGCATTTTGCATGTTTAGTACTGAATTTTGACTAAAAGATTTAATGAAAACAGTGGAAGTTAAATTAAAGCTAGCAAAATATGGCGCAATCCTTTCCCTTTCATAACTGACATTCTGCTTTAGTTACAATCACACCACAAATTCACACTGAAAATACGTTTCTCGAAATGGGGATAGAGTGGGCAGTGATGAAGGGCAGAAGGGTGAACCAGTGGTAAGCTCACACAGAGGCTTATTTGTAGTGGTTTATTGATTCACCCAGACAACATTTGTGAGGACCTATCCTGTGCTAGTTTGATGAATAAAGCAATGTTTCAGATAATGTCTTTATGGCTCTTAAACTCCAGTGAGTAAGGGAGAAGCAAATAAATAATCACACTCTCATGTCATAAAATTCCTATTTGGTACATGCACAATGTGCTAGAGAAGAATTGAAAAGAAAATATGGGATAAAATGTCATAGCACTACGGATTAGCACTAACTCATCTTCTAAAAATTTCCTTCTTTATCCATTCGTCCCTTGATGGGCACTTAGGTTGCTTCCAAGTCTTGGCTATTGTGAATAACGCTGCAATGAACACAAGGGTGCATGTATCTTTATGCGTTGGTGTTTTCAAGTTCTTTGGATAAATACCCAGCAGCGGAATAGCTGGATCATATGGTAGTTCTACCCTTGATTTTTTGAGGAATCTCCATACTGTTTTCCATAGTGGTTTGCACTCCCACCAGCAGTGTATGAGAGTTCCCTTCACTCTACATCCTCTCCAACACTTGTTGTTTCTTGTCTTGTTAATTATAGCCGTTCTGACAGGCATGAGGTGATATCTCATTGTAGTTTTGATTTGCATTTCCCTGATAGTTGAACATCTTTGAATGTGTCTGTTGGCCATCTGTATATCTTCTTTGGAGAAATGTCTGTTCAGGCCTTTTGTCCATTTTTTAATTGGGTTGTTAGTTTTTTGTTGTTGAGATGCTTCAGTTCTTTATATAGTTTAGAGATTAACCCGTTATCAGATGTATGGTTTGCAAACATCTTCTCCCAATTGTTAGGTTGCCTTTTCATTTGTTGATGGTTTCTTATGCTGTGCAGAAGCTTTTTAGTTTAATGTAGTCCCATTTGTTTATTTTTTCTATTGTTTCTCTTGCCTGGTGAGACATGGTGTTTGAAAACATGTTGCTAAGACCAATGTCTAAGAGCGTACTGCCTATGTTTTCTTCTAGAAGTTTCATAGTTTCAGGTATTACATTCAAGTCTTTAATCCACTTGGAGTTAATTTTTGTGTATGGTGTAAGGTAAGGGTCTATTTTCATTTTTCTGCGTTTGGCTGTCCAGTTTTCCCAACACCATTTGTTGAAGAGACTTTCTTTTCTCCATTGTATGTTCTTGGCTCCTTTGTTGAAGATAAGCTGTTCATAGATGTGTGGGTTTATTTCTGGGCTTTTGATTCTATTCCATTGATCTGTGTGTCTGTTTTTTTGCCAGTACCATGCTGTTTTGGTTAGTATAGCTTTGTAGTATATTTTGAAATCAGGAAATCAGGAACAAAGCCTCCAGCTTTGTTCTTTTTTCTCAGGATTCCTTTAGCTATTCAGGGTCTTTTGTTGTTCCATATAAATTTTAGGATTCTTTGTTCTATTTCTGTGAAAAATGTTGTTGGAACTTTGATAGGGATTGCATTGAATCTATAGATTGCTTTAGGAAGTATGGACATCTTAACTATGTTAACTTTTCCAATCCAAGAGCATGGAATATCTTTCCATTTCTTTGTGTCTTCTTCAGTTTCTTTCAGAAATGTTTTATAGTTTTCGGTCTACAGAAATTTCACCTCTTTGGTTAAGTTTATTCCTAGGTATTTTATTCTTTTTGTAGCAATTGTAAATGGGATGGTATTCTTAATTTCTCTTTCTGCTACTTCGCTGTTAGTGTATAGAAATGCAACTGATTTTTGTATGTTGATTTTGTATCCTGCCACTTTACTGTATTCGTTTATTACTTCTAAAAGTGTTTTGGTGGATTCTTTAGGGTTTTCTGTATATAAAATCATGTCATCTGCAAATAGTGAGAGTTTCACTTCTTCCTTTCCAATTTGGATCCTTTTTATTTCTTTCTCTTGCCTGATTGCTCTGGCTAGGACTTCCAGTACTATGTTAAATAGGAGTGGTGAGAGTGGGCATCCTTGTCGGTTCCTGTTCTTAGAGGGATAGCTTTCAGTTTTTCACCATTGAGGATGACATTAGCTGTGGGTTTGTCATATATGGCCTTTATTATGTTGAGGTACTTTCCTTCTATCCCCATTTTATTCAGAGTTTTGATCATAAATGGATGCTGTATCTTGTCAAATGCCTTTTCTGCATCTATTGAGATGATCACATGATTTTTATTCTTCATTTTATTAATGTGGTGTATTATGTTGATTGATTTGCGAATGTTGAACCATCCCTACATACCTGGAATACATCCCACTTGATCATGATGTATAATATTTTTAATGTATTATATGCGATTCGCTAGTATTTTGTTGAGGATTTTTGCATCGATGTTTATCAGTGATATTGGCCTGTAATTTTCTTTTTTTTTTGTGTTGTCCTTGTCTGGTTTTGGTATCAGGGTAATGTCAGCTTCGTAGAATGAGTTAGGGAGCTTCCCCCCCTCCTCAATTTTTGGAAGAGTTTGAGAAGGATAGGTATTAATTCTTCTTTGAATGTTTGGTAGAATTCCCCAGGGAAGCCGTCTGGTCCTGGACTTTTATTTTTGGGGAGGTTTGTGATTACTGTTTCGATCTCCTTACTGGTGATTGGTCTATTCAAATTCTCTACTTCTTCTTGATCCAGTTTTGGAAGGTTGTATGATTCTAAGAATTTATTCATTTCTTTCAGATTGTCGAATTGGTTGGCATATAGCTTTTCATAGTATTCTCTTATAATCTTTTGTATTTCTGAGGTGTCTGTTGTAACCTCTCCTCTTTCATTTCTGATTTTATTTATTTGTGCCTTCTCTCTTTTTTTCTTGGTGAGTCTAGCTAAAAGTTCGTCAATTTTGTTTATCTTTTCAAAGAACCAGCTCTTGGTTTTATTAATTTTTTCTATTGTATTTTTAGTCTCTATTTCATTTATTTCTGCTCTGGTTTTTATTATTTCCTTTCTTCTACTGATTTTGGACTTTGTTTGATCTTCTTTTTCCAGTTCCTTTAGGTGCATTGTTAGATTGTTTATTTGAGATTTTTCTTGTTTGTTGAGATAGGCCTCTATTGCTATAAACTTCCCTCTTAGAACTGCTTTTGCTGTATCCCATAAATTCTGGTATGTCGTATTTTCATTTTCATTTGTCTCCACGTATTTTTTGATTTCTTCTTTGATTTCTTCGTTGACCCAGTCATTGTTCAGTAGCATTTTGTTTAATCTCCACGTATTTGTGGCTTTTCTGATTTTCTTCCTATAGTTCATTCTAGTTTCATACCATTGTCGTCAGAAAAGATGCTTGGTATTATTTCAATCTTCTTAAATTATGGAGACTTGTTTTGTGGCCTAATATGTGATCAATCCTGGAGAATGTTCCATGTGCATTTGAAAAGAATGTGTGTTCTTTGGTTTTTGGATGGAATGTTCTGTATATATCTACTAGGCCCATCTGTTCTAGTGTATCATTTAAGGCCAATGTTTCCTTATTAATCTTCTGTTTGGATGATCTATCTGTCAGTGTAAATGGAGTGTTAAAGTCCCCTACTATTACTGTGTTACTGTCTATTTCTCTTTTTATGTCTGTTAATAATTGCTTTATATATTTAGGTGCTCCTATGTTGGGCGCTTAGATACTTACAAGTGTTATATCCTCTTGCTGGATTGTTCCCTTGATCATTATGTAATGCTCTTCTTTGTCTCTTTTTACAGTTTTTGTTTTAAAGTCTATTCAGTCTGATATGAGTATTGCTACCCCAGCTTTCTTTTCATTGCCATTTGCATGGAGTATCTTTTTTCATCCCTTCACTTTAAGTTTGTGAGTGTCTTTATGTCTGAAGTGTGTCTCTTGTATGCAGAATATATATGGGTCTTGTTTTTTTATCCAATCAGCCACCTTAGTCTTTTAATTGAAGCATTTAGTCCATTGACATTTAAAGTAGCTATTGATAAATATGTGCTTACTGCAGTTTTTTAACTTTTTCTTTTCTCACTGTTTTACTAGTCCTTCTCTGTTCCTTTCCTCTTCTATACAGAATTGATGGTCTCTTTAGTTTGACCTCTGTCTGAAAGCTTTACTCTTTAACTCCCCTCCTCCCTCTTTTTATGTTTTTGATATCATATCTAACATCTTTTTTGTGCATTTGTATCCATTACCCTCTTATCATTGAAATAGATAATTTTTCCTACATGTGGTCTTCTCTTTTCCCCTTAAATCAGTCCCTTTAACATTTCTTGTATCACTGGTTATTGGTGACAAACTCCTTTAATTTTTGCTTGTCTGGGAAATTTTTGATCTCTCCTTCCATTTTGAATGATAACCTTGCCAGGTAGAGTATTCTTGGCTGTAAGTTTTTTCCTTTTAGCACTTTAAATATATCATGCCACTCTCTTCTAGCCTGTAAGGTTTCTGCTGAGAAGTCAGCTGATAGCCTTATGGGATTTCCTTTGTATGTAACTTGTCTTTCTCTTGCAGCTTTTAGTATTCTCTCTTTATCATTAATTCTGAGCATTTTGAATATGATGTGTCTTGGTGTGGACCTCTTTGGGTTTATCTTGTTTGGGGCTCTCTGTGCTTCCTGTAAGTGGATGTTGTTTCCTTCCTTGGGTTAGGGAAGTTTTCATCCATTATTTCTTGAAATAGATTCTCTGCCCCTTTGTCTCACTCTTCTCCTTCTGGGACACCTTTAACACGGATGTTAGTGCGCTTGATGTTGTCCCAGAGGTCCCTTAGACTGTCCTCACTCTTTTTAATTCTTTTTTCTTTTACCTGTTCAGCTTGGGTGTTTTCTTCTAGTCTTTCATCCAGCTAGCAGATCTGTTCTTCTGTATCCTCTACACTGCTTTTGAGTCCCTCTAGTGAATTTTTCATTTCCAGTGTTGTATTCTTCATTTCCAATTGGTTCTTTTTTATATCTTGCATTTCTTTGTTGACATTCTCACTGAGTTCATCTATTCTTCTCCCCAGATCAGTGAGCATCCTTAACACTCTTAGTTTGAACTCTCTGTCAGGTAGGTTGCTCATTTCTGTTTCACTTAGTTCCTTTTCTGGGGTTTTGTCCTGTTCCCTTACTTGGAATGTATTCCTTTGCCTCCTCATTTTGCCTCTTTCCCTGTGCTTTTGTCCATGTATTAGGTAGGTCAGCTACGTCTCCTGCTCTTGGATAGGTGACCTTATACAAGTGATGCCTTAGGAGGTCTGCAGTGTGCCTCCCTCAGTTCTCAATGTTCCAGGAGTGACCCCTCTTTGGTCTACATGTGTCCTTCTGTTGTGGCGTGTTTTCTCTCCCTGTAGGCACCCAGGGAGGCTGAGTTATGCTCCTGCCCAGCTGTTGTAATGCTCAGCTGCTTGTAGTTGTTGTGGGCCCTTCAGTCTCTTTATCAGGTGTGGGGAGCCCCAGCACAGTTGACTGTAAGTTCTAATACCACATTTGTGTTGCAGTATTTCTTTTAAGTGAGTAGGCTCCCAGCGTGGCAGGTCGTTAGGCTCAGGGCCTTACAATTGCTGTAAGCCTCTAGCCTATTAGGTCTCTTTTCAGCTCTCTGAGGATTGCAGCTTTGTGGGGCTCGCCTCAGTCATGGGAGTTCCCACTTGTTTCAGGCTTTGGAAGGTGGGGAAAACCCCTTATGTGGGTCTTTGAGAAGCACAAGTCTTCTGCAGCTGACAAGCCCTGCTGCCCACAGGTCCACACAGAGAGTCAACACAGTCCTGCCCCATGTACATGCCCCGACCTCCCGAAGCAGACCCAGTCTCTCCACGGCAGGAGCCCCACACACTCCACCACCACCCCCCACTTGCCACCCGCTCCTTGTGCACGCCCTGCCCTACTGAAGTCGGCTCAGTTGCCAGGCTGCAGAGAATCTAGTCACCAATCTATGCAGGCCCACAAGTTTCCTGAGGGCTTGTTGTTGGGTGAGGCCAGTCCCTAGGGTTGGCTGCCTGCCCTGGCTGAGCTGGATTAAATCAGTGCTCTAGTGGGCGGGGCATACTCTGGGCTAGCAAGCCCCAGGGAGAACTTCAATGCTGTCTGTATCAGCATTCCCACATCAGGCCACAACAATGGCCTCCGCCAATGTCCCAGTCCCTGGAGAGGTCTCACCTCTCACTGCAATGCACTCAGGGCCTATCAGGTGAGTCTCTTTTCACCAAAGCACTGTACACTTTTCTTTCTGGTGATTTTAGGTTGCTTTCTGAAACGGGTGAGTTTGTGCATGGGCCCTTTAAGAGCTGGTTTTTATTTCTTTGTGCACTGGCTTTTCTGGGGGTACTCCCCAAGGTTTTAGTAGCAGGCAAAGTCAGATATTATGCCACTCATCTCCATCGTGCTTGGCCCAAAAAATGCCTACAGTGGGTGCACTCTCCAGCTCAGGGCCCCACTCCTCCAGGGAGGCTGTCTACCTTTGGGCTGCTCCTGGGCAGCTGTTAAGCTGGCGGCTTGTGGAGGTGGCGTTTATCCTTTGCCGAAGGGAATCTGGCTCCTCCACCTCAACTAGGAGTGTCGTTTTTTGCAGGAGTTCCTCTTATCCAGTTTTCAGTTCTCTCTCGGGGGTAATTTTTCCACGAGTAGTTGTAAATTGGCTGTGTCTGCGGGAGAAGGTGAGTTCAGAGTTTGCTTACACTGCCTCACTAAATGTTTAATAAACTTCCTATCATTTAATTTGGCTTAGCAAAACTCAATTTTCAAGTTACCAAAACCAGTTTGGAAGCTGTTTTTAAGTAAACATTCCATAAAATATAATGTTGCCAAAAAGTTTATTAACTCTCATCCCAATTACATCTATCTAAGTTATTTACTCCCTACAATACATTTAGAGTTGTGAGAGATCAAGATTTGGCCACCCTGAAATATATCTCTTTACCTTGATTGTTTCCTCTGAGGGACATTTGACCTCCCCCACTAACTGCCTAAAGAATTTGACATGGTGGCTCCTTCCTGGAACAGATCTTCTATCATGATGGCTGTAAAGATAATGTAGGATAGAGGTTACAATAGGAAAGGCACCAAGCCTCTTTTATCAAAAAACTTTGTCTCTCCTTGACCACATTATCTATAGATGACCCTGAAAAGAATTGTCCTCCTGCCCTCTGAAGTCCAAGGCCACTACCCACCCCCAACACGTTCCTCGCCTTTAGCTGCAATACTTAAGCAAGCAGCTTAGACAGAGGGACGAGTTGCTCATTTCTGAGTTTCTCCGATGTATACATGTTATAAAACTTGGTATTATTTTCTCCTGCTAACCTGTCTTGTTGATTATTTGGCCAGCCAGAAGAACCTTAAGGGAAAGGGCAGAGGGAGATTCTCCCTCTTCCCCCACAGAGTACACACAAAAACTTCATGAGACATTGGACACAATCAGCCATCATTTGAAGTTTTTTTTTGACGGCAAATTTTGCAACAGAAGTAACATAAATTTGACTAGTAAACCTAGATAGAATACAAGTTCTTTATCTGCATTATATTCAATGTTGGTAACTTTAGAGATATGTCTGTTTAATGAAACCAACAAACTTAAGCGCACACTTATACCTAATATTTTCCTAGATCACCGAACTTGAAAAGAATCTGGGTTAGTTTGTGTTATATTTCTGAGAACTTTAAAATGCCAAATCTTTACAAGTGCTTGACCTTTACTGCAACTAAAAAGATTTTTTTTTACAAATTAATTTTAACAATACCATCTGGAGGTAGAAATTATCACAAATCTAATATATATATATAGAGAGAGAGATACAGAAATACATAGACACAGAGAACTTATAGTGATTAATTTTTGTGTAGAGTATTTGTAAGACTTCTCATGATCCCAATTTCCAAATACTTTCTCTCTCCATTTTTTTTTTTTTTTGCCTCTGATGAGAAACATTGCATTTCAAAGAATGGTTCTAAGGTCCTAGAGAAGATGTGGGTAGACAATCTATGTCACAAAGGTACAAAGAGTCTATCTAAGTTTTCTTGAAGATAGGGATTTGGGGGCATATTTGCAGAAAAATTCTGTTTCTAACATCCCAATATGTACAATTATTTTGACATGAATAGGAAAAATTTGGGGGTTGACAAAAAAGACTGACACACCCATCCACCTATTGTTGGAATGTTTCTTTCCCTCTGGGTTATAGTTTCATTTTAGCTTAGTGGAGGAGGCCTACAGAGAAATTCCTATCAGGTGCTAAATATCAGTTTTCAATTTGGCCAAATTTCTGATCATAAAGTTATTAAATCCTTGTAAATATCTTGTCAGGTTTCTGCCAGAACAAACAGTAAATAGATCTGGTAGTATTGGATAAATTTATTAATGGTAATTTCAGTTTCCCCTTGGCTGTTTAAGGGTATAAAAAGCAGTTTACCAAGAAATCCCTCAGATCCCTGTCAACATTGGGAGGAGCCCTTATGGGACCTCTTTTTCAAAGGTAGATGTGGGCGTGACTGTAAGGCCATTAACCTGGGCAGCTTTTCTTTATGGTCATGTAGTCTTTTCAGAGTGGAAAAACAATTCAGCCCAAAGATTATTAGGATAAGTACTGAAGTAGAGGAGGACAGAAAAGGCAGCAGGAGTTAAGTCAGTGTTACATCAGTCTTATTGTCTTTTGTTTACATTCCTCTAATCTCTTTAACTTTTTAGGTGTTTCGCAGTGAATCTTTCATTGCTAAATCTTGAAACCTTTTCTAAGATCCTGCATTGATTTTATCTAATTGGAATGTTTCTCATAATGATCATTGTAATTCCAGGTTGTCTCTAGACAAATTTTGCCATTTTTGCAGATCTCAACAACCCCTGAGACCACAGTTCTTAGGTATAAAATAAACGGTTATGCGAGAATGTGGTGCACTCAATTCTTTGAAGCTTGATGATCTCATTTCTTTTAGCCTGTGGGTTTCTCTGAGCCAAACTAATATTTAAGAGGATTTTGCTGTAGGGTGGGGAAATGGCAAGTGCTTTAACAGCCTTTAAATGTTCAACCCATGAACACCAATTTTGCAGCTTTTTTTCAGAGATTCCCATTACAAATTAGGTCTTATTTAATATTCACATGAGGGCTCTCACAGGACTCATTCCAGCTTAAGTCAGAACCAGTCCAATACCAGACCCAGTATGGTTCTTAAATCAGATCCAGTCCAACTCAAGCTGGTAATCACCAACAATTCCCATGGAAGGTTAAGCTGAAGAAAAGGATTGAAGCAGCAAACACCAAAGAATAGAGACGCCAGAGAGATTCCAAACAAAATGGAGAACTGTAGCTGCCACCAACAGTTCCCAGCACAGAATCCAGGGGGAATGCCTACAAATGCGGAATTGCAGACTAAACCATCAGCAGTTCCCAATCTGGAATCCAGGGACAGAGATAAATCCCCAGATTTTCCAGCCAAGGAATTGTTGTTTGAAAGATTAGGGCTTTGGCTCTTGCTAGAACCCTGTGACAGCTCAACTGGCCCTGGGCAGAATCCTCTGTCAGCTCAATTAACTCCAGACAGAATTCTCTACCTGCTCAATGGGCTCCAGATAGAATCATCTACGAGCTATGGGTGACCTGCCCTGTAAATGAAAACCAGTTAGATGGCGAGCTTGGATGTAAAAAGAGAGAGGAGATCAAACTGAGAGGAACTGACCAATGGCCCTCAGATATTGTGACGAAGACAGTGAACTCAAAATGGGGTTCACGGGTCATCATACCTGTGTTTCTTGTTGTCCCAGAATGCCATCAGAAGTTCCCTTTGGTTGCACGACTGTCACCAAATCTGTTAAAAAACAAAATTTAAATGAATAAATTTGAGGATATAATAGGCTTTATTAAGTGATTCATGAATTGAGCAGCATCCCACCTAGCAACTAGAAGGGCAGTCCCAGGGTTGGGAAGTTGGAAGTTTGGGAAAATGGAAGGTTTTGTTAGGAAGGAGAGTGAGGTAAGGAAATCATTAACAAAAGAAAAGAAAGGGTTATTTTGGGCCTGGACATCTTCTATTTTGGGTGGAAGGGAACTGGCATGGGTTTTATCATACAGGTTGTCTCACTAGTACAATTCAGGAAATTTGAGATGGACTGTTTAAAGGTGACATTCCTGGGAGGAGCTGAAACTATAATCAAGTTTGGTTTGCTCTCATTGGAGCCTATTATTTCCTCTGTAGTACATCTAATTTGCCTATTTAAAGTGTACAATTCAGTGGGTTTTAGTTACCAGAGAGTTGTGTAACCATCAACATTATCTCGTTATAGAACATCTTTATTGCCACCAAAAAAAAAAACAGCTGCAGGTGACAGAGCTTCAATTTTCTCTAATGTACTTATTTTTTCTTCCTTGTGATATTGAAATTTATAATAAGAAATATATATTTTGTCTTCATCTCTGTTTCTAACACAGAGCTCCTAAAATCCTTGGAATGTCCTAAGTCATAAAAGCCAAAAAGATATCCTTTGTTATGTTAGTGAGGTGACTTTTGGACTGCACCTAAGGATGGGGCTAGTTGCCAGGAGAACCAACCATGTGATTGCAGGGTTGGAACTTTCAGTCACACCTTCTTGGTATCCAGGGAGGGGTGGGGGTTTGGAGGTTGAATCAATTGCCAGTGACTAATAATTTAATCAATCATGCCTATGTAATGAAACTTCCACAAAAACCCAAAAGAATTGGTTTTGAAGAGCTTCCAGGTTGGTAAGCAAATTCTCATCAGGAGGATGACACACCCCATTGCCACAGCCACAGAAGCTCCTGAGCTTGGAACCCTTCCCAGACTTCACCCTATGTATCTCTTCATCTGGCTGTTCATTTGTATCCTTTATCATACCCTTTAATAAACCAGTAAGTGTAAGTAAATGTTTACCTGAGTTTTCTCTATCTATCTAGTGAACCAGTCTATCAAATTAATAGAAGTCAAGGAGGGGGTCATTGGAACCTTCAATCTACAGCTAGTTGGTCAGAGGCACAGGTAATAACCTGGGCTTATAAGTGGCATCTGGTGTGCAGGAGAGGTAGTCTTGTGGGCCTGATCCTTTAACCTGTGGGATCTGATGCTAACTCTAGGTAGATAGTGTCAGAATTGAATTATACTGTATAATTAAATTAAAGTCTCTGTTCTGCTGGGAACAGAAAGTTGGAGTCATATTGTCTCCTCTCTTATTCATGGGAAGTGCCAATTTTATCAACTAAAAATACAGTGTGCTTACCTAATTTGTATTCAAATAAGCAGTGGATAAGTTTTTAGTATAACTATGTTCCATGCAATATTTGGGATATATTTATACTAAAATATTATTTGTTACTTACGAAAAATTTGAATTTGGTGGGACATTCTGTATCTTATCCAGTTAGTACATAAAAACACAGAACTCTCAAATAAGTAGAAATTTCACACCAACAGTTGTTGATGCAAGTAACAAATAACCATTCTATAGATAGAGAAATAAGGTGAGTTTTATTTGAGCCAGAATGAGGGTTATAGAATTATAACATTTTCATCAAAGTTTCAAAGAGATATTTAGTTGCAAAGTAGTAGGTCAACATGACCCTGACATCAGGAAAGGGATTAATATGGGCATTACCAATAGGGCATGGAAGGGGAAGTAGGCATTCTTATGTTAAGAGAGTACATTCTTTACTTTAATGGTTAAAGCAGATGTACAATGTATGTTTGATAGGACAAGCATAGAGGTATATATTAACGGGGAAGCATTTTATAGGTTATGTAAATTGTCAATTATTTTTAGATTATCACACAAACATTGTATATGAGCCTTTACATGACTTCCTATAGTTACCTTGTTTATAATAATCATAGAATAGATGATTCAATACTTGAAATAATTAGTTTAACAATGAGTTCTCAGGTGTAGTCTGCTTTAGGAAAGGAAATTCCTTGAGGCTTGTAAGATCCATCAACCATCTCAAGTTGTTGAGTAATCATTGCTTTAGCCTGCATGCCAATCATACAACACTGAGTAAAGAAAACAGGAATTATTTTGAATATTATGGCTAATACAAGAAATCCAGGGAGTTTTATAAACAGGAATTGCAATCCAGATCACAAAAGGGAGCCCATATCAGAAGGGAGCCAACCAAACAAATCAAGACTAGGTGTAGGGTCGCTTAGGGCAATCACCTACTTTATCATGTGCTTTAGCAGAGATGACACATTGGAAGATACATCAGATATAAAAACACAACATTCAGTTTGAATGATTGCACACATACCACCTTAAGATGCAGTTAAAATATCTAAAGCCATTCTATTGTAAGGGAAAGCCTTTCTCATTAAAGACATTTCAATATTTAACAGGGCTATTCGTGCTTGACTATCATTAAGGGCTTGTTGATTAAATTTAATTAGGGCTTCTATATGTGATGTGACATCCCCTAGCCCCAAAGAAGGAACAAATATATCTGCTAGGTGATCGTACCAGTGGAAGAATGAATGATCCCACCTGTGTTTAAGGAGAGGAAGATTGGCAACAGTTTTTAGTTCAGGGAGAGTCCTCCCCTGCATCCAAGGGAATCCCAAAGTGCAGCATCCTAACAATCTGGGTGGTAGCCAAGGCCAGAGGTTTGTGCCACATAAAGAGTGAGTTCCATTAGGAGCCACCCAATAAATGCCTGGCCTTCAAGACCAGTCTGCTCCAAAACAATTCCTTTCTTTAAGTATGATAGTATGATGGAAAAGTTAAATGGACAAAATTAGCTCAGCATTATAAGAGTTTAAATGAGGAGATACGAGGTTGGGAATACAGGCCTGGCCCGAAGTCTTGGGACAGCTGTCTACAACAGATGCCATCTTCTTCTCATCCTGGTTTGGAGGTATTTATCTTGGTCAGTGGAAGTCAGGTGTAATAAAAAGGAGTTTAAATCCACTCAAGTGGAGGAGACATTTTCTAAATGAGAAATGTGAATCCATGAGTGTAAGTCCTTTAATTTTGCAGTGCATTGATTGGTTAAAAGTACCTGTTATGATTCCTTCCAATGGGGCTACAGAGAGTCTTTCATTTGATTCCATTTCCAACAAATAACTCTCCAGGTTGTAGTCCATGATCCTGAAGGTCATTGTCTCCTGGGAGCTCTCTGTGAAAGGAATCAGCTACTAACATTTCATTTCTTTTAAGCACCTCAATGAGACCCTGGCAACAATGTAATATATTTTTCAAAGTTAGTTCATACATCTCCTCATCTAATTGCATAGGCTGTCCTGTTCTTATTCAAAAGGAGACAGCTGATGTTTACTAAAATGTGTAGATGTAAGACTGAGAAGTATTAATGGAAGAGCTATTTGCCATGAGAGAATAAATGCTTCTAAAAGCTTTGCCAATTGAGTTGAGTGCACCATTCATTAAAATGTTGCATTATTGTCCAAATGTCACAAATAGAGTTAATTACTTGTCTGGAGGAATGAGTTCCTCAGTCACTGAATAATTTGGTAGGAATTATCCTTTACAACAATTTACCTACTAATAAAGCCATCACTTTTCTGCACCGAAAGGCCTAAACCCAATGTGAGAACATACAGATCATTACTAAGATATTTATATCCTTGAGATGGTGGCATTTGAACAAAGTTCAATTGCCATACCTCAAAGGGTCACTTAGGAAGGGGAAAGTGACCTTAAGACCCATGAAGTGTTTTCCTGGGTTTATATTTAGGACATACGGTACAGTGACCATAAGTTTTATGAGCCACTGTGCAAGAATTTCCAAAAGTATTGTTTTCCCCATAAAATCACATTTTCAGATGCTCAATGGGTTAACTGATATATACGCTGGAGCAGTGGCAATTGTGTTTCAATAGGCACCATGGTTTGTTATCAGATGTTTTGACATCTGCGTGATGGTGTCAAAAATTCCTCTTTTTTGTTGCCACCTTTATTTCTCTTCTTTCCTGGTGATTTCTTGAGCCTATAGAAGGAAATCTTTTACTGGGTTAGCAGATTTAATAGAAAAGTAGCAGGCATTCTCAAGGCTGGACAGCATACCCAGCTTGATGATGTCCTTGCTTATCCTTTAAATTTGACCCATCTGTAAACCAAATTAGATAGTAGAATGCAGTTGTGGTCATTTTTCTCCAATAGTGCTGGAAGCAAGGTAGCAGGGTTAAGATAGTGAATAATATTTACCTACACAGTATAACCCAAAAAGGTTTATCAGCACTTACTTGACAATGTTTCCCATGCAATTTAGAATACCAAAAAAGCCTAATTAATTTTGTATCTCCCTCTTTATAGGAAGAGAGAAAAAATTTCTTTGAGAAGTCCTGGGGCCCTCTTAAAATTCTCAGAGAAACTTTTAAGTCAAAAGAAAGACTTCACTTAGGATTCAAATTTTGGTGAAGCTTGTCAAAAATGTCAAAAGGTTTTAAAACACTTGATCAAACAAAGTCAAGTGTTTACTGATCTTGTATCACTTTGAAACACTGGTCACTGTGAAATAATACTTAGTTGTCCATTTAACCAAAGTGACAAAAGATGTTAAAGGCAAATAGTTAAAAAAAAATGCTTAGTTCCTTAAATAGAGTGATTTCAGCCTTTTAGAAACATGAAATTATTTTGACAATACATAGAGTTTCTGTCTGTTAGGTATATTTACTCAAAAGCAAAGAAAAACCTTTTGCAATATCATTAACAAGAGCAGACTAAAAGTCCAGGAAAATTATCCTTCCAAGAAAGAGAAAACCAAATTCTAATTTTACACCAGCTTACTTTTGAAATTGAAACTCATTTTCTTAATTAAGTTTATTCTGATCTTAGGCAGCTAGACCATGCGTAAAACTCTTTTCTGAAGTTTCCTTTTTCACAAAACTTCTATGACTTTCTTTAACATTCAGAATTTGTCCATGCCTTCTTTTTCCCCCCTAGTATTTTAAGATAAATTTATCTTTCTTAACAAAACAAAGCAAAATATTTCCAGTCTTTACTGAAAACATACATCTTACATTCCTTGAACACAAAGATATTTTCCTTAATAATTTTTAGTAGCTTTAATCACATATATTAATTAGAAATCTTAACCCTTACAGATCTTAATTTTTAGTGAAAACTAAGAAGCAAGAAATTATAAACTGTCCTTTACATTAGCATTCTGTGGCTTGGCAAACTTTTAAAAACTTTTAATAATTTCTAGATACATGTTACTTCATAGTACAATCTTTTAATAAAATACAAGACGTGTTTACTAATAGACCCCAAATTCTTTAATTTCTCTGTAATAAGATGCCAAAAGTATATAAACCTATATTTAGTAATTAATGTCTAGTATCCTATCTTATGTGTAAATGACCTAGAAACTCAATAAATTTCTATCATTTAACTTAATTTAACAAAACTCTAAGGTTTCAAGTCACCAAAAGATTTTCAAGTTATTTTAAGTACACATAGCATAAAACATAATTATTGTTAAAAGGTTCACCCAAAAACTTTCATCTTTTCACATTTATTTAGTTTAATTGTTTCTGATAATTATGTTTATATTGCCTACAAATCTTCCTGAGAGATTAGACAAAATCAGCTATCAATATAAGCTGTTTTGCTGACAAATTTTGTAACAGAGATACATGAGCTTATTTCACTAACTAACCCAAGCTGTATGTTTGCATCATATCCAATGATGATAACTCATAGGAAATGCCAATTTCAATCAAACCAACAAACTTAAGCTTTCATTTGCCAAAGATTATGGTTTTATAACATTAACTTTAAAGGCATTTGGGTTAGTTTCTAATACACTTAGAAGTAATTTGTGTAATAACTTACTTTAAGCCAATTAAATAGAGCTCCATTAGAGATTTTAATATCTGGATGCCCAAAAATATCACTTATATAACATATATGTAGACACCCACGTAAACACACAGACAGATACAAGAAAGATTGTATAGTCTCTGTTTTAAAATGTTTCCTTAGAATCTTGGGCAAGGGTGCTTTCATAGCAGTCTCCATCTCCAAAAGCTTCTTTCTCCCCTCAGTCACTTTTATTTTCAGACTTAGCAATCTGGGATGGTCTAGATAATAGCTCCCAGAGAGGTCACAAGTTTTTTGTGGGACAAAAAGGGAAGGTTAGTTACTTATCAAAGGACTGCCACATCCATCCAAGTACATTTTCCTTAATTTGCTCCTTTCCCTCTGGTTACTTAGTTTTATCTTAATTTAGGGAAGAAGATCTACAAAAAATTCCCATCAGGCTTCGAGTATCAGCTTCCAATTTGTCTGAATTTCTGATTATAAGTTACTAAATATTTTCAAATATCTTGTCAGATGTCAGCTGGGAAAAACAGTAACTATTCTTGACAGCATTAAACAATTCCATTAATTTTTTTAATTTTAACTTCCTCTTAACTATTTAAGGGTAGTAGTTTCCCAGAGTCTCATTAACCCTTGGAGGAGCTTATATTGGATCCTTCTTCAAAGGTAGATTACAGGGGTGTCCATACAGCCATGACTTAATAAGTGCACTTCTTAAATGACATTACCTAATTGGAACATTCCTTTTAATAGCCAATTTACAAGTTTTGGAGGCTCAAATGAGACCCAAAGTGGCCACTGGATTTTTTAATTATCCTGGGTTATCTTGATCCAAAGATCCAACCATTTACAGTTATCCCCATTTTGTTAAGCACTTGCAAGTATCTGCTCAACCCTACATATTATACATGAAGCCAGCCACGGTTCCAGGAGGAGGCTGCCCATCCAGGAGCTGGTCAGCTTTTAGAAGTATGGTTTCCCGTTGTCTTTTAATTTCATTTTACTATAAAGTCTGAAAAATATCTAAAGACAGTGTAGTGGTTCAGAAGTGTGCTGCTCATGTCACTCCCTGAAATGGTCATGAACATTCTCTTATATGTCTCAGTATTTCCTGCTTGCAGTCTAACACTATCATGGGGGCTCTAAGTGCATGGATGACCATCACTCATATGCACATCCCCGGATGAACCATCAGTTACTTAAAGTGAAAGGTCGTGACCGAATTCCCTGTGGGACTGCTGCAAGTCTTGAGGCTCCACCTCAGACCCTTCCTCTAGGTTCTCAGTTGCCTGAGAATGCCTTTCAGCAAGGAGGAGCTGGTGTCCCTTCTCTTCAGAGCTGAGTGAGTTTTCAGTCTCTCATTTTGCTATTAAACAGCTTGTTCAGACTTTATAGACACAATTCTTTCTAATTGAAAGGCAAATTTAAAGAGTCAGCCTGTTCTATTCACTCCAAAGTTTTCCCTAAGCTCCCCTGGCCTAGAAAATTCCCCCTGGGTTTCTCTTACCTAGGAAATGTACCAGTACCCACTTAAGACACCTAGTCTTAAGACTTGAAACAGCTCAGGTAAAAGTCAAGAAATACAACTTAAATAAGGAGGTCCAGGTTTCAGGAGAAACTCACGGGGAGCACCTGAAGAGTGCCATGAAGCCAGAGGGGCTCAGTGGGCCAAGTGGTATCTAGTGCTGGTTCAGAATAGACTCCAGCTGTCTGCAGTGTGTTTCTCTGAAATCCTGCCACACTATGCCAATAACTGTCAATGCAAACAACCATTCTATAGATAAGAGAAATATGGTGAGTTTTACTTGAGCCAGAGTGATTATTATAACCTGATAAGGCCTGTTCCAGAAAAGAAGAAAGTGTTCCAGACAAGCATGGTTTCCAGTAAAGCCTTATGCCTTTTTAGAACAAAGAACATACATTTAACACAACCAGGGTACATTTTCATCAAAGTTTCAAAGAGGTATTTAGTTGCAAAGTAGCAGGTCAACATGACACTGACATCTGGAATGGGACTGATATGGGCACTCCCAATAGGGCATAGGAGGGGAAGTAGGCATTCTTATCTTAGGAGAGTGCATTCTTTACTTTAATGATTGAAGCAGATGTGTGATGTATTTTTTATAGGCCATAAATCAGGCTTCCTTAGTTCACGCCAAGTCAGTGTTGAACCCAAATATTTACCCCATATACCTCAATATGTGAAAATCTCTTGTCACAGTGAATAATTTTCAGTATATTTATGTGCCCTGTAACGTTTGGTATATTAGCATACAAAATAGTTGTTTATCCGAAATTCATATTTAATTGTGTCCATGATGTTATCTGTCAATCCTGTCTGTTCAGCCTCTGGAATTGCACAGATTAGTAGAGCACATGCTCAATTGTTGACCAAGGACCAAATAGAATTCATGTGTCCTTATTCCATATATCTTTCATTCTAGGATCCTCTAAGACTGAGAGCCTGTACCTTGAAGACAGAAAGATGACAAATAATTGCACAAAATCCACTGCCTGGAGGGTGTGCCATACTCGAATGGCAAAAGCCAGACCTCCTGTTATTACCTGCCTGAAACTATTGACTCAGTTTTTCAGTATCATTCTCATGGCTTGGAATTGGGGCACTGTCCATTCTACAACTGAAAGAAAATACAAATAGGATTTTGACTTTAAACAAAGGTGGAATGTCAGCATTAAAGTCAAGGCTTGGAAAATGTACAAGATCAAAAGTGTTGACTTACTGAGCCTAACACTACTTAACATGCTGGTCATGATAGCCCAGCCAAGAAGCATAGTGAGCAGTAAATGAGGTTGGTGAGAGCAAAGGCTGCACAGGTGTCACTGGAGCAAACAGCATCTGAGTATTAACCTCCTCCAACACCTGAGAAACAGGTGCATGTTAGACTAGGGAACAATAACAACCTATTGTAAAAATAAGTGTGAGAAAGAGTGCAGACTGAAATTTAGGGAATGTTTTAGCAAACAAAACTTTGCACTTAAAACCTTACAGAATCAACAGATAATCAACAACAGATCATCTCAGAAACAACCCTCCCTGTTTGTAAATAGATACTGAGTGTAAGAAAGCTTCTTCTCTAATCTGTTACCAGTAGATATTTGACACCATTTGAAACAAAATGAGACAGGTTTCAATATTAGAAATTTGAACACATCATAAGTATCCCTTGTAGAAACAGATGCATTTGTCATAGTAATAAGTCTGCATATTGTCTAGGACACAGTAGATGTTGTCTGTTTTGGGACTCCAGGGCTCTGCAGGCTACGGCTAAAGTGATGTGAAAAGTTTCCTTTTGTTGTTGATTTCTAGTTTCATACCATTGTGGTCAGAACACCTACTTGACACGATTTCAATCCTCTTAAATTTTCTAAGAGTTTTTTGTGACCTAACATATGATCTATGCTGGAGAATATTCCACCTGCACTTAGGAAGAATATGCATTCTGCTGCTGTTTGATGCAATCTTCCGTGTATATCTGTTCCCTACTATTATTGCATTGTTATCTATTTCTCCCTTCATATCTGTTAGTAAGTGCTTAACATATTTAAGTATTCTTATGTTTGGTGCATATATTTTTTTCCGGTTTTATTGAGATATAATTGACATACAGCACTGTATAGGTTTAAGGTGTACAGCATAAAGACTTGACTTACCTATAATGTGAAATGACTATCATAGTAAATTTTGTTAACATCCATCTCATATAGATACAAAAATAAAAATAAAATATAATTTTTTCCTTGTGATGAAAACTTTTAGGATCTCCTCTACAAGCAACTTTCAAATATATCATACATCAATGTTAACTATAGTCATCATGTTGTACTTATCTTATATCTGGAATTTTGTACCTTTTGACCACTTATCTAATCCCCCCATCTCTGGTCACCACAAATCTGATCTCTTCTTCTATGGGTTTGTGTTTCATTTTGTTTTTTATTTTTAGATTGCACATTAAGTGAGATCACACAGTATTTGTCCTTCTCTGTCTGACTTATCTCACTTAGCATAGTCGTCTCACGGTCCATTTATGTTGCTACAAATGGTAAATTTCCACTTTTTTATGGTTAAATTATACATATAATCAACTTCTTTATCCATTCATTCATTGATCAACACTTAGGTTGTTTCCATGTCTTGGCTATTGTAAAAAATGGTGCAATGAAGCTGGGAGTGCAGATATCTCTGTGACAGTGTTTTTGTTTCCTTTGGATGTATACCCAGAAGTGGAATTGCTGGATCATATGTTAATTCTATTTTTAACTTCTTGAGGAACCTCCATACTGTTTTCCATAGTGTCTATATCAATTTACAACACTATCAACAGTGCATAAGTGATCCCTTTTCTCCACATCTTCACCAGAATTTGTTATCTCTTGTCTTTTTGGTGATAGCCATTCTACCAGATGTGAGGTGATATCTCATTGTTGTTTCGATCTGCATTCTCCTAATGATCAGTGATGCTAAGCACCTTTTGTTGGACTTGTTGGCCATCTTTGGAAAAATGTCTATTCAAGTTCTTTGCCCATTTGTAATTGGATTATTTGTTTTTTTGCTTTTGAATTCTATGAGTTCTTTATAGAGTTGGGATATTATCCCTTATGAATATATGAATTGTAAATATTTTTTTCCAATTCTGTAGGTTGTCCTTTTCATTTTCATGATCAAATTTTTTGCTGTGCAGAAGCCTTTTAGTCTGAGGTAGTCTCACTTGTTTATTTTTGCTTTTGTTGCTTGTGCTTTAAGGTGTCATATCCAAAAAATCATGCTTAAGATCCATGGCCAACAGTTTCTTTCCTGTTTTCTTCTAGGAGTTTTACAGTTTCAGATTTTACATTTGAGTCATTAATCCATTTCAAGTTAAATTTTGTGTTTATGTCTTTAATCTATTTTGATTCATTTGTGTGAATTAAATTAAGTGGTGTGTGATATGGGTCTAGTTTCATTCTTTTACATGTGAATATCCAATTTTCCATGCACCGTTTTTTGAAGAGACTGTCTTTTCTCCACTGAGCATTCTTGGCTCCTATGTCAAACATTAGTTGACTATATATGCATTGGTTCATTTCTGGACTCTTGATTCTTCTTCATCAAGATTGCTTAAGCTATTCCAGGTTTTTTGTGGTTACATATAAATTTTAGGATTTTTTCTCCATTTCTTAAAAAATGCCATTGGAATCTTGATGGAGATTGCATTGAAACTACATATGGGTTTGGGTGATGCGGACATTTTCACAATATTAATTTTTCCAATCCATGAACATGGGATACTTTCCTATTTTTTTTGAGTGACTTCTTTGATTTCTTTCATCAAAGTTTTGAAATTTTCAGTGTGGAGATTTTTCACTTCTTGGTTAAATTTATTTCTAAGTATTTTATTGGTTTTATGCTATTGTAAATGGGATCGTTTTCATTATTTCTTCTTCAGATAATTTGGTGTTAGGGCATAGAAACATTACGGACTTTTTGTATGTTCATTTTGTGTCCCACAACTTTGCTGAATTTGTTGATTAGATCTAGAGTTTTGGGGTTTAGTATTTAGGATTTTCTATGTATAAAATCATGTCATCTGCAAAAGAAGACAATTTTACTTCTTCCGTTCCAATTCTGATGCCTTTTATTTATTTTTCTTGCCTAATTGCTATGGCTAGGACTTCCAGTAGTATGTTGAATAGGAGGGTGAGAGTGAGTATCCTTGTCTTCTTCCCAGTCTTAGGGTAAAAGCTTTCAACCTTTCACCATTGAGTATGACGTTAGCTGTAGGCTTGTCATATATGGCCTTTGTTACATTGAGTTACTCTTTTTTGTGTGTGAGAAGAAGATTAGCCCTGAACTAAAATCTGTTTCCAATCTCTATCTGTTTGCTGAGGAAGATTGGCCCTAGGATGACATCCATGCCCATCTTCCTCTACTTTATATGTGGGATGCCTGCCACAGCATGGCTTGATAAGTGGTGCAGAAGTCCATGCCTGGGATCTGAACCTGTGAACCCCAGGATGTCAAAGCGGAGCACACAAACTCAACCACTGTGCCACTGGGCTGGCTCCAAGATTTACAGTCTTTTTATACCTAATTTCTTCAGAGTTTTAATATAAGCAGATTTTGATTTTTATCAAATGCTTTTTCTGCATCTGTTGAAATGATCATCTTATTTTTTCCCTTTTTTCCTTTAACGTGATATATCACATTTATTGATTTGTGTATGTTGAACTATCCTTGTTTCCCAGGGATAAATCCTACTTGATCATGGTGAATGATCCATTTAATGTGCTGTTGAATTCAGTGTGCCAGTATATTGCAGGAGTTTTTGCATCTATGCACATCAGGGCCTATAGATTTCTATTCTTTTTTAAAATTTAATTTTATTGTCCCATTGGTTTTTAATATTATGTAAATTTCAGACACACTTCATTATATTTTGACTTCTGCATAGACTGTGTTGTGTTCACCACCAAAAGCCTAGTTTTCATCCATCAACATACATGTGTGCCCCTTTACACCTTTCACCTTCCCTCTACCCCCTTCCCCTCTGTTAACCACTAATCTGTTCTCTGTATCTATGTGTTTGTCTATCTTCCACATATAAGTGAAGTCATATGGTAATTGTCTTTCTCCATCCGAATTATTTCACTTGGCACAATACACTCAAGGCCTATCCATGTTGTCACAAATGGTACGAACTTATCTTTTTTTTTGGCTGTGTAGCATAAAATTGTGTGTGTATACCTATATACGTATATACCAATATACGTGTGTGTGTGTATATATATATATATACCACTACATATTCTTTATCCATTCATCCATTGATTGGCATTTAGTTTCCTTCCCAGACTTGGCTATTGTGAATAATGCTGTAGTGAACCAAGGGGTGCATATATCTTTTCAAATTAGTGTTTTCATGTTCTTTGGATAAATACTCAGAAGCAAAATAGCTAGATAATGTGGCATTTTAATTTTTAATTTTTTGAGAAATCTCCGTACTAATTTCCATAGTGGCTGCAACACTTTACATCCCCACTAGCAGTGTAGGAGAGGTTCTATTTCCTCACATCCTCTCCAACACTTGTTATTCCTCATCTTTTTAACAGTAGCTATTCTGATGGCTATGTGGTGACATCTCATTGTACTTTTTATTTGCATTTCCCTAAAATTTAGAGATATTGAACGTCTTTTCATGTGTTTTGTGGTCTTCTGTGTATTTTTTCCTTGGAAAAATGTCTGTTTATATCCTCTGCACATTTTTTGATCTGGTTGTTCATTTTTTTGTTGTTAAGTTATACGAATTCTTTATATATTTTAAATATTAATACCTTATTGCATATGTGATTTACAAATATTTACTCCTAGTTGTTGGCTTGTCTTTTCATTTTTTTGATGAATCCTTTGCCGTGCAGAAGATTTTTAATTTGATATAGTCTCATTTGTTTATTTTTTTCCTCTTGTCTGAGAAGCTATGATATTCAAAAAGATACTGCTAACACTGATGTCAAAAAGCATACTGCCTATGTTTTCTTCTAAGTGTTTTAAGGTTTCAGGTCTTACATCTAAGTCTTTAATCCATTTCGAGTTAATCTTTCTGTATGGTGTAAGATAATTGTCTACTTTCATTCTATTGCATGTGGCTGTCCAGTTTTCCCAACACCATTTACTGAAGAATACTTTCCTTTCTTCATTGTATGTTTGTGGATCCTTTGTTGAAAATTAGCTGTCCAGTGATATATGGGTTTATTTCTGGCCTCTTGATTCTGTTCCATTGTTTTCTTTTTATAGAATCATGTCATCCACAAATAGTGACAGTTTCACTTCTTCCTTTCCAGTTTGGATTCATTTTATTTCTCTTTCTTGCCTAATTGCTCTGGCTAAATCTTCCAGCACTATGTCGAATAAGAGTGGCGAGAGTGGCAGCCTCGTCTTGTTCCTGTTCTCAGAGGAATAGTTTTCAGTTTTTGCAAGTTTTCACCATTGAGATCATGTTGAATGTGGGTTTATTATATATAGCCTTTATTATGTTAAGGTACTTTCCTTCTATACCCATTTTCTTGAGAGTTTTTACATAAATAGATATTTGATCTTCTCAGAAGCTTTCTCTGTGTCTATTGAGATGATCAGGTGATGTTTATTCGTTGTTTTGTTAATGTGTTGTATCACATTAATTGATTTTCAGATGTTGAACCATCCTTGCATCCCTGTAATAAATTCAACTTGATCGTTGTGTGTGATCCTTTTAATATATGGTTATATTCCATTTGCCTTTATTTTGTTGTAGATTTTTGCATCCTTGGTCATCAACTATATCAACCTATAATTTTCCTTTCTGTGTTGTTTCTGTCTTGATTGGGTTTCAGGGTAAGGATTTTTCAGAATATTTTGAGAAAGATAGGAGTTAACCTGCCTTTAATGTTCAGTAAAATTCACCAGAGAAGATATCTGGTCCTGGACTTTTGTTTTTTGGGATATTTTTGATTACTGGTTCAATCTCTTTGCTTGTCATTGGTCTATTCAGATTCTCTACTTCTTGATTTAGTTCTGGGAGGTTGTATGTCTAAGAATTGATCCATTTCTTCTAGTTTATCCAATTTATTGGCATATACTTTTTCATAGTATTCTTTTATAATCTTTTATATTTTTGTGGTGTCCTTCATAATTTCTCCTCTTTTATTTATTTGAGCCTTCTCTCTTTTTTATTAGTGTGTCTAGCTAAGAGTTTATCAGTTTTGTTTATCTTTTCAATGAACCAGCTCTTAGTTTCATTGATCTTTTCTATTGTTTTTCAGTATCTCATTTATTTCTTAGCTGATTTTTGTTATTTCCTTTTTCTACTGACTTTGGGCTTCATTTGTTCGTCTTTTTCTAGTTATTATAGGCATAGTGTAAGATTGTTTACTTGAGAATTTTCTTGGTTCTTGAGGTAAGCCTTTATATACTTTCCTCTTAGTACCACTTTTGCTGCATCCCATAAGTTTTGGTAAGTTGTGTTTTCATTTTCATTTTCCTTCAACTAGTTTTCATTTCTCCTTTGATTTCTTCATTAATCCAACAGTTGTTCAGTAGCATGTTGCTTAGTCTCCACATGTTTGAGACTTTTCTAGCTTTTCTCTTGTAGCTGGTCTTATTTTCATACCATTGGAGTTTGAGAAGATGCTTGATATTATTTCAACTTAAATTTATTGAGGCATGTTTTGTTTCTCAAGATAAGGTCTATCTTTGAAAACGTCCCATGTACCTTTGAGAGGAATGTGTATTCCAGTGCTTTTGGATGGAATGTTCTATATACTCTATCTATTAAGTCAATATGGTCTAATATTTCATTTCCAGCCAATGTTTTTCTTGTTGGCTTTATGTCTGGATAATCTTTCCATTGAGATAAGTTGAGTGCTAAAATCCCCTATTAGTATTGTGTTGCTATGAATTTCTTGCTTTAGGTTTATTAAGAGCTGCTGTATATGCTTTGGTGCTCTTCTGTTAGGTGTGTATACATTAATAAGTGTTATGTCTCCTTCGTGGAATGTCCCTTTTATCCTGATAGAATCTCCATGTTTCTCCTTGCCATCTTTTTTGCTTGAAGTCTATTTTGTCTGATATAATTATGACTACACCCACTTCCTTTTGGTTGCCATTTGCTTGAAGTATCATCTTCCATACCTTCACTCTGACACCATGTTTGTCTTTAGAGCTGAGATTGGTGTCCTGGAGGCAGCATAGTGTGGGGTCTTGTTTTTTAATCCATCCAGCCACTCTGTGTCTTTGGTTGGTGAGTTCAATCTATGTACATTTACAGTGATTATTGATAGATGAGGCCTTAATACCCCATTTTACCTTTTGTTTTCTGGTTGTTTTATATTTCCACTGTTTCTTTTTCCTTATTTTTCTGTCTGCCATTTCAGTTTAGTAGTTATCCATGAGATTGTTTTTAGTTGCCTCTTTTTCTATGTTTTCTGTCTCTGTTTTGATTTTTTTGTTTTGTGGTTACCATAAGGT
Organism: Diceros bicornis minor; assembly: GCF_020826845.1. Taxonomy (NCBI): domain Eukaryota; kingdom Metazoa; phylum Chordata; class Mammalia; order Perissodactyla; family Rhinocerotidae; genus Diceros; species Diceros bicornis. The sequence goes on from NC_080770.1 coordinate 9,661,490, forward strand.
TGGTATAAAAGACCTCATAGGTGAGATATACTTTTTCTGCTGATAAGCTCTTACTTCCATTATCCTATTCAGCTTTCATCATTTTCCTTTTCCTCTTCTGTGTTTTTGTTGTCACAAGTTATCCTTTTTTGTGTAGTGGGTTTGTTACTAAAGTGAAGTCATTATAGTATTTTTGATGATTCATTTCCCTTTAGCTTTTATGTTATAATTAATTATTCACTAACTTATTCTGATACAGAGTTGCAATTTTCTGAGTCTGTCTGTCTATTTATCACCTTGCTCAAAGCTTTGTAAATCTTTGCCTTTTTGTTATAAGTGAGAAGGTTCCTTTCAAAATTTCCTGTGAGGTAGGTCTAGTGGCAAACCCTCAGGTTTTGTTTGTCTAGAAAAATCTTCATTTCTCCTCCATATTTGAAGGATAACTTTGCTGGATAGAATAATGTTGGCTGATAGTTTTTGTCTTTCAGTATTTTGAATATGTCATTCCACTCTCTCCTAACCTGTAGAGTTTTGGCTGAGAAATCCAGGGATAGCTTGATGGAGGTTCCTTTGTAAGTTAGTTTCTTCTCTCTGGCAACTTTTACTATTCTTTCTTTGTCATTGACTTTTGACAGCAGTAAAAAACGTGCCTTGGAGAAGGTCTTTTTGCATTCTGATAATTAAGAGTTCTGTGCACTTCATATAATATTTATTCAGTTCATTCCCCAGTTTTGGAGAGTTCTCAGCTGTTATTTACTTGAATAAGCTCTCTTCTCTTCTCTCTCTCTTTCTCTTTCTGGGATACTCATTATTCTTAAGTAACTTTTTCTTAACTGGGTTGGATATTTGTCATAGAATTCATTCATTTTTAAATATCTTTTTAAACATCTTAGTTCTCTCTTCTTTTCCACCTGAATCGTTTCTAGATTTCTATCTTTGAGCTCCCTAATTCTCTCTTCCATATGGTCTGCTCTATTTCCAATTCTTTCTACTTTATTTTTTCATTTCATTAATTGTGTTCTTCATCTCCAGAATTTCTGTTTGTTTTTTGTTAGACTTTCAATCTCTTTGGCGAAATATTCTTTTTGTTCATTAGTTTTTTTCCTGAGCTTACTGAACTGTCTTTCTGAGTTTTCTTGTACTTGTTGAGTTTCCTCATGACAGCGACTTTGAATTCTCTTTCAGTTAGATTGCAATCTTCTGTAACTTTAAGTTCGGTTTCTGGAGAGTTGTTATTTTCTTTCTGTTCTACCGTGTTACTGTAGTTCTTCATGGTGTTTGATGAGTTGATCCTCTGCCAGTGCATTTGTGGGAGTAAGCACCTTTCTTATTTGGGTAAGGCCTAGGTTACTTTGATTCTGAGCTGCTTCTTGTTGTATTTGTGAGCCTGCACTTTTCACCCTCCATTGCCTCTGCCAGAGGCATCATCAGTGTCCTCCTTTTGCCATTTGGGCCTCTGAGGTTGCTAGTACCTTGCTACTTATGGCATTGTTACAATTGCATGTGTCACCAGTGCAGTCACCAGGTTGTGAGCACCTCTGCTGCTCTAGAGTCACCTTGTCTTGTTTTCCACCATTAACTCTCCATGGGCACTCTGCAGGTTTGGGTTGTGCTGCTCATGCACCACATTCACTGCTGCTTTGGGATATCTGGGGGTGCTTGCTGCACCGCTGCCAGGAGGCTAAGTTCATGGGTTCTGCAGCCACTGCCAAGGGCCCAGGGTCTCATATGAAGCCACCCTGCTGGTATAATAGGAATTGGTGTTGCCACCACTTGGGAGTGGGTAATGGGCTCTCCCGTGGTTCCTGAAGCCTCAGGTCACAAATGTCACCTGCCACAGCCTGGGGAAGGATTGGCTGACCCCTGAATGCTGATGCTGCTCCTGCAGCCTCTGGCTTTGGTGTACTTTTTGAAAATTCAAGCCAGGGCACCACTGCTCTTGCTGGGTTATCCATGCTTTGGATGCTGTCCATGCTGCCGGAGAGACAAGGTGCCACTACTGGGGTAAGGGGTGAGGGTTGGGTCTCTGGCATCACGGTGGTTCCCAAAGCCTCAGTCATGAGCACCACCCACCACTGCTAGGGGGGTAGGATCTGAGCCAGAAATGCTGTTGTTGCTCCTGTAGCTCCTAGTTAGCAACGTGTTCCAGTGTGCTTTTTGAAACCTCTGGTCAGGGTGTCACCACCATTGCCAGGGGTATCTACCATTTGGAATGCTGCAACCGGGGGATGAGAAGGGGCTGATACCCTAGTTTCTCTGCCTCCCAGTACAGTCAACCCTCTTTCATTTGTATAGATGTATGGATCTCTGAGGCATTCTGGTGTGCTTTGCAGAGGGTCCTTTTCTGGTCAATAGACGTCCTACCAGTTGTAACTTAGACAGGAGAGACAAAAGGAACAACTCACTCCACCATGATGCTGACATCACCCCCATGAACTTATTCTTGTAAAGAATGTGTATAGCTGGGTCCACAGATGATTGGGACTAATTGTATAACAGGGAGTTTGGCAAATCAATGTCCAAGTAGGATAGAATCTTTATTAAGTGATAAGTAACCAAGATGTGCTAATTTGAAGCCTAGAAGACTCAATGTAAACAGGATGAGGAGTGGGAGACTCTGGGTTGGGGTAGTGCATTCTAGCTGCTCCATGTTCCTAATAATGAGAGATCAACAGAGTCAAACCTTGACGTGATCAGTCCATGGGACAACATAAAACTCAGGGCCATTATGTGATCCCATTGAACCATCTCTTAACTTCCTTGAGATAATTGAAGTGATGAGATCTTGGTGTTGTGCTTCAGGATTTTCCTCTCACTTCTTATGAGCCAGGGTTTTTAATTACCACAAGCTTCCCCCCTAATCTTCAGGGGCTCCAAAGTCACCCAAGGCTCAGGGAGATGTGGCAGGGAAGTCACTGTTGCCCAGCCGGGGAACCCTGTCTTTGTCCATTGCTGGCCCTCCTATTGGTTGTCATTGCTGGTCTAACAGCACTTGAAATGTGGAAGAGACATTGGAAATGTGGGGCAAACATACCTCCTTTATTTGGTCAGCTCTATTGTGTTATAATTTACATAAATACAATTTAGCAATTTCAAATGTATCATTTGATGAGTTTTCACAAATGTATTCTCTCATGTAACCACAACCACAATCAAGATAGAGAATATTTCCAGCACCCCAAAATATTCCCTCGAGCCCCTTTGCAACCAGTTCCCTTCCCTATCACCTTATCCCCTCCTTTCCTCCCCACTCTCTCACATTCCTGGAAGCTGCTAATCTGCCTTTCATCACAATAATTTTGGCTTTTTTAGATTCTCATAGAAATAGAATCATACAGTATGCGGTCTTTTATGTCTGGATTCTTTTAATCAACACATTACTACATGTAACAACATGGATTACAATAAGGAGGAACATCAGGAAAGAAGATTCTGATTCTGGCTTGAGCTGGAAAGAAGATACCAGCTTGTGTGAGTACCCCAGCTTAAGCTTAAGGCAACTAATTCTATCACAAGTGTAGAGGACATTTGTTGTTTGGGGTCATTCTAATTCCTTTCTTCTTAATGGCCAAATTATGATTTTTGTGGGCCTTAAAAACTTTGCCTTCATGTGGAGCTTCCTCAAAAACTTATGTTTTATGACTGCTTTGGTATAAAGATGAATAATTTTTCAGGTTATATTCATCTTTAAATATTCATTATCATTATCATTATTATGGTTATTATATTGCCTCTTCTCTTGAATTTAGAAGAAAGTAAAAACATTTTTAAACAAAAATGTGTTTAAAAGTATTATATGCCTCCAGCACTGTGCCTACTGTGCTTAATGGATAAGTTGACTTTGCCACAGACACTAAGGACCCACCAAAGGATTTTTAAATACAAATGCAATATTCCGATGTGTTTTATAAAAAAAATCAGTGGCAGAAAAGTGGAAAAGGAAAGAGGAAGCAGAATATGACAGGAGTCAAAGAGACCTAGTTGGAAGGATATTGCAATAGTCTGCGGGAGATATCAAGAAGACATTAATTAACAATGTTGCAGTGGAGATGGACATAATGATATGATTTTGAGAGATATTTTATGGAGATCTTATGTGGTTATATATTTTCATCACCAGAATTTTGCGAATCATTAAATATTAAATTTAGGAGTAGGGAGAGGGAAGAAATTAAGTTGAATCCTAGATTTCTTTCTTGTGCATCTGAATTATATTCTCTAAATTCAAAATATGAGAGAAGCAGATATATGCTTTCCTTCCATTATTTGCTTGGGGATGTCTATGTGGAGTTTTCTGGTCGATATTTGAAATATATGTCTGGACAAAATAGAGGGTCTGGGCTGGAAACATCGCAGATTTAGATGCAAGTTAAGTCCCTATTAGTGTCAGTTGCACCAGAGAAGTTTACGTCAAAGGAGAAGAAAAGAGGGCTAAGGATGAGCTCTTGGGACTCTGATTTTAAATAGAATGTTAAGAAGATGGAGCCAGCAGAGTAGATATTAAGAATGGCTAGAAAAACCACAAGAGAAACAGAAATGTATCATTTCTACTGTCTCCTTCAGAGTCTCCTTCTCTTGCTATTACTTGCTTCTCATATCTATCTCTGTAAATGGTACTCCCATCCACCAGTTACCCATGTCAAAAGCTTTTACAATACACTTTGACTCTCCCTTTATACTCACTCATAGCTCAGTCAGTTCCAAATCCAGTCAATTCTACCTACTAAATAACTTTCTCTCATCACAATAAGATCAGAGAGAAAATTGTAGGGTGCTCAATTGTAGGGAACTCAGTGTGGTTCCAGTTAAAAATGAAGCAACAATATTCATGCTATCTTGTGCTGCTTGACTGCAGGCCCACAAACACTTTAGAATTTGTCTTGGGTTGGTTTCCTTGGAAAGAGACTTTCAGGCACAAATTTACACCTAGAAGGTTTAGTAGAGCATACTCTTAGAACTACAATCTTTAGTGTGTGAGGGAAGCATGATTATTGAGAGGTACATGTTAAACCATGATAGATAGCTCTTAAGACAGTCCATGGGCAGATGTGATGGAATGGCCCTTCAGAAATGTCTGGAATTAATCCACAGTGTGTACTGTTATAACACCACTATGGCTATTCAATGGATACAGGCTGCCCCTCAGTAGAGAAGCATAACCTTTGGGGATGTAGTTTCTTTTGGCCAAGAGAAATCCAATGGAAGATATGAGCCATCACTTGTCAAAACACAGGATTGGGGAATTATTATTATTATTATTCTTTTTAGTGAGGAAGATTCGCCCTTAGCTAACATCTATTGTCAATCCTCTTCCTTTTTTTTTTTTTTTTTTTTTGCTAAGGAATACCAGCTTTGAGCTAATATCTGTGCCCATCTTCCTCCATTTTGTATGTGGGACTCTGCCACAGCATGGCTTGATGAGTGGTACATTTGTCTGCAACCGGCATTCGAACCTGTGAATCCCCGGCCACTGAAGCGGAGCACGTGAACTTAATCAGTACGCCACTGGGCTGGACTGGGAATTAGTATTTTTTGATCCTGAAAGGGAAGTCTAGATGCTGCATCACAGCTATCATAGCTTCTATTACAGTCCACTATTTGTGCTACACAGATCCACTTTATTTGTATAAGTTCATCGCATCGGGGAAGAGCTCCATCAGGGAAAACTTACAAGAGGGAGTTAGAGTGATGTTCTACACACACATCCCACCGTTATAGCTGATCTTCAGGGCTGCAAATATTACTCATCATCTGTCTCCTCCACAATCCATTCTAGGTATCTGTCAATCTCCTGGACTAGATGGCATACCAGGATGAGTGACACAGATCCAATTGCTGAGGTATCAGAGCCACTACACACCATGACCTTTTCATGTGCTGGCAAATTCTCACGTCCCTTTACAAACAAAATCAGGCAGGGTAGTTCTAATAGATGGCAGATTGGACTACCAATGGCAGAGAAAATTATGTAGGCACACTGAAAAGATCATCCCTACCGCTTACTGATGATCAGAGTCTATTAATCTAGTCAAATTGGTGACTCTTTCCCTTGCCTGCTTGCCACTTAGTCCAGAAATCTCATGTGAATAAGGAGTAGGCATAGCTTAATGTTTGAGGCCCTCCTTGTTTCTTCTGGTTAAAATGTTTCCACTCTGTATACCAGGATCTCTCTAATCATAGAGCCTTGACTTGCAAGGACAGAAACAACAAGTCCTCAAGTGGGGCCCTGAGAGTTTCATAAATGGAGCTGCTTCAACTCCCACCATTTTGTTCTCAGGCCATTTATTCTACCTATGGAGGAAAAAAGCACTATATAGTGTGCCTTAGACTTAGAGTATATACTGTATGCTGGAAAATAATTTCCCATTTTAGCAGAGCTTAATCTCTTAAGTGGAATATCATCTGTAGTTTCACAAAGCTGCCCCTTCACTCTTAGGGCTGGCAGCTTCTGGGTGGTAGAGCGTGCGATAGAACCAGGGGATCCCATGCTCATGAGTCCACTCTCATGCCTCTTTTCCTTCCATGTGTGTCCCTTGGTTCAAAGAAATATTATGAAGGATCCTGTGTTGGTTGATCATACACTCTCAATTTCTTTGGATATTTGTGCTAGTTTGAGGCCATGAAGGCAAGAAAGAGAAATCCTCCCCAAAATATATGTTGATTTTACTCAATATGAACCCCTGCCCCTTTGGAGATGGGTCCAACGCAATTTGTCATCAAGGTGCTGGTTGGTCTGTTTGAGGAATAGTGCCATATTGATGACACAGCATTTGTCTCTGTTGCTTGCAGTTTAGACATTTAGCAGCAACAGCAGATACTATAGAGGTGGTGAGTGGGATCCCATGCTGTTGGACCTGTGCATAACCTCAATCCTGGCCTCCAATCAGAAGCCAATTTTGCCTGCACTGGAGAGGCTGATGAGAAAAGATGGTGGATATCAATTCTAAGTCATTTTGGTTACTTGATTGTTTAATGCCTCTTCTATGGTCTGTGGTGTCTAGTGGTAGATAAATGATACAAAGATCTATAAACCTCATGCACTCCCAGAAGTGCCTCCACATGCCTCTTGTCCAGGCCTCCTATCCCCCAATCATCCAATCTTTCTGTTTTCATGTCCAGACCAGCAAGCTAAGCTGTTTGAAAACATTTTTCATCTATATATATCTTATGGAAGGCTATTTTCTTTCTACACAAAGTGGATGATCAGGTGTAATGCCTGAATCTGGGCCTATTTAGAGAATTTTCTGCCAATACTGACTGTCAAGGTCACCCAGAGTGGGCCAGTAGTTCAGGAACAGTCCCTTTGTGTCTCATATCCATGTACTGAGTCATTCCACATGTGAACCTAGCTCAATTATTTTCGTCTTCTGTCATTTGGTCATAACAGACACCCTGGGGGGCTTGGTGTGAACTGAAATGAGGTGTAACATTAGTAGATGAGAGGGGCTCTGAAGCACCTTCTTATGCAGCTTATTTCTATCCTCTGTCCCTACCTGTGCTTGTCCCGGAAGAACCACTTCCATGTCAGGATGGATTGCTGCTGGCCCTCCTGACAATATGACTTGGTGGCTTTAAAACAACCTAATTAATGATCATATGCTCTGGTCACATGGTAATTTAGTGTCCTTAGTCATGCTTCAGGTGGCATGAATTTGCTTCATACCTTAGGGCCTATGATGTGATTTTCCTTTGAGACTTGCCATAAACTTTAGACAACATCTTTTTCCATTCCAGATGATTCTTTTACTGTAGGAAGTATTTTCATGTAATATGACCCATATGCAGTGAGTCTGCTCCCACCTTCTCCAGAGCCCTTTCGTATGCTGAGCCCCCCTCAGAGCTGGTAGTCTTCCATGTTACTCGGTAAATAGATTGAAAAGAACTCCAAGTGTGGAAAACACTACCGATAGCAGTGATGAGGCCTTCTAGGCACTGTTTCCTTCATAGCGGTGGTAGAGGTAAAATACAAAAATTTGTCTTGTATTTTTAAGGGTATGTCATGGCATGCCCCAGCCATCTGGAATTCTGAATTATCCCTGATGTTGTGGGCTTCTGAATATTTGCAGTTTATTTCCCCCACTTAGTATCAGATATGAATTGCCAAAGCCTCCAATGTATTGCCATTTCTTGATCACCTACTCTGATGAATATCATGTCATTGATATAAAGGATCAAGTGCTATTCCATAAAATGTGCACACAGTCCAGGTCTTTTGGATTACATTATAAAGATAGGGCAGAGAGTTAAACAGAGTCTCGGGACAAAAGGAAAAATGTATATTGTTGCACATCTCAGGTGAATATGAACTACTTTTAGTCTTCTTACTTAATGGGATGGAAACAACACATTCTATAGATTAGTACCCATGTGCCATGAAATGAATCTGTGTAAATTTGCTCTAGAAAAGTCACCACGTGTGGCTAGAAGCTCTAATTGAGTCTAATGGTTGGTTCTATTTCTGGTAGTCCCCTGTTATCCTCTAAGATCAATCAGTTATTTGCAGGGCCAGACTTAACTCTGACCCTACAAATAATTAAATGGAGACATGTTGGAAGCAACTACCCCTGTGTGCTATAGGCCTCTAAAAGTGGAATAACTTCTGCTATTTACTGGGAATACACTATTGTTTCTGATCTACTCTCTTGGGTGTGAGGTAAACAGTAGTTTTCCAGTTTCCACTTGTTTCTTTCCACTAGGATAGCTTGTACGCCACAGGCCAAGGAACTAATGTGATGTTTCTGTAAACCTCTGAGTATACTCATTCCCATGTACACACAGCGAGAGGGGACACAATCGTTTTGAGAATATGGACCCTGTGGATGAGAATGTGGACTCCGAGTCAGGATGTAATCAGGACACTCTATTATCTGACTCCCCAACTCTTGCTTTAAGAGGGGCAGCAGGATGACTTTTTGAGTCCTTCAATATTAGTGACACCATAAGCTCTGTGTCCAGCAGTCCTCAAAATGTTTCCAGTGCATGTTCACCCAAGTAAATGGTGTTAGATCTCTCTGAGAAGGACTGGAAGAATCATTCATGTGTTCAATTACTGCAGTATTTCAGAGTTCTTCCTTCTGGGGATAAGGTTTCTCCCCCAGTTAGTGGTTTTGGGTTCTGAGAATTAGCTCTGGTGTGGAAATTAGGTAAAGGACCAGGATTTTTTACTGGGGCTGCTACCCTCAAATTGTTGATTATCCTTCCTTGATTTCTTTTGAGTGTTTATATTAAGTAATACTCTTGTTGGCAGCCCAATTTTTGCCCAAAGTGTTATTGTGTTTCATTAGCCATTGCTACAGGTTTTTTTTTTGGTCAGTTTCCTGGGAAAGAGGTTCTGAGGCAGAAACGTATATGCAGGAAGTTTTATGGGAAGTATTCCTAGAACCAACACTTTTAAGCATATAGGGACATGGAGGCTGAAATTGAACAGGGAGGCAGTTTGTGATTTTTAAGAGAAATATGTCCAGTGCCAGCCCGGTGGCATAGTGGCTGGGTTCACGCACCCCACTTTGGTGGCCAGGGGTTCATGGGATAGGATCCTGGGTGCAGACCTGTGCACCGCTTATTGAGCCATGCTGTGGCAGGTGTCCCACATAAAATAGAGAAAGATGGGCACAGATGTTTTAGCCCTGGGCCAATCTTCCTCACCAAAAAGAGGAGGATTGGCAACAGATGTTAGCTCAGTGCTAGTCTTCCTCACCAAAAAAAAAAAAAAAAAGCAATATATTCACACGCAGTTTGATAAACCTCCCTTTAAAAGTTGGAGTGCCCCTCCACCCCTTGAGTGTGGGCTGGACATAGTGACTCTCTGCTGAATTACTGAACAAAGTGGAAATGATAATGTGCGGTTTTGGAGATTAAGTTGTAAAAAGGCACTGTGGCTGCCATCTTGATTGCTCCGTCTCTTGGGTTATTTGCCCCTGGATAAGCAAGTTGCCATGCCATGATAGCATTCCCTGAGAAGAGGCCCCTGTGATAAGGAACAAGGTCTTTTTTTCAATAGCAGTCTGAGGGTAAGCCTTCTTGGAAGCACACACTCCAGGACCAGTCAAACCTTAAATATATCCAACTGCTGCTAATAGCTTGAATGCAACATCGTAAGAAACCTTGAACCAGAGGTATCTAGCTAAGTTGCTTCTGGATTCTTGACCTTCAGAAACTGTCTGAGATAACATATGTTTGTTTTTTCAAGCTGCTAAGTTTTGGAGTGATTTGTTTTGCCGCAATAGATAACTCCACATCTAAACTAACACTTGTTATCTGTTCTCTTTTTGATAATAGCCATTCTAACATGTATGAGGTGATATCTCATTTTGGTTTTGATTTGCATTTCCCTGATGATTAGTATCATTGAGCACCTTTGCATATACCTATCATTTCTGTGTCTTTGGAAAAATGTCTCTTCTGGTCCTTTGCCATTTTAAAATTGGATTCTTTGTTTCTTTGCTACAAAGTTGCATGAGTTCCTTGTATCTTCAATTCACTTATTGTATTTTTCAGCTCCAGAATTTCTGTTTGGTTCCTTTTTATAATTTCTATCTTTTGTTATTTTCTCATCTTGTTTTTATATAGTTTTACTGATACCTTTTAGTTCTCGGTCTATGTTTTCCTCTAGCTCTTTTAGCATATTTAAGAAAGCTGTTTGAAAGTCCTTGTGCTGTATATGTGATGCCTATGTTTACACAAGGATGGTTTCTGCTGCCATTTTTTTCCTTTGATTGCACCATGATTTTCTGTTTCCTTGTAAGCCTTGTGATGTCTTGTTGGAAATTGGGCATTTGGAGAAACAGCTCCCTCTGCTAATCTTTGCAGCTTGGCTCTGTGAAGACGTCCTTCAATAATTAGCAGAGTGAGTTCTGAGCCTTGTTATCAGCTCAACGTGAATCTTAAGGTGTTCTCAGTTCTTTTCTGACAATGCATCCTGTGTGGAACTTTGTGTGGCCTTGTCAATTCCCTTGTATACACAGCTGCTTTTAACTTTCTTTATTTTGCAAAGAGTCTTGCCACAGCTTCCTCTTGGGGCTTTAGATGGTCTATTGCATTTCTCCCCTAGAAATCTCTGCCTCAGGCTTCTATAGATCTATACTGTCATGTGTTGCTTAACAATGGGGATATTTCCTGAGAAATGCATCATTAGGCAATTTTCTTGTTGTGCAAATATCTTAAGAGTGTACTTATAGAAATTTAGATAGTATAGCGTACTACACACGTAGGCTATGTGTTATAGCCTATCGCTTTTAGGCTACAAACCTGTACAGCCTGTTACTCTACTGAATACAGTAGGCAATTGTAACACAATGGTATTTGTGTATCTAGTCATATCTAAACATAGAAAAGGTACAGTAAAAATACATTATAAAACACAAAATATAGTACACCTCTATAGGGTACTTACCGTGAATGGAGCTTGTGGGACTGAAAGTTACTCTAGCGAGTGAGCGGTGAGTGCATGTGAAGACATAGGACATTACTGTACACTCCCTCAGACTTTATAAACACTGCACACTTAGGCTACACTAAATTTATAAAAAATATTTTTCTTTCTTCAATAAGAAAGTAATCTTCATTTACTGTAACTTTTTTACCTTATAAACTTTTATTTTTTTAAACTTTTTAACTCATAATAATGCTTAGGTTAAAATACAAACACATTGTACAGCTGTAAAAAATATTCTCTTTCTTTATATCCTTATTCTATACGCTTTTCTCTATTTTTTAAATTTTTATTTTTTTTTAGTTTTTAAACTTTTATGTTAAATGCTAAGACACAAACACATATTATCCTAGACCTACACAGGACCTACATCAATATCACCATCTTTCATCTCCACTTTTTGTCCCGCTGGAAGGTCTTTAGGAGCAATAACATGTGTGGAGCTGTCATCTCCTATGATAACAATGTCCTCCTGTGAAGTACGTCTTGAAAGAACTTCCTGGGGCTCTTCTTGAGGAGGCATCACTCTTTTCAGAAATTTTCAAGTCCATTATAATCTTTTGGGACCATGATTGTACACATGATCTGCTGTTGACCAACACGTCATTATGTGGCACATGACTATAGTCCCTCCCAGCCTTTATAACCATTGCCCAACACTTTCAGTCTCTTTTTCCAGCCTGAGATCTGAGTTTTGCTACTTCTTCTGCTCTGAGCTCTTAGGCGAAACAGAGACCAGTACTTCATGCAGCTGCCAGAGAGTTTAGAATATTGCAAATAAGGTCTTCTCTGCTCCCTTCAGTTGTACAGAAGGGATTGGGAGCTGGGCTGCTGCTTCCTCTAGACCATTACTGTGCTGCACTGGGGAAAGGGTGGGGCAAGAGTGAATAAAAATTTCTTACCTTTTTCATTGTGCCTTTTTCTTGATTGGTATTTGCTTGCTTGCTGTAGTGCTTTGGTTGTTTTCCAGAACTCATATAAAGTTACTTTATTTTGTCTCTAGTTTTTTTATTAGTGTTGCCATAGGGCAATAAGTGCCTTGTGTTTCCGAGCTTGCCATCTTTCTCTCTCTTACTTAATATATTTCAAGGGTCTGTTATTAAATGTGTAAATGTGTATAATTGTTAGATATTCTTGCTGTATTAAAACTTTTATTAATATATAATGTTCTCTTTCTCTTTTGTAACCTTTTTGATTTCAAGTCTATTTTGTCTGATACTAGTATAGCCAACCAGATCCCTTTTGAAAATTATTTGCATGAAATATCTTTTTCAATCCTTTCACTTTCAACTTATTTGTGTCTTTGCCTCTAAAGTGAGCCTCTTGTACACAGCATATAGTTGGAGCTTTGAATTGCTGTCTATTGTTCTTTTATTTGAGCCTGAAAACTACCTTTAGCATTTCTTGCAGGGCAGATCTAGTGGTAATGGACTCTCTGAGCTTTCCTTTATCTAGACATATCTTAATTTATCTCTCATTTTTGAAGGACAGTTTTCAGAGGTAGAATTCTCAGTTGATAATTTTTTTCTTTCAGCACTTTGAATATATCAACCCACTGCCTTCTTACCTCCAAGAAACAGAAGTAGTTGGCTGATAATAGTGAGGATCTCTGTATGTGATAAGTTGCTTCTCTCTTAATGCTTTCATGAGTCTCTCTTTGTCTTTGTCTTTTGACAGTTTGGTTATAATGTGTCTTTGTGTGGGTCTTATTAGGTTTATTATACTTGGAGTTTGTTGAACTTCTTGGATTTGTAGATTCATGTCTTTCATCAAATTTGGGAAAATTTCAGCCATTATTTCTTCAAATTTTTTTTTGCCCCCTTTTCTGTCACTCTTTTTGGGATTCTCACAATGCATTTGCTGGTTATCTTGAAGGTGTTGAACAGATCTCTTAGGCTTTTTCTCTGTTTTTTCAATATTTTGTCTTTCTGTTTCCCAGACTTGATCATTTCAATGGTTTTATCTTTACGTTCACTGATTCTTTCTACAGCCTGCACAAATTTGCTTTTGAACTCCTGTATTGAAGTTTTCACTTCAGTTATTTTACCTTACACCTCTATCATTTATTTTTAGTTCCTTTTTATATTTTTAAGCTTTTTATTGATATTTATATTTTGTTCATAACTTTGCATATCTTTAAGACATTTGCTGTAAAGGCTTGATCTAGTAAATACATCCTCTGGGCTTCCTCAGGGATGGTTTTTCTTGATTTATATTCTTCCTTTTAGTGGGTCATATATTTCTCTTTCTGTGTGTTTCATGATTTTTTGTTGAAAACTTGACATTTGAATCTTAATGTGGTAAAAATGGAAGTCAGATTTTCTGCCTTTCCCAAATTTTTGTTCTTTCTTAAAAGAGTTGTTACTGGGTGTCTCTGTGCCAGAGATCAGCCTAAGATGTAATCTTAAGGTCTTCTCAGTTCCTTTCTGAGCCTAAATCTTTACCTGAGCATTGGTGGTGACTTCTAAATTTCCCTGTATATGTGGTTGCTTTTGATTGTCCCAGTCCTTAAATATACAACTCCCAAAAGAAGAAAACGGGAAAAAGAAGAAAAAAGTGCTTATCTTTGCATCTCTGGAGCTGCTTCAGGCTGTGGGGTTTGCAACAATGGCCACCTGCCTCTATGTAGGCAACTCTGTGATCAGAAGCAGCACTCAGAACATGGATCCTTGATGTTTGAAGGACAAGGTTCTTTTGTCCCCTGCTGGCTCCCTCAATCTGCTCCAGGAATGTGGGTATGGTTCCCTGATGTAGGGATGCGTGTGTGTGGATGTTAGCCACTACTGTGGTGTTGATTGAAATTGACTGAAATTAATCACCATTTATCAGCCAACCCTCCACCTGGGAGCTGCTGGCTTTGAATAGACTGCATATTTGTAGAATAGTTAACCAGAAACTTTTCTCCCAGTACTTATCTTGCCCACTTGAAAAGATGGATTTCTGGTCCTTCCAACTGTTCCCTGATGTCACTCCCCACCTCACTCTTTTTCAATCGTTGCACCACTGACCATCTCATGGAACACAGCTGCTGGTTTACAACATCAAATGCCCATGAAGAATTGTGAGACAATCTCCCCAGCAACACCAGAATCTATGGACTGGCCACCATCCTTCAAGGTGAACAACAATAGATTCTACCTGGTCCTTTTCATGATAGGATCTCAAATATTTCATTAGGAGGAAGAATGTGGCTGGATAAGCCAATGACATTCATTACGGATAATTCCTCAAAATTTCTCTTGTGTCTTGCCCATATTCTACAGTTTGTCGTTTTTGTGCTTCTTTATATCTTGGGTCATATTTTGAAGGATAAAAGCAGAAGAAGCTTGTAAGATTGATTGATTTTGTTTGCAAAATCTAAAGTCCATAGGAGGACTAGAGGATTCTCTGTAAAAGGAAGGACATTGAGTGTTCAGGAAGAGGTGAAATCAGGGGATGGTCTGCAGGTTATGGAGGAGAGTGACCCAGTCCTGACCCACGGTAGTGCCCCAGGGAAGCAGAAGACCCAAACAGAGTGGCTGCATAGGGAGCTGAACAGTCAGACTGGAAGCTCCAGATTCCAACCGTCGTGTGGTGAATGGGAAGTTGTAGCAACCAAGTGTGTACAGGGCCAGTATTAACCTGATAATCTCTTTGAACAGATAACTGATAGCCAGTGGCTGCCCTCTCTAGTTCTCACCTCATCACTGTGGCATTACATAAGCCCATGGGATCATAGATATTTCTGGTAGGGAAGGATTGTGGAAATAATCCCTGAAGCTAACTGACTTGTGATTTACTGCCAACCCGGAGGAAATGGAAACTTAAATTAAAATTATGTTGACCTGTAGAATATAAAAATGTGAGACCACACCTGCACTTGTGTACTAAGATATGTACCTGTTACATCTGTTTTATGCCTATTTTTTCATTTCATATTAATGTGCAGAGTGCTTACCACACTGCTTGGTAGTTACTAGATGCTCAATAAATGGCTACTGAATTCACGAGTGTTTATTTCAAAGCTTTTGGTAATGATGCCAAACTGTGTTTTAGCAGCTCTCTTGCATAAATTATCTGATAATTCCACCATCAATCGAGTTTCTATTTCACTGCACTCTCACCAACCTTGACTTGAGCTCACTTTAATTAAGTTGGTTTTTCTTTTGAGGTTCTGTGTCTTTATTTTCCACTGGGTTTGCACAACTTTTCACAAATTTATTGCCTATGTGGCTTTTTTCTCTTGAAAATGATATTTTCTGCCTTTTATCCTTTTTCTATTGATTTATTTATTACCTTTGGGTACATAATTTGAGAATTCTACATATTAAAAGTACATTTTGAAAACTGCTTATTTTGTCATTTGCTCTTTCATTTTTGACATCTTATATATTCTGCAATTTTACATATTCTTTGGTTAAACTTTGAATAGAGAAACTTACAATGAAGGAAGTAACAATCACTTTAAAGTCCACCAGCAAAAGTTTAATGCTTTTATCTTTTTGGCAAATATATTTCTAGTTTTCTTTGACAAGTGGTTAAGATTTAGCCCTACAGAGGATTTAAAGGGGTATTATTCAAATCTGCCCATCTTTAAATTTCTGGTGATGGGTTGTAATCAGTGTTTGGGTGGTGAACAAGATGTAATCTATGCAGAAATAGAAGTATAAAGATGTACACCTGAAATTTATACAATGTTATAAACCAATGTTACTGCAATAAACAAAAAAAAAAAAAAGAAAAAAAAAGAGAAACAACGAAAATTAAAAGGGAAGCCACAAGCCAAATAAAAATATTCACAATACAGATAAAAAAAAATAAATTTCTGATATTTTCTTTACTATTCAAATCTTTTTTTATCCCAGTATATTGTACCCACATTTTCTAATGAAAAGTTTAGTTTTTTTTATTCCATTTAACTTTTTATTAAAGCAGAATATTTTTCAGTGTAGAATATGAGGTCATATTATTAGTCATTTATTTTTAAATAGTTATTTATGCTATTTGTTTCATAGTCCTTTCTTTTGCTGTGTGACTTAGGATGCCAAAGTTATACATTAAGTGTTACATTTGCTATGGTCTGTTTCTGGACTTCCTTTGATGTTTGACTGTATCTGCTACTGCTATTTTGACCATTGCAGCTATAATAAAGACCAGTTTATGCTACTCCGTATGCTGGCCTGCCTCCCCCCTCATGCCATGATCCTCCCTTTTGGAATCACATTGTTTATTTGTAATTTTTAGATAAACGTGTAACTATTTTTTAAATTCTTCTAAAAGTATGTAGTTTTTCATTGTAATGACATCAATTATTCTAACAGTTAACTAGGGGAATAATTGTTATTTTTAGTACTAATCAAACCTCCTATCCAGAAAGCTGGTTATCCATAATTATACCAATGTTCTAAGGTCTTTTAAAACATTATGGTTTTCCTCACATTTCTATTATGATTAATTATAGGTATTTTAGTAATTTAATACTGCAATTGTAAAAAAATTCCATTTTTTCCATTATACATTTTTATTTGCTTATTTTACAAATTTTCCCTGATGAGAAATTATCTCATTTTCCCATATATTTTGCACTTGAATCAGCAGTTAGTTCCTGGAATTCCTTAAAATGGGGTCACTTTCATGGAAATATCTTCCTGCTTTGCATTTCTTGAGTCTTTTCTCCTGGTAAAAACACAATGACACCAAAAGACAAACACAAAAAATGAGAAGACATAGTATAAGCATATATGTCCTGGAGCAAGCTTATCCTTCACCAACCAGAGTTGGTATACACCATGACTGCTCCTCCAAGAGTTTGAGTAAATCTTGTGAAGAAAAAGTCCTAGCTCCCATTCCAGGGTCTGGGACGGCAGATTTGACAGTTTCTATTCTCACCCTTGGACACCATGGCATTGGAAAGAGAGATTTTGGAAAAGGCAAGGGAGGTACAGAAAAGTTTGAGAATCCTTTTCCATTCTTTATCACTTTAAAATCTCTGTTCTCAATACTTTCCTTCCCAGTGAAAACAAGATGGTCTGAATCTCACAGGCAGCACAACAGGACTCCTTCCCCTGAGACATGTTGTCATCTGTGGGAGGGGCTCTTGTCCTCTCCCTGACCTCCCTCAGATTCTTCAGTGACCAGGGAAGTCCTCAGATCTCATGGTGCTTAATCTTATATGTCAACTTGGCTAGGCCACAGTGCCCAGATGTTTGGTCAAACACCAGTCTAGATGTTTCTGTGAAGGTATTTTTTAGATGTTATTAGTATTTAAATCACTAGACTTTGAGTAAAGCACATAATGGGAGAGGGCCGGGGGGCCATCCAATCAGTTGAAGGTCTTAGGGGAAAATGACAAGTGCCAAGAGGAAGAAGGAATTCTGCCTCCAGATTGCTGTTAGACTGGAGAACTCTTTTCTTCCTTCAAATCTTCCCTGGGGTCCAGGCTGCTGCCTGTTTGCAGATTTCAGACTTGGAAACCCCCACAATACTGTGAGCCAATTCCTTAAACTAAATCTCTCTTGCTGTATATACACAATCCTATTCATTCTGTTTCTCTGGAGAATCAGAATCAGATTATACAGGTCTACAGTATCCAGCACTCTCAGTGAACTTACCTGCACTCCCTGTGCTGAGAGCTGACAGGGACAAGAGATGAGAATATAGTGTTTGAATCTCTGCATGATAGTGAAATATATTCAGGTCTGTGAATCTTACAGTAGGGCACCTAATTTTGGCCTCTTCACCACTAAATCCACTCATGCAGGCTGGGCAGCGTGGATCTGTGTGATCTAGGGAGCCTTGGGTGAGTCTTAGGTCACTATCACTGAACAATGATGCTGTGGCTAAACCAAAGTCACTGACCATATGAAAATAGTCTAGGTCTAAACCTTCCCTTGGAGACAGTGATCCTGGATGGTGTTCTCCCCTCCTCATCACAGACTATAGTGCACAGCAACCGTAAGGAACAGTTAGAGAGTTTACTCACTCATTTTCCACATCCTGGATGGAGTCAGGCAGAGGCTGATTCCTGGTTTCAGGAAGGAGTGGGACAACAAGTGCAGTGAGGTTGGGGGAGACTCCATACATGATCCAGGGCAGATGTGGGGAATATACCGTTAGGATCATCAAGAGAGGAGCCATGGCAGCCCCAATATTAGCAGCAACTCCAATGACTCCTAAAGCTATTGCTCTTGGGGTGGAAAAAATAATACATAAAAACCCGGTAAAAATCCAGACATATAATTTGTCATTTATTAATTTTCTTTGGTTATGGAAGATAGCACATCAATGTGTTTAAACATGGAGATTGATGACATACTCTTGTTTTGGACATTTTCTCTCTCTTATTTGCTAATAATTTTTTTCAATTTCACCTGTGCATTAAGGCACAATTAGATCATCGAAAAAATACTGTTACCCATAGCATTTACCCTTCGTGTGGTTCAGAAGATTACGTGAGAAGAAACATTAAAGGGATTAACTCACTACTCAGCAAAAAGTCAGCTTTTGATTAAAAAATCAGCTTTTGATAACATTTGGCTATAATTTTTATTTTTATTACTATTGTAATTAACTACTTTTGATAGCTAACTAGTCTTGGTTTTCTTCCCCCAGTAAGTGTCAGTTATCTGGGAAAGGCCTGTTTTGATCCTAACAGATAATCCACAAGATTTGTACCTGACTACAGTGGGGATTAGTTCATTTCCATGGGTAGCAGAACTGGTGACAGCAGCAGAAGAAACTCCTATTCCCAAAGCTGCCAAAAGCACACGCAGGATCTGCATTTCTGGAGAGAAGAAGACCAGGGAGACTCAGTAAATTGGAGCTGAAGGAATCAGCATCCCTCAATTTGCAAATGAAGAAGACCGTATTGGAGGTGTTTGCAAGTATAAAATATATTGTAGAGAAACTGCATGGAGGCAGAAAATGCGCAGTGTGTAATCAGGTGAGAAATGTGACTTATCTGCATAATATGGCTTATGGTGAATAAAAAGATTGAGTTATTTCATCAACTCTCCCTGCATATATGAGATTTGCCAGAAAAGGAGAGGGGTAGTTGAGTCCAGCAGATACTCTCTTCCATTAATTCCGTTCTGTGTCTTTTTGCCCTTAACATAGAATATAAGACTATTATGTGGGCAATTACTGAGGGGTATAAGACTCATCCATGTCTTCGAGATTTTAAAACCTAGGAGCTTACACAATATTGACATTGGGTTAACCATGCAGAAGAGACTAGTAAAAAAACATAACTCCTATGTTAGTAGATAAGCTGGAAAGCAGCTTGATCAAGAATAATATTTCAATAATCAAGTATAAGGACCTCTATTAGGAATTTCAGGGAGTCAGTTTTCTATTTCCTACTTTCCCTCCTTCCCCCCACCAAAATTTCATTATAAGCATTACAACACTGGAGTGGGCTCTGTTGTAAAGCAGGAAACTTGCATCATTGCCAATATTCAAGATGAGAAGTGGAGCCCTCCAATCTGGGATCTTGTTAAATACATAACTATGCTGGGAGTTAGGTGAAGCATAGTGACCATCTGGGTTCTGCTATTCATTAGATATTATCATTCAATTTAGTAAAATAGATTCTCTTTTTTTAAACTTATTTTTATTTTTTGTTTATTGCAGTAACATTTGTTTATAACATTGTATAAATTTCAGGTGTACATCATTATACTTCTATTTCTGCATACATTACATCATGTTCACCACCCAAATACTAATTACAACCCATCACCACAAACTTGTGCCGAATTATCCCTTTGGCCCTCCTCCCTACCCCCTTCTCCTCTGATAACCAGCAATCCAATCTCTGTCTCTATGTGTTTGTTTGTTGTTGTTATTATCTACTACTTAATGAGGGAAATCATATGGTATTTGACGTTCTCCCTCTGACTTATTTCACTTTGCATAATACCCTCAATGTCCATCCATAGATTCTGAGAGAGGCTCTTAACTGCTTAGTGCCTTGTTCCTGCTGTCATTTCTCTGTCTGAAGAGAAGGAATTTTTGTTTCTTGAAGTCAAGTTGATTTCTCTAAACTAGAATTTCAGCTATGGATACCTGATATGAGACACATGAGTGGATACATAGAGATCAGAGAATAAATTGTCACTGAAGCTGTAGTAATAAGCGAGACCCCAGACAAGGGGAGTGACAGTATTGTGTCCTCACATGGGATACAATGACAAGGTCTAGACCCTTCATGCTTGCTATGTTAACTATGATTGGCCAAAAGTAAGTGAGCAATTGCTGTCGTAGAGAAACTACCAGTAAAAGATGGCACCAGTTTCCAGACTCTTCTCAGATATAATGAATACATCATATCTCAGAGTCAACTTTAACTGGCCTTAAGCTCTTTTCCCAGCAACTTAATGGCAGAATATGTACTAAACTTTCAGATTGGTTTCAGAATATTGTTAAAACCCAATCTGCGTTTACTTTTGGCTTTGAATAGGTGTGACCAGTACAATTCATGAAGAATGGGAGGAACACATCTTCTTTCTTCAACGTGTGTTATTTTCTCACCTTGAGGAACAAATGTGGTGGTCAGAATAGAGATTCCCAGCAGCAACAGGAAAAGCATCTGGCTAATTCGACGGCCCAGGTGATTGAGTGCCAAAAGTGCAACATAATTGCTTGGAAGTGTCGCTATGCCAAAAATAATCTGGGAAAGGAAAATATTTTCACCCAAGTGCTGGATGTGGAGACTCAGGCCCAAAACAGGAATGAAGGTGGTAAATCTGTGGTGAAGAAGAGGAAAGAAAGATGTCATCAGGTTTTGATTCTGTGTCCTACAAATGATAATATTGAGCCAGAAAACCAGGAGTAAAGAATAAACGCATGGTGTGATTTGTAGAATATTTCTGTGTTGATTATATCTTCTTATTTTCTTTATTTTTGATACTCTGACATTTAGGGCCTTGATCCTGGATAGTTTGCCTTTCCCAGGGCTAGCTAATCCCTAGAGAAAGCAAATGACTCCCTTGTGAGTGTATCTTTCTTATACAAGCCACCAATCCAGAGTCCACACTCCCAACCATCTCCCTTATCAAACTCACATACCAAGCCAATACTCCCCCTGCACTAAATCACTCCAGGGCCAGCTACTGGACAACTATGGACCATCACTACAGCCCAGAGTCCACTGAACGTTCAAATTATTGAATCCTAAGCTTACTCATGTTACCTACCCTCCTCTCCTATTCCTTCCCACAAAAACCCCAATAAAGGCTCTGGGCCATACTCTTCCTTTTCTTCTATCTTGGTCCTTCCGATTGGCCCCAGCATCTTCCTGCACAGCCTTGTGGGCTGTTTCATGCCTCCACATTCTAGGGATTTGTGAGTGTAAACTTCCTTGATGATGGTCATTCCTGAGTCTGTGTGTCTTAATTTATGATTAAACAAATCTTGGGAACATTTTAAA
The DNA here is from genome assembly GCF_020826845.1 of Diceros bicornis minor. Lineage (NCBI taxonomy): Eukaryota > Metazoa > Chordata > Mammalia > Perissodactyla > Rhinocerotidae > Diceros > Diceros bicornis. The sequence goes on from NC_080770.1 coordinate 9,683,308, forward strand.
CACAATTTCCTTGCAAGTTAATGATTTAAAAACTATCATAAAATAATGTTATGATAATGGAGCTTATAATTGTTGCTAAGTTATTTGGGGGGTGGGGAGTGTTTTTGTGGAGGATGCATGAGGGAGCCTTCTCGGGTTTTAGAGTTTTTTCTATATTCCGATCTGGGTGATGGTTATATATTTACATATGGAAATATTCATTGAGCTGCATATATTTGAGCACTTGACTGTTTGTAATTTTACCTCAGTTAAAATGAAAACAAACAAGTGAAGAAACGTAAAGCCAAAGTCTGTACCGTGATTGAAGTTTTCAGCCTCATCTCCAGTGATGAGCCTGGTAGAGGGATGTGATAACAAAACACCTAACTGTACAATTAGCTCCATGTTAGTCTTTTATAATGCTTTCACTACCTCCAAACAACAGTTATCTTTATTACTTGTTCATGTTTTATCTCAAGTCTGTCCCTATAGCACGTTATAACTTTGAAATAAGAAATAGATTAATGTCTCCACTATTTTAATGTTCCTCGTGTACTATGTGAAGCCTACCTCATAAAGGATAGTATGCAGATCCTTTTACGCATGTTGGGTGTTCGCAACAAGTCATACACAGAAAGTTTGTTCTGTGCTGCCTCCAGCTCCTCCTGCATGGTGGATCTCAAAACCTTCAACAACAACAACAGCAAACTGTTCAGACATTATGAAGCCCCAGTAGAGGACAAGACAGATAACTTCTCTTTTTGTCCACTGGAAAACATAGCCATGGAAGATGCAATGACAGGTGTAAAAGTGGTATGAATGGTGAATTAGGGAGTCATAGGGGCCTGAGGGAAATTTTCAAGTGACAAAGACACTTTAACATGAGACTCAATTTGGCTGTAGGGCATCAAAACCTGATATAAATCTCTAACCTACCCAGCTGGTTTTGATGTCCTACAGCCAAATTGAGGGGATTTGCTTGGATTATGGTCCAAAGCTTTATTTATATCAGAGGGGCACGAAAGATTTGGCAACTGAGTTTGGTTCTCAGCTGGCTGCTCTTAGTAGAAAAACAGTTATTTTTCAGGAAGGAGAATAATTTCCTGACAGCCTTTATTCTGGTTCTTGGGTCAGCCTCTTTCAGGGAAATCTTAGCATATGTTGTGCCTCCATGAATGAGATGCCAATAATTAAATCTGAGGATGGAATCAGGGGAGACCTTAGTGTAGAATGATTTATACCCAAACTTTATAACCCAATGTTATACAATGGCTCTGCCACACGCTAGGTGTGTACCTTGAGGAAGGTAACAGGACATCTCTAAGCATCCATTTTCTTGTCATTAAAAAGATGAATAAGAATAAGAAGATGTTGCTCAAAATCACTAATAATTAGGGAAATGCAAATCAAAACCACAATGAGATATTCCCTCACATTGTTAGAATGGCTATCCTCAAAACAACAAGAAATAACAAGTTTTGATGAGGATGTGGAGAAAAGGAAAGCCTTATGCACTGTTGGTGGGAATGTAAATTAGTGCAGTCACTTTGGAAAGCAGTATGGAAGTTCCTCAAAAAATTAAAAATAAAACTACTATATGATCTAGCAATTCCACTTCTGGGTATTTATCTGAAGAAAATGAAAACACTAACTTCAAAAGATATATGCACCCCCATGTTCATTGCAGATTTGTTTACAATAGCCATCATACAGAAATAACCTAAGTGTCCATTGATAGATGAGTGGATAAAGAAAATGTGGTACATATATGTACAATGGAATATTATTGAACAACAAAAAAGAAATCCTGCCATGTGCGATAACATGGATGGACCTTGAAGACATTATACTAAGTGAAATAAGTCAGACAGAGAAAGACAAATACTGTATGATCTCACTTATATTTGGAATCTACAAAAACAAAACATGGCAGGCCCAGTGTCATAGTGGTTAAGTTCACGTGCTCCACTTCAGAAGCCCAGGGTTTACGGATTCAGACCCTGAGCACAGACCTACACATGCTGTGGCGGCATCCCACATGCAAAATAAAAGAATATTGGCACAAATGTTAGCTCAGGGCCAATCTTCTTTACCAAAACAAAACAAAATGAAACAAAACCAAGCTCATAGATACAAAGAACAGATTGGTGGTCACCATGTATGTGGGATAGGGGGTTGGCAATGGGAGAAGGGGGTCAAAAAGTATAAACTTTGAGTTATAAAATAAGTCATGGGGAAGTAGTGTACAGTATAGTGACTATAGTTAATAATACCTTATTATATATTAGAAAGTTGCTAAGAGAGTAGATCTTAAACGTTCTTATCTCAAGAAAAATAAATTTTGTAACCATGTGTGGTGATGGATGTTAACTAGACTTACTATGTTGATCCATTTTACGATATATACTAATATTGAATCATTCTTTTGTACACCTGAAACTAATATAATGTTATATGTCAATTATACCTCAAAAAAAAAAAAAAGAGAAGAAAATCAAGATCAAGAGAAGAAGGAGTAGGAGAAAAAAAATAATGTCCCTCTCACAAGGATTTCCAAGGCATACATGAGGTCACAAATGTGCCTATGGAATTGTAGCTAGCACAGGTGAGCAGTTATTGATTTATTAATTATTTAAATAATATTAACTCCATTCTCATCCCATCTTCACAAATGAAACATTACCATGAAGCTGCTTAGAGAAAATTTCATGATGAAGGGAATTGAGAAAAATGAAAGGCCACTCTACCCGGAGGTCTAGAGCAATCAACAGGTTGGTATTGATATAAAGTGGAGCAGCTTTGTTAGGAGAATTGTTTGGCCATCCATCAGATGGAGGTGAAAACATGACTAAGACCACAAATTTCTGTATTATCTTTACAGAACTCAAAAATATGTATCAAGTGAAAGCATATTAGCTGGCCATTCATGGATAGAATCTCTTGCTTAGACCACATTTTAACTGCTACCCGTGTGCCGTGCTCTATTCCTTCCACTGGCATGAGGTGATTGTCAGCTGTCATTCACTTAGATTACGCATTGTTTTTTCCCTGCTTTCAGCTAGTATCACTTACTTTTGTATCCTCCTGGCCCCTGTAAATCTTTAAGCTTTCCTTCTCTGGATTGGGCCAGTCTGGTAGGCAAAATACTAGATATGGGCTTGGAACCAAAGATAACTTCTGAGAAGTTAGTTTGGCCAAAAGAATTTTATATAATTTAGGCAAATATTGACACAATATTGAAGTGCCATAGAGCTCCACCTAAATTTCAAGGTCCACCTCCATCCTTTTTTTTTTAAGCATGAGGCAATGTTCTCCCCATCATATCAGGAATCCTCAATGCCATTGTCTGCATAATGTTTCACCTCTGAGGAAAACCTGATTTCCTCCAGCCATCTTCAGAGGGATCTGAATTCTCAGGAGCATTATTTGAAATCTTCTAAAGGAGCTCTGCTTTTTCTGGGACTGTAAAATCTTCCATCAGATATGCCACTGTGCATGTTTCCAGAAATTTTCTATTTCTCCTTTTTGAGTGGTCAACTTGTAATCCTCTCCTTTACCAATACAAGGAAGGCAGATTTTTTTTCTTATCTCTATTAGCATTCTTAACATTCTCTTATCATTTTAAACACTTGGATTTAAAAATGTCTATGAGTTTTTCTCTCTCATATTAATGTGAAAGCTCCTTGAAGGCTGAGACTCTGACTTGTTCTATTATACATGATCTAGCACCATGCCTGACACAATATAATTTTTCAATAAATACTTTATGCATGTGCATAACATGAAGAATGATTTACCTAAGGATGCACAGCAATATCTGCCTTCCATACCTGGGATGGAAAATAAGAAAAAGAAAGACTTCTCTGGGGCATTTCCACTCAGTCATGCTCTTAGAACTTGTAATAAGGAGAATGTAAACTCCACACAACATGGGTTTGGACTGTTGTGGTCACTGCCATGTTTCCAGGGATGGAACAAAACCTGCCACAGGTCAGCACCCACTAAATATACCACGAAAGAAAGTGTATGGGGGAATCAATGAATAGGAGAACCTCCTTACGCTCTATTCTGCATGGTCATTAATCCTTCTACTGGTGCCACTGTTCTGAAAAATGGACATCAGAACATTAATCGGAAAGAAATGGATTACTTTTAATTACTTTCACTTACACAGAGTGAGACCAATATACAATCTTCTTTTAAATAATTATTTTCATTTAATTAATTTTTGAGGTAACTTTGGTGTATGACATTATGTAAGTTTCAGGTGTATATCATTATATTTCGACTTCTGTGTAGACTACACTGTGTTCACCACCCAAAGTCTAATTGCCATCTGTCACCAGACCCCTGTGCTCTGTTACTCCTTTTGCCCTCCCCCATCCCCCTTCCCCTTGGGTAACCACCAATCTATTCTCTGTGTCTATGTGTTTGTTTGTTGTTGTTATTGTTTTATCTTCCATATAAGATTGAAATCATATGGTATTTGCCCTTCTCTGTCTGACTTATTTCACTTAACATGATGTCCTCAAAGTCCATCCATGTTGTTGTATATAGCAAGATTTCATTTTTTATGGCTGAGTAGTACTCCATTGTATATATATACACACATCTTTTTATCCATTCTTCTCTTGATAGCCACTTAGTTGTTTTCAAATATTGGCTATTATGAATAAAGCTGCAATGAATATAGTGATGCACATATCTTTACAAATTAGTGTTTTCATGTTTTTTGGATAAATACCCAGAAGTGGATTAGCTGGATCATATGGCAGGTCTATGCTTAATTTTTTGAGAAATCTCCATACTGTTTTCCATAGTGTCTGCACCAGTTTACATTTACACAAGCAGTATGTGAGAGTTCCCTTTTCTCCATATCCTGTCCAACGCTTGTTATTTTTGTCTTTTTAAGAATAGCCATTCTGACAGGTGTGAGGTGATATTTCATTCAGGTTTTAATTTGCATTTCCCTAATAATTAGTGCTATTGTGCATCTTTTCATGTTTCTCACAGCCATCTGTATATCTTACTTGGAAAAATGTCTGTTCAGATCCTTTGCCCATTTTTTAATTGGGTTGTTTGTTTTTTTGTTGTTGAGTTGTACGAGTCTTTATATTTTTTGGATATTAACCCCTTATCAGATATATGATTTGAAAATATCTTCTCCCAATTGTTAGGTTGTCTTTTCTTTTTGTTGATGATTTCCCTTGCTGTGCAGAAGTTTTTTAGATTGATGTAGTCCCACTTGTTTATTTTTTCTTTTGTTTCTCTTCCCTGAGGAGACATGATATTCAAAGAGATACTGCTAAGACTGATGTCAAAGAGTGTAATAGCTTTATTTTCTTTTATGACTTTCATGGCTTCAAGCCTTACCTTCAAGTCATTAATCCATTGTGAGTTAATTTTTATGTATGGCATAAGATAATGGTCTACTTTCATTCTTTTGCATGTAGCTGCCTGGGTTTCCAAACACCTTTTATTGAATAGACTTTCTTTCTCCATTGTAATTTTTCACTCCTTTGTGAAAAATTAGCTGTCTGTAGATGTGTGGGTTTATTTTTGGCCTCTTGATTCTGTGTGTGTTGTTTTCTTCCAGTATCACGCTGTTTTGATTACTATAGCTTTGTAGTATATATTGAAATCAGGGAGTGTAATACCTCCAGCTTTGTTCTTTTTTCTCAGGATTGCTCTGGCTATTTGGGATATTTTGTTACTCCACGTAAATTTTAGGATCTTTGTGCTCTTTCCACAAAAAATATTGTTGAGACTTTGATAGGGATTGGATTGAATCTGTTGCTTGCTTTAGGAAGAATGGATATATTAAGTATGATAATTCTTCCAATCTATAAGCACAGAATATCTTTCCATTTCTTCGTGTGTTCTTCAATTTCTTTCAACAATGTTTTATAGGTTTTAGGGTACAGGTCTTTCACATCCTCGGTTGAATTTATTCCTAGGTATGTTATTCTTTTTGTTTTGATTGTAGCTGTAGTCATATTCTTGATTTCTCTTTCTCCTATTTCATTGTTAGTGTATAGAAATGCAAGTGATTTCTGTATGTTGATTTTATACCCTGCAACCTTACTGTTTTTGTGGATTATTTCTAATAGATTTTTGTGTATTCTTTAGGGTTTTCTATGACATGAAAAAGTCATCTGTTGAGATACTTTCCTTTTATACCCATTTTATTCAGAGTTTTTATCATAAACAGATGCTGTATCTTGTTGAATGCTTTCTCTGCATCTCTTGAGATGGTCATGCGTTTTTCATTCTTCCTTTTGTTAATGTGGTAAACCATGTTGATCAATTTGAAGATGTTGAACAATCCTTGCCTCTCTGGAATAAATCCCACTTGATCATGATGTATGATCCTTTTAATGTATTGCTGTATTTGATTTGTTAATATTTTGTTGACAATTTTTTGTATCTATGTTCATCAGTGATATTGGCCTATAATTTTCTTTTTTGTGTTGTCCTTGTCTGGTTTTGGCATCAGGGTAATGTTGCCCTCACAGACTGACTTAGGAAGCATCTCTTCCTCTTCAATTTTTTGGAAGAGTGAAAGGGATAAGTATTAAATCTTCTTTGAATATTTGGTATAATTTACAAGGGAAGCCATCTGCTCCTGGACTTTTTGTGTTTTTGGAGGTTTTCGCCTGCCTTTTCAGTTTCCTTACTAGGGATTGTTCTGTTCAGATTCCCTATTTTTCTTGATTCAGTTTTGAAAAGTTGTATAATTCTAAGAATTATCCATTTCTTCTAGAATATCCAATGTTTTGGCATAAAGTTTTTCATAGTTATCTCTTATAATTCTTTGTATGTCCTGGTGTATGCTGTATATTCTCCTCTTTCTCTTCTGATTTCATTTATTTGAGTCTTTTCTCTTTTTTCTTAGTGAGTTTACAGACTTTGTAACTGTAAATACTCAGTGCTTTCTGCCATCATTGAGTAAAATATGTGTCCAATACTTTCAGCAATAGCATGTCCTTTCCTAATGTTAACCCAAACAATGTTGACACTCATTGAGAATGAGGACAGTGAGCTCAGAGGACCCACAACCACTCCTGAGATCTTACCTTCCATTTCTGTTATGGATACTGACTGATAAAATGTTAGGTCATGTTTTTCATACATCCCATTACCATCTTCCATCCTCCTCACCTCCAGGGTTAGGGTATCTCCAGCATTCTTCCTTCCATTTCTGTGTGCTACTTGTCTAAGTTTCTTTAAACCCTCCTCGGGTTTGTTGGCTATGATAAGCCACCGAGCAGACTCTGCCAGCCACCTGATCAAAGAACAGAACAGAGGTGCAGTTAACTCTCACTTGCCCATTTTTCACATAGTCTTTGTCTAGAGATGTGATGGGGTTTAGAATATGCCACTGAAAATATGTTGATTTGACATATTGATAATATTGAGCTGAAGGCACTTGAGAAACTGCAGATGCAGAAAGATCTCTCTGACTTCTCCCTTTCTACCTACAAGTAGGTCATAACATTTCCCATATTAAAAATGCCCATCCAGGGCCAGGAAGAGAAGAAAATTCTTATCACCAGAGACTGGGAGTTGACATTGAAATGGACTTGTATAAACAAACTTACTAAAATAACTCATTTTCTCTTAGTTTCCCCGTATATTTCCTAGTTACTATTCCACAAATTAATGCCCCTGGCCCAAGCCACTTTGTCTAGTCACATCCCCATAATTTATGGGGGGTTTTTTGTGTGTAAAAATGTATATGAGCTTTTGGGCCTAATGTCTTTTTTGAGTCTTCATTTTCCTACTGAGGACTCTCGTGTACAAACAGTAAATAAATTTGTGGCCCGGCCCCATGGCTTAGTGGTTAGGTGCGTGCTTCGCCACTGGCAGCCTGAGTTCGGATCCCGGGCGCGCACTGACGCACCTCTTCTTCAGCCATGCTGAGTCCGTGTCCCACATACGGCAACTAGAGGGATGTGCAACTATGACATACAACTATTTACTGGGGCTTTGGGGAAAAAAAAGGAGGAGGATTGACAATAGATGTTAGCTCAGAGCCGGTCTTCCTCAGCAAAAAGAGGAGGATTAGCATGGATGTTAGCTCAGGGCTCATCTTCCTCACACACACAAAAAATAATAATAAATTTGTATGTGTTTATTCTGTTAATCTTTCTTATGTCAGTTTAATTCTTAGGCCATTCACAGAACCTAAGAGGGTAGAGGAAATTTTTCCTCTTCTGCAGATGCTTTTCCCATCCTATTTAATAAGTACCACTGTGTGATTATACCAAAAAATATAAATTTACTTTCTTTTTTCTATAAATAGGAAAATATGAGGACGCCATGCTAATGCAATGCACTTTGTCTGCTGGGAACACAGACTTAGTGTCATATTGGCTCCCCTCTTATTCAGGAGAAATGCCAATTGTGTAAACTAAAAGTACCGTGTGCCTAAATGTGTATTCAAATAAACAGTGAGTAGCTCTTTAGTATAACTATGTTCCAGACAATATTAGGTACACACTTATACTAAAGTATTATTTGTTATTTGTTGAAAATTTGAATTTAATGTGACGTTCTGTATTTCATCCAGTTAGCACATAAAAATATAGAACTCTCAGATAAATAGAAATTTCACATAAACCATGAATAATTTTCGGTGTAACTATATGACGTATAACATTTGGGATGGTATTATACAAAAATATGTGTTGCTTATTTGCAGTTCACATTTAATTTAGTGTCCATGATGTTATCTGGCAACCTTAACTTTTCAGCTCCTGGAATTGCACAGATTAGTAGAACACGTGCTCAAGTGTTGACCAAGGACAAAACAGAATCAATGTCTCCTGATTCCATGCATCTTTCATTCCAGGATCCTCTAAGACTGAGAGAGAGAGCTTATACCTTGAAGACAGAAGGATGGCAAATACTGGCACAGAAAACACCAGCTGGAGGGTGCGCCAGTCTCTAATGGCGTAAGCCAGACCTCCTAATATTATCTGTCCAACACTATAGGAACAAGATGTCAGTGTCGTTCCCAAGGCTTGGAATTGGGGCACTGTCCATTCTAAAACTGCAAGAAAACACAAACGGGATTTTGACTTTAAACAGAGGTGGAATGTCAGCATCAAAGTCAAGGCTTGGAAAATGTACAAGATCAAAAGTGTTGACTTACTGAGCATAGTGCTATTTATCATGATGTTCGTGACAGAAAGGCCAGCCAAGAAGCGCAGTGAGCAGTAAATGAGGAAGGTGGGAGCAAAGGCTACACAGGTGTCAGCGATGGCACACTGGAGCAAACACCACATGAGTATTAACCTCCTCCCAAACCTGAGAAACAGGTACAGATTAGATTAGGGAACAAGAACAACCTATTGTAAAAATAAGTGTGAAAAATGGGGCACATTTTGAAATTTAGGGAATGTTTTTGCATGTGAAACTTTACACTTAAAACCTTAAAGCATCAACAGATAATCAACAATAGATCTCAGAAGCAACCCACCCTGTTTGTAAATAGATCCTGAGTATGACAAAGCTTCTTCTCTAATCGGTTGCCCGTCAATCTTTGACACCAATTGAAATGAAATAAGACAGGCTGCTAAACTGGAAATTTTATAACATTGTAAATATTCCTTTTACTATCGGATGCAATTAGCACCATAGAAAGTCTGTATAGTGTCTAGAATACAGTGGATTTTAGTCTCTACATGGGACTCTATGGCCCTACAGGCTAAGGCTAAAGTGATATGAAACCTTTTCTACTGCTATTGATTTCTAGTTTCATACAATTGTGGTCAGAACAGATACTTGATATGATTTCAATTATCTAAAATTTTCTAAGAGTTTTTTGCGAACTAACATATGATCTATGGTAGAGAATATTCCATATGCACTTCAGAAGAATGTGCATTCTTATGTTGCTTTTCCTAATTGATTTGGATACTTCTCATAGAATTTCTTCACTTCTAAAAAATCTTAGTTTTCTCTCCTCTTCCACCTGAATCATTTGTAGATTTCCATCTTTGAGCTCACTAATTCTCTCTTCCATATGGCCTCTTCTATTTCCAATGCTTTCTACTTTGTTTTTTCATCTCATTAATTGTGTTCTTCATCTCCAGAATTTCTGTTTGTTGGTTTTCTTTTTTAGAGTTTCAATCTCTTTGGTGAAGTACCTCTTTTGTTCATTAGTTTTCTTCCTGAACTCATTGAACTGTTTTTCTGAATTTTCTTGTACTCATTGAGTTTCTTCGTGACAGCTGTTTTGAATTCTCTGTCAGTTAGACTGCAATCTTCTGTGACTTCAAGTTTGGTTTCTGGAGAGTTGTCATTTTCTGTCTGTTTTACCATGTTACCGAAATTATTCATGGTGCTTGATGAGTTTATCCTCTGCCAGAGCATTTGTGGAAGTACACATCTCTCTTATTTGGGTAAGGCTTTGGTTACTTTAATTCTAATATGCTTCTGGTTGTATTTGAGATTCTGCACTTTCTGCCCTCTGCAGGCATTGTCAGTGCCCTCCTTGTGCTGTTTGTGCTTCCAAGGTTGCTGGTGCCTTGCTGCTTATGATGTGGCTTCAGTCTCGAGTGTTGCCACCTGGGTCACCAGGCTGTGAGCATCTCTGCTGCTTCTGGGGTAGCCTTCTCATGTTCCCCAACTGGCTCTCTTTGGGTTCCCCATGGGCTCGGGTGCTGCTTTCCCATGCACTACCTGGGCTAGTGCTTCTTCTGGGTTACCTGGGTGTGCTGATGGTACTGCTGCTGGGGGCTGTGTTAATAGATGTTGCAGCTGCTGCCAGGGGCTTGGGGTCTTGTATGCTTCACCTGCTGCTGATAGGGCTGCTGTTGGTGGTACTACAACTAGGGGCTGGGTCACAGGTTCTGCTGTGGTTTGTGAAGCCTCATGTCACAAGTGCTACAAGCCACTGCTGTGGGAGGTGGAGGGGCTCAGCCATGAGTGCTGCTGCTGCTCCTGCAGACTCTGCCTCCAGCGCTGGTGCACTTTTTGAAACCTCAGATCAGGGCAACATTGTCTCTGCTGAGGGTTTCCACATTTTTGTTTGTCACCACCGGCGAAGAGGGAGAGAGCTGGGCCATCAGCACTGCTGTTTTCCTGAAGCCTCAGATTGTGGGCACCCTTTGCCATCAGGGGGAGGGCAAAGGGTAAGCCGTGTCTGCTGTTCCTCCTCTTGCAGCCTCTGGTCTCTGGTGCCACTGCCATTTTTGAACCTTAGGTCAGGGCACTACTGCCACTGCTGGGGGTCTCTGCATTTTGGATCACTACCACCACTGGAGAGGGCGGGGCTGCTCCCCTAGTTCCACTGCCTTCCAGAGGTCCAGTCCACCTACCTTCAGATGTACAGATGCATGGATCTTTCAGACATTCTGATGTGCTCTGCAGGGAGTCATTTGTTGGCTAATGGATGTCCTACCTCTTGCAATTTACAGGGGAGAGAAAGGAGAATAACTCACCCTGCCATGATGGTGATGGCACTCCTCTAGTTTTCTTTTCTTTTAGTGTTCTTTTCTGGACTTGGTATCAGGTTAATGCTGGCCTCACAAAACGAGTTTGGAAATGCTCCTTGCTTTTTGATTTCATGGAAGAGTTTGGAAAGAATTGGTGTTAATTATTCTTTAAATGTTTGGTAAAATTCACCAGTGAAGCCATCTGGTGTTGGTCTTTTCTTTGTTCATAGATTATTGATTACTGAGTCAATCTCCTTCCTAGTAATTAGAGTGTTCAGATTCTCTATTTCTTCCTGATTCAGTCCGGGTAGGCTGTTTGCTTCTAGGAATTTTTCCGTTTCTTCTTGGTTGTCCAGTTTGTTGGCGTACCGTTGTTTATGGTGGCCTCTTGTATTTCTGTGGCATCAGTTGTAATGTTTCCTCTTTCATTTAAAATTTTGTTGATTTGGGCCCTCTCTTTTTTTCCTTGGTTACTCTAGCTACAGGCTTATCAATTTTGTTTATTTTTTCAAAGAACCAACGCTTAGTTTTGTTACTCTTTTTTATTGTTTTCCTGTTCTCTATTTCATTTATTATATCCTTCCTTCTGCTAAGTTTGGGCTTAATTTGTTTTTCTTTTTCTTGTTCCTTGAGGCATTGACTTAAAAGATTTTGTATTTGAGATGTTTCTTATTTCTTAATGTAGGCATTTACTGCTGTGAACTTCTCTCTTAGAACTGCTTTTGCTGCATCCCATAAATTTTAGTATGTTGTGATTCCACTTTCATTTCTCTCAAGATACTTTTTTATTTCCCCTTTAATTTCTTCTTTGATCCATTGGTTATTGAGGAGAGTGGTGCTTAATTTCCCTATATGTGTGAGTTTTTCAGTTTTTCACCTTTTATTGATTTCAAGTTTCATACCATTGTTGTCAGACAAGATGCTTTCTATCTTCTTGAATTTGCTAAGTCCTGTTTTGGGGCCTAAAATGTGTTCTATACTAGAAAACGCTCCATGTGCACATGAGAAGAATGTGTATGCTGCTGTTGTTGGATTAATGTTCTGTGTATGTCTGTTATGTCCATTTTCTCCTTAATGTTGTTCAAATTCTCCTTTTTCTTATTGATTGTCTATTTGTTTCGTTATTAATTATTGCATTATCTGGCTAGACGTGCTCCATTCCTCATCTTCTTTTCTGGACGTAGAGGAAGACTATACTTCCCAGTCTTATAATTAAGTAGGGTCTATGCACATTTGGGTTGACCATGGACTGTGGACAAAGTGACATAGGCCACTTCCAGGCCAGTCTGTACAAGATCTATTTTGATTCTACACATTCTAATTGACAATGTGGCTGGAAACAAAGAACTTTTTGATGAAAAAGTCACATAACAGAAGGAGTTGTTTCCTGAGTCATTGCCTAGAAGTTGGGGGCCTGGATGGCTACTTGGCCGACACCAAATCATGACATCAGTGAGAATCATTCTTTTATTGAGGTAACTAATTATGATTCTGGATTTTTTACTGAAACCAGTTACCTTGGCTAATACAGTAATGCTGTGATTATAGTGATGTTTACAGACGATAACTAGGGGCGGGCCCCGTGGCTTAGCGGTTAAGCGGCTGGGTTGGGATCCCGGGCACGCACTGACGTGCCGCTTCTCTGGCCATGCTGAGGCCGCGTCCCACATACAACAACTAGAAGGATGTGCACCTATGACATACAAGTATCTACTGGGGCTTTGGGGGAAAATAAATAAATAAAAAATTATAAAGACGATAACTAAAGAAACTTAGTGTGTATTTCTTTTTCTCTAAGTTATGAAATTTATTTGAAAAAATATTTTATTTGAAAAGAAAAGATAGTATGTATCTATAAAGAAATATGTCAAAAGAGGTTATACAATTACACATACACATATCACACATATCCTAATTTTAATTAAAAATGTACGTGTGATGTATGTAAACAAAACAAAATGATGTTCATGTTGCCTCCCACGTGGGTGGATTTATTCCCAACATCTCTTTATTTTGAAAATTTTCAAATATGAAAGACAGTTTAAATGAATACAATAGTGAATCAAGGTATAAAACTCAACTGGTTTCACCAATAGATGTCATTTTGCTACATTGCTTTTAATTCTTTGTATGTATGTGAACACACGCACACTGTTTTTTTCTTTTTTGTTGTTGTTTAATCATTTGAAAGGCAGTTACAAATCATAAGACACATCATGCCTAAAGTTTTAAACGACGTATTAAGGATAGTTTCCAATATTATTACAATTCTTTTGTCACACCTAAGAATGCTAACAACAATTCCAACGTATCAGCTATTAGACCATATTCAAATTGCCACAAAAGTCTTCAAAATCTCTTTCTAGCTGTTATTTTTCTTTATTCCATCCGTAATGTAGTTGGGGTTTACACATTGCTTTTTACTGATGTGTTTTGTTAGTCTTTTTAAATCTAGAATGATTACTTCACTTAATTTTTGCATGTCATCATCTTTTTGAAGACTCCAGGTCAGTTGTCTTATAGAATGTGAAATAAGGACAATTTAAAATGTATTTTTAATTTTTATCTATATTCTAACTTTTACATGACACAGTTTTGTCCAGAAAATAACAAAATGTTAAAAAATATATTTGCATTTTCCTTGTTGATGGCTTTGAGAGTGCTTTTTTAAAATAGAAATTAATTTTTAGAGTAGATTTAGGTTCAAAGCAAAATTGAGCGGAAAATACAGAGATTTCCCATACTCCTCCTGCCCTCCCACCCCCACATGCATATCCTCCCTCATTATCACATCCCCCACCAGATTGGTCCATTTTTTAAACTGAAAAGCCTACACTGAGGCACTGTAATAATCCTAAATCCATATTTTACCTTAGGGTTCACTCTTGGTGTTGTGCATTTTATGGGATTGGAAAAATGTATAATGACATGTACTCATCATTCTAGCGTCATACAGAGTATTTTCTCTGCCATAAAAATCCTCCCCGCTCTGCCTATTCACCTTTCCTACCCTCCAACCCAACCCATGGAAACCACTGAATTTTTATAGTCTCCATAGCTTTGCCTTTTCTAGAATGTCGTATAGTTGGAATCATACAGTATATGTCCTTTCCAGATTGGCTTCTTTCACTTAGTAACATGCATTAAGTTTCCTCCGTGTCTTTTCATGGCTTGATGGCTCATTTCTTTTTAGCACTGAATAATATTTCATTGTCTTATGTACCACAGTTTATGTATCAATTCGTCCACTGAAGGACATCTTGGTTGCTTCCAAAATTTGTCAATTATAAATACAGGTGCTATAAACATCCATGTACAGGTATTTGTGTGGACATAACTTTTCAACTCCTTTGGGTAAATACCAAGAAGCATAATTGCTAGATCATATGGTAAGAGTAGGTTTAATATTGTAAGAAACCACCAAACTGTCCAAAGTCACTGTACCATTTTGCATTCCCTCCAGGAATGAATGAGAGTTTTTATTTCTCCATATTCTCACCAGCATTTGGTGTTGTCAGTGTTCTAGATTTTGGCCTTTCTAAGAGATATGTGGTGGTATTTCATTGTTGTTTTCATTTGCATTTCTGTGATGACATATGATGTTGAGGATCTTTTCATATGTTTCATTGCCATCTGTATATCTTCTTTGGTGAGGTCTCTGTTAAGGTCTTTGGCCAATTTTGCATTCAGCTTATTAGTTTAGTTTTCTTATTGTTGAGTTTTAAGAGTTCTTTGTATTTTTTACCTAACAATTCTTTATTAGATATGTTTCTTTGCAAATATTTTCTCCCCATCTGTGGTTTGTCTCTTCATTCTCTACGCGGTACCTTTTCTAGAGCAGAAAATTTAATTTTAATGAAGTCCAGCTTATAATTTTTTCTTCCATGGATTATGACTTTGGTGTTGTATCTAAAAGTCATAATCAATCCCAAGGTTATCTAGATTTTCTCCTATGTTATCTTCCTGGATTTTTATAGTGTTGTGTTTTATATTTAGGTCTGTGATCCATTTTGAATTCATTTTTGTGAAGAGTGTAAGGTCTCTGTCTAAATTCACTTTTTTGCATGTGTACGTGTAGTTGTTTTACTACCATTTATTAATAAGACTATCTTTGCTCCATTATATTGCCTCTGCTCCTTTGTCAAAGATCAATTGACTCTATTTATGTGGGTCTATTTCAGAGCACTCTATACTGCTCCATTTATTGATTTGTCTATTCTTTCACCAATACCACACTGTCTTAATTACTGGAGGTTTATAGTAAGTCTTGAAGTCAGTCCTCCAACTTTGTTCTTCCTCTTCAATATTGTGTTGGCAATTCTGGGTCTTCTGCCTCTCCATATGAACTTTAGAATTAGTTGTTGATATCCACAAAATAATTTGCTGGGATTTTGATTTCGATTGCATTGAAACTATAGATTAAGTTGGGAAGAAGTGACATCTTGGGAGTCCTTTTAATATACAGTAGAAATAGGGAAGGGCTTTTCTCCTTGACATTATGCAAAGAGCCGCCAGTAAACAGTTTCTATTCTATGACAGTGAGCATGGCTTATCACTTCCTCCTCTTTACCCCAATTATTTAATGCTTCTATGATTCTGAAAGAGCCTAGGCAGAAAAGAATCTGATGACATTCTCTATATTTTCCAAGTCAGTGTCCTACATCAGGGTTCATAATAACTTCTTCATCACTATCAAAAGGCTTGAATGCATTAGCCATGACTGCCTTTCTCCAAACTCTGAACTATAGGAGTCCTCTCTTCTTTCTATCATGAATGCATAGAGTGACCATAAAATTTTTATCCTCAAAGGGATACTTTTGAGACCAAAAAAGGATGTTATTCATAATTAAGCCTAGCATGCCTGGGCACATGGGATGACTGGTCACCCAAAGGATAAGGGAAGTTGGGCTATTGCATTGGATATGCAAAAGGAAGGGATTCTAGGCACTGATGCTGAGTAGTTTTGTCTAAGCTCAGACTAGTGTTCAATCAGTACAAGACTGTAATCACTAAGGTAGCTGTCTGAGTACCAGAAGTCCACATCTGTACCCTGTGTCACCCTCACCAAAAGTTTTTATAACTTGTTTCTACAAGGGCACAAGCATGGCTCTTGCCCCTGCAATGGAACAAAGGTGAGGTCTGGTTTGTTTGAGAAATTCAAACCATGAAGATTTTAGTTTCTTTATTTACAACTGAACAGTAAGATATTCAACATTTGAAAGAAATGAGGCCTCCAGAGAAACGTATGGGACTGCATATTTTAAAATTTTGACTGAGAGGGATGTTCTAATGGGCAGAAAGAATATTCCAGAGGTATAACAACCAGTATATGAGGATCACTGACCATTAGTAATGGACATTGGCCCTAACACTTGAAGTGTTCACATAGAGTTGCCTGCTGGGCCATATATTTCCCCTTTAGTGAATGGGTAATGGGGAGATGGTTGCTCGGGTATTTATGAGCTGAATATCAGTCTGGCTGAGGTTTATATTTGGGGTTGGTTTTTTCCAAGAAGGTCATATTCTTAGTACTGCTTTCCCCTACCTGACTTCTCTTGCTGCATGACCAATAGGCGCTTCCAATTTATTATGTGCAAGACAGAAGTCTTGACTCTCTCCTACATATGGGTTCTTTTTCCTGTCTTCCCTCATCTTATTTAGTGGTATCAGCATTCATCCATTTGCTCACGCTGAAGATGTAGACATCATCCTTGATCTTCCATTAGCCATATCAAAGACTTCTTCTTAAAAATTTGAAACCATCAGGAAGTCTTATTGCATTTTTCTACAGATAGCTTCCTAATGCAGCTTCTTGTTAGCATGTCCATGGTCACTTTCCTAATTAAGATTTCCATCATTTTTCCTTAGAATTATTTGGTAGTCTCTTAAATAATATCACTACCACCACTTTGCTCCCCCAGTTAATTATCAATGAAGCACTAATAATGTGGATTAAAATTCTATCATAATACCTTTCTTAAAAGCCTTTGATGGGTGCATTTCAGATTCCAGGGATAAAGGACTTTAACTCTACAACCTGCCCTCCAGTCCCTTGGAAAAAATCTATGAAGCCTGTGCATAACACAAAAAGCAGCTACTTGGGGGCTGGCCCAGTGGCGTAGCAGTTAAGTTCACATGCTCTGCTTCAGAGGCCCAGGGTTTGCAGGTTCAGATCCTGGGCGCAGACCACACATCACTTATCAAGCCATGCTGTGGCAGCATCCCATATAAAGGAGAGGAAGATGAGCATGGATGTTAGCCCAGGGCCAATCTTCCTCAGCAAAATAAGAGGATTGGCAACAGATGTTAGCTCAGGGCTAATCTTCCTGGCAAAAAAAAAAAAAAAAAAAAAGCAGCTACCTAAAGAGAGTATTGGTGTGTTTGAGAATGAACAGAAGCAAGTAGTCTGTTGGTGGGGAGTGTACGGCCCCCTCAGAGGAGAGCAGATAGGGAACAATGTAACGAAGATCCTGTTTCCATGGCTTTAAACTGGAGTAAGGTGCAATCCACACAGTAAGTACAGTGACTGGGGTGCATGTGCAAAACCTGCCCTCTTGTAGCCTGCAAAACCGGTTGACTGACTGTGGGAGACTGGGAACACTGAAGAGAGTGAGAGTTCCAGTAACAGAAAGTGGCAAAGAGAGGATCTCTAGAGTGTGTCTATTGCACATCCCTGACTGGCCCCTGAAACATGCATGTGCAGAATAAGCTCAAAGACAGTCAGCTGAAGACAAAAATCTGAACTGAGGCCACTGCCTAGTAAATAGTTTTTAGTTCAACCCCAGGCATGAACATTACATACTAAAATGAAAGAATCAATATTACTGATAAATAATAATGGAATCCAGAATCTCCACAACTTAATATTTATATTCTTAAAGATAGAATTCAATATTTCCTGATATGTGAAGAACCAAGAAAATGAAACCCATTTTCAAGAAAATGGAAATCATTCAAATCTTCTCCTGAGATGAGACAAATTTTGAATTAACTATTAAGTGTTTTAAGGAAGTAGTATAAGTACCCTAAAAGATGTAAATAAAATATGATTTAATATTGCATGAAAATAACAGCTGAGAAATAGGCACTCTCTGCAGATAAATTGACACAAACCACAATAATTGGAATTCTAGAACTGAAAAATTATAGTTTCTGATATAAAAATTCACTATATATACTTCACAGCCATGTGGACACAACAGAGAGACTATGTAAACTTGAAGATAGAGCAATAGAAATTATAGAAGTTGAAGAACCAAGAGAAACAACGCTTAAAAAAAATCAACGCAGAGCTTCAGTATACTCTTACACCAGGAGTTAGCAAATATCTCCAATAAAGACCAGATAATTAATATTTTATGCTTTTTGAGCCACTTACACTATCTATCAGTGTTCATAATTGTTTTGTCTTTTTATATTAATATTTGTTTCTTTTTTAATTATAGTTAAATACATACAAAATTAAATTTGACATTTTAATCATGTTTAAATGTATAAACAGGTGATATTAATTATATTCACAGTATCTGCAAATATCATTACTATCTATTGCTAAAATTTTTTCATCACTCCTAACAGAAATTCTGTGCTCAATAAAGCAATAACTCCCCTTTCCTCCCTTCCCCCTAGTCTCTGGTCACCTCTAATCTACATTTTTTCTCTATGAATTTGTGTAATCATGTAAGTGGAATTATAAAATATTTGTCCTTTTGTGCCTGTCTTACTTCACATGAGATTTGTTTGTGTCCAAAGTGTCATTTACCCAGGAGACTATTCCAAGTGCATGTGAGAATTTTGTGTATTCTGCTATTGTTGGGTTCTATATATGTGTGCTAGGTCTAGTTGTTTTAATAGTGTTATAGTCTTCTATTCCTTGTTGCTCTTTGGTCTAGCAGTTCTGTGCATTATTGAAAGTGCATTAGTGAATTATGTAACTGTCATTATAGAACTGTCCATTTCACCCATCAACTCTGTCAGTGCTTGCCTCACATGTTTTGGGCTCTGTTGTTTTGTGCATCTATATTTATCATTGTTATATATTCTTGTTTAATTGACTTTGTTAAAATCAACATATGAATTCCTTCTTTGGCCCTTACAACAGTTTTTCAGTTAAAATCTATTTTATCTGATATTAGGAATAGTCAACCAAGTTTTCTTTTGGTGACTATTTACATGAAATATCTTTTTCCATTCTTTCATTTTTAAGTTATTTGTGTCTTTAGATCCAAAATGTCTGTTATAGATAGCATATAGTTGGATCCTATTTTTTTAACCCGTTCTGCCAATCTTTGCCTTTTGACTGGAGAGTGTAATTTAGTTACATTTAAGGTAATTAACGATAAGGAGGGACTTAATTCTGCCATTTTGTTATGTTTTCTGAATGTCTTACAGCTTTTTTGCTTTTCATTCCCTCTATTATTGACTTCTTTTTTGTTTAGTTGATGTTTTTGCAGTGACATGCTTTGTTGCCGTTATCACTTCCTTTTATGTATACTCTATAGATATTTTCTCTGTAGTTACTGTATAACATCCTAAAGTTATAGCAGTCTAATTTGAATTGATACCAATTTAATTTGAATTGCATTAAAGTCTCTACATTTACACAGCTATATGTTCCCCCTGTTTATGATATTGATATCATGAGTTACATCTTTATATACTTAAACATAGATTTAAAATTATTTTTAATGCATTTAAGTTCTTTGGAAAATAAAAAGTAAATTTTCACATCAAAATCACAATAATACTTGGTTTTATATTTGCCTATGTATTTACCATTATCAGATGACTTTTTTCTTCATATCTATTTCTTCTTTGAGCTGCTGTCTAGTGCCCTTTAATTGTAAGCTGAAGGACCACTTTTAGCATTACTTGTAGAGTAATTATAGTGATATTGATCTCCACCATCTTTTGTTTATCTGTAAGTGTCTTAAATTTAACTTATATTTAAATGATCCATTTGCCAGATATAGAACTCTTGTTTGACATTTTTTTTCTTTCAACACTTTAAAAATATCATCCCACTGCCTTCTGGCCTCCAAAGTTTCTAATGAGAAATTAACAAATGATTTCATTGAGGATCCCTTGTATGTGACAAGTTGCTTCTTTCTTGCTGCTTATAAGATTTTCTCTTTGGGCCAGCCCCAGTGGTCTAGTGGTTAAGTTGGGTGCACTCCACATTGGTGGCCTGTGTTCGGTTCCCAGGCATGGACCTACGTCACATGTCAATAGGTGGTCATGCTGCGGTGGCAGCCCACATACAAAATTGAGGAAGACTGGCAACAGATGTTAGCTCAGGGTGAATCTTCCTCAGCAAAAACAAAACAAAACAAAACAAAGGTTCTCTCTTTGTCTTTGGTTTTTGATGTTTTGATTATATTGGGTCTTAGTGTGGGTCTGTTTGAGTTCATCCTACCTGGATTTCCTGGAGGCTCTGTGATTTGTAAATTGATATCTTTCATCAAACTTGGGAAGTTTTCTGCATTGTTTCTCACATAATGTCTCTGCCCCTTTTTCTCTCTCTTCTTTTTTTGAGACTCCCATAATTAGTACCTGGGTTGATTGCTGTGTTCCCTAAGTCCTTTAGGCCATGTTCACTTTTCCTCATTCTTTTTTCTGTCTGTTCATCACAGTTAATAATGTCAATGGTACTATCCTCATGTTCCCTATTTCTTCTGCCTGCTCAAAACTGTTGTTGAATCCCTTTAAAGAAAATTTCAATTTGTTATACTTTTCAGCTCCAAAAACTCTATTTGCTTCCATTTTTAGAATTTCTGTCACTTTGTTGATATTCTCTTTTTGTTCCTGTAGTATTTTTCTGAGTTATTTTAGCTCCTTTTCCGTGTTTTACTTCAATTTTTTGAACATATTTAGGACAGTTATTTTATAGCCTTTGTCTGAATGTCTGACTTCTGGGCTTACTCATGAACAGTATCTTTCAAGTCGTTTTTTCCCTTTTAAGGGCCATATTTCCCTGTCTCTTTGCATGCCTTCTGATACTTTGTTGTTGTTGTTGAAAATTGAGCATCTGAAATTTGTAATGTGGTAACTCTGGAAATCATGTATCCTTTCTTCCCCATGGTTTGCTCATTCTTTTTTAATTTTTTTAAGGGTTTAGTAGTCTATTTTGTTTTCAGACATGTCCAAACTACATTGCAAAACTATTAGCTTATGTTTAATGAAGTTTGCACTTAGATTTTGTTGAGTGCCCAGGGGTCTCCCAGTGTTTCTAGATTGCATCTGTTTTTAGACACTCCTTAAAGACTTAGCTAGGCTTGTACTGTGGGTAGCTATCAACCTGAGATAAAAGCCTTAGTTGTTCCCATGTCTTTGCTGAGCATGCGCTTTGCCTGGCCTTCTACATGGCTTTCTAAATTCCCCCTTATGTATGGCTGTTTTTGAAAGTCTTAATTTCCCAAAGGGTCTCAACCAAGCTTCTCTTTCAGGTCTTAGGTGGTCTATAGTATGTGTTCAGCAGTGCTTATTGCATGTCAAAATCTTTTTAAATAAAATACTCAGAAAACCAGAAATAGAAGAAAATTTCTTAAATCTCATTAAGGGCATCGACTATAATCCTATAGCTTACATTATACTCAAGTTTGAAAGGATCAATGCATTCTACCTAAGCTCAGAAAAGGACAAGACATTACCATCTCTCACCACTTTCATTAAACATGATAGTGAATGTTCTAGTTGTTGACAGAAAAAGAGTAAAAGGAAAAAGATAAGAAAATAATAAGTAAAAGTATCCTTACTGGCAAATGAAAAGGTAGTGCTGTAGAAAACTACAAGGAATTTAGAATAAAGCTACAAGAACTAAAAAGTAAATTTATCACGATGGCAGTTGGTAAAGTCAGTATGTAAAAGTCAATTTCATTGTTAAATAACAGCAATGAATAATTAGAAATTAAAGTTACAAGAAACAACTACATAGCCTCAAAAACCAGTTAATTAGAAAGTTAATTAGAAATAAATTTAATGGAAAAAATGCATGACTGTTTCTACAAACTATAAATGTTGAAAAAGGAAATTAAAGAAAATCTAAATAAAAAGAGAGCTCCATAATGTTCATAGATCAGAAAATTCAATATGTTAAAAATGGCTGTTTAATTCAAACTGCTCTGTAGATTCAAGGCAAACCTGATAAAATTCTAGAGAGAACCAATTTTCTGACTTCCAACAACATAGTAGAGATTGCCTGTTTTCAACTCTACCAAAATGTAATCGTCCAGTATGCAATCATTTGTATTTTGCTGTTCTGCTCAACTACATAGTTTTGATATTCATTCATGTTACTGAATAAAGTAGTTTGTTCATTCCATTTACTGTATATTAATTCTTTATGTTAATATCCTGCAGCTTATTCTATTATTAATAGACCCTAGATTTTTTCAAGTATTTGGATATTATGAAGAGTTGAGGGTGTTATTTTAAAAGTATCAATTTGTTCATGCCCCTCTCCTACACATAATCCTTTAGTTATTCCTCTCAGGTTTCTGATGAAATTCAAAATCCTCTACTGGCGGCCCTGATTCGGATCCCAGGCCTGCACTGACGCACCGCTTCTCCGGCCATGCTGTGGCAGCGTCCCACATACAGCAACTAGCAGGATGTGCAACTATAACATACAACTATCTACTGGGCCTTTGGAGAGAAAAATGGAAAAAAAAAAGAGGAGTATTGGCAATAGATGTTAGCTCAGGGCCGGTCTTCCTCAGCAAAAAGAGGAGGATTGGCATGGATGTTAGCTCAGGGCTGGTCTTCCTCACAAAAAATAAAATAAAACAAAGTAAATAAATCCTTACATTGTTTTTCCCCCTCAATTTCAGCCAGTTCTCCACTGTAATCTACTACTAGACCTTTCCCATCCCCTGCCTTTACTACCCTGTGATCCATAAAAATTGATATATCAAGAATTTCTCAAGACACTGTCACAGAAGGCTGGGTTACTGAGTGGCTAAAAACGAACATTCTGACTCTGAACTCATTTATATGTTACATTTACTGTGATATATTTAGTGTTCACATTTCTCAGTTGAGACAGCAGTTAGTATTATGCTGGCGAATGGCAAAAGGCAACTCATACCCTCCAGCTCTCTCAGGAGAGACATGGTTGGGTGTTGGCAATGATTTCAGAAAAGGTCTCTTTCAGAAGAGGTACTGTCTGGCACAGAATACCCCAAACTTCTCACATGACAAACTGTGACAGAAGTTGTGATTAGATTAATTACATTACACGATTGCAAAACTTACCTTTAAAAACCTGTTTTTGCAAACACAAAAATCAAGGTTCCTGACATAATTTTTCAACACACCACCAAGGACACATTGCTCTATACCTGACAGGTTTTATAGCAGAATCTACTCATCACACTAGGGCAAGTAGACTGTGATGACTATTCTCCGGGAAGCCACAACCATTCAGCTCACAGGCTCCAGGGAGGACTCAACACGGCACACATGGTCAAGGCCGACACAGAAGATTTCCATACCTGTGTCTCAAACAGGCTGAATCTCATCCATGAAACTTTTTCCTCAGCATTCCCATAGGTAACACTTTCTCATGTTTCCAAACCACATGTTACAGAACCTCCTCTGTATATCTTGTTCTGATGTGGTTTCAGATTTGATGGCAATGTCATTGCTGTGTCCTGTACATCAAGCTCAGTGTTGAAAAAATAGCACTCACCACACTGATTAATTCCCCACTTGTATTTCTGGAACACTGGAGACCAAGGCAGTGTATCTTACAATGTTTATTGCTAAAGGAAAGAATTATTCATGAAATGATGAAAATACTTGGGAAAGAGAGCTGTGATCCAGAGACACTCACCTGTCTGATAAATGGCCGTATATGATGCCTCCCACCAGCATTCCAGCCATGAATAAGAATTTAGACACTGAGATCAGTGACTGAAATTCACATACCAGGTCCCACTAGAAGAGAAGGAAATTTGCAAAGGAGAGCTCCATGGCAGCTTATAACCCCTCATTGGAACCCTTTAGCATTACTTGCAAATTTTAGTACATCAGACCCCTATCTTCTTTTCCAGCTTCCCTTTCTACATTACCTGACATTCTCATTTAGTTAAAGATAACTTTTTTCTGGACGCCTTCTCTAAAACTGTAGGTTTTACTAATGCTCTGTTTTATTCCATGATAACTTGTTCTTAATCTTGGCCATAGAGCAC
Organism: Diceros bicornis minor; assembly: GCF_020826845.1. Taxonomy (NCBI): domain Eukaryota; kingdom Metazoa; phylum Chordata; class Mammalia; order Perissodactyla; family Rhinocerotidae; genus Diceros; species Diceros bicornis. Next base: position 9,707,921 of record NC_080770.1, read on the forward strand.
AATTACTTGAGTTTTAAAATTTTATTCATGCCTGAATTTAATCACAGACCTTCTTACATGACTTCTCTGGGGTACAGTCTGAGCTGGTAGGTTTTCATCAATCTCCCAAATATTTATAATTTGCAACCAAATGGTAAGCATTACTGACTTAGCAAAACATTTTTAACACATTACCTCAATTACTTGCTTAAACTGGGTTCTTTCCTAGAATGAAAGCACTAGAATAACAGGGTTCGTGTCTATTTTGAATTCAATAGTGTCATCATTTATTTAAATGTGAAGCATTTAATAGAGAAGCAATTAATATTTGCTGAAAGAATGAAGAATGAGCACCTATGTAGTGACTAAAGACTTGAAACATCTTCATTATGTGTTCTACCTATAAACATCCACACCATGTACTCACAGGACTTCCATGGGGACTCTTACCTCAGTCACAGTGGTGGAGGAGTAGGAGCTTCGGTCATACACCCAGCCATTCACACAGGGCTCTGTGTCTGGTTCACTCATGTTAGGGAAGGTCCCATTCAGGTGAAGGAGCTGCCACTGGGGGTGGCGGAAACGACGACACTTCTCTGGCATCAGGCTTGAATCCAGTGGGATGGAGATTCTCAGGAGGGTGTCTTGGCTGAGGATCCCAGTAGCATCAGCAGAGACAGTGCCATTGTCGAGTATGTGGACCCAGCAGCGGTGACCAGGGACGGCTGCAGTGAAGTTCTCCAATAGTATATGAGGGTATACTATGATGTTGGAGATACAAATGAAAACCATCTGAATGATCTGGAATCTCCCCAGGCCTCCAACTTGATCCAGGAGGTCCTGAAAAACCATTGAGGCTGAAGAGGTGATCCCGAAGATGAGGCAAAATGACTGTCTCTATAAAAGTTCAAGGAGAGAAAATATTTCCTTTTACATGTCACACTAAATGTGTGATGACAACACTTTCTCCTCAATTGGCCCTATCTCATCTTCAAAGCAGGGTCATGGAAGATGTTTCTCCAAATTGTGTTAGGGTCAGGTAGATAGCTGTTTTCATTAGTCACAGAGAGAAATATTTTGCTGAAGTACTTCCAACAGTTGACAATTAAATCTGTTAAAGTTCTACTTTGTAAAATTTTTGTCCTCAGCAATGCTTCAAAGTCAGCATTGGACTTTAATCTATAGAATCTTAGTAAACAACCTAAAATGAACCTGCTACAGTATGAAATTCTTCCCAGAAAATTTAACTGGTGAGACTCAAAAGGAAATGCTTTTTGATTTTCCTTTGAAAAGATGAGAAAGCATTTTACTTGTTTACTACTGAATTTTGATTAATAGAGTTAATGAAAACAGTCATGAGTTAAATAAAGCAAGTGAAATATGGGGCAATCCTTTCCTTTTCATAACTGACATTCTGCTTTAGTTAAAAATCATACCACAAATTCACACAGAAATTATGTTACTTGAAATCGGGGTAGATTGGGCAGTGATGGAGGGCAGAAGGTTAAACCAATGGTAAGCTCATATAGAGGCGTATTTGTAGTGGTTTATTGATTCATCCAGACAACATTTGTGAGGACCATGTCTGTGCTAAGTCAAGGAATAAAAACAATGTTTCAGACAAGGACTTCATGGCTTCTACTCCAGTGAGTAAGGGAGAAGCAGATAAATAATTACACTCTGATGTCATAAAATTACTATTTGGTACATGCACAATGTGCTAGAGAAGAATTGAAGAGAAAATATGGGCTCAAATGTCATAGCACTATGGATTAGGACTAAATTATCTTTTAAAAATTTCTTTGTTTACAGCTTTATTGAGATGTAATTCACATACCATCTGTTATAAAGCAGAATTCAACTGAGTAAATTTGAAGAGGTAATTGGCTTCCCTAAGGAATTCATAAATCAAGCAGGATCCCATCCAGCTACTAGAAGGGCACTATGAAGAGTTCTACAGAATCTAAAGTTTTTATAATGTAAGTAAATCTCTAGGAACAGAAAAGAAAGGGTTATTTTGGGTGAGAACATCTTCTTTACTGGGGGAAAGGGAACTGGCATGAGTTTTATCATGCAGATTACCTTACTTGTGTAAATCAGGAAATTTCAGAGTGTCTGTTTAAAGGTCACATTCCTGGGAGGGTTGAAAGTGTAATTAGGTCTTGGCTTGCTGTCATGGGGGCCATTTTATGTTTGATTTTTCTTACTTTTACCAATTATCTTCAGTTGATTAAAACTTTCAATCTAAGTGAGAGATGTGATAAAAAATGAAGGCATTAGTGCCATTCTCAGCCACTGCTCCATAGTTCTCATGGCTTTTTCTGATCATCTGTGTGATATTTGCAAGTCAGGATGTTTTTGCTTAATCCCTGTGATATTTATAGGACATATCTTCACTTTCAGAGTCCTTAAGTTGGTTATTCTTTGTTCCTTCTCTGACATTCCAGTCTCAGGGAAATCATTTGCATGGTTGTTAGTACCTGCAAACATGCATTTAAAGCCCTTGACAGAACATAACATGCCAGAGAGATTATTATAATTACAATAAGCAGGATAATTCTCAATGTTTGGAGTGCACTTTGGAGCCATGGTCTCTGAGACCAAACCCATTAAAGAAAGAACTCATTGAAGGAGTGACCGTCTAAAGCCAAGTAGCTCCCTCAATGATCACATGTAATTGAGTTTCAACTTCCCCAAGAGTGTTGTTCCAGGTATAGCAGGTGGTGTCAGCCACAGCAAAGACATCTTGCTCAGCTAAAAGAAAATCAAGGGCTAATATATTATCAAGAGCAACCAGAGAGTCTAAGAATTTTTGTTGAGCAACTATTGCTTTAAGAGCAGATTCAGTAATATTTTCGAGAGCTAAGGAGAGGTTTCTGATCACTGCCTCATTTAAATTCACTTCTAGCTAGAGAAATAGGGACCTGTTGAAAGGAGCTAATTTTGAATTAATGAATGCATCCTGGTAGGCCCTATCTAGAATAGTTATGGGCATAGTTAGATAACCTAAGAGGCATTGCCCAGCTGCGTGCCAGCCACTAGGCATTCTTAAGTCCAAGGCAAATGATAACCATCACACACATAGATACATCCTGTTGAGTCACAAACTACTTCCACTAAGGTGGCACCATTATTGAATTCATTCAGAAGAATTGTTGCTCTTGCCTGTTCAAGCCAGGAGCCAGTTAGAATTTTCTCCTAGCCTGAAATAAAAATTTGTTCTAAATTCCATAGTTTACCCCCCTTAGGAATGGCCTGGGCAATACAGGTGAAGACATCATCTTTCCAGGTTCATGCCAGAGTAAAGGAAAGAAAGAGAGAAAAGAAGAAAAGGGTTTCATATTTAGCTAAAGTAGGAAGTCTTGATCTGGCATCTTGGGTAGAAGCAGTCTACATTTATGTCAGCTACTACTCTTCCTATTCAATTTGATTTGGAGGTCTCCAGTATTTGTACACGATCAGATGTCAGACCTATACAATGTCTTCAAGATTTGCAGCAGTGTTGGTGGTCAGGAGAACTTGGTATGGTCTCTTCCAATGGGGCTTGAGGGCTGTCTTCCTCTGATGATGCTTCCAGAATACCCATTCACCAGGCTCTAGAGTGTAACTAACAGGATGCTTTAAATGGGGTTCTGGGAAAGGTTCTTTAATCTGTTGATGATAGGTTTGAGCATAAGACATTAGAGACTTCAGTATCTGGTCATAGCAGCATGAGACAACAAGGGATCAGCAGAAGGTTGTATACCAATAGACATTGTTCTGCCAGTGACTATCTCATATAGAGTAAGTTTATGTTTTCTAACGGGGGTACTGCAAACAGTCAACATGACCAAAGGAAATCCCTTAGGCCAGAGGAGTCCAGTCTACGGGTGTATAACAAAACCTCATATAAAATTAATAGGACTAGACTCTAAAATCTGCAAAGGTGCAATCATAATCTTTCTTTCTACAATTACCTCTGCCATTTACTAAAGGTGATTGCAGTAAAACTAATTTTTTTATATTAAAACTTGGCCTGATTGTTTATATAAGTGAATTAAGAACATTGACTGAGGGTTTCCGAATTCTGAGGGATAAAGTAGAGAGAAAAAGTCATGTTTTATCTTTTTTGACAAAAGTGTATCTTACCAAATTGTTGATAGCTTAAATGAAGAGATTTCTTTAAATCTGGAAAGATATTAAAGCCGTTAGTTCTCCAGACCTTGCCTGATAATAATGGGTGATAGGAGCAGTGCTAGTTCCAAAAAGTTTGCAAGTTTTTCATTGATCCTTGTATGTTTTGCCCAGTGAAGTGGGTGCCTCAATCACTGGAGATTGTGGAAGATGTACCTCAAGTGGAAAAGACTTTCCTTTTTTTATGCCAGATTTATATTTTATTTTTATCTATCTACCTACCTACTTATTTTATTGTGGTTGCATTTGTTTACAGCATTGTATAAATTTAGTACATCATTGTACTTCTATTTCTGTATAGATTACATCATGTTCATCACCCAAATACTAATTACAATCCAACACCACACCCATGTGCCTAATCATCCCTTTTGCCCTGCTCCCTCCCCCATTCCCCTCTGGTAACTACCAATCCAATCTCTGTCTCTGGGTTTTTGTTGTTGTGTTTATCTTCTACTTATGAGTGAAATCATATGATATTTGACTTTCTCCCTCTTACTTATTTTGCTTAGCATAATACCCTCAATATCCATCCATGTTGTCACAAATGGCCAGATTTCATCATTTCTTATGGCTGAGTAGTAGTCCATTGTGTATCTATACAACATCATCGTTATCCACTTGTCCCTTGATCGGCACTTAGGTTGCTTCCAAGTCTTGGCTATTGTGAATAATGCTGTAATGAACAGAGGGGTGCATATATCTTTACACATTGGTGTTTTCATGTTCTTTGGATAAATACCCAGCAGTGGAATAACCTGATCATATGGTAGTTCTATTCTTAATTTTTTGAGGAATGTCCATACTTGTTTCCATAGTGGATGCAGCAGTTTGCACTCCCACCAGCAGTGTATGAGAGTTCCCTTCTCTCCACATCCTCTCCAAAACTTTTTGTTTCTTGTGTCGTTAATTATAGCCATTCTGATGGGCATGAGGTGATATCTCATTGTAGTTTTGATTTGCATTTCCCTGATAGTTAATGATGTTGAACATCTTTTCATATGTCTGTTGGCCATCTGTATATCTTCTTTGGAGAAATGTCTGTTCAGGGGTTTTGTCCATTTTTTAATTGGTTTATTAGTTTTTTTGTTGTTGAGATGTATGAGTTCTTTATATATTTTTGAGATTAACCCCTTATCAGATGTATGGTTTGCAAATATCTTTTTACAAGTCTTAGGTTGTCTTTTCATTTTGTTGATGGTTTCCTTTGCAGCGCAGAAGATTTTTAGTTTGATGTAGTCCCATTTATTTATTTTTTCTATTGTTTCTCTTGCCCAGTCAGACATGGTACTTGAAAATATGTTGCTAAAACCAATGTAAAAGAGCATACTTCCTATGTTTTCTTCTAGAAGTTTCATGGTTTCAGGTCTTACATTCAAGTCTTTAATCGATTTTGGGTTAATTTTTGTGTATGGTGTAAGATAATGGTCTACTTTCATTCTTTTGCATGTGGCTGTCCAGTTTTCCCAACACCATTTGTTGAAGAGACTTTCCTTTCTCCATTGTATGTTCTTGGCTCCTTCGTCAAAAATTAGCTGTCCATAGATGTGTGTGTTTATTTCTGGGCTTCTGATTCTGTTCCATTGACCTATGTGTCTTTTTTTGTGCTAGTACCATGCTGTTTTGGTTACTATAGCTTTGTAGTATAGTTTGAAAGCAGGGAGTGTGATACCTCCAACATTGTTCTTTTTTCTCAGGATTCCTTTGACTATTCAGGGTCTTTTGTTGTTCCATATAAATTTTAGGATTCTTTATTATATTTCTGTGAAAAACATTGTTGGAACTTTGATAGGGATTGCATTGAATCTATAGATTGCTCTAGGAAGTATGGACATCTTAACTATGTTAATTCTTCCAATCCAAGAACAGAGAATCTCTTTCCACTTCTTTGTGGGAAAAGACACTTTCTAACAGTTTCTTTGCCACTGTGAAGTCATCATCCTTGTGGCATGGGAAGTCTTCAAACCATCCAGAAACCATACATATGTTAACAAGAACATATTGATAACTCATACTAAGTGGGACTTGAGTGAAGTCCAGCTGTGGATGTTCAAATGGTCCAGAAGGAGGAGATCTGAAACCTCTGGTGATAAAAACAATTTTTTCTTAAGTGTAGTATGGTGTATGAAGGAATGTAAAAACCAAACTCTGGGGTTTGCCAGGGAGCTAGGAAGAACCAAGGGGCCAGCTTGTGTTTCCTATAGTCTCAACTGTTGGTTTAATTTACAGCTGGTGTTTACCCATCTTAATTTTTCTGATTCAGGAGCAGCCTGTTGCAATATTACAAGGACATCAGGATGGCAAAAGACTAGCAATGAACGGTCATTTTTTGGCATAAGAAGGATGCACTTCATCCACATGTGCCACTCTCTTTATAGATTGTGTTGCTGCTGCCTCTGTCTGAAAGTCAACTGGGGCATTTTCCTGATACTCAGGTTCACTCCTTTTAATCTGGGCCTCAATTTTGATGACAGCTATTTCATAAGGTAAGAGAATAACAATAAGGAGATCATATCCTTGTTGCCTATTTTTGATTGGGGTCCCAGAGGATGTCCTACAACATTTAAGATAATAGCTAGAATTACAAGTAAAAACATTACACCAGGACATATCAGATTTCCAGGAATTTCACACAATTTCTTGAACACATATATGTATGCAAATACAACATAAAAAAGGCATAATATTACCCCTTATCTGACAATGCTTCCTATGTAATTTAACATAACAAATAAGCATAAGTAGTTTAACAAATCTTTTGAAATGTTCCATCTGGAAATTCCCAATTTCTTCCAAGTCAAAAAGACTTCATTTTTAGAATTTGATTTTGGGAAGCTTGTCAAAGATATCAAAAAGTTTGGCCACTAGACTAAATTGTATCACAAATCAATATGAAACTTAACATTTAGTTTCCTATTAGCAAATTTTGGTTCTTTAAATATTAAGAAGACTGTTTTTCCTTCATAATCAAAGGCCTGATAAACTAAAGAAGATTATTTTGATACAATATTAATTCCTTGTTTTTCTTTCATAATGTCTTATCAGGAGCAGACCTAATAGTCCAAGAAAACCGTGTTCTTTAGCAGATAAAAGAAAATTAAGGTCAATTTTGCATAAGTACACCATGATATTATAGGTTAATTTAAAACCTTTATAATAATTTAATTTTTGTCTGCCTGATCACACAATTGATAACCCTCTTTCTCTCTTTCTTTCCATATATATTTAGTTTGTCTGTCATTCTTCTCCTTTTCATTCTGAAACAAAATTACTCTCACATCCCTTAACTGCATGCACCTTCACAATAGAATTTTTAACCTTTAAAAACCTTCATTTCTAAGTGAAAAATAAGGCAATAAACAATTATGAACTGTCTTTTATATTAGCATCCTGTGGATTGGGAGATTTATAAATGTTTTTTATAATTTCTAAGAACATATGTTTTTTCATAGAAAATTTCTCAGTGTGACATAAAACATGTTTACTAATAGACCCAAATTTATCTTTAGTTTCTCTGCAATAGGAAGCCAAAAGTTGAGAAACCTATGTTCAATAATTAATGTTTCACTATGTTATCTTATATGAAAATGATCTAGATGTTTAATAAATTTCTTGTCATTTAATTTAACTTTGCAAAACTTAAGTTTCAAGTTACCAAAAACATTTTGGAAGCTATTTTTTTTTTTAATTTTTTGTTTATTGCAGTAACATTGGTTTATAACATTGTAAAAATTTCAGGTGTACATCATTGTACTTTGGAAGCTATTTTTAAGTAAACATGCCATAAAATATAATGTTGCCAAAAAGTTTATCTATTAATTCTCATCCCAATTACATCTATCTAAGGTACTTAACTCACAAAAATTACATTTAGATTACCCACAAAAACTTCATGAGACATTGGGCAAAATCAGCCATCATTTGAAGTTATGTTTTGTTGACAAATTTTGCAACAGAGATAACATAAATTTGACAGGTAAAACTAGGTAGAACAAAAGTTGTTTATCTACATTATATTCAATGTTGGTAACTTTAGAGATATATCTGTTTAATTAAACCAAGAAATTTAATCTCACTTTCATATCTAATATTTTCCTAGATCACTTGAACTTGAAAAGAATTTGGGTTAGATTGCATTATATTTCTAAGAACTTTAAAATGCCCAGTTCTTACAAGTGTTTGACCTTTAACTCAACTAAATAGAGCTCTTCTACAAATTAATTTCAGCAATACCATCTGGACATAGAAATTAGCACATATCTACAATTTATATATATTATTTACAGAAAAATACATAGACATAGAGAACTTATAGTTACTAATTTCTGTGTAGAAGATTTGTAAGATTTCTCATTAGCCCAATTTGCAAATAATTTCTCCATTTTTTTTTTTTTTTTGCTTCTGATGAGAAACTTTGCATTTCAAAAAACGACTCTTAGGTCCTAGAGAATACGTGGGTAGAAAATCTACATCACAAAGGTACAGAGCATATATCCAAGTTTTCTTCATGATGCGGATTTTGGGGTATATTTGCAGGACAATTCTGTTTCTAACATTACAATATATACAATTATTTTGACATAAATAGAGAAAGTTTTGTGATTGACACAAAGGACTGACACACCCTTTCACCTATTATTGGAATGTTTCTTTCCTTCTGAGTTATAGTTTCATTTTAGCTTAGTGGAGGAGGACTACAGAAAATTTCCTATCAGGTACTAAATATCAAATTTCAATTTGGCCAAATTTCTGATTTATTTAGTTATTAAATCCTCAGAAATATCTTGTGAGTTTGCAGCCAGAAGAAACAGTAAATATATCTGGCAGAATTGAGTAACTTTATTAGTTATAATTTCAGTTTCCTCTTGGCTGTTTAAGGTTATAACAAAGCAGTTTACCAGGAAATCCCTCAGAGTCTTATTAACATTGATAGGAGCCCACATTGGGATTCTTTGTCACAGGTAGATATGCATGTATCTGTAGGCCATTAACTTGGGAAGCTTTTGTGTATGGTCATCTGATCTTTTCAGAGTGGAAAAACAATTTAGCCAGAAGATTATTAGAATAAGTACTCAAGTAGAGGAGGATAGAGGAGGCAGTAGGAGTTAAGTCAGTGTTATATCAGTCTTATTGTCTTTTGTTTATGTACCTCTTATCCCTTTAATTTTTAATATCTTTTGCAGTGAATCTTTCAATGTTGAATCTTGAAGCCTTTTCTAACATTGTGAATTGATTTTATCTAGTTGGAATGTTTCTCATAATGACATTGTAATTCTACGTTGTCTCTAGACAAATTTTGCCATTTTTGTAGATATTTACAACCTGTGAGATCACAGTTCTTAGTTATAAAATAAACAGTTGTGCAAGAAGGTGGTGCATGCAATTTTTTGAAGCTTGATGATCTCATTTCTTTTAGCCTGTGGGTTCCTCTGAGCCAAACTAATACTTAAGAGGGACTTGCTGTAGGGTGGGGAAGCGGCAAGTGCTTTAACAGCCTTTAAATGTTTGACCCATGAACACCAATTTTGCAGCTTTTTTTTCAGAGATTCCTATTACAAATTAGCCGTTATTTAATATTCACATGAGGCCTCTCACTGGACCCATTCCAGCTTAAATCAGACCCAGTCCAACTCCAGCTGGTAACCACTAACAATTCTCATGGAAGATTAAGCTGAGAAAAAGGATTGAACCAGCAAACACCAAAGAATGGAGACTCCAGAGCGATTCCAATCAAAATGGAGAACTGCAGCTGCCACCAATAGTTCCCAGCGTGGAATCTGGGGGTGAATCCAAACAAGTGGAGAATTGCAGACTAAACCATCAGCAGTTCCCAATGTGGAATCTGTGAAAGAGAAGGAATTATTATGTGAAAGAGTAGGTCTTTGGCTCTTGGTAGAACCCTTTGCTAGTTCAATTGGCCCTGGGCTGATTCCTCTGCCAGCTCAATTGACTCCAGGCCAAATTCTTTACCAGAATTCTTTATCATCCACCTCTACAGGTGACCTGCTCTGTGAAGGAAAGCCAATTAGATTGGGAGCTTGAATGTAAAAAGAGAGAGGAGCCCAAACTGAGAGGAACTGACCAAAGGCCCTCAGAAATGCTGAGAAAGATGGTGAACTCAAAATGGGGTTCATGGAGCACCATGTCTGTGTTTCTTGTTGTCCCAGAATGCCTTCAGAAGTTTGCTTTAGTCTCACCACTGTCACCATATCTGTTAAAAAATGAAATTTAAATGAATAAATTTGAGGATATAATAGGCTTTATTAAGTGATTCATGAATTGAGCAGCATCCCACCTAACAACTAGAAGGGTACTCCCAAGGTTGAGATGTTGGAAGGTTGGGAAAACGGAAGGTTTTGATAGGAAGGAGGGTGGGGCAAGAAAGTCATTAGCAAAAGAAAAGAAAGGGTAATTTGGGGCCAGGAAATCTTCTATTTTGGGTGGAAGGGAACTGGCATGGGTTTTATCATACAGATTATCTCATTAGTGCAACTCAGGTAATTTCAGGTTGACTGTTTAAAGGTGACATTCCTGGGAGGGGCTGAAACTGTAATCAAGTCTTGGTTTGCTGTCATGGGGGCCATTTGTGCCTATTATTTCCTTTGTAACACGTCTAATTTGCCTACTTAAAGTGTACAATTCAGTGGGCTTTAGTTACCACAGAGTTGTGTAACCATCACCACTATCTCATTACAGAACATCTTTATCACCACCCAAAAAACCAGCTGCAGGTGACAGAGGCTTCAGTTTTCTCTAGTGTGATTATTTTTTTCTTCCTTGTGATATTGAAACTTATAATAAGAAATATATATTTAGTCTTTGTCTCTGTTTCCAGCACAGAGCTTCTAAAACCCTTGGAGTATCCTAAGTCGTGAAAGCCAAAAAGGTATCTTCCATTATGTTAGTGAGGTGACTTCGGCTGCACCCAAGGGTGGGGCTGGTTGCCAGGAGAACCAACCATGTGATTTCAGGGTTGGAACTTTCAGTCACACCTTTCTGGTCTCCAGGGAGAAGAGAGGAGCTGGAGGTTGAATCAATTGTCAATGATTAAAGATTTAATCAATCATGCCTATGTAATGAAACTTCCATAAAAAACTAAAAGGATTGGGTTTGAAGAGCTTCCAGATTGGTAACCAAATCCTCACCAGGAGGGTGACACACCCCAACTCCACAGCCACGGAAGCTCCTGTGGGGGAACCCTCCCGGATTTCACCCTATGTATCTCTTCATCTTGCTGTTCATTTGTATCCTTTATCATATCCTTTAATAAACTAGTAAAGGTAAGTAAATGTTTCCTTGAGTTCTGTGAGCCAGTTTATCAAATTAATAGAATTCAGTGAGGAGGTCATTGGAACCTCCAATCTATAACCAGTTGGTCAGAACACAGGTAATAACCAGGGCTTGCAACTGGCATCTGATGTAGGAGGGAGGCAGTCTTGTGGGCCTAAGCCCTTAACCTGCGAGATCTGATGCCAACTCAAGGTAGATAGTGTCAGAATAGAATAATATTGTATAATTAAATTAAAGTCTCTGTTCTGCTGGGAACAGAGAGTTGGAGTCATGTTATCTCCCCCCTTATTCATGGGAAGTGCAATTTTGTCAACTAAAATACAGTGTGCCTAGCTAAATTTGTATTCAAATAAACAGCGAATAACTCTTTAGTATAATTATGTTCCATGCAACATAGTTATACTAAAACATTATCTGTTTTTTATCAAAAATTTGAATGTAATGGGACATTCTGTATTTTACCAGTTAGTACTTAAAAATACAGAACTCTCAGACAGGTAGAAATTTCACAGTTGTTGATGCAAATAATCAATAACCATTCTATAGATAAAAGAAATAACGTGAGTTTTACTTGAGCCAGAGTGAGAATTATAACCTGGGAAGGTCTTTTACAGAAAGGAAGAAATTATTCTGGAGAAGGATGGTTTTCAGCACAGTCATATATTTTTAGAACAAAGAGTATATGCTGAACACAGAATACATTTTCATCAAAGTTTCAAAGAGGTATTTAGTTGTAAAGTAGCAGGTCAATATGACCCTGACATCATGAAAGGGACTAATATGGGCATTACTGATAGAGTGTAGGAGGGGAAGTAGGTATTCTTATCTTAAGAGAGTGCATTCTTTACTTTAATGGTTAAAGCAGATGTACAGTATGTGTTTGATAGGTCATAAGTCAGGTTTCTTTCATTCAAGGCAAATCAGTTTTGAACTCAAATAGATAAGCCATATACCTCAATAGGTGAAAATCTCTTGTCATTTTGCCCTTTAGATCCATAATCTTTTATTTTTTTTATTTTTTATTTATTTATTTATTTTTGTGAGGAAGATCAGCCCTGAGCTAACATCTGCCAATCCTCCTCTTTTTTTTTCTTGTTTTGCTGAGGAAGACTGGCCCTGGGCTAACATCCATGCCCATCTTCCTCCACTTTATATGGGACGCTGCCACAGCATGGCTTGACAAGCGGTGCATTGATGCGCGCCCGGGATCTGAATCTGCAAACTCTGGGCCGCTGAAGAGGAATGCACGCACTTAACCACTACACCACTGGGCTCACCCCTTCCTTAGTATTTTAAGACAAATTTATCTTTCTTAACAAAACAAACAGAAATATTTCCATTATTTATATCTTCTTTACTGAAAACATACATCTTACTTTCCTTGAATATAACGATACTTTCCTTACTAATTTTTAGTAGCTGTAATCACATATATTAATTAGAATTCTTAACCCTTATGAATCTTAATTTTTAATGAAAACTAAGAAGTAAGCAATTATAAACTATCTTTTACATTAGCATTCTGTGGCTTGGCAAATTTATAAATACTTTTTATAATTTTTATAAACATACTACTTCATAGTACAATCTTTTAATAAAATACAAGACCTGTTTACTAGTAGATCCAAACATCTTTTAGTTTCTCTGTAATAAGAAGCCGAAAGTAAATAAACCTATGTTTAGTAATTAATGTCTAATATCTTATCTTATGTGTAAATGACCTAGATACTCAATAAATTTCTATCATTTAACTTAATTTAACAAAACTCTAAGTTTTCAAGTTACCAAAAGATTTTGTAAGTTATTTTAAGTACATAGAGTGTAACATATATTTATTGTTAAAAAGTTACCCCCAAAATTTGTATTTTCACATTTAGTTTACTTGTTTCCAATAATTATGTTTAGACTGCCTACAAAAACTTCATGATACATTAGACAAAATCAGCTATCATTCTAAGCTATTTTGCTCACAAATTTTGTAACAGAGATACATGAACTTATTTCACTAATAAACCCAAGATGCATGACTACATCATATCCAATGATGAAAACTCTGAGGACATGCCTATTTCAATCAAACCAACAAACTTAAACAAGCTTTCATTTACCAAAGGTTAATTTTTTATCACATTGACTTGAAAAGCATTTGGGTTAGTTTGTATTACATTTAAAAGTACTTATGTAAGGACTTACTTTAAGCCAATTAAATAGAGCTCTTTTAGAATTTATACTATCTGGAGGTGGGAAAATATCACATATATAACCTATATATAGACACATCCGTAAAAACACAGACAGATGCAACAAAGATTTTATAGTTTCTGTTTTAAAATTTTTCCTTAGATTTTTGGGCAAGGGTGTTTTCATGGCAGTCTCCACCTCCAAAATCTTCTTTCTCCCCTCACTCACTTTTTTTTCAGACTTGTGAATCTGGGATGGTCTAGATAATAGCTCCCAGAGAGGCCTCAGGTTTTTTGGGGGGACAGAGGGGAGTTTAGTTACTTATCAAAGGACTGGAACATCCATCCAGTTACATTTTCCTTAATTTGCTTCTTTCCCTCCAGGTACTTAGTTTTATCTTAATTTAGGGAAGGCCTAAAAAAAAAAAAATTCTATCAGGCTTTGAATATCAGCTCCCAATTTGGCTGATTTCAGATCATAAGTTACTAAATCTTATCAAATAGCTTGTCAGATTTCAGCTGGGACAAACAGTAACTATTCCTGACAGCATTAAACAATTCCATTACTTTTTTAAATTTTAGTTACCCTTTGACTGTTTACGGTAGCAGTTTCCTGGAGAATCTGTCAGAGTTTCATTAACCCTGGGAGGAGCTCATATTGAGCCCTCTTTCGAAGGTAGATTACACGGGTGACCATAAAGCCATGACTTAATAAGTACACCTCTTAAACAATCTTACCTAATTGGAACATTCCTTCTAATAGCCAATGTATGAGTTTTGGAGGCTCAAAGGAGCCCCAAAGTGGCCACTGTATTTTTAAGTTATCCTGGGTTATCTTGATGCAAAGATCCAACTATATATTTGCTAAGCGCTTACAAGTATCCACTCCACCAGATGTATTGCTCATGAAGCCATACAGCATTCCAGGCAGAGGCTGCCCATCCAGGAGCTGGTCAGCTTTTAGAAGTATGGTTTCCCATTGTCTTTTAGTTTCATTTTACTATAAATTCTGAACAATATCTAAAGACAGTGTAGTGGGTCAGAAGTGTGCTGCTTGTGTAACTCCCTAAAAGAGTCATGAGCACTCTCTTATGTGTCTCAATTTTTCCTTATGGCAGTCTAAAACTACCATGGGGGCTCAGAGTGTGTGGATGACCAACCCTCATGTGCACATCCCTGGATAAACTGTAAATTACTTAAAGTGAAAGATCATGTTTGAATTCCCTGTGGGACTGCTGCAAGTATTGAGGCTCCACCTCAGACACTCCTGCTATGTTCTCAGTTGCCTGAGAATGCCTTACAGCTGGGAGGAGCTGGTGTCCCTTCTCTTCAGAGCTGAATGTGTTTTCAGTCTCTCATTTTGCTATTAAACAAATTTTTCAGACTTTATAGACACAATTCTTTCAAGTTTAAAGACAAATTTAAAAAGTCAGCTTGCACCATTTGCTCCAAAGTTCTCCCTAGGGTTGCCTGGCCTAGGAAATTCCCCTAGCTTTCTCTTACCTAGGAAATGTACCAATACCCCTTTAAGACACCTAGTCTTAAGACTTGAAACAGCTCAAGTAAAAGTCAGGATTTACAACTTAGATAAGGAGGTGCAGGTTTCAGGATAAATTGACTGGTGGCACCTGAAGCCAGAGGGGCTCAATGGGCCGAGTGGTACCAAGGGCTGGTTCAGAGTAGATTCCAGGTGGTCTCCAGTGGGTTTCTCTGAAATCCTGCCACACTATGCCAAGATCTGTCAATGCAAATAACCAATAACCATTCTATAGATAAGAGAAATAAGGTGAGTTTTACTTGAGCCAGGGTGAGGATTATAATGCAGTAAGGACTTTTCCAGAAAGGAAGAAAGTGTTCCAGAGAAGCATGGTTTTCAGTACAGTCATGTCTCTTCAGAACAGAGAACTTACATTGAACACACGCAGGATGCATTTTCATAAAAGTTTCAAACTGGTATTTAGTTGTAAAGTGGCAGGTCAACATGGCCATGACTTCAGGAAAAGGACTAATATAGACACTACCAATAGGATGTAGGAGGGGAATTGGGGCACTGTCCCTTCTAGAACTGAAAGAAAACACAAACAGAATTTTAACTTTAAACAAAGGAAGAATGTCATCATCAAAGTCAAGGATTGGAAAATGTACAAGATCAAAAGTGCTGACCCACTGAGCCTAACACTATTTAACATGATGGTCATGATAGAAAGTCCAGCCAAGAAGCATAGTGAGCAGTAAATGAGGAACGTGGGACAAAATACTGCACAGGTGTCACTGGAGAAAATACCGTCTGAGTACTAACCTCTTCCCAACCCTGAGAAACATGTGCAGGTTAGATTAGGGAACAATAACAACCTATTGTAAAAATAAGTGTGAAAAAGAAGGCGCATTTTGAAATTTAGGGAATGTTTTAGCAAACAAAACTTTGAACTTAAAACCTTACGAAAACAACAGATAATCAACAATACATCTTCTCAGAAGCAATCCTCCCTGTTTGTAAGTTGCTACTGAGTATAACAAAGCTTCTTCTCTAATCTGTTACTGGTAGATCTTTGACATCAATTGAAACAAAATAAGAGAGGCTTCAATATTGGAAATTCGAACACATCATAAATATCCCTTGTAGTAACAGATGAATTTAGCGTAGTAGAAAGTCTGTATAGTGTTTAGAACACAGTGGATCTAAGTCTGTTCTGAGACTCCAGGGCTCTGCAGGCTAAGACTAAAGTGATATGAAAGGTTTCCTTCTATTATTGATTTCTAGGTTCACACTATTACGGTCAGAACAGATACTTGACACGATTTCAATCCTTTTAAAATTTCTGAGTTTTTTTGTGACCTAACAGATGCAGCATAGGTCTCCTATGCTGGAGAATATTCCACCTACACTTAGGAAGAATAGGTATTCTGCTGCTTTTGGATGGAATCCTCTGTATAAATCTGTCCCCTACTATTATAGCATTGTTGTCTATTTCTCCCTTCATATCTGTTAGTAAGTGCTTAATTTATTTATGTATTCTGATGTTTGGTGCATATATTTTTTTCCCAGTTTATTGAGATATAATTGACAAAAAGCGCCATATAGGTTTAAGGTGTACAGCATCAAGACTTGACTTCATATATCGTGAAATGATTACCAAAGTGAATTTAGTTAACATCCATCATCTCATATAGATACAAAAAGAAAAAGAAAAAATAATTTTTTCCTTGCAATGAAAACTTTTTGGATCTACTCTGTTAGCAACTTTTATGTATATCATACAGCAGTGTTAACTATAATCATCATGTTGTACTTATTTATCTTATATCTGGAAGTTTTAACTTTTGACCACCTATCTAATCTCCCCTGTCTCTGGCCACCACAAATCTGATCTCTTCTTCTATGGGTTTATGTTTTGTTTTGTTTTTTTATTTATAGATTCCATATTAAGTGAGATCATCCAGTATTTGTCTTTGTCTGACTTATTTCACCTAGCATAGTGCCCTCAAGGTCCATTTATGTTGCTACAAATGGCAAATTTCCTTCTTTTTTATGGCTAAATTATATATATAATCAACTTCTTTATCCATTCATACATTGATCAATACTTAGTTTGTTTCCACGTCTTGGCTATTGTAAAAAATGCTACAATGAACATGGGAGTGCAGATATCTCTGTGACATACTGTTTTTGTTTCCTTCAGATGTATACCCAGAAGTGGAACTGCTGGATCATATGGTAATTCTATTTTTAACTTCTGGGGGAACCGCCATGCTGTTTTCCATAGTATCTGTATCAATTTACAATACTATCAATGGTGCATAAGTGTTCCCTTTTCTCCATATCTTCACCAGAATTTGTTATCTCTTGTCTTTCTGGTGACAGCCCATTCTAACGGGTGTGAGATGTTACCTCATTGTCGTTTTGATTTGCATTCCCCTAAGGATCAGTGATGTTGAACACGTTTTCATGGACCTGTTGGTCATCTGTTTAACTTCTTTGGAAAAATGCCTGTTCAAGTTCTTTGCCGATTTTTAAATGGATTATTTGCTTTTTTGCTTTTGAGTTCCATGAGTTCTTTATATAGTTTTGATATTATCCCTTATCAGATGTATGATTTGTAAATATTTTTTTCCAATTCTGTTGGTTGTCTTTCTCATTTTCATGATCAAATTTTTTGCTGTGCAGAAGCCTTTTAGTTTGGTGTAGTCCCACTTATTTATTTTTGCTTTAGTTGCTGTAAGTGATTTTTTAGCCAAAATATCATTCTTAAGACCCATGTCAAGGAGATTTTTTCCTGTTTTCTTCTAGGAGTTTTATGGTTTCAGATTTTGCATTTGAGTCTTTAATCCACTTCAAGTTAAATTTTGTGTTTATGTCTTTAACATATTTTGATTCATTTTTGTGAATTAAATTAGGTGGTGTATGATAGGTGTCTAGTTTCATTCTTTTACATGTGAATATCCAATTTTCCCAGCACCATTTTTTGAAGAGATTGTCTTTTCTCCACTGAACATTCTTGGCTCCCTTGTCAAATATTAGCTACCATACACGCATGGGTTTATTTCTGGGCTCTTGATTCTTCTTTGTCAAGATTGTTTCAGCTGTACCAGGTCTTTTGTGGTTCTATATAAATTTTAGGATTATTTTCTCCGCTTCTGTAAAAAATGCCATTGGAATCTTGATAGAGATTGCATTGAATCTACAGATGGGTTTAGGTGGTATGGACATTTTCACAACATTAATTTTTCCAATCCATGAACATGGGATACCTTTCTATTTTTTTGAGTGTCTATTTTGATTTCTTTCATCAAAGTTTTAAAATTTTCAGTATAGAGATTTTTCACATCCTTGCTTAAATTTATTCCTAAGTATTTTTATTGCTTTTGATGCTATTGTAGATGGAATCATTTTCTTTATTTCTTTTTCAGATAATTTGGCATTAGTGTATGGAAACATTACTGATTTTTCATACCTTCATTTTGTATCCAACAACTTTGCTGAATTTGTTGATTAGATCTAGGGTTTTTGGATTTAGCATTTAGGATTTTCTATATATAAAATCATGTCATCTGCAAAAAGAGATAATTTTACTTCTTCTTTTCCAATTCTAATGCCTTTTATTTCCTTTCTTGTAGTGGGGGTCTTGTGGCCGTGAACTCCCTTAGCTTTTGTTTATCTGGGAGAGTTACTATTTCTCCATCATATTTGAAGGATATTTTTGCTGGATAGAGTATTCTTGGCTGAAAGTTTTTGTCTTTCAGTATTTTGAATATATCATTCCAGTCTCTTCTAGCCTGAAAAGTTTCTGTTGAGAAATCCGCTGAGAGCCTGATGGGAGTTCCTTTGCACGTTATTTTTTGTTTTTGTCTAGCTGCCCTTAATATTGTTTCTCTGTCGTTGACCCTGGCTAGCCTTACCACTAGGTGTCGTGGTGAAGGCCTTTGTCTGTTAATATATATAGGTGTACTGTTGGCTTTGCTTACTGGCATTTCCTGCTCCTTCCCCAGATTTGGGAAATTTTCAGCTATTATTTCCTTGAATAGGCTCTCTGTTCCTCTTTCCCTCTCCTCTCCCTCAGGAATACCTATAATTCTTATGTTGCATTTTCTAGTAGAGTCAGATATTTCTCGGAGTCTTTCTTCATTTCTTTTTAGTCTTAGTTCTCTCTCTTCTTCCATCTGGAGTATATCTGTATTCCTATCCTCTAAAGTACTAATTCTTTCCTCCATATTGTCAGCTCTGTTCTTTAAAGATTCCAGATTCTCCTTTATCTCCACCATTGTGTTCTTCATCTCCATCAGCACTGATTGGTTTTTCTTTATGATTTCAATCTCTTTTGTGAAGAAACTCCTAATCTCATTGAATTGTTTGTCTGTGTGGTCTCGTATTTCGTTGAGTGTTTTTATGATAGCTATTTTGAAATCTCTGTCATTTAGTTTATGGATTTCTGTGTCTTCGGGGTTGATTTCTGGGTGCTTGTCATTTTGTTTCTGGTCTGGTGATTTCATATATTTTTGCATTGTGGTTCCTGTGTTGGTTTTGTTTTTCCTCATCCTGGAAGTCTCTGGTTGCAATTTCCACCTGCTGCCACTGTCTGGTGGTAAAGGGCTGTGTAGTCTAAGCCCCCTGCACTCTGCCCTGGTTTTTCTGCTGTGATCCGCAGTTTTGTTTTTTTTTTTTCCCGCTGCGATCCATGGGTCCAGTCCAGTTTGATCAGGTCTGCCTCCGATCGCTAGGTCTGGTCTGGTCGAGCTGCAGACTCTGGGTTGCGGGGAGGGGGTAGTTCTCTCTTTTGCCCTCTGGGTCCCTGACGTGGGAGGCTTCTCGTTTGCCCCTCTTTATCCGCTCTCTGGGGTGCTCAGATGTTGATGGTAGCCCTGTGGCTCCTCTGAGTCCTCTGTGCGGGAGTTTCCCACTGGCTGAGAGAGTCTGAAGAGCCACGGTTTCCCCGCCGAGGGCCGCCCCTCCCCCCTCTCTGGGAGCCGCGCGGACCGGGATCACTGATCTGATGGGGAGGGAGCGGAGTTCTCCTTACCTCTCCCCACTTCCTCCAGGGGCCCAGCACGTTCCGCTCTCAGATGTGCGGCAGTGTGGATCCCTCCACTCTAGGTTTTCACTGTCTGGGATTCCGTTGTTGGTCTGTGGCTGTTGTTTTTGTTGTATCTTGTGGGGGAAGAGTTCACGGGAAAGCTCACTGTGCCGTGATGCTGACATCACTCCCTCTGCCTTTTATTTCTTTATCTTGCCTAATTGCTATGGCTAGGACTTCCAGTAGTATGTTGAATAGGAGGGTGAGTGTGGGTACTCTGGTGTTGTTCCCAATCTTAGAGTAAAAGCTTTCAACTTTTCACCAGTGAGTATGGTGTTAGCTGTGGGCTTGTCATATATGGCCTTTGTTAAGTTGAGTTACAGTCTTTTTATACCTCATTTGTTAAGAGTTTTAATCATAAGCAGATGTAGAATTTTATCAAATGCTTTTTCTATGTCTGTTGAAATGATCATCTTATTTTTTTCTTTTGTTCCATTAATGTGATGTATCACATTCATTGATTTGTGTATGTTGAACCATCTTTGTATCACAGGTAAATCCTATTTGATCATGGTGAATGATCCATTTAATGTGCTGTTGCATTCAGTTTGCCAGTATTTTGTTGAGAGTTTTTGCATCTAAGCACATCAGGGCCTATAGTTTTCTATTCTTTTTTTAAAATTTATTTTATTGAGGTCACATTGGTTTTTAATGTTATGTAAATTTCAGACGCACTTCATTATACTTTGACTTAGTATAGACTGTGTTGTGTTCACCACCAAAAGCGTAGTTTTCATCTATCACCATACATGTGTTCCTCTTTTCACCTTTCACCCTCCCTCCCCCCATTCCCCTCTGTTAACTACTAATCTGTTTCCTGTATCTATGTGTTTGTCTATCTTCCACATATGAATGAAATCCTATGGTAATTGTCTTTCTCCATCTGAATTATTTCACTTAGCACAATACCCTCAAGGCCCACTCATGTTGTCACAAATGGTATGATTTTACCTTTTTTATGGCTAAGTAGTATTCCATTGTGTGTGTGTGTGTGTGTGTGTGTGTGTGTGTGTGTATTTATCACATCTTCTTTATCCATTCTTCTGTTGATTGGCACTTAGTTTCCCTCCCAGACTTGGCTATTGTGAATAATGCTGCAGTGAACCTAGGGGTGCGTATATCTTTTCGAATTAGTGTTTTCATGTCCTTTGATAAATACCCAGAAGTAGAATAACTGGATCATATGGAATTTCTATTTTTAATTGTTTGAGAAATCTCCGTACTAATTTCCACAGTGGCTGCATCAATTTACATTCCCACTAGCAGTGTATGAGTGTTTCTATTTTCTCACATCCTCTCCAACACGTTTTATTCCTCATCTTTTTAACAGTAGCTATTCTGATGGGTATGAGGTGACTTCTCATTGTAGTTTTGATTTTCATTTCCCTAAAAATTAGTGATATTGAATATATTTTCATGTGTTTGATGACCTTCTGTGTATTTTTCCCTTGGAAAAATGTCTGTTTATATCCTCTGCACATTTTTTGATCTGGTTGTTCATTTTTTTAATGTTAACTTATATGAGTTCTTTATATATTTTGAATGTTAAACCCTTATTGGATTTTTGATTTACAGATGTTTTCTCCTAGTTGTTGGATTGTCTTTTCATTTTGTTGATGGATCCTTTGCCATGCAGAAGATTTTTTGTTTGATATAGTCCCATTTGTTTATTTTTTCTTTTGTTTCTCTTTCCTGAGGAGCCATGATATTAAAAAAGATGCTGCTAAGACTAATGTCAGAAAGTATACTGCCTATGTTTTCTTCTAAGTGTTTTATCATTTCAGGTCTTACATCCAAGTCTTTAATCCACTTTGAGTTAATTATTTTGTAAGATGTAAGAGAATGGTCTACTTTCATGCTTTTGCATGTGGCTGTCCAGTTTTCTCAACACCATTTATTGAAGAGACTTTCCTTTCTTCATTGTATTTTCATGGCCCCTTTGTTGAAAATTATCTGTCCAGCGATAAATGGGTTTTTTCCTTAGCACAATACCCTCAAGTATTGTGCTCTTGATCAAGGCTCTTAATTCTGTTCCATTGTTTCAGGGCCTATAGTTTTTGGGGCCTATAGTGTGTGTTTTTGTCTGCCAGTACCATGGTGTTTTGATCACTTCATCTTTGTAGTACATTTTGAAATCACGGAGTGTGATATCCCCAGCTTTGTTCTTTCTTCTCAGAATTGCTTTGACTATTTGGCGTCTTTTGTTGTTCCATACAAATTTTAAGATCTTTATTCTATTTCCATGAAATATGTTGTTGGGACTTTGATGGGGATTGCATTAAATCTTTAGATTGCTTTAGGAACTATGGACATTTTAACTATGTTAAATCTTCCAGTCTATTACTGTGGAATGTCTTTCTTTTCTTTGTGACTTTTTCGGTTTCTATCAACAATGTTTTATATTTTTCAGTGTGCAGGTCTTTCACCTCCTTGGTTAAATTTACTCCTAGGTGTTTTATTCTGATTGTTGCAATTGTATATGGGATTGTATTCTTTTTTTTTATAATTTTTATTTATTTATTTTTTCCTCCAAAGCCCCAGTAGATAGCTGTATGTCATAGATGTACATCCTTCTAGTTGCTGTATGTGGGACACAGCCTCAGCATGGCTGGCGAAGCAGTGTGTCCGTGCGTGCCCAGGATCCGAATCCAGGCCGCCAGCAGCGGAGCGCATGCACTTAACCACTAAGCCATGGGGCCGGCCCTGGGATTGTATTCTTGATGTCACTATCTCTTTTTTCTTTGTTAATGTATAGAAATTGACTGATTGTTGTATGTTGATTTTGTTCTCTGCAACTTCTCTGTATTTATTATGCATTTTTAATAGTTTTTTGGTGGATTCCTTAGGGTTCTCTTTGTATAAAATCATGTCATCCACAAATACTGACTGTTTCACTTCTTCCTTTCCTGTTTGGATCCCTTTTATTTCTCTTTCTTACCTAAGTGATCTGGCTAAAACTTCCAGTACTATGTTGAATAAGAGTGACAAGAGTGGCAGCCTTGTCTTGTTCCTGTTCTTAGAAGAATGGCTTTCAGTTTTTCATCAATGTGATAATGTTGACTATGGGTTTGTCATATATGACCTTTATTATGTTGAAGTACTTTCGTTTTATACCCATTTTCTTGAGAGTTTTTACATAAATGGTTATTGGATCTTGTCAGATGCTTTCTCTGTGACTGTTGAGATTATCATGTGATTTTTATTAATTTTTTGTTAATGTGTTGTATCATATTGGTAGATTTGCAGATGATGAACCATCCCTGCATCACTGTAATAAACTTCATTTGATCATGGTGTATGATCCTTTTAATTTATTGTTGTATTCAGTTTGCCTATATTTCTTTGTAGATTTTTGCATCTTTGGTCATCAGCTATATTGACCTGTAATTTTCCTTTTTATGTTGTTTTTGTCTAGATGAGTTTCAGGCTAATGAATTGTCAGAATAGCTTGAGAAAGATAGGATTGAAATTTTCCTTGAATATCTGGTAAATTTCACCAGAGAAGATGTCTCGTCCTGGACTTTTGTTTATTGGGATATTTTCATTACTGTTTCAATCTTTTTTCTTGTCATTGTCCTATTCAGATTCTCTATTTCTTCTTGATTCAGTTTTGGGAAGTTGTATGTCTAATAATTTATCCATTTCTTGCAGGTTATCCAGTTTATTAGTGTATAGCTTTTCATAGTATTCTCTTATAATCCTTTGAGTTTTTGTGATGTCCATTGTAATTTCTCCTCTTTTATTTATTTGAGTCTCCCTCTTTTTTATTAGAGTATCTAGCTAAGAGTTTTTCCATTTTGTTTATCTTTTCAATGAACCAACTCTTAGTTTCATTGATCCTTTCTATTGTTTTTCAGTCTCTGTTTCATTTATTTCTTTTCTGATTTTTCTTATTTCCTTTTTCTGCTTACTTTGGGCTTCATTTGTTCTTCTTTTTCTAATTATTTTAGGTATAGTGTAAGATTGTTTATTTGAGATTTTTCTTGGTTCTTGAGGTAGGCCTTTATGGCTATATACTCTCTCTTAGTACCACTTTTGCTGCATCCCACAAGTTTTGGTAAGCTGTGTTTTCATTTTCATTTTCCTCCAGGAATTTTTGAGTTCTCCTTGACTTGTTCATTAATCTAATAGTTGTTCAGTAGCTTGTTGCTTAGCGTCCACATATTTGTGACTTTTCCAGCTTTTTTCTTGTAGTTGACTTTAGTTTCATACCATTGTGGTCAGAGAAGATGCTTGAGATGATTTAAATCTTCTTAAATTTATTGAGGCATGTTTTGTTTCTCAACATATGGTCTATCTTTGAGAATATCCCATATACCTTTGAGAAGAATGTGTATTCCAGTGCTTTTGATGGAATGTTCTATATATATATCTAAGTCCGTATGGTCTAATGTTTCCTTTACGGTCAATGTTTTCTTGTTGACTTTCTGTCTGGATAATCTTTCCATTGAGATAAGTTGGGTGTTAAAGTCCCAATTAGTATTGTGCTGCTATCCATATCTCCCTTAATAGTTACTTTATAAATTTTGGTGCTCTTATGTTTGGTGCATATATATGAATAAGTTTTATGTCTCCTTGGTGGGATGTCCCTTTTATTTTGATAGAATCTCTATTTTTGTCCTTGTCATCTTTTCTGCTTGAAGTCCATTTTGTCTGATAAAAGTATGACTACACTACTTTCTTTTGGTTGCCATTTGCTTGGAGTATCATCTTCCATACCTTCACTCTGACCCTATGTTTTTCTTTAGAGCTGAGATGGGTGTCCTGTACACAGAATATTGTTGGGTCTTTTTTTTTTTAATCCATCCAGCCACTCTGTGTATTTTGATTGGTGAATTAAATCTATTTACATTTACAGTGATTATTGATAGATGAGGGTGTAGTATCCCATTTTATCTTTTGTTTCCTGTGTTTTTCTATATTTCCATCGCTTATTTTTCATTATGTATCTGTCTGCCATTTCAGTTTATGGTTATTTGTGAGATGTTTTTTTTTTTACTTTCCTCTTTTTTATGTTTTGTGGCTCTGCTTTGATTTTTTGTTTTATGGTTACCATGAGGTTGGTATAAAAGTTCTCATAGGTGGGGCTGTCCTAGTGGTATAGTAGTTAAGTTCACACGCTCCACTTCTGTGGCCTGGGATTCACAGATTTGGATCCTGGGCATGGACCTATGCACCACTGATCAAGCCATGTTGTGCTAGGCATCCCACATACAAAATAGAGGAAGATGGGCACAGATGTTAGCTCAGGACCAAGCTTCCTCAGCAAAAAGAGGAATATTGGCAGTGTACATTAGCTCAGGGTTAATCTTCCTCACACACACACACACACACAAAGATCTCATAGGTGAGATAGTACTTTTTCTGCTGAAAACCTCTTACCTCCTTTATCCTATGCAGGTTTCATCATTTTCCTTTTCCCCTTCTGTGTTTTTATTGTCACAAGTTATCCTTTTTGTGTTGTCAGTTTGTTACCAAAGTGAAGCCATTATGGTTATTTTTGATGATTTCTTTCCCTTTAGTTTTTATGTTGTATTTAAGTTTTTACTGACTTATTTTGATACAGAATTGTAATTTTCTAATTCTGTCTACTTATCGCATTGCTCAAAGCTTTGTAAATCTTTGCCTTTTTGCTATAAGTAAGAGGGATCCTTTCAAAATTTCTTGTAAGGCAGG
This sequence comes from Diceros bicornis minor, assembly GCF_020826845.1. NCBI lineage: Eukaryota > Metazoa > Chordata > Mammalia > Perissodactyla > Rhinocerotidae > Diceros > Diceros bicornis. Next base: position 9,733,788 of record NC_080770.1, read on the forward strand.
TCTAGTGGCCATGACCTCCCTCAGCTTTTGTTTGTCTAGGAAAGTCTTTATTTCTCCTTCATATCTGAATGATAACTTTGCTGGATAGAGTATTGTTGGCTGATAGTTTTTGTCTTTCAATATTTTGAATATATCATTCCACTCTCTCCCAGCCTGTAGAGTTTCTGCTGCGAAATCTGCTGATAGGCTGATGGGGGTTCCTTTGTAAGTTAGATTCTTGTCTCTGGCAACTGTTAATATTCTTTCTTTGTCACTGGCTTTTGACAGCTGTAATATAATGTGCCTTGGAGAAGGCTTTTTGCATTGAGATAATTAGGAGTTCTATGTGCTTCATACGCTGTTTATCCAGTTCATTCCCCAGGTTTGGGAAGTTCTCAGCTATTATTTATTTGAATAAACTCTCTGCTCTTTTCTCTCTCTTTCTCCTTTTGGGATACTCATTATCCTTACATAGCTTTTCTTAATTGGGTTGGATATTTGTTATAGAATTTATGCATTTCTTAAATATCTTTTTAAAAATCTTAGTTCCCTTCCACCTCAATCATTTCTAGATTTCTATCTTTGAGCTCCCCAATTCTCTTTTCCATATAGACTGCTCTATTTCCAGTGTTTTTGACTTTATTTTTTCATCTCATTAATTGTGTTCTTCATCTTCAGAATTTTTTTTTTAGAGTCTGAGTCTCTCTGGTGAAATACTCCTTTTGTTCATTAGTTTTATTCTTGAGCTCATTAAACTATCATTCTGAGTTTTGTTGTACCTGTTGAGTTTCTTCATGATAGCTACTTCGAATTCTCTGTCAGATTGCAATCTTCTGTGACTTTAAGTTCAGTTTTTGGAGAGTTGTCATTTTCTTTCTGTTGTGCTGTGTTACTGTAGTTCTTAATGGTGTTTGTTTGATTGATCCTCTGCCAGTGCATTTGTGCGAGTAAACACCTTTCTTATTTGGGTAAGGCCTTGGTTAGTTTGATTCTGAGCTGCTTGTAGTTCTATTTGTGAGCCTGCACTTTTCACCCTCCACTGCCTCTGCCAGAGGCATCATCAGTGTCCTCCATGTGCTCTTTGGGCCTCTGAGGTTTCTGGTACCTTGCTACTTACAGTGTTGTTGCAATTATGTGTGTCACCAATGGGATCACTATGTTGCGAGCACATCTGGTGCTCTAGGGTCATCTTGGTTTTGTGTTCCACAATTGGCTCTTCATGGGCACGCTATGGGTTTGGGTTCTGCTGCGCATGCACCACATGCATTGCTTCTTTGGGTTTACTAGTGGTGCTGGCAGTACTTCTGCCAGGGGTGTTGGGTTCATGGGTGTTGCTGCCACTGTCAGGGGCCCAGGATCTCATATGCAGCCCCCACTGCTGGTAGAATAGGAATTGGTGATGCCACCATTTGGGAGTAGAAAACAGGTTCTCCTGTGCTTCCTGAAGCTTCTGGTGGCAGGTGCCACCCACCACTTCTGGGGGAAAAGATGTCAAGTATAAGTGCACCCACGAGTGCAGCTGCTGCTCCTGCAGCCTCTGGTCTCTGGCTTTGGTGTACTTTTTGAAACTTCAACCCAGGACACCACTGTCCTTACTGGGGTATCCATGTTTTGGATACTGTCCATGCTGCTGGAGAGACAGGCGCCACTGCTGGGGGAGGGGGGAGCTGGGTCTCTGGCACCACTGTGTTTCCTGAAGCCTCAGGTCATGGGCACTACCCAACACTGCTCGGGGAGGGGAGGGGCAGGAGATGAGCCAGGAATGCTGTTGTTGCTCCCGTAGCTTCTGGTTGCCAGCAGATGCCAGTGTGCTTTTTTAAACCTCTGGCCAGGGCATCAGCACCACTGCCAGGGGTATCCACAATTTGGAATGCTGCTACCAGGAGATGAGGAGGAGATGCTACCTAGTTTCTCTGCCTCCCAGATGTACAGCCAACCCAACTTCAATTGTACAGATATATGGATCTCTCAGGCATTCTGGTGGGCTTTGCAGGGAAGCTTTTGCTGGTCAATGAATATCCTACTGGTTGTAACTTAGAGGGAAGAGACAAAAAGAACAACTCACTCCACCATGATGCTGACATCACCCTCACAAACTTATTCTTGAAAAGAATGTGTGTAGCTGGGTCCACAGATGCCTGGGACCAATTGTATAATAGGGAATCAATGTCCAAGTAGAATACAATATTTATTAAGTGATAAGTAACTAAGATGTGCTAGTTTGAAGGCTACAGATATATTATTAAAGCTTAACAGTAATCACACCAGTTTTTTAGAAATTAGACCAACAAAATATTTTTATGGGTGCTTAGGAGGATTTTATCACTTACATTGTTTAATATTGCTGATGTCTGGTGATAACAAAACAGAGACTTTTGGTAAGTTTTATGAGTGCTTTCAAATTCTCTACATAAGTGTACCTTCTTATACCCCTGGTTTCCTACTGATTCGGAGAGTTCATTCTCTCCATTTTGGATGGTGGGGTATATATCCTGATTAAAGTTCTTTATCAGTTCCTACTCTTTTATTGTTTCCTCTCAGACACTCCTTGCCCATCTCAGAAGATCTTTAGCTAGTGCTGGGGTTGAGAGGAAGGCATGGAGGACAAGACTAGCTAAATGTCTTCCTAAATCTTTATTACACTTGGACAAAGATTTTAGAACCCAAATAAACAATTTGCTTGCTTCACTTCAACAATTTTCCTCCTGTGCCATGACAACTTGTGACTATGTTTAATGATTCATTTCCAGATACTTGACATGAAAAGAAAGGACTTAAGTGGGATCAAAAAAATGAAACTGTGGCACTTTTGGTAATGAAAGGGAATCCTCTGAATAATTATGCCAAGATAATGGATGTAAGCTGGGCCCATCCTGGGCAAACCATGATGTATGATCACCTTAGTGCATAAGTGAAGAAATTAAATGAAGAGTGGTGTGTGTTTGTGTGTATTTGGGGCTGGAGAAAACATAAAATGTATCTGTTATTACTTAAGAATATTATCTTGTTCCACATAAAAATATAACACATAATACTGCTAAATACCCCAGGCCTTTTAAATTCATTTTTGATGATATAGTTCTAGCATTCCATATATTATTTCAAATTACGTTCTTTCACTTTGTATTAAATACTTAGAAGTATCAACTACATTAGTTGATACTTCTAGTTTTCAAGAATGCCAGATGATTTTCTTCCTTTCCTTGGCAGTAATTTACTGAGACCCTACATTTCTTTAACCAAACACTAGTATTTTCATTTTTACATTCCCACTCACTTTTATAAAATTATTTGCTGGATTTCCCAACTTTTCTCAAGAAATTCATTAACTATTCTTTAATAAGTCAGTCCGTGATGTTACTTAACCTGGAGCTCAATACCAGGATTTACCCTGTGAAAAGCAGCTGGATTCCAAATTCCAACACTTGTCATTTAGAGCATTTTTTTTTTCTGCCCTTCAACTTGAGATTACAGTCATGCACCGAATAATGATGTTTCAATCAATGATAGATCACATATATAATGGTGGTTCCATCAGATTAGTACCATATAGCCTCAGTGTATAGTAAGCTATACCACCTAGGTTTCTGCAAATATACTCTATGATGTTTTCACAATGATGAAATAGCATAACGATGCATTTCTCAAAATTTAACCCCATTGTTAAGCAATGCAATTCTCTATATTTTAAGTTATACTTTAAATCACATTGTTTTCTTTGTCTTTGTTTTCCTTTTGGGCTTCAGATCCTGCTGTTCTAGAAAGTGACTACCCATGCCTTTGAGGTGTTTCCAAAAGTCTATCAAAGAAAATTTTGGGCCTCTGAATGGTCTATATTTTCAGGCAGACCATTCCAAAAGTAAACTCAAAATTTAGTGGAACCTATCCACCAGTTTTGTGTGGTGTTTTTATATACAGACAGAAGGTAGATTTTATTTACATAGATAAAAGTATAAAAAGATGTCAAGTATAAGTGCACAAACTCTCTATACAGTTAAAGATGGTGCTGCTGTCAAAATGGGACTGTTAGTCTGGTGCACAGTAAAACAATTGCTAGGTAGCTCAAAATTTCTATCCATTGGTGTTTGAACATCAGCATGTAAAAGTGATTTGGGGAATTAATGTAATAATACATAAAGATGCAGATTGTATGAAACTCAAGTATATGAAAGATGAGGCTATTCCCTTCATCATAATAGCTACTCAGAAATACATTAGTCTTCTGATAGGCAAGAAGTAAGGGAAAAACATTTATGCAGAGAAGAAAGAGCCAATTCCATTTGTCCTTGGCCATGGATGAATAAACTGACCTAGTTTAAATTCACCCTTGGATGAATCACTCATGGCTAGGAAGGCAGGGGTGGGAAACACATACAAGGTTGCTGGAAAATCATTATCAGTGAACGGCCCTCTCCTGAGTGTTTGAAACTTGACTGAAGAGATGCAGAGAAAGGAAACAATTGAGGCTGAGTCATTTTAATGGCCTCAGAGAAAAGATTCTGGATTCCTGCTGTCCAGGCTCCAGAGATGCTCTTGTCCCTCCCTGCCTGAGACCTTGACCTTCAGGTTCTCTTTTGATTTTCTAAGCTGCCCCAATATCCCTTCACAAAACGCTCCTTTTTTTTCCACATAAGCTGGCTGGCTCTGTTGCTTGCAGTGTGAAGGACTCAAACAAACATAAACCCTGTTTGGTTTTCAGGAATTGTTTTCAGGCCAAGATGAGTCAAAAGTCAGTGAGACCCCCATTCCTTAATCCTGGTTGGGAAAATTGTAGCCTGTGACACACAGTGGGGAATCAGTTTGTGGTTTTCTGTTGTGTCTTCAGTGAGAAAGAAGGTGCAGTCAAGACCCAATGTAAAGTAGATGAGGAATGGGAGACTCTGGGGTGGGGTAGTGCATTCTAGCTGCTCCATGTTCCTAATAATGAGAGATCAACACAGTCAAACTTTGATATGATCATTCCATGGGACAATGTGAAACTCAGGGCCAGTATGTGATCCCATTGAACAGTCTCTTAACTATCAGGAGATAATTGAAGGGATGAGATCCTGGTGTTGTGCAGCAGGATTCTCCTCTCACTTCTTAAGAGCAGGCTTTTTAAATTATCACAACTTCTCCCTAAACTTCAGGGGCTCTAGAACCACCCAAGGCTCAGGGAGATGAGTCAGGAGAAATGTGACCATTGCCCAGCCAGGGTACCCTCTGTTCGGCCGTTTAAAATGTGCAAGAGACATTGGAAACATGTGGCAAACATCCCACCTTCATTTGGTCAGCTCTATCGTGTTATAATTTACGTAAATACAATTCATCAATTTTAAGTGTATCATTTGATGAGTTTTGACAAATGTATTCTGTCATGTAACCACCACTACAATCAAGATAGAGAATATTTCTATTCTCTATAGCAACCCAAAAAGTTCCCTGGAGCCCTTTGAATTCGGTTCCCATCCCCACCACACTCCTTTCCTCCACACTCTTCATCAAATTCTGGAAAGCTACTAATCTGCCTTTTATCATGTAGTTTTTCCTTTTTTATATTCTCATAGAAGTAGAATCATACAATATTCAGTCTTTTGTGTCTAGGTTCTTTCACTTAGCACATTATAACATGTAACAACATTGATTGCATTAAAGGAGAACATCAGGAAAGAAGATTCTGTGTCTGGCGTGAGGCTGGAAGGAAGGGAGCAGCTTGTGTGAATATCCCAGCCTATGCTGAGGGCAACTAATTCTATCCAGAGTGTAAAGGACATTTGTCGTTTGGGGGCATTCTTATTCCTCTCTTCTTAATGGCCAGATTATGATTTTTTAGGCCCTAAAAATTTTGCCTTTGTCTGCACCGTCCTCCAAAAATTATTAAAATTTACATTTTATGACTGCTTTGATATAAAGATGAATAATTATTCAGGTTAGATTCATCATTAAATATTAATTATTATTATAACATTCCCTTTTCTCCTGAATTTAGAAGAAAATAAAACATTTTTATTTTAAAATGTTTTTAAAAGTATTACGTGCCTCAGACTGTGTGCCTACCATGCTTAATGGATAAGTCCGCTTTGCCACAGACATTAAGGACCCACCAAAGGATTTTTAAAAGAAGAGTTCCATATTCCCATGTGTTCTACAAAAAATGTCACTGGCAGATAAGTGGAAAAGGAAAGAGGAAGCAGAATACGACTGGAGTCAAGGACACCTAGTTGAAAGGATATTGCAATAGTTTGTGTGGGATATGAAGAAGGCTTATTTAAAGTTCTGGCAGTGGAGATGAACATAAAGACATGATTTTCACAGATATTTTATGGAGATATTATATGGTGATATATTTTTATCACCAGAATTTTGTGAATCATTGAATATTGAATTGAGGGAGAGGGAGAGGGAATAAATCAAATTGACTCTGAGATTTCTTTCTTGTGCATCTGAATGGCATTCTCTAAATTCAAAATATAAGAGGAGCAAATTTATGCTTCCCTTCCATTATTTGCTTGGGGATATCTAAGTGGGGTTTTCTAGCTGGTATTTGAAGTATATATCCAGACAAAATAGAGGCTCTGGGCTGCAAACATCACAGGTATAGATGAAAGTTAAGTCCCTATTAGTGTCAGGAGCACCAAAGAAGTTTATGTCAAAAGAGAAGAGCAGAGTGCTAAAGATGAGCTCTGGGAACTCTGATTTTAAATACAGCATTGATTACAACCCATCACCACACACATGTACCGAATATAAACCAATGTTACTGCAATAAACAAAAAATTTTAAAAAATAAATAAATAAATAAAAAATAAAAAATAAAATAAAAAATAAAAAAAATTAAAAAAAAATAAATAAATACAGTATTGAGAAGATGCAGCCAGCAAAGTAGATATTAAAAGTGGCTGGAAAGACCACAGGAGAAACCGAAATGTATCATTGCTACTATCTCCTTCAGATCCTCCTCCTCTTGCTATCACTTGCTCCTTTTATCTATTTCTGTAAATGGTACTCCCATCCACCACTTACCCATGTCAAAAGCCTTTACAATAGCCTTTGACTCTCCCTCTACACTCACTCAAATTTCAGCCAATTCCAAGTCCAATCAAGTATATGTACTAAATACCTTTCCATCATCACAATAAGACCAGAGGGAAAACTGTAGCATTGCCTGACTTAATATGGTTCCAGTCAAAAATGAAGAAATAATATTCACACTACCTTGGGGTACTTCACTGCAGGCCCATGAATACTTTAGTATTTGTCTTAGGTTGCTTTCCTGGGAAAAAACTCTGAGGCACAAATTTACACACAGGAGGTTTATTAGAGCATGCTCTTAGAACTACAATCTGTAAGTGTGTGAGGGAAGCATGATTATTGAGAGGTACATGTTGAGCCAAGATAGATAGTCCTTAAGCCAGTCCATAGGCAGATGTGGAGATGGAATGTCCATTAAGATATGTCTGTAATTAAGCCATAGTGTGAACCATTGTAACTCCATATTGACTAAATGGGTAAAGACAGCTCACCATTTGTGCTACACAGATACACTTGATTTGTATAAGTTCATCTCAGCAGGGAACAACTCCTTCAGGGAAAACTTAAAAGAGGAAATTAGAGTGATGATCTACATACACTCCCACCAAGATAGCTGATCTCAGGGCAAATGTTACTCTTCACCTCTCCCCTCCACAATCCATTCTAGGCATCTCTCAGTCTCCTGGTCTGGGTGGCGTAACAGGAGAAGTGACACAGATCTAATCTCTGGGTATCATCATGCCCTTTTCATATCCTGGCAAATTCTCATGGCCCTTTACTATCAAAATCAGGCAAGGTAATACCAAGAGATGCCCCTATGGAATACTGATGGCAGAGAATATTATGTAGACACACTGAAAAGATCAGCCCTACCTCCTGCTGATGGCCAGGGTCTATTATTCTAGTCAAACTGGTGACTCCTTTCCTTGCCTGCTAGCCTCTTAGCCCAGAAATCTGATGTGACTAAGGGGTAGGCATAGCTTAATGTTTGAGGCCTTCCTTGTTTCTGCTGGTGGAAATGTTTCCATTCTGTACGCCATGATCTCTATAATCACAGAGGCTTGATTTGCAGGGACAGAAAGAAGAGGTCCCCAAGTTGGGCACTGAGAGTTTGGTAAATGGAGCCTTTTCAACTTCCACCATTTTGTTCCCAGGGTATTTATTCCCCCTCTGGGATTCTACCAATTTATTCAACCATAAATTGGTCATTGACTTAGAGCACATATTGCATGCTGGAAAATGATTTCCCATTTTAGCAGAGCATCATCTCCTGAATAGAATCTCATCTGCTCTTTCACAAGACTGTCCCATCTCTCTTGGGGATGGCAGCTTCTGGGTGGTAGAGTGTATGACAGAAATATGAGATCCCATCATCTTGAATCCAATGTCATGCCTCTTTTCCTTGCATGTGTGTCTCTCAGTTTAATGAAATGTTATGAAAGATCCTATATTGGTTGATCATCCACTCTCAATACATTTGGATAGTTATGCTGGTTGAGGCCATGAAGGCAAGAAAGAGAAATCTTTACCCAGAATATATGTTGATTCTATTTAGTATGAACTCCTCCCCCTTTGGGGGTGAAATGCTTCTAATGTAACCAATTTGTCGTGAAGGTGCTGGTTGGTTTCCTGGAAGAATGGTGCCATATTGGTGACATAGCATTTGTCTCTGTTGCTTGCAGTTTAGACATTTGGCAGCAATAGCAGATAGTTTAGAGGTAGTGAGTGGGAGCCTACGCCATGGGACTTGTGCATAGTCTCAATCCCTGTCTCCACACATAAGCCAATTTTGCCTGCACTTGGGAGACTGATGAAAGAGGATAGTGGACATCAACTTTAAGTCATTTTGATTACTCAGTGCTTTAATGCCTCTTCTATGGTCTATGGTCTCAAGTGGTTGACAAATATGATACAAAGGTCTTCATACCTCATACCACTCCTATAGGTGCCTCTACATACCTCTTGCCAGGGCCTTCTATCCTGCTATCATCCAATCTTTCAGTTTTCAGACTCACACCTACAAGCTAAGCCATTTGAAAACATGTTTAATCCGTATATATCTTATGGCAGTCTACTTTTCTTTCCATGAAAAGTGGATGATCAGGTATAATGCCTGAATCTATGCCCACTTAGAGAATTTCCTGTCAGCATTGACTATCGAGTTCACCCAGAGTGGGCCAGTAGTTCAGGAGCAGTCCATTTGTGCCTTGTATCCATACACTGATTCACTCCACACGTGAACCTGTCTCAATTATTTTCTTCCTCTGTCATCTGGTCACAACAGACATCCACAGGGGCTGGGTGTGAACTGAGATGTGTAACATTAGTAGATGATGGGGGCTCGGAACCATCCCTTATGCAGCTTATTCATGTCCTATGTCCCTATCTGCGCTTGTCCCCAGCGAACCACTTCCATGTTAGGATGGATTGCTGCTGGCTCATCTGACAATATGACTTGGTGGCTTTAAGACAACTTGCTTTGTGATCATGTGCTTTGGTCACATGGCAGTTTGGTGTCCTTAGTCATGCTTCAGATGGCATGACCTTTCTCCATAACTTTAAGGCCTATGATGTAATTCTCCAATTGATACTTGCCATAAACGTTATACAACATCTTTTCCTATTCCAGATGACTCTTCTACTGGAGGATATATTTTTAGGTAGTATGACCCATGTCCAAGGCTGCTCCCACTTTCTCCAGAGCCCTTTCATATACTGGGAATCCTCAGAACTGGCAGTCTCCCATGATACTCAGTAAATGGATTGAAAAGAACTCCAAGCGGGGCAAATACTACCTATAGCAGTGATGAGGCCTCTTAGGAACTGCTCTTCCTTCTTAGTGGTGAGATACAAGATACAATAATTTGTCTTTTATTTTCAGGTTATATCATAGCATGCCCCAGCCGTCTGGAATTCTAAATTATCCCTGATGATCCCAAAACATTGGGATCCCTGGGATCCCAAAACATTGCAGTTTATTTCCCCCACTTAGCATCACATATGTCTTGCCAAAGCCTCCAATATATTGCCATTTCTTGATCATCTACTCTGATGAATATCAAGTCGTCGGTATAAAGGACAAACCCGATATTCTAGAAAATATGCACACAGTCCCGGTCTTTTGGATTATGTTATAAAGAAGGGGCAGAGAGATAACAGAGTCTTGGGGCAAGAATGTAAGTGTATCTGGTGGCACATCTCATGTGAATATGAAAAACAAATTCCACAGATTAGTACCCATGTGCCATGACATGAATCTGTTAATTTGCTCTAGCAAAGATACCACACATGGCAACAAGCTCTAATTTGGTCTAATGTTTGGCTCCATTTATGATAGTCCACCACTATCCTCCAAGATCAATCAATTATTTGCAGGGCCTGACTCAAGTGGAATTAAGTCTGTCCCTGCAAATAATTAAATGGAGACATGATGGAAACTACCACCCCTGTGTGCTTTAGGCCTCTAAAGGTGGAATAACTTCTGCTATTCACCAGGAATATGCTGTTGTTTCTGATTTGCTACCTTGGGAGGGAGCTAGACAGTAGTTTTCAATTGCTACTTGGTTTTTTCCACTAGGATAGCTCTTACCACGCAGGCCAATGAACCAATGTTGGGTTTCTGCAAACCTCTCGGTATACTCAATCCCGTTATACATGCAGGAAGTGGAGACATAATCATTTTGAGAGTGTGGACCCTGTGGATCTGCTGTGTGTCAGATTTTTGCCAAGGCACTCAATTACCTGACCCCCCCAAGCTCCTGCTCTAAGAGGGGCAACATGATGACTTTTTCACTCCCTCAATATTAGTGTCACCATGAACTCTGTGTCCAACAGTCCACAAAATGTTTCCAGTGCATGTTCACCCAAGTAAATTGTGTTAGAACTCTCTTACAAGGCCTGGAACAATCAGTAATGTATGCAATTACTGCGGTGTTTCAGAGTTCTTCTGTCTGGGGATAAGACTTCTCCTCTAGTTAGTGGCTTTGGATTCTGAGAAATAGCTTTTGTGTGGAAATTAGATAAGGGATAATGATTTTTTATTGGGGCAGCTACTCTCAAATTGTTGATTATCCTGCCTTGATTTATTTTGATTGTATATATTAAGTAACATTCTTGTTGGCAGCCCTTTTTTTTTTTTTGCCCGAAGTGTTACTGCATATCATTAGCCATGGCCATAGTTTCTTTTACTTTTTATTTTTTTGTCAGTTCCCTGGGAAAGAGAGTTGAGGCAGAAATGTATACACAGGAAGTTTTATAGGGAATGTTCCTAGAACCAACACTTGTGATCTCATAAGAGACACAGAGGTAGAAATTGAACACTGAGGCAGTTTGTTGTTTTTACAAGAAATACATCCACTCATAGTTTGATAAACTTCCCTTTAAAAGTTGGAGTGCCCCCGCATGCCCTTGAGTATGGGCTGGACTTAGTGACTCACTTCTGAATAACTGAAAAAAGCAGAAATGATAATGTGTGGTTTTGGACATTAAGTCATGAAAAGGCACTGTGGCTGCCATCTTGGCTGCTCTGTCTCTTGGGTTATTTGCTCCTGGGCATGCAAGTTGCCATGTCATGAGGACATTCCCTGAGAAGAGGCTCCTGTGACAAGGAACTGAGATCTTCTTTCAACAGCAGGTTGAGCATGAGCCATCTTGGAAGTAGATCACCCAGCACCAGTCAAATCTTTAGATAAGTCCGACCTCTGATAACAGCTTGAGTGTAACATCATACAATAGTTTGAGCCAGAAGTATCTAGCTAAGTTGCTTTAGGATTCTAGACCCTCAGGAACTGTGTGAGATAACAAATATGTTATTTTAAGCTGCTAAGTTTTGGAGTGATTTGTTTTGCAGCAATAAATAACTCCACATCTCCACCAACACTTGTTATCTCTTGTCATTTTGATAATAGCCTTTCTAACAGGTGTGAGGTGATATCTCATTGTGGTTTCGATTTCCATTTCCCCGATGATCAGTGATGTTAAGCACCTTTGTATATAGCTATGCACCATTCGCATGTCTTTTTTTGAAAAATATCTATTCAGGTCCTCTGCCCATTTTAAAATTGGGTTATTTGGGTTTTTTTTTGCTATTGAGTTACATGAGATCCTTATATTTTCCAATTCAGTTATTGTATTTTTCAGCTTCAGAATTGCAGTTTGGATCCTTTTTATAATTTCTATCTATTGTTATACTCTCAGATTGATCATATATAATTTTCAGGATGTCTTTTATTTCTTTGTCCATGTTTTCCTTTAGCTGTTTCAACATATTTAAGACAGTTGTTTTAAAGTCTGGTATGTCTGAGGTCTATGTTTAGATAGGAATGGCTTCTGCTGCCATTGTCCTCCTTTGATTGCACTACGTTTTTCCGTTCTTTGTATGATTTGTGATGTTTTGTCGAAAATTGGGCATTTGAAGAAACATCGCCCTCTGCTAATCCTTGCAGATTGGTTTTCTGCTGGGGATGGCATTCGCTAATTAGCAGAGTGCATTTTAGGCCTTGTAATCAGCTCTAGGTGAAGCTCGAGGTCTTCAGATCTTTTCTGAGAATGCGTTTTGCATGGGTCTTCCTGCAGCCTTATCAATTCCCCTACATACACAGCTGCTTTTAAAGTTCTTTATTTTGCAAAGAGTCTCACCACAGCTGTCTCTTGGGGCTTTAGATGGTCTATTGTGTTTTTCCGCTAGTAATCTCTGCCTCAGGCTTCTGTAGATTTTACAGTCGTGTGTTGCTTAAGGATGGGGACACTTTCTGAGAAATGTTTCATTAGGCGATTTCATCATTGTGTGAACATCGTAGAGTGTGCTTACACAACCCGAGATAGTACAGACTGCTACACACCTAGACTATATGGTATAGCCTATTGCTTTTAGGCTACAAACCTGTAGAGCATGTTACTGTACTGAATATTATAGGCAACTGTAACACAATGGTAAGTATTTGTGTGTATCTAAACATATCTAAATGTAGAAAGGTACAGTAAAAATACAACATAAAAGATAACAATATGGTACACCTATATAGGATGCAAATCATGTACACCATGAATGGAGCTTGCAGGACTGAAAGTTGCTCTAGGTGAGTCAATGAGTGAGTGGTGAGCGAATGTGAAGGCCTAGGATGTTACTGTACACTACTGTAGACTTTATAAGCACTGTACACTTAGGCTACACTAAATTTATAAATAAAATATTTTTATTTCTTCAATAATAAATTAATCTTAGCTTACTTTTTTACTTTATAAACTTCAAAATTTTTTAACTTTTTGACTTTTTTGTAATAACCCTTAGCTTAAAAGAGAAACACATTGTACAGCTATAAAAAATAGTTTTTCTTTGTATACTTATTCTATAAGATTTTTCCTATTTTTAAATTTTTTTACGATTTTCTACTTTTTAAAATTTTTGTTAAAAACTATGACACAAACACACACATTAGCCTAAGCCTACACAAGGTCATGATCATCATTGTTAGCGTCTTCCACTGCCACATCTCGTCCCACTGGAAGATATTCAAGGGAAATAATAATTTCTTTTTAGTTCCTTCTTATATTGTCAAGATTTTATTGACATTTTCATTTTGTTCATACATCATTTTCTTGTCTTTTTTCATGTCTTCATTTGGCCCTTTGAGTTATATTTAATTCAGCTGTTTTAAAGCTTTTATCTAGTCAGTTCATCCTCTGGGCTTCCTCAGGGCTGATGTTTTGCTGATTTATATTGGTCCTTTGAATGGGTTATACTTTTCTGTTTCTTTGTGTCTCATTATTTTTTGTTTAAATCTTGACATTTGGATCTTAATGTGGTAACTCTTAAAGTCAGATTTTCTGGTTCCCCCATGGTTTGCTATTTTTTAAAAAAACTTGTTACAGGGTGTCTCTGTGCCAGGGGTCAGGCTAAGATAAAATCTTACGGTCTTCTCAGTTCGTTTCTGAGCGTGAATCTTGACCTGTGCTTGAGTGGTTACTTCTAAATTTCCCTGCATTTGAGGTTGCTTTGAATTGTCATACTCCTTGAATGTATAGCTTCCAAAAGGGGAAAAATGGAAAAAGAAGAAAAAATAACAAGTGTTTTCTCTTTAAATCTATTGTAAGTTGTTTCAGTCTATGAAGTTTGCAAAAATGGTGATCATCCTTTATGTAGCCACCTCTGTGATCCGAAGGAGCAAACAGAATACAGATCGTTCATGTTTGAAGGACAAGGTCCTTTTTTCCCACCCCGGCTCCTGCAACCTGCTCCAGATATATGAATACAGCTACCTGCCACAAGGAGGAGCACGTGTGGATGGTAGCCAGTACTGTGGTAATGGTTGAAGTTGGCTGAAATTAATCACAGTTTATCAGCCAAGCCTTCACCTGGAAGCTGCAAGCTTTGAGTAGACTTCATACTTTTAGAATAGTTAACCAGATAGTTTCTGCCGGTACTTTTGTTGTCCACATGAAAACATGGTTTCCTGGTGATTTCTATTCTGCCATCTTCCCTGATGTCACTCCCTACATCACTCTTTTTCAATCCCTGCACCACTGACCATCTCATGGAGTACAGCTGCTGGTTTACAACATCAAATGCCCGTGAAGAACTGTGGGACACTCTCCCCCAGACACATCAGAATCTATGGACTGGCCACCATCCTTCAAGGTAAACAACAATGGGTTCTATCTGGTCCTTGTCATGATAGGATCTTGTGGGAGATTAGAATTGGCCACCCCAAAATGTGTCTCTTTGGCATGAAGATTATTTTGGGCGGGTTACTTTTAAGAAAGTGCAGAAGAGAAAAAAGCTCTGAAAAGCAGAAGTTACACTTTGTAAGAGACATTTACATTTATAAGGGAAATCTCCATTTGTAAATGTATCTCCCTTTCTGTACCAGGAAGAAGAGGGGATGACTGTTTCTCTAGAAACTCTCATCAATGCCTAAGGCCAGGACTTAAATCTGCATGCTATTGTTTACTGTGCTTTCTGGTAATCTCCCATAGCTGACTCCCCCCTACCCCCAACATCCTCCTTTGCCTTTAGCTGAAGGTAGTATTTAAGGTGAGAACCTCTGCCACCTTGTTGTGATACTCAGTTACCCAGTGGGTCTCTCCCATGTGTACAAGTTATAAAGCTTTGTTTGATTTTCTCCTGCTATTCGGGCTCATGTCAATTTAATTTGTAGCCCAGCCAGAAAGGACTCAGAGTGGGTAGAGGATAGTCTTCCTCCCCTTCAATCTCAAACATTTCATTAGGAGGAAGAACGTGGCTGGACAAGCCAATGATAATCATTATGGATGATTCCTCTGGAATTTCCCTGTGTCTTTCCCACATTCTTTAGTTTGTCATTTTTGTGCTTATTTGTCTCTCAGAAGGCATTTTGGAGGTGAATAGCAGAAGAAGCCTGTACAACTGATTGTTTTCAAAATGTAAAGTTCATAGGATAACTAGAGGGTCTCTGGAAGAGGTAATGAGAGAAGAGGAAGGAAGCTGAGTGTTTGGGAAGGGGTGAAATCAGGGGAGGGTCTGCAGGTTATGGGGGAGAGGGACCCAGTCCTGACCCATGGTAGTGTCCCAGAGAAGAAGAAGACCCACAATGAGTGGCTGTATAGGGAGCTGAAAAGTCAGCCTGAAAGCCCCAGATTCCAGTGCCTCATGTGGTGAATGGGAAGTTGTAGCAACCAAGTGTGCACATGGCCAGTATTAACCTGGTAATCTCTTTGAACAGATAACTGATAACCAGTGGCTGCTCTCTCTAGTTCTCATCCCAACGATGGCATTGCATATGCCCATGGGATCTTAGGTAGTTCTTGTAGGGAAGGATAGTGGAAATAATCTCTGAAACTAATTGATTTGTGATTTACTGCCAACCTGGAGGAAATGAGAACTTAAATTAAAATTAAGTTGACCTGTAGAAAATAAAAATGTGAGACTTGTGTACTAAGATACATACCTGTTCCATCTGTGTTATGCCTATTTTTTCCTTTCATCTTCCTGTGCAGAGTGGTTGCCACACTGCTTCACAGTTACTACATGCTTAATAAATGGCTGCTGAATTCAGGGAAGCTTATTTCAAAGCTCTTGATAATGAAGCCAAACTGTGTTTTTAGCAGCTCTCTAGCTTGAATTATTTTATAATTCTACCATCAATTGACGAGTCTCTATTTAACTGCACTCTCACCAACCTTGACAAAGAGCACAGTTTAAGCTGATCTTTCATTTGAGTTTCTATGTCTTTAATTTCCAGTGGGTTTGTACAGTTTTTCATAAACTTATTGTCCATGTGGAGTTTTTCTCTTGAATGTGATATGTTCTGCTTTTTATCCATTTTTTATTGAATCATTCATTATCTTTTTGGGTAGATATTATGAGAATTATACATATTAAAAGTACATTTTGAAAACTGTTTATTTTGTCATTTGCTCTTTCATTTTTGACATCTTATAATATTTTGAAATTTTACTTACTTTGTTTAAACTTTGAATACAGAAACTTACAAAGAAGAAAGTAACAATCACTTAAAAGTCCACCACTAAAAGTCAAATGATTTTATCATTTTGGTGAATATTTTTCTAGTTTTCTCTGGTAAGTTGTTAGGATTTTGCCCAAAAGAGGCTTTAAATGAGTACTATTCAAATCTACTTGTCTTTAAATTTCTGGTGTTTGCTTTACTATTCAAAACTTTCTTAAGCCAAGATATTGTAGCCAAGTTTTCTAATGAAAGTTATAGTTTTTTATTCCATTTAACTTTTTATTAAAGTAGAATATTTTTTTATTTAGTGCATGAAGTCACATGATTAATCATTAATTTTTAAGTGGTTTTTATCTATTTGTTGCATAATTCTTTATTTTGCCCTGTGATTTAGGGTGCCCAAATTATATGTTAAGTGTTACTTTTACTGTGGCCTGTTTCTGGACTTCCTTCGATACCTAAATGCATCTGCTATTACTGTTTTGACTATTGCAGCAATAATAAAGTCCAGTATATGCTGCCCCATACACTAGCCAGCCTTCTGCCACTCCATGAGCCTCTTTTTTTGAGTTGTCTTGTTTATTGTTAATTTCTAGATAAATTTGTAACTATTTTGCAGATTCTTCTGACAGTATGTAGTTTTTTTATTCCACTTATTTATTTATTTATTTTTTAATTTTTTGTTTTTTGCAGTAACATTGGTTTATAACATTGTATAAATTTCAGGTGTACATTATAATTATGTCAATGATTATACCAATTAATTGGGGAAGAATTGTTACTATTAGTACTAATCAACCTTCCTAGCCAGAAACATGCTAGTTATCTACAACTGTACAACTGTTCTAAGTTCTTTTAAAATATTATGGTTTACGGGGCTGTCCCCATGGCCTAGTGTTTAAGTTCAGCATGCTCCACTTCAGTGGCCCGGGTTCATGGGTTCGGATCCTAGGTGTGGACTTACACCACTCATCAGCCATGCCGTGGCAGTGACTCACATCCAAAACAGGAAGATTGGCAACAGACGTTAGATCAGGGCTAATCTTCCTCAGCAAAAAAAAATACAATGGTTTTCTTCACATATCTTATTATGATTAATTATAGGTATTTCATATTTGGTAATTTAATACTGCAATTAGCAAATATCAATTTTTCCATTATATATTTTTATTTATTTATGTTACATATTTTCCCTTATGAGGAATTATCTCATGTGCCACCCTTTATTTTACTCTTCAATCAGCTGTTATTTCCTGGAATTCCTTAAAACTGTGTAACTTTCGTGGACGTATCTTCCCGCTTTGCTTTTCTTGAGACTTTTCTCCTGGTATAAATACAATGTACCAACAAACAAATAAACACAGAAAATGAAAAGACATGGAACAAGCATATATATCCTGCATTCTTTAGAGCAATCCTATCCTTCACCAAACAGCTTTACTATAAACCATTAACCCTGCCCCAAAGATGTGAGTAAATCTTGTGAAGAAAAAGACCCAGCTCCCAGGGCGAGATTTGGGAGAGCACCTTTGACAGTTTCTACTCTCACCCTTGTACACCAAGGCTTTGGAAAGAGGGGTTTTGGAAAAGGCAAAGGAAGTACAGAAAAGTTTGAGAATCTTTTCCCATTCTTCATCACTTTAAAATCTCTTTTCTCAACATTTTCCTTCCCAGTGAAAACCAGATGGTCTGAATCTCACAGGCAGCACAACAGGACGCCTTCCCCTGAGAAATGTTGTCATCTGTGGGAGGGGCTCCTGTCCTCACCCTGATCACCCTCAGATTCTTCAGTGACCAGGGCAGTCCTCAGGCCTTGTGGTGGTTAATCTTGATTAGGCCAGAGTGCCCAGATGTTTGGTCAAATATCAGTCTAGATGATTCTGTGAAAGCATCTTTTAAATGTTATTGGTATTTAAATAAGTAAACTGTGAGTGAAGCACATTACCCTCCACAATGTGGAGGGCCTTGTCCAATCAATTGAAGGCCTTAGGGGAAGAAGATAGGTCCACCAGAGGAACAAGAAATTCTGCCTGCAGATTGCCTTCAGACTGGAGAATTCTTCTCTTCCTTCAGCTCTTCCCTGGGTCTCCAGACTGCTGCCTGCTTGCAGATTTCAGACTTGCCAGCCCTACAATCTTGTGAGCCAGTTCCTCAAAATAAATGTCACTGTATATATACACATCCTATTGGTTCTGTTTCTCTGGAGAATCAGAATCAGGTTATACCGGTCTATGGGAACCAGTAGTCAGAGAGCTTACCTGCACTCCCTTGACTGAGGACTTCCAGGGACAGGAGGATGAGAATCTGGTGTTTGGATCAGTGCATGATTGTGAAATACCTTCAAGGCTGTGTATGTCACACTAGGGTGCCTAATTTTGGCCTCTTTACCACTAAACCTACTGGTGCAGGCCAGGCAGAGAGGATCTGTGTGGTCTAGGGAGCCCTGGGGGAGTCTGAGGTCACCGTGGGGGCAAGATGAGGCTGTAGCCAAACCGAAGGCACTGACCACATGGAAATAGTCTGGATCTAGACCTTCCCCTGGGGAAAATGACCCTGAATGGTGTGTCGCCCTCCTCATCACAGACCTAGAGTGCACAGGAACCCTAAGAGACAGCCAGGGGTTTACTCACTTATTTTCCACATCCTGGATGGAGTCAGGCAGAGGCTGATTCCTGGTTTCAGGAAGGAGTTGGACAACAAATCCAGCGACGATGGGGAAGACTCCATACATGATCCACGGCAGGTGTGGGGAATACACCGTTAAGATCATCAAGAGGGGAGCCAGGGCTGCCCCTACATTAGCAGCAGTTCCAGCGATCCCTAAAGCTACTGCTCTTGGGGTGCAAACAATAATTAAGAAATCTAATGAAAGTCCAGACATATAATTTGTGATCTATTATTTTGCTTTGGTTATGGCAGACAGCACATCAGTGTGTTTAGATGTGGAGATTGATGACATACTCTTATTTTGGACATTTTCTCTCTTATTTGCTAGCAATTTTTTTTTCAATTGCACATGTGTCTTAAGACACAATTTGATCATTGAAAAAATACTGTTTTCCAGAGCATTTACACTTCATGTGGTTCAGAAGATTACAGGAGAAGAAACACTAAAGGACTTAACACAGGCCTGGCAAAAAGTCATCTAGAATTTGGCTATAATTTTTGTTGTTATTATTACTATTATAACTCATTACCTTTGATAACTAATCCATCTTAGTTTGCTTTCTCCAATAAGTGTAAGTTATCTGGGAAAGGCCTGTTCTGATTCTGCAAGAGCATCCGTGAGCTTTGTACCTGATTACAGTGGGGAATAGTTCACTTCCATGGGTAACAGAACTGGTGAGAGTGGCAGAAGAAAATCCTGTTCCCAAAGTTGCCAAAAGCACACGCAGGGCCTGCATTTCTGGAGAAGGGAAGACCAGTGAGACTCAGAAAATTAGAGCTTCAGAAATCAACATTCCTCAAATTTCAAATGAAAAAGACCCTACTGGAGGTGTTTGCAAGTATTAAATATATTGTAGAGAAACTGCACAGAGGCAGACAATGTGCAGTGTTTAATCAGCTGAGAAATGTGACTATCTACATATTGTGACTTACACTAAATAAAAGGATTGAGTTATTTCATCAACTCTCCTTGCATATCTGAGATTTTCCAGAAACGGAGAGGAGAAGGTGAGTCTAGCAGGTGCTCTCTTGCATTAATTCTGTTCTGTGTCTCCTTTGCCCTTCACGTAGAATGTAGGACAGTCATGTGAGCAATTACTGAGGGGTGTAAGACTTATCCATCTCTTTGAGAGTTTAAAATATAAGAACATGCACAATATAGACATGAGGCTAATAATACAGAAGAGAGTAATAAAAGAACAGAACTCTAGGAGTGACGTCAGCATCATGGCGGAGTGAGCTTTCCCGTGAATTCTTCCCCCACAAGATACAACAAAAGCAACAGCCACAGACCAACAACGGAATCCCAGACAGTGAAAACGTAGAGTGGAGGGATCCACACTGCCGCACATCTGAGAGCGGAACGTGCTGGGCCCCCGGAGGAAGTGGGGAGAGGTAAGGAGAACTCTGCTCCCTCCCCATCAGATCAGCGATCCGGTCCGCGCGGCTCCCAGAGAGGGGGGAGGGGCGGCCCTCGGCGGGAAAACTGTAGCTCTTCGGGCTCTCTCAGCCAGTGGGAAACTCCCGCACAGAGGGCTCAGAGGAGCCACAGGGCTAACATCAACATCTGAGCACCCCAGAGAGCGGATAAAGAGGGGCAAACGAGAAGCCTGCCACGTCAGGGACCCAGAGGGCAAAAGAGAGAGCTCCCCCCTCCCCGGAACCTGGAGTCGGCAGCTCGACCAGACCTAGCAATCCGAGGAAGACCTGAACAAACTGGACTGGACCCGTGGATCGCAGTGGGGAAAAAACAAAACAAAACAAAACAAAACTGCGGATCACAGCAGAAAAACTGGGGCAGAGGGCAGGGGGCTTAGACTACACAGCCCTTTACCACCAGACAGTGGCGGCAGGTGGAAATTGCAACCAGAGACTTCCAGGATGAGGAAAATCAAAACCAACACAGGAACCACAATGCAAAAATATATGAAATCACCAGACCAGAAACAAAATGACAAGCACCCAGAAATCAACCCCGAAGACACAGAAATCCATAGACTAAATGACAGAGATTTCAAAATAGCTATCATAAAAACACTCAACGAAATACGAGACAACACAGACAAACAATTCAATGAGATTAGGAGTTTCTTCACAAAAGAGATTGAAATCATAAAGAAAAACCAATCAGTGCTGATGGAGATGAAGAACACAATGGAGGAGATAAAGGAGAATCTGGAATCTTTAAAGAACAGAGCTGACAATATGGAGGAAAGAATTAGTACTTTAGAGGATAGGAATACAGATATACTCCAGATGGAAGAAGAGAGAGAACTAAGACTAAAAAGAAATGAAGAAAGACTCCGAGAAATATCGGACTCTATTAGAAAATGTAACATAAGAATTATAGGTATTCCTGAGGGAGAGGAGAGGGAAAGAGGAACAGAGAGCCTATTCAAGGAAATAATAGCTGAAAATTTCCCAAATCTGGGGAAGGAGCAGGAAATACCAGTAAGCGAAGCCAACAGGACGCCTATATATATTAACAGACAAAGGCCTTCACCACGACACCTAGTGGTAAGGCTAGCCAGGGTCAACGACAAAGAAACAATATTAAGGGCAGCTAGACAAAAACAAAAAATAACGTACAAAGGAACTCCCATCAGGCTCTCATCGGATTTCTCAACAGAAACTTTTCAGGCTAGAAGAGACTGGAATGATATATTCAAAATACTAAAAGACAAAAACTTTCAGCCAAGAATACTCTATCCAGCAAAAATACCCTTCAAATATGATGGAGAAATAGTAACTTTCCCAGATAAACAAAAGCTGAGGGAGTTCATGGCCACGAGACCCCCACTACAAGAAATACTCAAGAAGGCCCTCAGGCCTGAAAAAAAGAAGAGAAAGGGAACACAAAGCTTGGAGGAAGGAGAAAAGTAGGTAGACAAAATCAGAGAAATAGTAGATCTTTACCAGAATAGGTTAGCAACCACTTAAATACTAAACTCAAAGATCAAAGGAAGAAATTCACCAAAAATAAATTTAACCTCATCACTGTAAACACACAGCCACAACACAAGATAGAATAAGGTATAACAAGAGCAACTTAGAAGGGGAAGAGGAAAGTGACTGAATTGACTTAGTATAAGGAAATAGGAGGCTATCAGATAATGGACTATCTCATACACAAGATTTTTTGCCCAAACCTCAAGGTAACCACTAAACAAATAATCAAAGCAAAACCACATATGATAAACAAAGAGAAAACTAGAAGAATCATAAGACAGAACAACCAAACTGAATTGGCAGTCCAAAACAAATGGGACAGGAAACAAAGGAAATGCAAAAGAACCAGAAAATAAGTGACAAAAGAGCAACATTCAGCCCTCATATTTCAATAATTACCCTAAATGTAAATGGATTGAACTCTCCAATCAAAAGATACAGAGTGGCAGGATGGATTAAAAAGCAAGACCCAACAATATACTGCCTTCAGGAAACACATCTTAGCACTAAAGACAAGCACAGGCTCAGAGTGAAAGGATGGAAGACAATACTCCAAGCTAATGGCAAACAAAAGAAAGCAGGTGTTGCCATACTCTTATCAGACAAAGTAGACTTCAAGATAAAACAGGTTAAGAAAGACAAAGAAGGGAAATATGTAATGATAAAAGGGACACTCCATCAAGAAGACATATCACTTATAAATATATATGCACCCAACATAGGAGCACCAATGTACATAAAACAACTATTAACAAACCTAAAAGGAGAAATCAACAACAACACAATAATAGTAGGGGATCTTAACACCCCACTTACAGCAATGGATAGATCATCCAGACAAAAAGTTAATAAAGAAATATTAGACTTAAATGAAAAACTGGACAAGATGGACCTAGTAGACATATACAGAGCACTCCACCCAAAAACAGCTGACTACACATTCTTCTCAAGCGCGCATGGAACATTCTCTAGGATAGACCATATGTTGGGAAACAAAGCAAGCCTCAATAAATTTAAGAAGATTGAAATCATAACAAGCATCTTTTCAGACCATAAGGCTATGAAACTGGAAATGAACCAGGAAAAAAAACTGGGAAAGTGACAAAAATGTGGAGATTAAACAACATGCTACTGAACAACCAATGGATCATTGATGAAATTAAAGGAGAAATCAAAAACTATCTGGAAACAAACGAAAATGATAACATGCCATATCAAACCATATGGGATGCAGCAAAAGCGGTCCTGAGAGGGAAACTCATAGCGATACAAGCCCACCTTAACAAACAGGAAAAAGCCCTAATAGGCAACCTTAAATTACACCTAACAGAACTAGAAAAAGAAGAACAAACAAAGCCCAAAGCCAGCAGAAGGAGAGAAATAATAAAAATCAGAGCAGAAATAAATGATATTGAGACCAAAAAAACAGTAGAAAGGATTAATGAAACAAAGAGTTGGTTCTTCGAGAAGATAAACAAAATAGACAAACCCTTAGCCAGGCTTACTAAGAAAAAAAGAGAAAAGGCTCAAGTAAATAAAATTAGAAATGAAAGAGGAGAAATTACAACGGATACCATGGAAATACAGAGGATTATAAGAGAATACTATGAGAAATTATATGCCAATAAATTGGACAATCTAGAAGAAATAGATAAATTCTTAGACTTATACAACCTCCCAAAATTGAACCAAGAAGAAATGGAGAATCTGAATAGACCAATAACAAGTAAAGAGATTGAAATAGTAATCAAAAACCTCCCAAAAAATAAAAGTCCAGGACCAGATGGCTTCTCCAGTGAATTTTACCAAACATTCAAAGAAGATTTAATACCCATCCTTCTCAAACTATTCCAAAAAATAGAGGAAGATGGAACACTTCCTGAATCATTCTATGAGGCCAACATCACCCTGATACCAAAACCAGACAAAGACAATACAAAGAAAGAAAATTACAGGCCAATATCGCTGATGAACATTGATGCAAAAATCCTCAACAAAATATTGGCAAACCGAATACAACAATATATTAAAAAGATCATACACCATGATCAAGTGGGATTTATACCAGAGACACAGGGATGATTCAACATCCGCAAATCAATCAACGTGATACATCACATCAACAAAACAAAGAATAAAAACCACATGATCGTCTCAATAGATGCAGAGAAGGCATTTGACAAGATACAACATCCATTTATGATAAAAACTCTCAATAAAATGGGAATAGAAGGAAAGTACCTCAACATAATAAAGGCCATATATGACAAACCCACAGCTAACATCATACTCAACGGGGAAAGACTGAAAGCCATTCCTCTGAGAACAGGAACGAGGCAGGGCTGCCCACTCTCACCACTCCTGTTCAACATAGTACTGGAGGTTTTGGCCAGAGCAATTAGGCAAGAAAAAGGAATAAAAGCAATCCAAATAGGTAACGAAGAAGTGAAACTCTTACTATTTGCAGATGACATGATTGTATATATAGAAAACCCTAAAGAATCTGTTGGAAAACTGTTAGAAACAATCAACAACTACAGCAAAGTTGCAGGGTACAAAATCAATCTACAAAAATCAGTTGCATTTCTATATGCTAATAATGAACTAACAGAAAGAGAGCTCAAAAAGATAATACCATTTACAATTGCATCAAAAAGAATAAAATACCTAGGAATAAATCTTACCAAGGAGGTGAAGGACCTATACAATGAGAACTATAAGACATTATTGAGGGAAATCCACGATGACATAAAGAAATGGAAAGATATCCCATGCACGTGGATTGGAAGAATAAACATAGTTAAAATGTCTATATTACCTAAAGCAATCTACAGATTCAATGCAATCCCAATCAGAATCCCAATGACATTCTTCACAGAAATAGAAAAAAGAATACTAAAATTTATATGGGGCAACAAAAGACCCCGAATAGCTAAAGAAATCCTAAAGAAAAAGAACAAAGCAGGAGGCATCACAATTCCTGACTTCAAAACATACTACAAAGCAATAGTAATCAAAACAGCATGGTACTGGTACAAAAACAGACACACAGATCAATGGAACAGAATTGAAAGCCCAGAAATAAAACCACACATATACGGACAGCTAATTTTCGACAAAGGTGCTAAGAACATGCAATGGAGAAAGGAAAGTCTCTTCAATAAATGGTGTTGGGAAAACTGGACAGCCACATGCAAAAGAATGAAAGTGGACCATGTGCTATCGCCATTCACAAAAATTAACTCAAAATGGATCAAAGACCTGAAGGTGAGACCTGAAACTATAAAACTCATAGAAGAAAATATAGGCAACACACTATTTGACATTGGTTTTAAAGGAATCTTTTCGGATGACGTGCCTACCCAGACTAGGGAAACTAAAGAAAAAATAAACAAGTGGGACTTTATCAGATTAAAGAGCTTTTCTAAGACAAATGAAACCAGAATCAAGATGAACAAACAACCAACCAGCTGGGAGAGAATATTTGCAAAACATACATCTGACAAGGGGTTGATCTCCATAATATATAAAGAACTCACACAATTGAACAACAAAAAAACCAACAACCCGATCAAAAAGTGGGCAGAGGAAATGAACAGACACTTCTCCAAGGAAGATATACAGATGGCCAATAGGCACATGAAAAGATGCTCAACATCACTAATCATCAGGGAAATGCAAATCAAAACAACACTAAGATACCACCTCACACCCGTTAGAATGGCTATAATCACCAAGACAAAAAACAACAAATGTTGGAGAGGATGTGGAGAAACAGGAACCCTCATACACAGCTGGTGGGAATGCAAATTGGTGCAGCCTCTATGGAAAACGGTATGGAGATTCCTCAAAGAATTAAAAATAGAGATGCCCTATGATCCAGCCATCCCACTACTGGGAATCTATCCAACGCACCTGAAATCAACAATCCAAAGAGGCTTATGCACCCCTATGTTCATTGCAGCATTATTCACCATAGCCAAGAAGTGGAAGCAACCTAAGTGTCCCTCGACTGACGACTGGATTAAGAAAATGTGGTATATATATACAATGGAATACTACTCAGCCATAAAAAAAGACAAAATCGTCCCATTTGCAACAACATGGATGGGCCTGGAGCGTATTATGTTAAGTGAAATAAGCCAGAAAGAGAAAGACAAACACTGTATGATCTCACTCATATGTGGAATATAAACCAACACATGGACAGAGAAAACTGGACTGTGGTTACCCGGGCAGTGGGGGTGGGGGGTGGGCACAAGGGGTGAAGGGAGTCATATATGGGGTGATGGACAAACAAAAATGTACAACCCAAAATTTCACAATGTTAGAAACCATTAAAACATCAATAAAAAAAAAACAGAAAAAAAAAAAAGAACAGAACTCTATGTTAATGGATAAGCTGCAGAGCAGCTTTATCTACAATAATGTTTCAGTATTCAAGCATAAGAACTTCTATTAGCAAAAAAGCCTGACTTTGGAGACCACTTAAGGGAAGTGTCAGAGAGTTAGTTTTCTATCCCTGACTTGCTCTTGCTCCCCCCAAAAAATTTCATTAAGAGTGTTACAGCATTGGAGTGGGCTCTGTTGTAAGGCACCAAAGTTACATCTTTGCCTACATTCAATATGAGGAGTGGAACCCACCAATCTAGGATCTTGTAAAACATATATCTACGCTGGGAGTTAGGTGAAGCATGGTGACTACCTGGGTTCCGCTATATACTACATATGATCATTCAATATAGTAAAATAGATTCTGAGAGAGGCTCTTAACTGCTTAGTGCTGTGTGTCTGCTGTCACTTCTCTGCTTGAAGACAAGGAATTGTTGTCTTCTTGAGGTCAACATGATGTCCCTAAACCAGAGTTGCTGTTGTAGAGACCTGATATGAAACACATGAGTGTATACATAGAGATCAAAGAATAAATTGTCACTGAAACTGTGGGAATAAGCAAGAGCCCAGACAGAGGAAGTGACATATTGTGTCCTCACATGGGATACAATGACAGCATCTAGACCTTCCATGCTTGCTATGTAAAGTGTGATTGGCCAAAGGTAAGTGAGCAATTGCTTTCCTAGAGAAACCGCCAGTAATTGATGACATCGGTTTCCAGATACTTCTCGAATGTGATGAAGACAACCATATACCTGAGCTGACCTTTGCTCACCTTTGGTTCTTTTCCCAGCAACTTCATGGCAGAAGCTGTACTAACCTCCCATATTGGTTTCAGGGAATCCTAGAATGCAATTCCCCCTTTCCTTCTGGCTTCATGTAGTGTGATCAGTGCAATCCCTGAGGAATGCTCAGAAGCCATTTCCCACTCTGTGCACTTTTCTCACCTTGGGGCATAAATATGATGGCCAGGATGGAGATTCCCAGCAGGAACAGGAAAAGCATCTGGCTGACTCGACGGCCAAGGTGATTCAGTGCCAAAAGTGCAACATAATTGCTTGGAATTTTGACTACACCAAAAAGAACCTGGAACAGGAAAATATTTTTCCCCAAGTGCTGCAGGTGGAGACTAAGGCCAAATAAGGAAATGAAGATTGCAAACCTGTGGTGAAAGGAAGAGGAAACATAGATGTCATAAGGTTTAGATTCTCTGTCTTTCAAATGACAATATTGAGCCAGGAAACCAGGGCTTAGTGTCAAGTAGGAAGGCATGGTCTGATTTGTAGAATATTTCTATGTTGATTATATTTTCTTATTTTCTATATTTTTGATGCTCTGGCATTTAGGGTCTTGATTCTGGAGAGTCTGTCTTTCTCAGGGGCAGCTAATTCTAAAGATAGCAAATGACTCCCCTGTGAGGGCACCTTTCATATACAAACCCACAATCCAGAGCACACACCCTCAACCATCTCTTTTATAAAACTCACACACTAAGCCAATATTCCCCTTCCCCTAAATCAACCCAGAGCCAGGTATTGGACAACTACAGACCACCACTATAGCCCAGAGTCAACTAAAATTATTCAAACTATTCAAACCTATGCTTATTCAGAATAAATATCCTCCTCTCTCATTCCTTCTCACTAAAACCACAATAAAGGCTCTGGGCCATGCTCTTTCTTTTCTTTTCTTTTCCTTTCTGCATTCTGACTGACACTGGTGTCTCCCCTGTCTAGGGTTTTGTGCCTCGTCTATCTAGGGATCTATGAGTATAAAATTCCTTCATGACAATCATTTCTGAGTCTGTGTGTCTTACCACACCTGATTAAAACAAATCTTGGGTACTTTGTAAATCCAATTTCATTGCATGTTAATTATTTAGAAATCATCACAAATTTACAGTATGATATTGGATGTTACAGTTGTAGCTAAGTTTTTTTGGGAGGTGGAGAGTGTTTTTATGGAGGATATATGAGGGGGTTTTGTAGGGTTTTAGAGTTTTTTCTAGATCCTGATCTGGGTGATGGTTATATATTTACATATGGAAATATTCATTGAGCTGCATATATTTGAGCACTTTAGTGTTTGTAGTTTTACCTTAATTAAAATGAAAACAAACAAGTGAAGAAACTTAAAGCAGAAGTCTGTACCATGATTTCTCTCAGCCTCATCTCCAGTGATGAACCTAGCAGAAAGATGTGATAACAAAACTCCTCATTGTACAGTTAGTTCTGTCAGTCTTTTCATAACCCTTTCACTACCTGTAAACATAGCAATTATCTTCATGGCTTTCTCATGTTTTATCTCAAATCTATCCCCAAGTATGTGGTATCCCCTGAAATAACAAATAGAATCCCATTTCTACTATTTTCTACTATTTTAATGTTTTAATGTTCCTCATGCACTGTGTGAAGCTTACCTCACGAAGGACAGTAAAAAGATCCTTTTGCGCAGATTGGGTGTGCGGAACAAGTCGAACAGAGAACGTTTGTTCTGTGCTGTCTCCAGCTCCTCCTGCATGGTGTACATCAAAACCTTCAACAGCAATAATAGCAAACTGTTCAGTTGTTACAAAATGATAGGTATTGTGAACCCCCAACAGAGAACAAGATAGATGACTTCCCTTTTTGTCCACTAGAAAACATAGCCAGGGAAGATGAACACAATTAAAGACATTAAAAATTATGTAGTAAGCATTAAACATAGAGCAGACTATATGGAGGAGAGAATTAGTGAGGTCAAAGATAGAAACATAGAAATGATTCACATGGAGGAAGAGAGAAAAATAAGATCTTAAACAAATGAAGAAATTCTTCAACAGATATCCGACTCAATTAGGAAAAGTGACATAAGGATTATAGCTATCCTAGAATTAGAATAGGAGAAATGAGCAGAGAGCTTATTCAAAAATATAATAGCTGAGAACCTCCCAAACCTGGGGAAGGAACTGGACATGCAAATACATAAAGCCAATAGAATTTCTAATTGCCTCAATGCAAAAAGACTTTCTCCAAGGCATATAATATTAAAACTGTCAAAAGTCAATTACAAAGAATAAATATTAAGGACAGCAAGAGAGAAGACAATAACCTACAAAGGAACCCCTATCAGGCTTTCTGCAGACTTCTCAGCAGGAACCCTAAAGCCTAGAAGAGAGTGGAATTCAAAATCTGAATGACAGAAACCATCAGCCAAGAATACTCTATCCAGTGAAATTATCCTAAAGATATGACAGAGAAATTAAAGCTTTCCCAGATAAACAAAAGCTGAGGGAGTTTATTGCCACTAGATGTGCCTTACAAGAAATGATGATAGGAGCGTTCCTACCTGAAACAAAAATGCATAGATTTACAAAGCCTTGAGCAAGGAGATAAATAGAGAGACAGAATCAGAAAATTGCAGCTGTATATCAGAATAGGTTAGTAAACATTTAATTATAACATAAAGACTAAAGGGAAAGGAAGTATCAAAAATAACTTTAACTACTATTTGGTTACAAACTCAAAACACATGTAGCAACAAAAACATAAGGGGAAGAGGAAAAGGATGGAACTTGCATAGGATAATGGAGATAAGAGGTTATCAGAAAAAAGACTCTCATCTATGAGATCTCTTACACAAACTTCATGGTAACCACAAAAGAAAAAATCAGAGCAGAGCCACAAATCATAAATAAAGAGAAAACTGAGGAAAACATCACAGAAAACCACTGAACTGAAATGGCAGACACAAGTACAAGGAAGAAGAAACAATGGAATTATAGAACAACCAGAAAAAAATATATAAAATGGCAGTATTAAGCCTTCATATGTTAATAATCACTCTAAATGCAAATGGATTGATATCACCAACCAAAAGACGAACAGCAGTTGGATGGATTAAAAAAGAAGACCCAAAAATACACTACCTTCAGGATAATCATCTCCGCTCTAAAGACAAACAGGCTCAGAGTGAAGGAATGGAGGATGATACTGCAAGAAAATGGCAACCAAAAGAAAGCAGGTGTATATGTTCTTATACTAGACAAAAGAGACTTCAAGACAAAAAGATAAGAAGAGACAAAGATGGAGATTATGGAATGATAAAAGGGACATTCCATCAAGAAGACATAATACTTATTAATATATATGCACCTTACACAGGAGCACCATAATATATAAAGCAACTATTAACAGACCTAACGGGAGAGACCAACAGTAACAGAATAATAGGAGGGGAACTTAACAACCCACTTATGAGAATGGATAGATCATCCAGACAGATAGTCAACAAGAAAACAGTGGCCTTAAGTGAAACACTAGAATAGATGGACTTAATAGATATTTATAGAATATTCCATCCCCAAACAGCAGAATACACATTCATCTCCAGTGCACATGGAACATTCTCAAGGATACATATTTCCAACATATTGGAAAACAAGGCAAGCCTCAATAAATTTAAGAAGATTGAAATCATATCAAGAATTTTTTCCAACCACAATGGTATGAAACTACAATCAACTACAAGGAAAAAGCTGAAAAATTCACAAATATGTGGAAACCAAACAACATACTACTGGATGCAATGAAGAAATAAAAGGGTAAATCAAAACATACCTAGAGACAAATGAAAATGAAAACACAACTTACCAAACTTAAGGGATGCAGCAAAAGTGGTACTAAGAGGGAAATTTATAGCAATATAGGCCTATCTCAAGAAACACAAAAAATCTCAAATAAACAGTCTTACACTATACCTAAAAGAACTAGAAAGAAGAACAAAGACCAAAGTCAGTAGAAGGAAGAAAATAATAAAAATAAGAACAGTAATAAATGAAATAAAGACTAAAAAAATAGACAGGATCAATGCAACTAAGATCTAGTTCTTTGAGAAGATAAATAAAATTGATAAACCATTAGCCAGACACAAAAAAAAAAAGAGAGATGATACAAATGAATAAAATTAGAAGTAAAAGAGGAGAAATTACAACAGACACCACAGAAATACAAAGGATTACAGACAACACTATGAAAAGCTGTACACTAACAAATTGGATAACCTAGAAGAAATAGATAAATTCATAGAATCATATACCTCCCCAAACTGAATCAAGAATAAATAGAGAATCTGAATAGACAATCATAAGTAAAGAGATTGAAACAGTAACCAAAAACCTCTCCAAAATCGATAGTCCAGGACTAGATGACTTCTCTGGTGAATTCTACCAGTCAAAGAAGTTTTAATACCTATCCTCAAATTCTTCCAAAAAATTGAAAAGGATGAGAAACTTCCTGATTCATTTTATGAGGCCAACATTAGTCTGATACCAAAACCAGACAAGGACAACACATAAAAGGAAAATTGCAGCCCAATATCACTGATGAACATAGATGCAAAAGTCCTCAAAAAATATTGCAAATTGAATGCAACAATGCATTAAAAAGATCATACACAACTATTAAATGGGATTTTTTCCAATGATTCAGGGATGTTCAACATCTGCAAATGAATCAATGTAATAGACCACATTTGCAAAACAAAGAATAAAAGTCACATGATCATCCCAATACATATAGAGAAACCATTTGACAAAATTCAACATCCATTTATGTTAAAAATTCTCTGCAAAATGGTTATAGAAGGAAAGGACCTCAACATAATAAAGGCCATATATGACAAACCCACAGCCAACATCATACTCAACAGTGAAAAACTGAAAGCTATTCTGCTGAGAACAGGAAAAAGACAAGGAGGCCGACTCTTGCCACACTTACTTAACACAGTACTGAAAGTTTTAGCCATAGCAATTAGGCAAGAAAAAGATATCAAGGGGATCCAAACTGGAAAGGAAGAAGTAAAATTGTCACTATTTGCCAATGACATATTTCTATATATAGAAAACCCTAAAGACTCCACCAAAAAACTGTTGGAAATAATCAGCAAATGCAGTAAATTTGCAGGATACAAAATCAACATACAAAGATCAGTTGCGTCTATACACTAATAACAAACTTGCAGACAGAGAAATCAAGAATACAATTCCATGTAGAATTGCAAAAATAAGAGTAAAATACCTAGCAATAAATTTAATCAAGGAGGTGAAAGACCTGTACAAAGAAAGCTATAAGATGTTATTGAATGAAATTGAAGGAGAGATAAAGAAAAGAAAGTGTTCCATGCTCACGGAGTGGAAGAATATACATAGTTAAAATATCCATGTTACATAAAGCAATGTACAGATTCATTGCAATCCCAGTCAGAATTCCAATGTCATTCTTCACACAAATAAAACAAAAGAATCTTTAAATTTACATGGAACAACAAAAGATCCCTAATGGCCAAAGAAATCCTGAGAAAAAAGATCAAAGTTGGAGGTTTCTCATTCCCTGAATTCAAAATATATTGCAAAGCTATAGAATCAATACAGCATGTACTGGCAGAAACACACACACACAAAGATCAATGGAACAGAATTGAGAGCCCAGAAATAAACCCACATATCTATGGACAGCTAATCTTTGGAAAAAGAACCAAGAACATACAGTGGAGAAAGGAAAGTCTCAATAAATGGTGTTTGCAAAATTCGACAGCCACGTGAAAAATGAATGAAAGTAGACCATTATCTTACACCATACACAAAAATTAACTCAAAATGGATTAAAAACTTGAATGGAAGACCTGAAACCATAAAACTCCTTGAAGAAAACATAGGCAGTATACTCTTTGACATCAGTTTTAGCAGTATCTTTTGGAATATCATGTCTACTCAGGCAGGGAGAAGAAAAGAAAAAATAAAAACAAATCAGAGTACATCAGATTAAAAAGCTTATGCATGGTGAAGGAAACCATCAAAAAAACAAAAAGGCAACCTGCCAGCTGGGAGAAAATATTTGCATATCATATATACAACAAGGGGTCAATTTCCAAAACATATAAAGAACTCATACATCTCAACAACCAAAAAATGAACAACCTGATCAACAAATGGACAGAGGATATAATAGACATTTTTCCAAATAAGATATACAGATGGCCATGAGGCACATGAAAAGATGTTCAACATCACTAATCATTAGGGAAATGCAAATCAAAACTACAAGGAGATATCACCTCACATCTGTCACAATGGTTATAATTAACAAGACATGAAATGGCAAGTGTTGGAGAGGTTGTGGAGAAAAGGGAACCCTGATATACTGCTGATGGGAATGCAAACTGGTGTAGCCACTACAGAAAACAGAATGGAGATTCCTCAAAAAATTAAAGCAGAAATACCATATGCTCCAGCTATCTCACTACTGGGTGTTTATCCAAAGAACATGAAATCAACAGTTCAAGGAGATTTATGCATTCCGATGTTCACTGCAGCATTACTCACAATAGCCAAGATGTTGAAGCACCCGAAGTGCACATCAATGGATGAATGGATACAGAAGATGTGGTATACATACATAATGGAATACTAATCAGCCATAAAAAAGACAGAATTGTGGCATTTGTGATAACATGGATGGACCTTCCGGGTGTTATAAGTCAGAAAGAGAAAGACATACACTGTATGATTTCACTAGTATGTGGAAGATAAACAAACACATGGATAAGGAGAACAGATTAGTGGTTACCTGAGGGCATGGGGTGGGGGGAGCGTGAAAGGAGTAATGGCTCGTATGTATGGTGACGGATAAAAACTAGACTATTGGTGGTATACATGATGCATTCTATACAGAAACTGAAATCTAATAACATACACCTGAAATTTACACAATTTTATAAGTCAATATGACCTCAATTAAAAAAGAAAAACTCCTCATGGTACAATTAGTCTTTTCATAACCTTTCACTACCTCCAAACATAGTAATTACCTTTCAGGCTTCCTCATGTTTTATTTCAAATCTGTCCCGATAGTATGCTATAGCCTTTGGAATAAGAAATAGAATCATGTCTCCATTATTTACATGTTTCTCATGCACTTTGTGAAGTCTACCTCATAAAGGATAGTACGCAGATCCTTTTATGCAGGTTGGGTGTGTGCAGCAAGTCACACACAGAAGGTTTGTTCTGTGCTGTCTCCAGCTCCTCCTGCCTGGTGGATCTGAAGATCTTAAAACCTTCAAGAACAACAACAACAGCAAACTATTCAGTTGTCACAAAATGGTAGATGTTGTGAAGCCCAACAGAGGACAAGATAAATGACTTTCCTTTTTGCCCACTAGAAAATATAGCCATGGAAGATGCAATGACAGGTGTAAAAGAGTATGAAAGGTGAGTTAGGGAGTTAAAGGGGCCTGAGGGCAATTTTACAGTGACAAAGACATTTTAACGTGAGACTCAGTTTTGCTGCAGGGTATCAAAACGGGTGGGTAGGTTAAAGATTTAGATCAGGAAGGGGACTAAATGAAGAGTTGCTTGGACTATTGTCCAAAGCTTCATTTATGCCAGAAGGG